>NC_091063.1:36897567-37528400 GCF_000393655.2 Nicotiana sylvestris | reverse complement strand
ACCTAGAGACTCCTCGGATCCGCCTGAGCTGGAAATGATCAGCACTCGAGAGCGGGACTAGATGCACCTGAATCTTCACACGGGATGCAGGGAATAAAGTGAGTACTCCAACTCAGTAAGTAATAATCATAAATAAAGACTGAAAGCAGGAAATCACGTAAAGCACATTAGCAGACTATATCGAAGTGGTAAAATCAGTGAAAAATATGTGAAAGCCATTTAACTCAATTAAACTTCACGTAAACCCTTTTTCAATAATTTAAGCAGATAAATAACAAGCAATTAAGGAAAATAAACACATTAAGGTTCGCCCTTCGAGCACAGTATCCACAGATCTGCCCCTCGGGTAATATCTCAGAACAATACTAGTCCCTTGGGCTATATCTCACATCACAATGGGTACCCACGCTCATTAGGGATGTGTAGACTCCTGGAGGGGCCCCTTAAGGCCCAAGCACAATATCAAGCCATCTCGTGGCATCATCACTAGTCCCTCAGCCTCATATCAAAAGCCACCTCGTGGCGTACATATCTCAGGCCCTCGACCTCAAAATCAATATCAAATGTTTCCTCACAACATAGGCCCTCAGCCTTACTCAGTCAAAATCCTCACAAGCCACTCGGGCAATAGTAAAACATGATTCTCTGCCCAAAATATCATTTAAAATATCATTTAAGTGTTAAAACAAAGTAAACATGGATAAGTACAAAAATAGTGAAATATAACATGACTGAGTTCAAGTATAAAGTCAAAAGAGTGAGGAAATATCATTAAAAGTCCCCTAAGGGTTCAAATCGTTGGCACGAAGCCCGAATATGGCATTCCGCCCAAATAATGATGATAGTAAATAGATTTCAGTCAAATATGCTGCAAAATAATCATTCGGGACGGACTAAGTCACAATCCCCAACAGTGCACGACCCCATGCTCATCATCTAGCATGTGCGTCACTTCAATATAGCACAACGATGTGCAAATCCGGGGTTTCATACCCTCAAAACATCATTTACAATCATTACTCACCTTAAACCAGTCAAATCTCTAGCTCGCGACGCCTTTGCCCCTCGAATCGGCCTCCACTCGCGTCGAATCTATCCAAAATCATAATAAGGACGTTAAAATATGCTAAGGGAACGAAGCCCAAGCGAAAATAATCAATTTACAACATAAATCCCGAAATTACCAAAACCCAACCCCCGGGCCCACGTCTCGAAATTCGATAATTTTTACATCAATAGATTCCTTATCTGCCCACGAGTTCATACATATCAAAAGTACCAAAATCCGACCACAATAGGTCCCTTAAATCCTCAAGCAATGTCTAAGTTTCCAAGCCCTAGTTTCTCCAATTTTCAAACTTAGATTCCATATCCGTGAAATAATAGCATAGGAACAAGTTTCAGATCCAAATTCCTTTCCTCAATGAAGTTCCCTTGAAATCCCTCTTCAGAATCGTCCAAAAAGCTCCCAAGCCGAATTAGAAATAATGAAAATAGCTAAAAATTGCGAAAGACAATTTATACCTTCTGCCCAGGCATTTTTGCATCTGCGGCCCTATTTACCGCTTCTGCGGTACCGCATTTGCGGTTCTTGATCCGCTTCTGTGGAAATCACTTAAGATTCCCATTATCCGCATCTGCGGTCCCATACCAGCATCTGCGACATCGCAGATGCGGTCCTCCTCACCGCTTCTGTGGTTCCTGCTCTTCAAGACCCCTTTTTTGCTTTTGCGACCAATCGCCCGTACATGCAGCGTCGCACCTGCGGTCCCCAATCTCCAAGTGCGGAAATACTAGAAGTAGCAAAAATCTGCAATTCACCAAGTCTCAAACTCCTCCGTCAACCATCCGAAATTACCCCGAGGCCCTCGGGACCTCAACCAAAAGCACAAACATATCCCAAAACCTTATTCAAACTTGTACCAATCTTCAAAACACCTCAAACAACATCAAATCAACAAAAACACATCGGATTCAATCCTAAGTTCCCAAAATCTTTTGAATTACACTTTTGATCAAAAACCCAACCAAACCACATCCAAATGACCTAAAATTTTACACACACATCCCAAATGACACAACGGAACTACTGCAACTCTTAGAATTCCATTCCGACCCCTATATCAAAATCTCGCCTACCAACCGGAAATCGCCAAAATCGCAGCTTTGCCAATTCAAGCCTAAATCTACTCCGGACCTCCAAAACTCATTCTGAGTATGCTCCTAAGTCCCAAATTACCTCTCGAATCTAACCAAACCATTGGAACTCACATCCGAGGCCTTTAACACATAAGTCAACATCTAGTTGACTTTTCCAACCTAAACTCACTCCAAAGAGATTAAATGTCTCAAATCTTACCAAAATCATTTCGGATTCGATCCGACCAATCCGATACCACATAACACGGATAAACAAAGCATAAAGAAGCAGAAATGGGAGAAATAGAGCGGTAACTCATGAGACGACTGGCCGGGTCGTCACATCCTAGGAACTGAAGTTGTTAGAAATTGTTTGGCATGTAATATTGATATTGTATCTCAAAATATCGCCCCCGGCAATGGCAGTACTTTGTAATGTACCCCTTTTTGTTAGTAGTTATATAAATATCCCTTTTAACCAAAAAAAAACAAGTTGAAGCATGTTATAAGTAGAGTTTTATTTAAGGTAAATATCTATATCTTAGAGAGATTGTAGGGATTTTACTTGGTGGCTAAGTCACTCTTTCCCTATAAATAGAGGGGTCATATTCCATTGTAATTTATCCCAAATCAATAAGAATTCTCTCTCTACTTTTCGTTGCAATGCTCTTCTCCTTCTTTTATTATTTTATAACTCGTTATCAGTACGAGACTCTAACCAATTGAGTAGAAACTTTGGGATTGAGCATAATGATTGTCAATTGTTCCATGTACTTTCTTCATGATTAAATTCTGGAACTAAGGTAAGTATTTTACTTTATTTTCTCTTTAAATTCTTGAAATTCTATAATTTTAAATACAACCAAAGGCGATAAATTTTGATTGTAACTCTAATAGAGTTTATAAGAAATTATAACCGTTCGAAGAGGTAAAATTTCTATGTCTTGCCATGATCAAATTCATATATGATTATGGGCACAAGAAGTGAAAAATTGTCCAATTGAATTTGCTTCATTCTCATTCCCTTAAGAGAATATGATAGCAGTATGTGAGTCTGAAAAGAAGACAAAATTATTACCCTAAAGGTATCAATGAATGTGGACGTGGCAATAGACGAAATTATAATCGTCATCATTATAATGAGAATAATAAGGATTGTCAAAATAATCCTTCACTCTATGAAAGTAATGTTTTTCATTGATTTGACATGAGATTTTGTAAAGCACATATAGATGATTATGGTCCATTCATGATGTGAATGTGACAACATCTGATTTATGAACACATATTCATTCTTGAAAGAATACAAACATGCTTGTTGTAATGGATATACCACAGTCACCTCTAGAAGGAGGTTTGAGATGAAATAAGAAAATAATATCATTATTGTGGAATGAATGGTCATTGATCACGTACCTATTGTGATTATCCCAAAATATTATGGCAATGTGATTATTACAGGGCAAAAGCAATAGAAGCAACATATCTTGCCTATAATAATTTTGACCATGACCATAACTTTCTCCTTGAAAGAGATATTCACTATATGGATGCTGATGAATATGTGACAGTACAAAATTAATTGAAAGCTTTAGAAGAGCCAATTATACCACTTTGAAGAAATAAAATTGATTATCAATAAGACAATGTGTTGTAGTAAGTCTCAAAGAAACTCATTGAGTTTCTAAAGTATTCGCGAAAGCGATTAGTTACATTGAGACTATAAATAAAGGAAAAATTTAATATCTTATATTACTACAACTTGTAGCGGGGTGATATGTATGTGAAAAGCTGCCCGCTTTATTCTCCAGTTTGTACTACACAAACAAAAGAATGCCACAATAAAGTAGAAGTTTATTGATATAAAAACTCATATCATAATAAACTTGGAGTGTATTCATAACTGCACACGTCATGGTGTAAACCTGAAGTTTATCAATATTCATAATTTCTCCAATTGGCATAATTAGTTTAGCCATTAATTTAAGTATGATGTGCAAAATAAAAGAGAATTTATATGGGTAAATATTAAAGAGCTAGAAAGTTCTTTTCTCTTATGTTGTTTGTTCTCATTAATTAATAGACCAATTAAAATTAGGATTGAATACCATGATTACTGGATATATCAAAGGTGAATATGGGCCCATTCACCTGCCATGTATACCACATAATGTTGTTTGTTCTCATTAATTAATAGACCAATTAAAATTGGAATTGAATCCCATGATTACTGGAAATATCAAAGGTGAATATGGGCCCATTCACCTTCCATGTATACCACATAAGATGCATCTATGAGATGGTTATATGTGCGATTATTATTAACCTACAACCTGGTATTTGCGAGGCAACTGCTCAATAATTTAATTTAGAGCATAATTTCTAGATTTTCTATTCAAGAAAGTTTATTGGTAAGTTGGTTTACATCTCAGTTGATTTAGAAAAATAATTATTGAGTGCCTCCACTTAATAGATAAACTATTACTTATGAGGACAAAGTTATCTATATCAGCTTGATATAGGTTATATACTGTCACGACCCGGAACTTTCATCCTCGGAAGTCGTGATGGAACCTACTCATGAAAGTTAGGCAAGTCGAGTATTATAGATTCATTAACCTTTTTACTTAACCTTTTTAACGGTTCAATATAACAGGTGATCAACAGCGGAAATATTATAATAAACAGATATGCGGAAGACGAAACTAATAGTTTAACCATACACTATGCAAAATCCAACATACAATTCTACCCAGAATTTAGTGTCACATTGTCACGGACTATCTATGAATACTACAAACAGTGGTCTGAAAGATAAATACAAAGTTGTCTCTGAAATACATAAAGGAAATAGAATGGAAAGATAGAAGGAGATGTCAAGGCCTGCGGACGCCTGCAGGACTACCTTGGGTCTCCGCCACTGGATTGAAGGCAACAACCTCACTGTGGTCCAAAAGCTGCAGCACCGGGATCTGCACACAGTTTAGAGTGTAGTATCAGTACAGCCAACCCCATGTGCTGGTAAGTGTCTAGCCTAACCTCGGCGAAGTAGTGACGAGGCTAGAATAAGACTACTAAATAAACATGTGTAGTTATATCCTATACAGCAAGTAATAATGACAGAAACTATCAGTTAAAGATGGGAAGGGGAAATATGCTGTGGGGAATATCATGTACAACAAAACCTTAGTAAAGAAGTGAAAGGAACACGACAATCCAATTGTAATAAAAAATGAGGAAATCTATGACAAGTGCACGGCATCACCCTTCGTGCTTTTACTCTCGTCCCCACCATAAGAATCAATATAATCGGCACGGCATCACTCTTTGTGCTTTTACCTCACATAAGCATGGCACAAAATTATCTTTCGTGCATTATCACTCATATCATGGCACATTATACATCGTGCAACACGACATCACCCTTCATGCTTTTATCTCACAATATCATCACGGCATCATCCTTCATATATTAACACTCTCAAAATCATGCACGGTATCACCCTTTGTGTTTTACACTCTTCCCTACCCAAGCAAAAATCACAAAGCAATTTGGGCAAGGGAATCGATAATATCACAATAAAATCCCGGCAAGGGAACAATAGCATAACAACAATATCCCGGTAAGGGAAACAATATCATGAGTAATAACATTCCGGCAAGGGAGATAATATCAAAAGCAATAACATCCCGGCAAGGGAGACAATATCATAAACCTTTTCTCTTTTCCACAATTACTTCAAAACCCAATTCTCAACTTGAGCCAATGCTTTACAATGTTCAATTACCAATAATACTTCCACAAGCCTTGTTCAACAATAGAAATCATCATATAAAGCATGAACAATACGAAACGGAGTCACATCAATCATAGTATAAGAATCACGGGCATGCTTGACACCGATGTATAGATACTCATCACCACACCAATACGTCGTACTCAACAATTAACACATAGCAAATAAGACATAACTCCTAATCCCTCAAGCTAAGGTTAGACCAAATACTTACCTCAATGCCACGAACATAAGCCTCAACTACCGCTTTACCTCTTGTTTCCACCACCAATTAGCTTGTATCTAACCACAATTTACTTAAAGATATCAATAAATGCTAAATGAATCAATACTAATGCATGAAAATAGGTTTTCTAAAATTTTCCAAAAAAGTCAAAAATCGACCCCGGGCCCACATGGTCAAAACCCGAGGTTCGAATCAAAACCCGATTGCCCATTCACCCACGAACTCAAATATATAATTTATTTTGAAATCGGACCTCAAATCGAGGTCCAAATCCCCAAAATTTGAAAATCCTAAGTTCTACCCAAAACACCCAATTTCCCCCATGAAAACCCTTGATTTTGAGTTGAAATCATGTAAAAAAATGTTATAGATTAAAGAAAATGAGTTGGAAATGACTTACTAATGATTTGGAGAAGTTTATGTCTTTGAAAAATCGCCCAAGATGTCTTTAGGGTTTGAAGAGTTGTAAAAATGTTGACTATGGACCCTACGATTCCGGGGATACGCCCAAGTCTCATATTTTACTACGGACCCTACTAGACCATTGGATCACGGGTCCAGGTCTATTTACTAAGAATATTGACAAAGTCAACTTTATTATATTTTAAAAGCCAATTTCCTTATTTTACTTAGTTTTCACATAAAAGCTTTCCAAAAACACGCCCGGACTACGCACGCAAATCGAGGTAAGACAACAAAGAGGTTTTTAAGACATCAGAATACAAAATGTACTTTCAAAACAAGTGATGACCTTTTGGGTCATCACATCCTCCACCTCTAAAGCAACCGTTCATCCTCGAATGGACATAAGAAAAGTACCTGAGTTGGAGAAAAAATGGGGATATCGGTTTCGCATATTGGACTCGAACTCCCAGGTCGCTGCCTCACCAGGCTGACCTCTCCACTGAACACGAACAAAAGGGAAACTCTTCGATCTCAACTGACAAACCTTCCGGTCTAAAATAGCTACCGACTCCTCCTCATAGGACAAGTCCTTGTCCAATTGAACAGTGCTGAAGTCTAACACATGGTATGGATTGCCTTGATACTTCCGAAGCATAGACACATGAAACACTGGATGAACGGCTGATAAACTCAGCGGTAATGCAAGTCTGTAAGCCACCTCTCCCACTCGATCAAGAATCTCAAACGGGCCAATGAATCTAGGGCTTAGCTTGCCCTTCTTTCAAAATCTCATCACGCCCTTCATAGGCGACACCCGAAGCAACACCCGCTCACCGACCATGAATGCCACATCATGAACCTTACGGTTAGCATAACTCTTTTTCCTAGATTGAGTTGTACGAAGCCTATCCTGAATGATCTTAACCTTGTTCGAGGCATCCTGTACTAGATCCATACCCAACAACCGAGCCTCTCCCGGCTCGAACCACCCAACTGCCGACCGACACCGCCTCTCATATAAAGCCTCATAAGGAGCCATCTGGATACCTCACTAGTAGCTGTTGTTGTAGGCAAACTCTGCTAAAGGCAAGAATTGATCCCATGAGCCTCCAAAGTCAATGACATAAGCTCGAACTGCCCGTCCGTCTAAGGATGAAATGTTGTGCTCAACTCGACCTGTGTGCCCAACTCACGCTGAACTGCCCTCCAGAAATGTGAGGTAAACTGTGTACCTTGGTCCGAAATGATATACACAGGCACACCATGAAGACAAACAATCTCCTAGATATAGATCTCAGCTAACCTCTTAGAAGAATAGGAAACTGCCACAGGAATGAAATGTGCTGACTTGGTCATCCTATCAACAATAACCCACACTGCATCGAACTTCCTCTGAGTCCGTGGGAGTCCAACAATGAACTTCATATTGATACGCTCCCACTTCCACTCAGGAATCTCAATCTTCTGAAACAAATCACTAGGTCTCTGATGCTCGTACTTTACCTGTTGACAATTCAAACACCAAGCCACATATGCAACAATATCCTTCTTCATCCTCCTCCACCAATAATGCTGTCACAAATCCTGATACATCTTAGTGGCGCCTGGATGAATAGAGGGCCTCCTCTAAAATCAACTCTCGAAGTCCATCCATATTAGGCACACAAATACGACCCTGTATCCTCAAAACTTCATCATCTCCAACTGTAACCTGTTTGTCACCTCTGTGCCGCACTGTGTCTCTAATGACAAGAAAATGAGGATCATCATACTACCGATCTCAGATACGCTCAAATAATGAGCGATTGTGCAAGCTAACACACGACTGGGCTCAGAAACATCCAACCTCACGAACTGATTGGCCAAATCCTGAACATCCAAAGCAAGCGGTCTCTCACCGACCGAAATATACACAAGACTGCCCATACTAGCTGACTTTCTACTCAAAGCATCGCCCACCACATTGGCCTTTCCTGGATGATATAAGATGGTGATATCATAGTCTTTCAATAGCTCCAACCACCTTCTCTGCCTCAAATTTAGCTCCTTCTGCTTGAACAAATACTGTAGATTCTTGAGATCCATGAACACCTCACATGACACGCCATACAAATAATGCCTCCAAATTTTCAGCGCGCGAACAATGGCTGCTAACTCCAAATCATGAACTGGATAATTCTTCTCATGAATCTTCAACTGTCGCAAAGCATAAGCAATGACCTTACCATCCTGCATCACCACCGCACCAAGTCCAATACGAGATGCATTACAATACACTATATATGACCCTAAACCTGTAGGCAATACCAACACCGGTGCCGTAGTCAAAGCTATCTTGAGCTTCTAAAAGCTCGCCTCACACTCGTCCGACCACCTGAACTAGGCACCCTTTTGGGTCAACCTGGTCATCAGGGCTACAATATATGAAAACCCCTCCATAAACCGACGGTAATAGCCTACCAAACCCAAAAAACTCCGGATCTCTGTAGTTGACGCAGGTCTAGGCCAGTTCTTGACAGCCTCTATCTTCTTCGGATCCACCTAAATACCCTCTGCTGAAATAACATGACCCAAGAATGCAACTGAGCTCAACCAGAACTCACACTTTGAAAACATAGCATACAACTGACTATCTCTCAAAGTCTGAAAAACAACTCCCAGATGTTACTCAAGCTCCTCCCGGCTGCGGGAATAGATCAAAATATCATCAATGAAGACTATCACGAACGAATCCAAATAAGGCTTGAACACTCGGTTCATAAAATCCATGAAAGTTGTTGGGGCATTTGTCAACTCAAATGACATCACCAAGAAATCATAATGCCTATACCAAGTGCAGAAAGTTGTCTTAGGGACATCGGATGCCCTAATCCTCAACTGATAGTAGCCAGATCTTAAATCAATCTTCGAAAACACTTTGGCACCCTGAAGCTAATCAAAAAAATCATCAATCCTCGGCAATGGATACCTATTCTTGATTGTGACCTTGTTCAACTGCCGGTAATCTATATACATCCTTATCGATCCGTCCTTCTTATTAATAAACAACATCGGTGCACCATAAGGTGAGACACTGGGTCTAATAAAGCCTTTATCAAGCAAGTCTTGCAACTGCTCCTTCAATTCTTTCAACTCATGCGGGGCCATACGATATGGCGGGATAGAAATCAGCTGACTTCCCGAAACCAAATCAATGTAGAAGTCAATATCCCTGTCGGGTGGCATACCCAGCAGGTCTAAAGGAAATACCTTAGGAAACTCACGAACAACAGGCACAGAATCCATATAAGGAACCTCAACACTAGAATCACGAACATATGCCAAATAGGCCAAACACCCCTCCTCGACCATACGCCGAGCCTTCATATATGAGATAACCCTACGGGTAGAATGACCGGAGTCCCTCTCCACTTTAAACGAGGTAAACCCGGCAAGGCTAAGGTCACAGTCTTGGCATGACAGTCCAAGATAGCATGGTAAGGTGATAACTAGTCCATCCCCAATATGACATCAAAATCAACCATGTCCAGAAGTAACAAATTTACTCGAGTCTCAAGACCCCCAGTCACAACTATACATGAATGATGGACACGATCTACCATAATAGAATCACCCACCGGTGTAGACACATATACAGGAGCACTCAAAGAATCACTAGGCATGACCAGATACGGTGCAAAATAAGATGACACATAGGAGTATGTAGATCCTAGATCAAATAGAATTGAAGCATCTCTACTATAAACCAGAACAGTACCTGTGATAAGTGCATTGAAAGCCTCAACCTCAGGCCTGGCTGGAAGAGCATAACATCGGGGCTGGGCCCCACCACTCTGAACTACATCTCTTAGACGCCCTCCTACTGGCTGACCTCCACCTCTAGTGGCCTGACTTCCACCTCTAATACCTCTACCTCCACCTCTAGCTGGCAGAGTGGGCGGTGGAACACTCGGTGCCTGAACCATGGCACGGGAACCCTGATGTTGAGAGCTGCTCGGTGCTTGAGGGAAAAATCTAGAAATATGCCTCGTATTGCCACAAGTATAACAAGCCATTGGCTACTGATACTGATGACCCTGACGGCCTAAATAACTACTCCAAAAACTTTGGAACGGAGGTGCACTGATAGGAGCTGGCGGTGCACTGTAGGGAAGTTGATCAAAATATTGCATATAAGAACCACGACCACCTGGAGCACTATGTGAAGCCTGAAGTGCTGAATGAAATGGCTTGGAAGGATGGCCCCTACCAAAAGAATCATTGCCTCCAGATGAGGCACCACTGAACCGGCCCGAATGACGAGGCCTCTTGTCAGACCCCTGACCACTCCCCTGTGATAGAACCATCTCAACTCTCCTGGCCACATTGGTTGCATCCTGAAAAGAAATCTCGCTCCCCGTCTCCTTAGCCATCTGCAATCGAATAGGCTGAACGAGTCCCTCAATGAACCTCCCCACTCTATTTCTCTCAGTGGGAAGTATAAGAAGAGCATGACGGGCCAAGTCAATAAATCTGGTCTCGTACTGAGTAACAGTCATAGAACCCTGCTGGAGACGCTCAAACTGCCTCCGATAGTTCTCCCTCTGAGTGATAGGAAGAAACTTCTCCATAAATAGCTGAGAAAACTGATGCCAAGTCAAAGACGGTGACCCAGCTGGTCTAGCCAAACAATAATCTCTCCACCAAGTCTTGGCGGATCCAGACAAACGAAAAGCAGCAAAGTCGACCCCATTGGTCTCCACTATCCTCAGGTTCCGTAGAACCTCTTGACAGCTGTCCAAATAATCCTGGGGATCCTCAGAATATGTACCACCAAAAGTATTAGTGAAAAGTTTGGTGAATCTGTCCAACCTCCACAAGGCATCTGAAGATGTAGTTGATCCATCACCGGTCTGAGTTGTCGTTCAGCTGAAGAAGCGGTACGTACCCTCGCCATTCATGAAAGAACAAGAGTAGAGGGTTCAATTTAGCAGTGAGAGAGCAAAATCGCACGATAGAAAAGAATAAATGTGAAGTTTTTCCTAACTCTGTAGCCTCTGGGGGATAAATACAGATGTCTCCGTACTGATCCCTCGGACTCTAATAAGCTTGTTCGTGAATTGTGAGACCTAAGAAACCTAGAGCTACGATACCAACTTGTCACGACTCGGATTTTCCACCCTCGGAATTCATGATGGCGCCTACTCATGAAATCTAGGCAAGTCGAGTATTATAGATTCATTAACCTTTTTACCTAACCTTTTTAACGGTTCAATATAATAGGTGATCAACAGTGGAAATATTATAATAAACAGATATGTGGAAGACAAAAACTAAACGTTTAACTATACACTAGTGCAGAATCCAAAATACAACTCTACCCAGAATTTGATGTCACGATGTCATGGACTATCTATGAATACTACAAACAGTAGTCTGAAAGATAAATACAAAGTTGTCTATGAAATACACAAAAGAAACAGAATGGAAAGATAGAAGGAGACGCCAAGGCCTGCGGACGCCTGCAGGACTACCTCGGGTCTTCACCACTGGACTGAAGGCAGCAACCTCACTGTGGTCCAAAAGCTGCAGCATCGGGATTTGCACACAATGCAGAGTGTAATATCAGCACAACCGACCCCATGTGCTGGTAAATTTCTAGCCTAACCTCAGCGAAGTAGTGATGAAGCTAGGACAAGACTACCAAATAAACCTTTGCAGTTATATCATATACACCAAGTAACAATGATAGAAACTAGTAGTTAAACATGGGAAGGGGAAACATGTTGCGGGGAATATCATGTACAATAAAGCCTCAGTAAAAAAGTGAAAGGAACATTACAATCCAACTGTAAGCAAGAATAAGGAAATCAATGACAAGTGCACGGCATCACCCTTCATGCTTTTACTCTCGTCCTCACCATAAGAATCAATATAATCGGCACGGCATTAACCTTCGTGCTTTTACCTCACATAATCATGGCATAGAATTATCCTTCGTGCATTATCACTCATATCATGGCACGGCATTGTACATCATACGGCACGGCATCACCCTTCGTGCTTTTACCTCACAATATCGGCACGGCATCACCCTTCGTCCATTAATACTCTCAAAATCATGCACAGCATCACCCTTCGTGTTTTACACTCTTCCTCACCCAAGCAACAATCACAAAAAAATTTGGGCAAGGGAATCAATAATATCACAAAAAAATCCCGGCAATGGAACAATAGCATAACAACAATATCCCGGCAAGGGAAACAATATCATGAGTAATAACATCCCAGCAAGGGAGATAATATCAAAAGCAATAACATCCCAGCAAGGGAGATAATATCATAAACCTCTTCTCTTTTCCACAATTACTTCACAACCCAATTCTCAACTTGAGCCAACGCTCTACAATGTTCAATTACCAATAATACTTCCACAAGCCTTGTTCAACAATAGAAATTATCATATAAAGCATAAACAATACGAAACGGAGTCACATCAATCATAGTATACGACTCACGGGCATGCTTAACACCGACGTATAGATACTCGTCACCATACCTATATGTCGTACTCAACAATTAACACATAGCACATAAGACACAACTCCTAATCCCTCAAGCTAAGGTTAGACCAAACACTTACCTCAATTCCACGAACATAATTCAAGCCTCAACTACCGCTTTACCTCTTGTTTCCACCACCAATTCACTTGTATCTAGCCACAATTTACTTAACGATATCAATAAATGCTAAATGAATCAATAAATGCTAAATGAAGCATGAAAATAGGTTTTCTAAAGTTTTTCCCAAAAAGTCAAAAATTGACCCCGGGCCCACATGGTCAAAACCCGAGGTTCGAACCAAAACCCGATTATCCATTCACAAATGAACTCAAATATATAATTTGTTTTGAAATCGGACCTCAAATCGAGGTCCAAATTCCCAAAATTTGAAAATCCTAAGTTCTACTCAAAACACCCAATTTTTCCCATAAAAACCCTTAATTTTGAGTTGAAATCATGTAAAAAGATGTTATAGATTGAAGGAAATAAGTTGTAAATGACTTGCTAATGATTTGGAGAAGTTGATGTCTTTGAAAAATCGCCCAAGATGTCTTTAGGGTTTGAAGAGTTGTAAAAATGAATGAAATCCTGTCAAAATCCAAATTAACTGGTCTCAGATGTCGCAATTGCGACCAAGGTTCGCAATTGCGAACCCCTTCAAGACTTGTTGCCTTCGCATTTGCGAGGGATTAGTCGCATTTGCGACACTGCCCTTTTCGCATTTGCAATAAAAAGGTCGCATTTCCGACCAAGGCCTGCCCAGGCTAGGTTCGCATTTGCGACGCTTGGGTCACAATTCCCATGCCTGATGACTTCGCAATTGCGAAGCCTGATCTTGCAATTGCGAGATCAGAGGCCTGGGCAAAAGTCCCAGATACCAGCAACTTTTCCTAAGTCCAATTTCACTCCGTCGCCTATCCAAAACTCACTCGAGCCCTCAGGGATCCAAACCAAACATGCACACAAGTCCAAAAATATCATACGGACTTGCTCGTGCAATCAAATCATCAAAATAACATCAACAAACTATGAATTAAACATCAAATTTATGAAATTACTCAAGAATATTGAAATTACTATTTTCTCAAATAAAGGTCCGGTTTATACCAAACAAACTCTGATTCTTAACAAATTTCACAGATTCAACTTAATTATTATTTCAAACTTATACCGGGTTCCGAAACCAAGATACAGGCCCGATACCATCAATTTCAAACATTTTTTCTTTTCCAAAACTCTTATAATTTTAGTTAAACAATTTCTTTCAAAAATTCATTTCCCGGGCTTGGGACATCGGAATTCGATTTCGGGCATACGCCTAAGTCCCATATTTTACTACGGACCTTACAAGACCGTCAACTCATGAGTCCGGATCCGTTTACCAAAAATATTGACCAAAGTCAACTTTATTCAATTTGAAAAGCCAATTTTCTTATTTTACTTAGTTTTCACATAAAAGCTTTCCGAAAACGCACCCGGACTGTGCATGCAAATCGAGGTGAGACAAAAAAGAGGTTTTTAAGACCTCGGAACACAGAATTTACTTTCAAAATGAGTGATGACCTTTTGGATCATGACATATACGAAAGTATATTACATTCTCCCTTTACAAGTGGTTTATGGTCGGCAACCAAATAATTCCATCTTAATATTATTGTTGATGTGTGGTGTATATTTTGATTAACACCATAATGCACAAAGATGGATTTTCAAAGTTGAGGAAGCAGGTTAGTTTTTCTAACATGAGAGGGAGACATGATAAACAGTTGAGAAAAAATTACGTGGAATGAATTATCATTTGTACCTCTAGATCCTCGAAGATAATATGAACGTGAAGTTCACAAAAAAGATAATTCATCTGCAATATATTGTAAAGCATGCCAAACGTATTTGTTGACTCAAAGAAAGTAACTATATTCTCAACTGTTGTATGCTCCTATTAGAATAATTCTTGATAAAGAAGATGAGCAAATGATCAAAATGATCATAATAAGGAGGCAAATGATCTAGAAGATACATGACATAATACTTCATAAAATCTCAGGACAGGTTCAGGTATCTAAAAATATGAATGAAGAGATCTCTATGTTATGTCTTCATGAAAAATAAGGAGGTTGGAACCGATATAAAATGTTCGTCGACGACATCTACGATAGCGCTAAATATATATGAGGATCTTAAGTCAGGAGAAACAATTTCGAATAGAATTGGTTTCATATGAAAGACATGTAGTTTTGAACATGTAGTTCAAATATTTGAAAGTATAAAGTCAATGGTATGTGCAATCAGTTTTCAATATCTTATTTGTCTAGCATGACATGAAAACTTGATATGCATCTAATTAAAGTCTATTATATGACTTATATGACAATCCTTGAAGGATTTAAATCGCTTGAAGCATATACAATTCTTGGTTCTAAAGTACAATATCCTAAGTGTTATTTACGCACATATGTATCTTGCTATAACTATAAGCATGATAATGTGATAGCGAGGATTTTCAAGGTGCAACATATTTATTAGAGCTAGTATGACTATTTTATTCATCAAATCTCTGCTGACGCCAACCTTCAAGAAGCTAGTGCACAAGATTGAAATGTGAAGGCCCAAGGATGCAAATTGATGCTCTCATCAGGGGGAATTAATACGCGTTGTACTCTTTTTCCCTTGCAAGGCTTTGTCCCACTGGGTTTTCCTTGGAAGGTTTTTTAACGAGTCAACCAAAAGGCCTATTGTTAGATATGTGTACTCTTTTTCCCTTCATTAGAATTTTCTCCCACTGGGTTTTATTTTAGTTAAGGTTTTAATGAGACACATTATCTATTGAATAAACATTCAAGGGGGAGTGTTATAAATAGAATTCTATTTAAGGTAAATGTCTATATTTAGAGAGATTGTAGAGATTTTACTTGGTGGTTAAATCACTCTTTTCCTATAAATAGAGAGGTCTTATTCCATTGTAATTAATCCCAAATCAATAAAAATTTTGTCTCTACTTTTCTCTGCAATGTTATTCTCCTTTTATTGCTTTATAACAAAGCAATTATTGTTTGATTTGGACAGAGTATTTTGCCATACATGTTAGAATCCTTCACTGTCTCTTTTACTTTTAGTGCTAAATTTGGAATCTTAACATTATATAGATAAATGCACACACAGATTTCTTTTGAAAATATCTTGACCTGGCAATAAAAATTGCCGAATTGGAATCCTCCCCTTATAATTTTGATGTTGGGAAAGGATATGAATCCTTGACTGCAAATTCAGTACATTTCTCAGAATTAGATTCCACGACACAGCAATTACCGCATATTATTCTTTTGACCAGTTTCTCGATTCTTCATTTTTCTTTTTTTCGTTCTCTCAGAAACAGCCAACTTTACACATAGCCTTTCTTGCAAAAGGACGTTTCAAATCACGGTCTAAATCCTTTTTGAGCAACTAAAAATCTGACGATGAAACGTTAGACAACAATCTAAAACTTTGTAAGTTATTACAAATATTAGACCTCAACCTAATGTTTTGTGAGCAAATTAAAAAGTATATGAGCAAATATTAGACCTGAGTCTCACGTCGTTGGAAAGAAGTAATTTCACTTGAGCTATATTTGCACAAATTTTTAAAATATGGACTAAATTTAAACAGTAGCCTCAAAAGGTACATTTGGGAAATTGATAGATGCAGATCAGCTTCGTCGGCCCATCAAAACTAATCTATATCTATGTATTATTAAAAGGAAGGAAGTCTAACCCACAATTATGACAATTGAAAGCATAGGAGAATGCCGTGTTAGTTTTTAGGACAAAACTTATTTAATTAGTTAATTAGTTATTAGTTTTTAATTTTAAATTAAAATATTTAAAAATTTATTATTTGAAGTAGGGGTAGTTATTTACTCAATTCAAATAAGTAATTAATAATTAGGAAGTTACCATTAGAAATAAAACTTCCATGGTTGCATAAGAACCTAAAATTAAGGAGCACATCTCACGAACTCCCACCCCCAAAATGTGATCTGCTTCCCCTCTTTTTTTTTAGCCGTGAAATTTCTTAATACATTAACTAAGTATCATTCTAAAAGATATTACAGATTTTTTACATTAACTTTTTAAATTTAAAAATAACTTTTAGTTATACTTTTTAAATTAAAGACAGTTACAACTTCTATTCATGTTTTAGGATTATACACAATCTTCTCTACTTGAAGAAAATTGTAGGCTTCCTTCTTATGTTGCTAGATAATAGCATTTATCAAGAATTTTTAGCAACATAAGGTTAGATATTCTTCTCTAAAAAAATCTCTTAATTAATCTTTGTTATTCCTCTATCATTAGATTTGATTTTATATTTAATTTGAAATTATTGTCCAGTATTTAGCACCATGATATTTAATTTTTGTCTGCAAGAAAAATAAACTTACAACCAAAAGATATCCTTAATAAGTTGGTAACCTATATAGATTGTTCCTTTTAGATTATTAGGTGAGGTGCGTATACTATTTACTTACAAAAAATTTCAAATATAAAAGTCTTTCTATTAAAAGTTTATTTTTCTTCTTGATACTATTTAAAATATACATATATGGAGTAATATCTTTGTAGTAGCAAAATGGATTATGTTCTGTTGAAGAAAACATAATAAATTCAATATATTTTTTCGGGTTATTTAGGTGTATTAGTATTGTACAAAATAGGCTATCAGAAATAGTCTTTCTATTCTACAAAGGTAAGGGTAACATTTGCGTACATCTTACTCTCTCAAGACTCCATTTGTGGGATTACACTAGCCATGTTATTGTTATTATTGTTTTAGTATTAGGGTGTTTAAGTTATTGGTTAATAGTTATACATTGTTACCTTCCTAAAAAAATTATCCGTGAGTGTTATTATAGTTAGCTTTTGAATTAGTACGATCAATTTTTAATTTGTGTGATTGGAGTTATTTTTATTTAGAATAAGATGATGGATAGCGGTGGTAGATTTGTAATGCATTAGCTTGCAATATAAATTTTTGAAATGCAGAAAATGCAAAAAGTCATCAAGAATGTTTCATGCTTCTTTTATATTTTTTTGCTATTAGTTGAACAAATTTAGTGGTGGCATTAATCATAATAGAATAGAAGTTCATATAATATATATTTGCTTAATCCGATTGAACACTTGCTTGGCGATATGCTTAAGACCAAGTAAGTTATTTCGATTGCCCTTCTCACGTAAAGAATGTACACAATCTTTTTTAATTGGGTTTTACCTTAAATACTTTGAAATGTGCTGAACTATATTGTATACATACAGAGTGCGGTTACAATGACTACTTTAACGTCTATTTGTGTCTTTTATACAAAGGTACGTTCTCTTTCTTTTTTCTTTGATTTGTTTAAAAGTTCAACGCTAATAATAATTTATCATTTTTCAATATTTTTGTCGGAGTACATTAATTAAGGAAAGAGGTAAAGATATGGACGAGAAGATTTTGCGACGCAAATAGATAAATAAACGAATTTTGATTACAATTGTATTCATTCAACATGAAAAGAGAAATTGATTCTTCTGTATTAAAATTTTGAAATTCGTCTTGGTAATAGAAGTTCTAAATCTGAAATAAGAGTTCTCGCAGCTGACTGCATGCTTTCATGAGCCAACAAATTTCAGAACAAAAATAAAAATATTTTTTTCATTTCATTTGAACTGTAAACATTATATTTCATTTAGCCTAAATTGTTATGCATGCACTTACTGAAATTTGAGTGCTAAAAGGAATGATTGTAATATTACACGATATGCTATACACGAGATAGCATATTTTTAATTTTATACAATAATTGTGGTTGTCATGTGAAATTTTCAAGTCATCAAACTTTTGTTCTGCTTTCTCTTATTGATTGTGTTGTCTTACGATCGACACGTATTCGGATTTTAAAAAAGGCTTAATCTTTATCAAGAAATTGATTATTTTTTTTCAAATGCTATTTAGTAGTAGATGTTAGTGTTATTTTTTAGCATTGTCTTTTGTAAGTTTTGTCCTTATGGGTTAGTAGTTTTAGCAATTCAAGATGGAAGTGAGGTGTTGTGAAATTTGCAAAGATGACAAAATTAGAGTGGCTTTGATATGATTTCTTATATTTTCTTCTTTCTTTGTGTATCGTCTTGGCTTTTACTTTGTTAAAGACACTATCCATTCATTGTGTAATTTTCAAGTTGTCATGTATAGAAAGGTAACGGGTAATGACTATACTTTATAGAAGTAATTTATGTGTCATTTCATATGGCTCATCAACTATATCAAATTTATAAAGTTGATCTATTTTATAAACTTACGGATGAAGAAAAAAATTTGTGATACTTACACCAAACAAAAGTCATATTATCAGTGCATGAATTGGTTGGATTATTCTTTTTGCAACAACTGATTAGCTTTCACTTTATGATTTCTTCATAGAGAAGGTTACCAAATTTTTTAACATTAAGCATGGATCAATTCAAATTCGCATTTCACATAGGTTTTTGTCAAAAGAACTAGGATTGTTATCTCATATTGTAGAATTAAAGTCTTAATTAGATTTTAAATATCGTATTATTTAAATTATATGTAACTAACTGAAAAAATAATCATCGATAAATAGGAAAAATGCACAAAACATGAGATAAAAATAATGGCGATGTTATATTTTAATTTTAAAAAAGAAAGATGAAGTAAATAACACAAATAAATATTATTAATTATTGATAAATGATCGTGGAAATTTACTGAAACAATATAATTCAATATGTTTAAATAAATCCGATCACAATTTAATATTCTGTGATATGATCCGTGCATCGCGCGGGTACATATACAAATTTCATCTAATAATATTGTCGTGAATTGTTCATTAATAATGTGAATATCAATATATATTAACTCGTCCTTGTCCGTATGATGGAGATTGCTGTAAAATGGTTTTGAAAGGCAAAAGATTGGGACATAAGTTTAAACCATCCATCTCATGTGATTAATTTATTGATTTTGAGTTAAGTTTGTTATAATTAATAATATATTTTAGAATAGTTGTTGGCCGGTTCTAGTTTGTTCTTAACATCGCTGGGCCTTAATTAGTTACACCTTTGCACAGAGGCTGAGCTCTATGCTGATACATAACGCCCGTATTAATTTGTCAGTTCATACATAGTGTCTTCGTCCAGTAAACTAGAAGTGGATTCGTTTATTTTTGTGAATAATTTTATTTCCTATAAATATTTGAATTTAATCAAAAATGAAAATTGTATTAGATATCTTTGTAATACTATGGGTATGTTTGGTATGAAGGAAAATATTTTTCAATTTTTTCATATTTGATTGGCTTAAATATTTTAGAAATTGTTTTGGGGGAATGGGGTATAAGGAGAGTAGCATAAAAAAATATTTTTTACTCCCTAACCAAAAACTAGAAAATATTTTCGGAAAAAGTTTTTCACTCATCAACCAAACAAGGAAAAATAAGTGATAAAACCACTTATTTTCCATGAAAACATTTTCTATGAAAACATTTTCCTTTCCTACCAAACATACCCTATATCTTTTAGATTCAAATTACTACATTTTTTTCACTTCCTATATCTCAAAATGGTTGTCAGATTCATTTCCTGAAAGTCAATTGAAGATATCTTTCACTTCAATCTTTTAATTTATTTTCTTATCCTTTTGATATGAGAAAAAGAAAAACTAAAACACCTTTCATTCAATTCCCAAAAGTGTAACTATTAATTTATGCTCGGTTTACATCTAAACTTATGTCCAATAGACTCTTCCTAAACAAGTTGTGACAAATAAGTTTAGACGATCAAATAGAGTAGCTATTGGTAGTTTGCTACAAAAACAAAATATTAATACTACCCTTTGTCGATTATGTAGTCGATTACAAGATGATTATAGTCCTGTTTTATATTCTTCTTACAAGATATTAGTAATACAATGCAACTATGCAATCTAGATTATAAGCATAAAGTCAAACTTGTAATTCTATTACAGTTATTTTTGTACAAGTTTAACTCAGGAAAAAAAATAGCCAGATTTATAACTAATAATTGAAAAATAGTTACAGTTTCAAACTAGTTGAAATTTAGCCACTTTTTTATGTAAAAGTAAAATCTGAACAAAAATACCCTTAAAATCCGAAAATATTCTAGCATAATATGCTGAAGTTCGAATTCCAGCATAATTTGCTGGAATTTCAAATGTGCTGGAATTCCAACATAATATGTTGGAAGTTTACACGTAGGAACTCCATATAGTCCCCCAAATTATACTGGAATTTTCCATATCAACTAAACAGTGGCTATTTTTTAGTGACTTTACAAACATTGTCTATTTTTCGATTACCGATCAAAAGAATGGCTAGGCCATGCTATTTTCACGATTAACTCGGAATAGGTTTGATGTTCGTCTAGCATTCGAGTCAAGTTTGAATTTCTCATAATTCAGCTCAAATCGACTCGACTAAACACCAATTGAATACAATTGATCTCTTAGCAATAATAAATAGAAAAGAGAAATAAGAAGAATTTATCTAAATTACGACTAACCTTTTACTTAGTTTTATAGTAACAAGGAACATAACTTGGAATCAAATAGTGAATCCTCATCTTTATACTTCCAATTTCATAGTCAGAAATTTAAATATAGAAATTTCAGAATTATACCAAAAAAATCACCAAACATCTACAAAAGTAGCTTTCTCTTTTATCTTCCCCTCTGTAAAGCCTTCTCAGCAGTGTCCATCTCTTCCAAGATTCTCTGCTTTCTCTTAGCCGGAATGGGTGTGGTCGGCCCAAAGCTAACATAATGGCCCGAAACAGCATTGAGGGCCGAGTAAATGTCACGGAATGAGGCCCGGCCCAATAAAGCCTTCTCTCTTCTGTACTTAGCAACCCAATAATTAGAAGCCTCTCTCAACTCAGTAACAGAATCAGCTAAGTTCGGATCACTTTTCTCCATAGAGAGCGTGGACCTCACTTTCTTAATCACTTCCGAAGCTTCCCTCACGTACTCCTCGTCGGAAGCAGCGAATGCTGACGTGGCAGGTAGGAGCAATGCCGGAGTAAGGATTCCGGCAGCCAGAGAGAGGAATTCACGGCGGCGGGTGGATGAGACAGAGGTTGAGACGGTGGCGGTGGTGGTAGAGGAGAGTTTTGATCGAATAGGGGTAAGGGGTTTTGGGGTGGAGGTGGATGGGGTTATTAGGGTTGGAGAAGCCATGGTTTTGTTGTTGTTGGAGAAGGAAAGTTGATGAAAGAGAGATTGTTGTAGTTTTGGTGTAAAGGGGAATGATGAATGGAGATGGTTGGATTAATGACACGTTGGCTTATCATCTTATCTAAGATATACTATAGTTTATGGATGAGAAAAGGTCTAATGAGATTGTAGTATGATATGGAATGACCTGGAAATTAATCTGGTCTCAACGAAGTTCTGGACCCATCTTTTTTCATGAAATAAATAGGGTAGTACAGTAGCTTTTAGGAGATCAGACATTTAAATTCAGTCATTTGAAGGGGGTTTTGGCATTGGAGCAATAGTTAGAAATTAACCGATGAATCTTGCATCAGGATAGACGGCCTATATTATACCTTTTGGGTACTATCTTTCTCAGATCCTGCGTAAATACATAATGCTTCGTGCAAGAGAACATTTAAACTCAGGGATATCATGCTTAAAATTTTAATCCATTAGTCATTAGTAGTGGTGATAAAATGAATAAAATAACCAGTTATTCTTACATATTATCCACTAAAAATGTGTTGGATAATGGACTTTTTAAAAACGGGTAAAAAATGGATAAGAACTATATTATCCACTTAGAAAATGGATAACTAGTGAGTTAATTTTTACATTCGTAATGACTCAAATTATGGATTCCTCAAGTTTGGGAAGCTAGGAAATCTCTCAAAAGTGATCATATTCAATAAGATCCATATTATCGGTCGGTAACCCATTTATTATCCATATTAAATATGGGTCGGATCGGATAATTTATCCACTTTATATTACTCATTTTCAACCTGTCTATATCCGACCCGATCTTCCACTTTGTCAACCCTAGCCATTAGATATCAAAAACATTAACCCTGTTATGAATAGTTTGTACATTGGATACTATATTGGATGTCCATGTTGTGAATAACTTAAAGATTA
The DNA here is from genome assembly GCF_000393655.2 of Nicotiana sylvestris. Taxonomy (NCBI): domain Eukaryota; kingdom Viridiplantae; phylum Streptophyta; class Magnoliopsida; order Solanales; family Solanaceae; genus Nicotiana; species Nicotiana sylvestris. The sequence continues at coordinate 37,505,120 of NC_091063.1, read as the reverse complement.
AATTTCCTACTTTATGTCCATCATCTTTACTTTTTATGCTTATAAAAGGCCATGTAATTGCAATGGAAAAATACACCAAAGTGAAAGAAGAAAACATTTCTCCCTTCTTTCTATCTCTTCTTATTTACATTTTACTGCATTACTTTTATTTTATTACACGTTATCAGCACGAAGCTCTAATTTTATTCTTAACTTCCGCTAAGTTGAGCCATATTTTATTAAGGTATGTATCATTATAATCATCTTATTTATGGCAGTACATATCATATGCTCACTGTTTGCAGATTACTTGTGCGCTTGGGCATCTTAAATAGTTTAAGTACATTGCAGTGATTAAATAACTATTTCCTTCCGTGCTCAACTCTTAGAGGACCTCAAAGTCATCAAACTAGCTATGCACTAATGTCATGGACTCCCTGGATCAAAACATATCTTTAAGGCATTTTGAAGAACTGTGAGAAATGAATTGACAAGCAATAATTTTTTAATTACTTTATATTTATTGGAACATATAAATAATGTTAGTCACGTTCAATTCTATTAACACATATATATCAATAATATAAAGTGAAATGAAACAAGTATGTAATTTCTACTTTATGGCAAGAATAAAATGAAATAGTAGATTGTTAACATGATATAGCTCTATTTTCATTTCTTTTACCTTAATCGTTTTGTTTTCATTAATTGTTTATTATTATAATTATTTCTCTAACTTATTCATCTTTTATGATAGTTTTCACTATGTCAAATTTATCAAAACTTGAATTTGTGGCACTTGACATCACCGGAAGGAACTATTTATCATGGGTTCTTGATGCTGAAATTCACCTTGACGCTAAAGGTCTTGGAAATACTATTATACAAGGAAATGAAGCATCAAATCAGGATAAAGCGAAGGCCATGATTTTCCTTCGTCATCATCTACATGAAGGGTTAAAAACTGAATATTTAACCGTAAAAGATCCACTTGAATTATGGATTAATTTGAAGGATCGATATGACCACCTAAAACTTACGGTATTACCAAAAGCTCGGTATGAGTGGATACATTTAAGGTTGCAAGACTTTAAAACCGTAAGTGAGTATAATTCTGCTATCTTTAAAGTAAGTTCTCTATTAAAATTATGTGGAGACACTATCACAGATGAGGACTTATTGAAAAAAAAAATTTCTACTTTTCACGCTTCAAATGTGGTGCTACAACAACAATACCGTGAAAATGGTTTTAAAAAATATTCTGAGTTAATCACATGCTTACTTGTGGCTGAGTAGAATAATACTCTATTAATGAAAAATCATGAAGCTCGTCCCATCGGGTCAGCTCCATTTCTGGAAGTGAATGTTGTAGCAACATATGATAAGTTTGAAATAAAATAAAATAATTACCGTGGTCGTGGACATGGTCATAAACGTGGACGTGGCGGGGGCGAAACAATTATCGTCATTATGGTGGAAATAAATTGGAGAACAATAAGGGTTCTCAAATTAATCATTCAAAAGGTAAAGCTAGTATGTGTCACCGATGTGGTATGAGAGGTCATTGGGCACGCATTTGTCGTACGCCAGAACATTTTGTCAAACTTTATCAAGCCTCCCTCAAGAAAAAAGAAAATAATGTGGAGGCACACTTGACCTTTCAAAATAATGATGATGAAGCAGGTCCCTCAAATAAATATGATTCTAAGGCACATCTTGCATATAAAGATGATGATTTTGAAGGCCTAACAAATATTACTCATTTAGAAGTTGGAGACTTCTTTGAGGATATTGACTGAAGAACTAATCATCTTACTGGGGAATGAAGCTATAAAAGTTGTTATTTTTATGTTTGCAACTAGTTTATTTTTCTTGAGTGTATTTTCCTAATGCATCATGTGTTGCTAGTTTCTACATTCCTAATGTATTTCTTAATGTTTTTTTTCCGCTTGTCTTTCATATTTCTTACGATGTATTATTTGTTTTTTTATGAAGAATATGAAAATTCCCCAGTCTTCAGTTGGACTCAAGATTAATAAAGATGATATATGTCTTCTGGATAGTGCTACAACACACACTATTTTAAAAGATAAGAGATATTTCTCTTATTTGGTAATGAAAGAAGCGAATGTTAATACAATATCCGGTAGTACAAGATTAATTGAAGGTTCTGGAAGAGCCAATTTATTACTACCAGGAGGAACAAATTTGGCTATTGATGAAGCACTATATTGTAGTAAATCTCAAAGAAACTTATTAAGTTTCAAAGATATTCGCCAAAATGGCTATCATATTGAGACTACAAATGATGAAAAGATTGAATATCTTTATATTACTACAATAATGTCCGGTAAGAAATATGTGCTTGAAATGTTACCTGCTCTTTCCTCCGGCTTATACTACACAAGTATTAGCAGGATTGAAACACATGCCATAGTAAACGAGAAGTTTACTAATCAAGATAATTTTATTATTTGGCATGACCGGTTGGGCCATCCTGGTTCTAATATGATGCGTAAAATAATTGAGAATTCACATGGACATGCAATGAAGAATCAGAAGATTCTTCAATTTAAGGAATTCTCTTGTGCTGCATGTTCTCAAGGAAAATTAATTATTAGACCATTAACTATTAAAGTTAGGATGGAATCCCCTGCATTTCTAGAACGTATACAGGGTGATATATGTGGGCCCATTCACCCTCCATATGGACCATTCAAATATTATATGGTTTTGGTAGATGCATCTACAAGATGGTCACATGTGTGCTTACTATCAACTCGCAGTATGGCATTTGCGAGATTGTTGGCTCAAATAATAAAGCTAAGAGCACAATTTCCAGATTATGCAATTAAGACAATCCGTCTTGATAATGTTGGTGAGTTTACATCCCAAGCCTTTAATGATTATTGTATTTTAACTGGGATAACAATTGAGCATCCGGTTGCTCATGTTCATACACAAAATGGTCTAGCAGAATCATTGATCAAACGCCTCCTATTAATTGCTAGACCAATGCTTATGAGAACAAAACTTCCCATTTCAGTATGGGGTTATGCTATTTTGCACGCAACAGCACTTGTGCAGATAACGCCCACAAGTTATCATAAAGTCTCCCTATTGCAATTGGCTTTTGGTCAGGAGCCAAATATTTTCCATCTTAGGATCTTTGGTTGTGCGATATATGTTCCAATTGCTCCACCACAACGCACAAAGATGGGTCCTCAAAGAAGGTGGGGATATATGTTGGATATGAATCTACTTTTATTATTAAATATCTAGAGCCAATGACTGGAGATTTATTTACGGCAAGATTTTCTGATTGACATTTTGATGAATCAGTATATCCAACATTGGGGGGAGAAAATAAGCAGCTGAAAAAGAAGATAGATTGGAATGCATTATCACTGTGTCATTTAGATCCTCGAACAAATCAATGTGAACAAGAGGTTCAAAAGATTATTCATTTACAAAATATTGCAAATCAATTGCCAGATGCATTCACTGACCTACCAAGGGTGACTAAGTCACATATTCCAGTTGCTAATGCTCCAATTCGAGTTGATATCCTGGCAGGACAATTAAGTAAAGCAAATAAGTCTAAGTCATGCTTGAAACATGGTAGACCAATCGGTTCTAAAGATAAAAATCCTTGAAGAAGAAAATGAGCAAGTGATCAAAGTGAACATAACACAGAGGTAGTGGATCAAGAAGAGCCCCAAGACGTAACAAATGATAAGACCTTAGGAGAGGTCCAGGTACCCGAAAATAATGAAAATGAAGAGATATCAATAATGTTACATCTCGCGATTTTCGTACGATAAAATTTCGTTTTCAGTTAACCAGCGTAGACTCGGGGATGAGATTATCTTGAGGTTAACGTTCTTACGCTATTTATAGCAAGCGATAAATAAGTGTTATGAAGGATAAGGGGGTACACGGATTAAAGAAAACGAGTTTCGTTGGAAGTGGTCAATTTGGAATAAAATACGGATCGAGCGATAATACCCGATAATTATGAACTAGTACTATGTAAGGTACCATATGACCACGGTAGTATAATATATAATGTATATATGAAGTATTTAAAAAAAATAGAATTTTAAGTAATTTGTTGTAATTTTTAAATTATGCGGGTAATTGGTTAATTACCGGGTAACAAGACATTACCCTATTAATAAATAAGCGGATAAAAATTTAATAATTATCCCTAATCAACGTGGCAAGAAGCCACCAAAATGAAGAGTGACTAAGTAGTCACTTATTGCCACCTAGCCATAAATAAGAATTGGTGGCTAACTAAATAGTCTGCTAAGATCCAAAATGAACAAAATGAATCCAAGAAAGGTTATTCTTTCAAAACCAAAAGAACCAGAAACGTTTTTCCTTTCAAGACTTCAAGGGAAACAATTGTTTGAAGTCTTGATTTTACACTTTCTTGGTTCAACGTTTTTTTGGCTTAGTCTCAACGTTTTTTTGTGGTTTCAAAGCTAACATCAAGATTAAATCCATTTCTGCACAAAAACGTTAGAAGCAAAATCAAAAGTTCTTCCAAAATTTCAAATCCAAAACAAGTTCGTTCCAATTTCAAGGAAAATCCGAGAATAAATTTCGTCCATATTTCGCAAAAGTAGATTCGTTGATATAATTCAAGAAACAGGTATGTTAAGGTTATCCCTTCTATTCTTTTGGCATGATCCATACGATACGAACGAAACGTGGAAATGCACAAATTTCATTAATGACTTTATTCATAGAAGTATTAGAGATATCCATGTTCTTGAATTTTCACGTGCCATAATATTTTATCATCTGTTCATGGGTCTCAGAAAAATACGAAAGTTGAAAAGAGTTTACTTTATGATATTACTCAGAGGAAAAATGGTCTTATGACATTCCGAATGATTTTATTGACGTGCTTTTCATGCATTGCATTCATGTACATTGACCCATGACCAGATGGCGTTATATACGCGTATATATGTAAATATATGTATATGGCATATGGAAAAAGGTTACGACGTTATATACGCACCACTACCTGATCAGCTGGTATATGATGATGATGCTGCCCACAGTGGCTGAAATATGATTAAAACGGCGTTATATACGCGTATATATGTAAATATGATTCAAACGGCATTATATATGCGTGTATATATATATATGGGATATGGGAAAAGTTATGGCATTATATACGCACCACCACCTGATCAGCTGGTATACTATAATGATTTTACCTGCAGTGGCCGATATGATATGATGGGATGCCATCAGAGGCTGATGATGTTATGAAATATGTACCTATGCACGACATGACATTCATACGCATAAGCATGACGCTAAGAGTAATTTATGATTTACAAAGTTATTCAGACTTACAGGTTGAGTCATGTACTATATATGTCTTCCATGTCTTTTATGTATTTATTTATGTGCCTTACATACTCAGTACATTATTTGTACTGACGTCCCTTTTGCTTGGGACACTGCGTTTCATGCCCGCAGGTCCCAATAGACAGGTCGAGAGCCCTCCATGTAGGCTATCAGCTCAGCGGAAGATGTTGGTGCACTCCATTTGCTTTGGAGTTGCTTGTTTGGTTAGTATGAGTTAGACGTATATTGTTTGGTATGGCAGCACTCTGTCTCGATCTTTATGATATTTATGTATTCTTAGAGGCTTGTAGACATATGTCGTGTACGTGAAAGATTGTACGGCCTTGTCGGCCTATGTTTTGATTTTATAAATGATTATGTTGGCCTATTAGGCCCGTATGTCACATGTATATAATGATGTAATAAGAAAGACGCGTTACGTTGGTATTCGGTTGAGTAAGGTACCGGGTGCCTATCGCGGCCCATCAATTTGGGTCGTGACAAATAAGTTATGTCTCAACCGGGAAAAGATGGAACCGAAATAATATTGTTATCGATAACATTTTTGCTTATAATGTTGCTGTTGAAATAATGCAACAAGATGAGGATCTTGAACCAAAATCTGTCAATGAATGTAGACAGAGAAATGATTGGCCAAAATGGAAAGACGCTATCCAGGCAGAGTTAACTTCACTTGGAAAACGTGAAGTCTTCGGACCCATAGTTCGAACACCTGAAGGCATAAAGCCAGTAGGGTATAAATGGGTTTTTGTGCGAAAACGAAATGATAAAAATGAAGTCGTTAGATATAAAGCACGACTTGTGGCACAAGGGTTTTCCCAAAGGCCTGGAATTGATTATATGGAGACATATTCTCCTGTAGTGGATGCTATCACCTTCAGGTATCTCATAAATATGGCAGTGCAAGAAAAACTTGATATGCATCTAATGGATGTTGTTACAGCCTATTTGTATGGATCATTAGACAACGAAATTTTTATGAAAGTACCTGAGGGATTTAAAGTGCCAGAAGCATATAAAAGTTTTCGAGAAACTTGTTCAATAAAGCTTCAGAAATCTTTATACGGATTGAAACAATCAGGTCGTATGTGGTACAATCGCCTGAGTGAATACCTATTGAAAGAAGGGTACAAGAATGATCCAATTTATCCTTGTGTCTTTATAAAAAGGTATGGATCTGAATTTGTTATAATCGCCGTATATGTTGATGATTTAAATATCATTGGAACTCCTGGGGAGCTTCCAAAAATAGTAGACTGTTTGAAGAAAGAATTTGAAATGAAAGATCTTGGAAAGACAAAATTTTGTCTTGGTCTACAAATTGAGTATATGAAAGATGGAATATTTGTCCATCAATCAACATACACCGAAAAGATTTTAAAGCGATTCTATATGGATAAAGCACATCCATTGAGTACCCCGATGGTTGTGAGATCACTTGATATAAAGAAAGATCCATTCCGACCTCATGAAAATGATGAAGAGCTTCTTGGTGCCGAAGTACCATATCTTAGTGCAATTGGGGCATTAATGTATCTTGCCAATAATTCCCGACCAGATATAGCTTTCTCAGTAAGCTTATTGGCAAGATTTAGTACTTCGCCAACACAAAGACACTGGAATGGTATTAAACATATATTCAGATACCTCCAAGGGACCATTGATATGGGTTTATTTTATTCAAATGAATCCAAGCCATCATTGATTGGTTATGCAGATGCAGGATATTTGTCTGATCCACACAAAGGTCGATCTCAGATAGGCTATTTATTTACAAGTGGAGGTACAACCATATCATGGCGTTCGACAAAACAAACTATGGTTGCTACTTCTTCAAATCATGCAGAGATAATAGCCATTCACGAAGCAAGTCGAGAATGCGTTTGGTTAAGATCTATAACTCAACACATTCAGCAAACATGTGGTCTTTCTTCGAAAGAGAATATTCCAACAATATTGTATGAAGACAATGCTGCATGCATAGCTCAATTGAAAGGAGGATATATCAAAGGAGATAGAACAAAACACATTTCACCGAAATTCTTTTTCACTCATGATCTTCAGAAGAATGGTGAAATAGATGTACAACAAGTTCGTTCAAGTGATAATTTGGCTGATCTGTTCACTAAGGCATTACCAACCTCAATATTTGAAAAGCTGATATATAAGATTGGAATGCGTCGTCTTCGAGATATTAAGTGATTTTCATAAGGGGGAGTAACTACACGCTGCACTCTTTTCCTTAACCAAGGTTTTGTCCCACTGGGTTTTCCTGGTAAGGTTTTTAATGAGGTAGCAAGCAATGCATATTATAAATAACTATGTACATCCCAATATTTTTTTTGTAAGTTTATAACGAGGCACATTATCTTGCATGGACATCCAAGAGGGAGTGTTATGAATAGTTTGTACATTGGATGCCCATGTTGTGAATAACTTAAAGATTAAATTTCCTACTTCATGTCCATCATCTTTACTTTTTATGCCTATAAAAGGCAATGTAATTGCAATGGAAAAATACACCAAAGTGAAAGAAGAAAACACTTCTCCCTTCTTTCTATCTCTTCTTATTTACATTTTACTGCATTACTTTTATTTTATTACAAACTCATCATTGTTAGGGACAATGTGCATATGCTTTTAGTAAATTATAACTTGAGAAAATGTATAAAGACCTCATTCAATATAAAATCAAGTAACAAAAATACAGTTTTTAAGGTGTAATAATAACCAAATTTCAATTTTTTCTTGTTGCATGTGTTGTCACTTGTTATGTCGGGGTCTAATAGTAACTATTAATCCTTAATTACTTTATTTTCTACTACGTTAGGGTATTTTAATGTCTTTTGTACTTGTTACACTGAGGTATTTTCATGGTGAAAAAATCTCCATAGATAAGTTACATTCCTTTTCAAAGGAGGATTATGTTGGTGGGTTGATTACTGATTATATTGATGCCAATGTTGATATGTTCTCATATTTTGAGTTTCTAGGTTATGTGAAAGAGTTTGGGTACAATAGTTCTTTTGTTGTTATTTATGTTAGACTGCCTAATTGTCCTGGTTTAGTAGTAATTAAGGTTGATAGGGACCATATGGGTATTTGTGAAAAGATAAAAAGTGGAGATATTTTGGAGGTATATGTAGATCACATGGTTGATGATCCTACTAACAGAAACAAGCTATGTATCAAAGTTATTGGCCAAAAGGTTCAACGAGAGGATAAAAGAACAACCTAACATTAGAATACTCAAGTTTTACGAGTTGATTAGAAAGAAATTGGGATTGTATGTTGGGAGGACAGTTTGTAGGAGGGCAAGAAATATTGTATTGAATGAGATATTTTGGCAGCAAGGCAGAAGACTATAGTTACAATGCTTAAAGAAATAAGGGTGAAGATTATTAACATAATAGGTCAACTCAGGCAGTTTGGAAACACTTGAATTACTGATTTTTCACCAACGGCCATGAAAGTCTTGGAAGAGAACACAGAAAGGTCAATGAAATGTAACATTTTCTGGAATGGTGAGTTTGGATTTAAAGTGAAACAAGGATTAGGTGCAAGTGAAGTGAAGTATCTGTTGGACATCAATAGGCAAACATGCACCTGCAGAGCTTGGATGTTAAAAGGAATACCACGTGCTCATGTTGTTGCTGCCCCACAGTATAAAAATCTGGAGCCTTTAAGCTATATTTCTCACTGGTACAGTAATGCCACTTACATGAAAACATACAGTTACTTTCTTTAGCCTGTTTTGGGTATGAATATATGGCCAAAGTCACAAAACCCAACTGTTATACCACCTCATGTCAAGAAGATGCTAGGCAGGCCAAAGAATGTTAGAAGAAAAGAGACAGGTGAAAATAAGACAGGAAAATTATCCAAAAGTGGAGTGGAAATGACATGTAGCAATTGTCATAACAAGGGTCATAACAAGAGGGGGTATCATAAAGCTGCTGGAAGTAATACTGTTGCTACTTCAGCAAGTTCTGTGCCTGCAAGTGTTGGTAGTTCAAAGACACCAAAACAAAGTACTGGAAGAGGAAGGGGTAGGCCAAAAGGCTCTAAAGAAAAGGTGAAGTTCTTCTCTTTAATGTCTTCTCTCTTTTTTTTAAATAATTAACAGATTCTTACTTTTAATTGGTTGAGGTATGATGTTGGTATTAGCAGTGATGTAAGAACACAATATAACAGGCCAATGATGATTGGGATAGGAGTTTATACACTCAAAGTGGCTTCAAAATTAAAAGGCAGAATAGCCTGGGAGACACCTGTACTTTTGTAGAAGCGAAACCGCAGAAGCGGTCACCCGACCGTAGATGCGTTCTTCGTGTTGTTGCCGTGTGTTTACTTTAGGACTACGGGACAGTATCCCGAGAGATTCCCATGCATGTTTACTTTGGGACTACGAATTAGTATTCCGGGAGATCCCCCTTACACTTTTATATTTGAACTACGGGACTGCACCCGGTAGAATCCCCCAGTACTGGGTATTTACATTTGGAACTACGGATCGGTATTCTAGGAGATCCCCGCGCACTATGAGTTGGACTACGGGATGGCACCCGAGAGATCCACTGAATATTTATATTTTGGACTACAGGACGGTATCCTGGGAGATCCCCGGTTGTTACTTCTGTGTTGAGCTGTATTCTTTTTGTGATTATTTTGGCTCTGTAGTAGTTGTTGTTGTTCTTACTATCCTGTGTTACTTCTTACTATTTGTACTTAATTATATTGTCTTATTCTATAGTGTTATATCTTGTTTTTCATAAAAACTCAGTAGGGTCCTGACTTTCCTCGTCACTACCCGACCGAGGTTAGGCTTGACACTTACTGAGTACCGTTGTGGTGTACTCATGCCCATTCTGCTCATGTTTTTCATATGCAGATCCAGGTACTTCGACTCAGCCCTACTACCCTTGAGGCAAGGCGATTCTCCAGAGACTTCGAGGTATATCTGCCGCGTCCGCAGACCGAGGAGTCCCTTTCCATTCTCCCTTATAGTATCAGCCCTTCTGTATTTACATTTGTTTATACATTCTGAAGTTAGACACTTGTAGTGATTTCATGAGATTCTAGGTTTTGGGAAATGTAGTTTCAATTGAGAGTTGTATTGTATATGCTGAGCGGCATCTTTAAACCTTCATTATGTTTATTCCGCAGTTTTTATCGATTATTTTCCCTTTTTCCGCAATCGTTAGGCTTACCTAGTCGTAGGGACTAGGTGCCTTCACGATAGTTCATGAAGGGCGAACTAGGGTCGTGACAAGTTGGTATCAGAGCTCTAGGTTCATAGGAGTCATGAATCGCAAGCCAGTTTTCTAGAGTCTCGCGAATCGGTACGGAGACGTCTGTACTGATCTACGAGAGGCTATGTAACTGTTAGGAAAAATTCCACTTCATTTGACTTCCTTGTCGTGCGAGATTTTTATATTACAATTCTAAACTTCTGTTTTCTATTCTCTCATAGATGGTGAGGACACGTGCTACCAGAGATGATCAGGCATCCGCGCCCCCTACTAGAGCCGTCAGAGGTCGGGGCCGGGGTAGAGGCCGAGGACATACACATGGTGCAATAGAGCACCCATGCGAGATGCCACCAAGGTGCCACCAACAGTTCTAGCCGGAGTCCAGGCACTTGATACGCCTACTGCTACTACTACTCCAGCTCTTTAGGAGACTCTTATGCAGTTCATGAGCATGTACACCACTCTGGCTTAGGCAGGGTTTCTTCCCCTTGCTGCAGCTACATCTCAGGCTGGGGGAGGAGCACAAACTCCCGCTGCCCGCACTTCTGAGCAGCGAGTGCATATTGATCAAGTCCCAAAGATTATTACTGTAAAGCTTGCAGTCCCAGATCAGCCCGAGGATAGGGCAGCGGCTTCTGAGGATGAGCAGTTGAGGCTTGAGAGGTTCAAGAAGCATAAGCCTCCTGTATTCAGTGGTCTAGCATGAGATGATGCTCCAGGATTTCTAGATGAGTGCCACCATATTCTTCGTACCATGGGTATAGCAGGATCGAGCGGGGTTTCCTTCACTACTTTCCAACTTTGACGAACCGCCTATGAGTGGTAGCGTACCTATGAGTTAGACAGTCAAGATGAGGCAGCTTCCCTGACTTGGACTCAGTTTTTAGATATGTTCCTGAGAGAGTATGTTCTTCAGAGCCTCAGAGATGCATGGCGTGCAGAGTTTGAGCATTTGCGTCAAGGTGCTATGAGTGTCTCGGAGTATGTTATCCGTTACACTGGCTTGGCTAGACATGCCCCAACCTTGGTTTCTACTATTTGCGAGAGGGTTCGTCGGTTTATTGAGGGGATTATTCCTAGCATAAGGTCTAGAATGGCACCTGCGGTGGAGATGGATATTTCTTATCAGCAGGTGGTGATAATTGCTAGGAGGATAGAGGGTATGCATGCTAGGGACATAAAGGAGAGGGAGGCCAAGAGGTCTCGAGAGTCAGACCATTATTTTGGTGCCCGTGCTCCAGCTGAAGTTCGTCATGGTACGGGTTATATGAGTCACCCCGTCCATTCAGCTCTTCTAGCAGCCAATAGTATTCCAGCTCCTCCTAGGAGCCTTGTTATGCACCTCCAGTATCTAGTGCACCTCCTACGCGGGGTGCTTTCAGTAGTCAGTCCAGCAAACCTGGCCCGAGCCAGTCACAACCGCCATGTCCTCCCAAAGCTTGTTTTGAGTGTGGTGACACACGCCATATTGTGAGGGATTGCCCTAGACTTAGGTGGGGTGCACCTCCACAGACTTCTAAGTCACACCGTGCCCGCAGAGTTCTTAGGCTATGGTTACAGCTCTAGTTGCTACCCCACCTACTCATCTAGCTAGAGGTGGAGGTCGGGGAGGTAAAGGTCTCCCTAGAGGGGGAGTCCAAGCCAGATATTATACCCTTCCTGCCTGTACCGAGGTTGTCGCCTCCGATTCTATCATCATAGGTATTGTCCTGGTTTGTCATAGAGATGCATCAGTTTTATTCAATCCAGGCTCCACCTATTCTTATGTGTCTTCTCATTTTGCCCCGCATTTGGGTATATCTCGGGATTCTTTAAGTTCCCCTATTTATGTTTCTACTCTTGTGGGAGAACTCTTATTGTGGACCACGTTTATAAGTCGTGTGTGGTTGCTCTTAGTGGTTTTGAGACCAGAGCCGATTTATTATTACTCAGCATGGTAGATTTTGATGTTATCTTGGGCATGGACTGGTTGTCGCCCCATTATGCTATTCTTGATTGTCATGCCAAAATCGTAACGCTGGCTATGCCAGGTGTACCGCAAGTAGAGTGGAGGGGTACCTTAGATCATATTTCCAGTAGAGTTATTTCATTCCTTAAGGCTCAGCGTATGATTGAGAAGGGGTACGACGCGTATCTAGCTTATGCGAGAGATGTCAGTATTGATACCCCTACAGTTGATTCAATCCCAATAGTACATGATTTTCATGATGTGTTTCCAGTTGTGGGCATGCCACCCGATAGAGATATTGATTTCGGCATTGATCTATTGTCGGGCACTCAGCCTATTTCTATTCCTCCGTATTGTATGGCCCTCTTGAGTTGAAGGAGTTAAAGGATCAATTACAGAAATTGCTTGATAAGGGTTTTATTTGGCCAGTGTATCACCTTGGGGTGCTCCTGTCTTGTTTGTGAAGAAAAAGGATGGTTTTATGCATATGTGCATTGATTATCGCTAGTTAAACAAAGTTATAGTGAAGAACAAATATCCTTTGCCTCGTATTGATGATCTGTTTGACCAGTTACAGGGTGCACGAGTGTTTTGTAAGATTGACTTGCGTTCAGGTTACCATCAGTTGAAGATTCGGGAGCCAGATATCCCGAAGACTGCTTTCAGGACTCGGTATGGTCATTACGAGTTCCTTGTTATGTCATTTGGGCTGACCAATGCCCCAGCAACCTTCATGCATTTGATGTATAGTGTGTTCCGGCCATATCTTGACTCGTTCATCACTGTCTTTATTGATGATATTCTGGTGTATTCCCGAAGTGGGGAGGATCATGAGAAGCACTTGAGGACAGTGCTTCAGACTTTGAGGGAAAAGAAGTTATATGCAAAGTTCTTGAAATGTGAGTTTTGGTTGGATTACATGGCATTCTTGGGCCACGTGGTATCGAGTGAGGGTATTCAGGTGGATCTGAAGAAAGTGGAAGTAGTGCAGAGTTGGCCCAGACCATCCTCAACTACAGAGATCCGTAGTTTTCTTGGCTTGGCGGGTTATTACCGTCGATTTGTTGAGGGGTTTTCATCTATTGTAGCCCATATGACCAAGCTGACCCAGAAGAGTGCTCCATTCTAGTGGACGGAAGAGTGAGGCGAGCTTTCAGAAGCTCAAGACAACTTTGACTACAGCCCCAGTTTTGATATTGCCTACAGGTTCGGGGTCTTATACTATCTATTATGATGCCTCGAGGATTGGCCTTGGAGCAGTATTGATGCAGGATGGTAGGGTGATTGCCTACGCGTCCAGACAATTGAAAGTATATGAGAAGAATTATCATGTCCATGATCTCGAGTTAGTTGCTATTGTTCATGCCTTGAAGATCTAGCGTCATTATTTGTACGATGTGCCTTGTGAGATTAATACTAACCACCGGAGTTTGCAGCATCTGTTCAAGCATAAGGATCTTAATTTGCGTCAGAGGAGGTGGTTAGAGCTGCTGAAGGACTATGATATCACTATTTTGTATCACCCGGGCAAGGCCAATGTGGTGGCCGATGCTTTGAGTCGCCAGGCAGAGAGTTTGGGGAGTTTGGCTTATTTACCAGCAGCGGAGAGGCCTAATAACTAGGGATTATGATGCATTTAACACTCCTCCTTGCTTAAGTTTTGATTAGAAATGTGTACAAAATAGTCCCAGAGGCTCACAAGTTGTGCTTGATTGCAGGTTTGATCAACAAAGTGACAAGATGTCAAAAACCCGTCCAAAAAGGAGTAAAACTTGCACAAGTACCAAGATAAGATCAAGCTCAGTCAAATAGGGCCAGTGAGGCTGCACACCATTCTGTGCGGTCCGCAAAGATGAAGTTCAGAGAGGATGCTTTTCAGGACATAAGGCAATGCAGCCGCAAAGGGTTTTGTGCGATCCACATTGGGTTCATTGCGGCCGCACTCGATTTCGTGCGGTCCACAGAGCCAAGGTTCAGAGAGCAGATTAATCAAGCCAAGAGCCTTAGTACGGCCGCACTCGATTTTGTGCGGTCCGCACTAGCCCCACAGGGGCATTTTTGTCCAGAATTTTCAGCCTAGTATAAATAGTTTCTTTTCCCATTTTTAGGTCATCAGATAGATTTTGGATAGAGCTGCGCTCGTGACTTCTTCTCTTTTACCATTTTGAGTAATTTTAGCTTAGTTTCAACATTGAATATTCAAGTTTTATTTAGTAATTAATTATTATGGGCTTTTCTTCATCTATTGCTTTGTTTTCTTCTCTAATTATGAGTAGCTAGACCCATTAGCTAGGGTTGTGGCTCAACCCTAGTATGAGTTATTGATGAGTCTTGTGTTTTGATGTTTGATTGTCTATGGGTGTTTGATATTTGGGCTAATGTAGGGTTTTAATGTGGAATTAGTGGTTGCAAACACTAGTTTATGCCTAGTAGACTTTGGCTCTTCTTGAGAAAGAGAGCCTAAGTCCATGAAATTAGTCCAACAAGGAATTGGGGCATATTCAAGAGATTGATAGCCCCAATTAAAGGATTAAACCTAGAGATAGTAATACCCGATTCGAACCTTGATTGCTTGCACAAATTTGCATACCCAATTGGTCTTGAGAAAGTCAATTCGGGCAAAATCACTCGAACCACCGAGAGGGGTAGAGTGAGTAGAATCGTGCAATGGTTATATCATATTCCCCAAATGTGACAATTTAGCCTTAGACTCAAGAATCCGTCAATTAGCCACCTTGGAGAAAGTCACCACCCTAGTGCCTTTTATCTATTTGAACAACTTATAATAGTTTAATCTTAACATTACTTAGCCGAATTTAGCATTGTAGCATTATAAAATTAGGATTAAATCAAACCCAAAAATGTTTAGAAGTGCAATTAGGAACAAATACACAACTCCACTTTAGATAGAAACTCAACTCCAATATCTAGCTCCCTGTGGAAATCAATCCCGACCTTCTCGGGTAAAAGCTGCTTCGACCTCTCTTGCTACTCAATAGTAGTACATGGTTGACATCGATCACTTTTTGGCACCGTTGCCGGGGAGCTAACGGTTTTGGCTATCTATCTAAATAGTTTTGTGTATTGTTCTTCTTTCCTTCTTTGTTACTAATTTGTGTGTGTCACAACTTCAGGAACTAAATGGCAGCAAACTTAAACAACGCACCTCTTGGAGATCTTCCACCGGAGGAGGAAGTAGATGACAATGTTGAAGATGACGTACCTATTGTACCTCAAGGACAAAGGAGAGGCCTCCAAGCCAACGATAATATTCCAGATCCTCCCTCGCCACCTCCATGAGTGGCTCCTCGAGTGCTTCCAAACCAAGGCTATGCAACTGCAATTGTCCCACCCAAGATTCAGGCGGGCAATTTTCAAATTACAATGTGATGATGACATTGTCGGAACAACGTGGGTATTTTATGGGCGCTGCCAATCAAAGTGCTTACAAACATCTTAAGGGGTTTATGGATACTTGTTGGGGGAGCAAGCAAACTAATATGTACGAGGATGCACTCCAGTTGAGATTCTTCCCATTCTCACTTAGAGGGAAGGCATTGGATTGGCTTGAGCAACTTCCCAACCATTCCATCACTACTTGGGATGAGTTGGCAGACAAGTTCAATGCAAAATCTTTCTCACCGGGGTATATGGAAGCATTAAGAGATGAGATCTTGGCTTTCAAGCAGGAGCCCACTGAACCTTTGGATGAGACTTGGGAGCGCTATAGAACAATGTTAAAGGAATTCCCCAACAATGATATGACTGAGGCGATGATCCAACAGAATTTCTACCGGGGCATTAACACAAAAAACCAATGCATAGTGAACCAACTTGATGGGGGCAACTTCTTGAAGCAGCCTTATGATGAGGCTTGTGACATTCTTGACGAGATGACTGACACTTCTTCTGCTGGGCAAAGTAGAGCCAATGTGCCCCAGGGTGACCCCACGATCACTCATTTGCATAAGGAGTTACATGGCCATGGGCAGGCTATAACTGAGTTGACAACTATAATGAACCAACTAGCAAAGGCACAGTTGCAAAAAGTTCAAAATCCTCGCCAAGTGAATGCTATGGAGGGTGTCAACATGCTAGTCAACAAAAGAAGACAACAAGGGCAACAGAAACAAGGGAATTCAGAGCAATTTGACAATGATTGTGGTGGATTCCAAGATGATAGTTATGATGGGGAAAGTGAAGAGGTACAATACGTGAACAATTATCAAGGCCAAAGGGGCAATTCTTCCAACCAACAACAATGGAGACCCTAAGGCAATTGGGGCAATCAACAACAGCAAGACAATGGTAAATAGGGGAACAACAACCAAACTCCAATTGGGGCAATCAGAATAATAATCAGAACAATCAGGATAATTGGAATGGGAACAACAACAACTAGGGTGGTAACAACAATCAAGGTGGGTGGAACAATGACAACCAAGGAAACCGGGGGCAAGGCTTTCAAAGGCCCCTAATGTACCAACAACCAAACAATCTGCCCCCATTTCCATCCCAAGGCCCTAGTTCTTCCAACAATGACATGGGGAGAATTGAAATGATGTTCGAACAGATGAAGAAAAAGAGTGCGGATTCCGATGCTCAATTGTCTTCCCACAATACTTCAATTAGAAATTTGGAGGTTCAGTTAGGCCAAATCTTACAGTCCTTGAATACTCGCCCTAAGGGTTCTCTACCAAGTGATACGGTAGTAAACCCGAAAGGTAGGAACAATCATGTTATGGCGGTAACTACAAGGAGTGGACGAGGCGGTGATGTGGATGCCTCCAAACAAAAGCAAATTTTGAGTGATGAAGTTGAGTTGCAAGAAGATGAAGTTCCTTTGATGGATGAAAATGTGATTGATGAGAATGTGAATGAAGAAGTGAGGATTTATATTCAAGATGCCGAGGTGGAAACTCAAAATGACGTGAACCCGTCTAGGGAACACGTAATAGACATGCCGCAGCTAGTTGTGCCGAAAGCCAAGGCTCCTTTGCCAAGGCCACCTCCACCTTATCCTCAAAGGCTCGCGAAGCAGAAAAATGAGAATCAATTTAAAAAGTTCATTGATATGATGAAGATCTTATCCATTAATGTGCTTTTGGTGGAGGCTCTTGAACAAATGCCGGGCTATGCTAAATTCATGAAGGACTTGGTGACAAAGAAATGATCCATGGATTGTGAAACTATAAAGATAACTCACCAAGTTAGTGCAATAGTGCATTCAGTGGCCCCGAAGATTGAAGATCTCGGTGCTTTCACCATTCCTTGCACCATTGGGAGTGCGGACTTTGCTAAAACTCTGTGTGATTTGGGGGCAAGTATCAACTTGATGCCCTACTCAGCTTTCAAGACTTTGGGTATTGGAAAACTTAGGCCAACTTCCATGAGATTGAAAATGGCGGATAGAACGATGAAGAGACTATTGGGTATTATTGATGATGTGCTTGTTCGGATGGATAAATTTATCTTGCCATCTGATTTTGTGATCTTGGATTGTGAGGTGGATTATGAAATTCCAATCATATTGGGGAGACCTTTCCCTGCTACTGGGAAGGCCTTAGTTGATGTGAAAGCAGGGGAACTCACCTTCCGGGTGGGTGATGAAAAAATGGTCTTTCATGTGTGCAAGTCAATGAAACAACCCAACAGTTTCGAGGTGTGCTCTTTTGTGGACCTTGTCACGACAGTGATAGTTGATGATACCAATGCAATGATCAATGTGGAGGACACTCTGGAGGCCGTATTGTTGAATTTTGATGTCAATGATAATGAGGGCCGAGTGGAGTATGTGAATGCTTTACATGGGATGGGCTCTTACTCTTATGATCCTAGAAAACTATCTTTGGACCTTGAGAATCAGAAGACTCCACCAATAAAACCTTCAATTGAGGAGCCTCCGGTGTTGGAGTTGAAGTTGTTGCCTCCACACCTTAGGTATGAGTTCTTAGGCCCTAATTCTACTTTGCTAGTTATTCTTTCCTCTTGTATTACTAACATGCAGGTTGATGCCATATTGCTTCAAAAGCGGAAAAAGGCAATTGGATGGACTCTAGCTGATATTCGGGGGATAAGCCCTACATTCTGTATGCACAAGATTATTCTGGAAGATGATGCACAACCCTCCTTGGAACATCAAAGGAGGTTGAACGAGGCAATGCAAGAAGTTGTGAAAAAGGAGGTGATCAAGAGGTTGGATGTCGGGGTTGTGTACCCCATCTCTGATAGCTCTTGGACTTCACCGGTGCAATGTGTACCAAAGAAGGGTGGCATGACCGTGGTTCCAAATTCACAAAATAAGTTGATTCCTACCAGAACCGTCACCGGTTGAAGGGTATGCATGGACTATCGCAAGTTGAATAAACTGACCCGTAAAGATCACTTTCCATTGCCTTTTTCTTGACCATATGTTAGACCAACTTGCCGGGCATGCCTTCTACTGTTTCTTGGATGGGTATTCTGGATACAACCAAATCTTGATTGCTCCGGAAGATCAGGATAAGACCACATTCACTTGTCCATATGGCACCTTTGCTTTTTCTTGGATGCCTTTTGGGTTGTGTAATGCACCGGCTATGTTTCAGCAGTGTATGATAGCCATTTTCACCGATATGGTGGAAGATATTTTAGAGGTGTTCATGGACGACTTCAGTGTTGTGGGTGATTTATTTGATGAGTGTTTGAAAAATCTTGATAGAGTTTTGGCCCGTTGTGAAGAAACCAATCTTGTTCTTAATTGGGAGAAATGCCACTTCATGGTGGAAGAGGGCATAGTTCTTGGGCGTAAAATTTCAAAGCACGGTATTCAGGTAAACAAAGCAAAAATTGATGTGATTTCAAGGCTCCATCCCCCTACCTCTGTCAAGGGAGTTAGAGGTTTTCTTGGGCATGCGGGGTTCTACTGGAGATTTATCAAAGACTTTTCGAAGGTAGTAAACCCCTTGTGCAAGTTATTGGAAAAGGATGCCAAGTTTGTATTCGATGAGAGATGTATGCAAGCTTTTGAACTTCTCAAGCATAAGTTGACCACCACTCCTATCATTACTGCACCTAATTGGAGCTTGCCCTTTGAGTTCATGTGTGATGCAAACGATGTTGCAGTTGGGGCGGTTTTGGGTTAAAGAGTGAACAAAATGTTTCATCCGGTGTACTATGCGAGCAAGATAATGAATGATGCTCAAGTGAACTACACGGTGACCGAGAAAGAACTTTTGGCTATTGTATTCGCAATGGAGCAATTTTGGCCATACCTTATGGGTGCCATGGTCATAGTCCATACCGATCATGCCGCACTCCGGCACTTGATGACGAAGAAGGAATCCAAAGCTAGACTGATGCGATGGTTCTTGCTACTTCAAGAGTTTAATTTGGAGATTGTGGACCGGAAGGGTAGTGAAAACCAAGTGGCGGACCACTTGACCCGCTTGGAGGAGGTGGGGAGGCCTTGTGATGGCCTAGAGATCAATGACTCATTTTCCGACAAACAACTCCTTTCGATGTCGGTGAATGGTATGCCATGGTTTGCGGACGTTGCTAATTTCCTTGTGACTAGAATAATCTCATATGAGCTCTCTTCTAACTAAAGGAAGAAGCTCAAATGGGATAGTTAGGATTTCTATTGGGATGAGCCATACTTGTTCAAGATTTGCACGGATGGTGTGATCCGAAGGTGTGTTCCGAAGGAAGAGCAATTGAGTATCTTGGAGGCTTGTCATTCCTCTCCCTATGGTGGCCATCATGGCGGGGCGAGGACAACTTCCAAAGTTCTTAGTTGTGGGTTTTATTGGCCAACTTTGTACAAAGATGCAAGTGAAATTGTGAAGAGGTGTGACGAATGTCAAAGAGCGGGTGGAATTTTGAAGAAAGATGAGATGCCTCTCAATACCATTCTTGAGGTTGATATTTTTGATGTATGGGGCATTGATTTTATGGGCCCGTTTGTTAGCTCGTGTGGGAATACATACATTCTTGAGGCGGTTGACTATGTTTCAAATTGGGTTGAAGCCGTGGCTTTACCCAACAATGAGGCCTGGAGTGTTGTTGCATTTCTCAAGAAGAGCATTTTTACAAGGTTTGGCACTCCTCGTGCAATCATAAGTGACGGGGGGTCTCATTTTTGCAATAGAGCTTTTGACACTTTTCTTGCAAAGTATGGTGTCAACCACAAAGTTTTTACTCCCTATCATCGTCAAGCAAGTGGCCAAGTTGAAGTTTTAAACAAGGAAATCAAGAGTATATTGTCAAAAACGGTCAATGCAAATAAGACCAATTGGTCAAAGAAGTTGGATGATGCTCTATGGGCTTATAAGACTGCTTACAAGACTCTGATTGGTATATCTCCGTATCGGTTGGTGTTTTGAAAAGCTTGCCATCTATCGGTTGAGTTAGAGCACAAGGACATATGGGCTTTGAGGAAATTAAATCTTGAATGGGATGTGGCAACAAATCTTCATGTGGAGAAACTTAATGAACTTGACAAATTTTGATTCCACGCGTACTCCAATTCGTCCTTGTAGAAGGACAAGATGAAATACCTTCATGATAAATATAATCGTTGCAAGGAGTTCAAAGTGGGTAACTTGGTTCTCTTGTTCAACTCTCGGTTACGTCTGTTTCTGGGAAAGCTTAAGTCAAAATGGAGTGGACCTTTTGAAGTGGTGTTTGTGACCCCATTTGGTGCACTTGATTTGAAGAACAAAAATGGGGAAGTTTTCAGAGTGAATGGGCACATGGTCAAGCGCTACTTGGGAAAAATTGATGGCAGCCACGTGGTTCCACTTCTTCATCTCAAATGATTTGATGGTAACCTGCGTCGTGCCATGACGTTAAATCAGGCGCTTTTAGGGAGGCAACCCATGTGTTTTTCTTCTTGTTTTTCTTTGATTTTCATTGTAGTATAGGATTTATTTTTGGACTGACTGGTTGTGAGATGCTGTAGGATTGTGTTGATGCAGTGCAGGAAAAAAATTGGAAAAATGACCACTCTTTGAAGTTGTCAATGTGGACTGCACTACCATTTTGTACGGCCGCAAAGACATCATTGCGGGGGCAAGAAATCAATGCGGACCGCACTAGTGATTTCAGTCTCAGGTTCCCGAGCATACAGAGGACCTAGGGACCACTCAGGATCCCATGCTGACGGATGGCCTATAGGGAGTTTCGGTATCCTCTTTCCTCTATTTTTGGTGCTTATTTTGCTTAGTTGGCATTGAGGACAATGCCAGCTTTCATTTGAGGAGGTAGGCCCTATTTGGATTTGGATGACTGTATATATGAATGATTTCTTTTTTTTTTTATCTTTGGTATGTATATAATTTCAGCGTTTCATTACATTTTTCGCACTTTTTACCTTGGGCCTGTATATAAAAGTTATGTTCCATTGTATATATTCATCTTCCCTATTGTATATCTGATTAAATCCCCTATTGTATATATATATATATATATATATATTTTTTGGCATTCCACTAGGCAAGTGCCTAGGGCTAGTTTTTTATTAATAAAAGTAAAGAAAAATACAACAATTAGGAATAGTACAAATAAGGGGGATAATAACACCGGTATTATTACCCATATGCCTTGGCTATATAATCACTCCTCTGCACCTCACATTGCCTTATGATGGCAGCCTCATGTAGAGGATTCATGGTGTAGCTGCCGGCATAGTCTCACGAGGGCATATAATCTCATAGCCGTGTGGATATTTTTCCAAAGGCATAGGATCAAGGCAACACAGACCGTGCTAAACCTTACCTTACTAATCCTATTGAGGCTTTGAAAAAGCCTCATTTTCTAACAAGCATGTAAAAAATAGGAACTTGAAAGTACCAAGTACTCTATGATCGCCACAGAGTTTATAACACACTCTATGACGCTATTACAAGTGATGATGCTTTTAAAATGAAAAACTAAAACAATATAGAAATTTGAGTCTTGCCCCTCATTCGTCAAACTTGTGAGTTGTTCAATGTGAACTTCCTTAAAATCCCCTGTAATCTTCAAATAATCTTCAAAATTCTTCATTTATTCTCTGATCTATTGTACCTCGTAGATATTGAGGGGGCAACCCCTTTTTGCTTTGCCGCTCTCATTGGGAGTTGCCTGAGTGTTATTTCTTAGGTCCCCTTCTTTTTTTCACTTTGCAAATCTCCAATTGTAGCCACCCTTTCCAGACATGATTCAATCAATTCATCTTCTTCCGCTTCATCGGAAATAGCAACAAGTAAATTGAGCTCTAGTTTTTGATTTGTTTCTTCTTGTATAACCATCCATAATGGTTTATGTCTCTTCGTTCTCTTTGCACTACAAGGTTCTTGCCTCTTTGCCACTGAAACTTTCTGCTTTTGTGTATTCGTTTTCGAGCTACTTGAGTATGCATATCTATGAGGTTTTGGACTGGTCAAAGCATCCAATAGAGCCCGGTCATGGTTTGAAATCAAAGCAATGTTTGAAATCTCACCTGAATGTTTAACAGTGTCCAATTCTACTGCTGCATCACCTGAAGTGTGATGTTGATGTTGTGGTGGACTGCCTGGAGTATGCTTCTGCTGTCCAGCCATGAAACTTATAGGATGCTGCTGTCCTGCATTTGGTAGATATTCACCTTGAGTGCATGCACGTTTGTGTTGCTGTGCAATAGATTTACCCACTTCTGAGATAGCTTCTGGACTGTTTGTACTATGTTGCTGCTGCCCAGATTGAGTAACGGCTATGGTGGTTGTAAAATTTTGCTGCTGCTGCATAACAGGTGTAGGTGTTATTACAATTTGACTTGTAGTATAACTTGCAGTGGCCTTCTTGGATTCTACAGCTTGAATCAATCTTTCAGCTGCACTATCCAAATTTCCAGCAGCTTCTGCGTTTTACTGAATAGCACTTGGAAGTGCTGCTGCTATTTGCTAATGTTGCTGTTCATTGAGTGTAGCATATATTGCAGCAGTTGACAGCTTTGCAATTTCCTGTTGCTGTTCAGTAGCTGCTGATGCTACTACATTTTGCTCCTGTGTGTTTATAGTTTGCTCCTGCTGCCCATGCCTATTTGTTCCAGATTTAGGCATAAAAACTGTTGCTTTTGCATTCAGTTTGCTGCTGGATTTTATCATAGTAGAGCTGCAATGTTTTGGTACAGAGGGTGATCCAACTGATATCAACTCTTCATCTTCACTCTCTTGATTTTCATTCTTACTCGAACTCATCATTGCAACAACTGCAGGTGCAGCCTGCTCAATTCCAGCTGCAAATTTGTTCGACTGCTCAGCTTTCTCCAAAGCTGCCCTAACACCTGAAACATCTGTACCTTGCCCCTCATCATGTACGGCATTAGCACCTGCTAGTTTTTCAACTGTTGTAGTAGATCTAACACTCTTTGCATCTAGAGACTTAGGAGGAGTTGTTTGTTGCACTGTAGTCTGCCCTACTGATGCAACTCGATCAAATTCCTTACCATCATGCACAAAAGCATTATCAACCACTGGGACAGTAGCAATCCCTGTATCATCAGTTGCACCCATAGCAACAGTTCGATCAACTGTAAACTTCAATGGAAAAGTAGCTTCCAGATTTGACACCACACAAGTTAACTGTTTTCCAGGTACTACGATAGGCTGCCGAGCTGCAATTGGTATAGCATCATTTGTAGTCTGAGAATTAATTTGTTGCCCAGCTTCATTTGTATCAACCACTAAACACAATTGTCCATCCATTGGTGATGATGTATCTTCAACAATACCAACATTAGTGCTCCTAACGTATTTATTCATTTTACTTTCTGCACTTTTTCTTTCTTAGATTCTTATTTATGTTCGTAGCTTCTTGTTTTGGATTTTTGCAATAAGCCTTTGGTTTTCTTAATGTTACGGTTCTTTCCAAAGGTGAAATTTGTATGAACCAGGTGGCTCTTCCCGATGATGGATGGCATGACAACCTTCTTAAGGGTTTGATTCTATTTCTCTTTTTTTTCCAGCTTTTAGTAGTTAATGGTAAGGGTGCCTCAAGCAAAGCTTCACTTGGACCTAACACATTTGCCTTTGATTCTATGGTCAAAAACAAATCGTTGTGTATAGGATGGTGAAAGTTGTGACTTTGAGACTCTTGTGTTGGCCGATAATCATCAAGTGATTTTTTGGGACTATTATTGCTCAAATCTTATCTAAGGTTGTTATGGGCCCCTGATTCTGTGTCTTTAGCGATCCCATAGATTGTGTGGTGAGAAATTTCATTGCAAGTCCAAGTCCCAAGCCATTGGTCTAGAACTTCTTATGAATGTTTGTCTAGGCGAAATCCTAAGTGTAATTTGACTTGAGACATGATTATAGTCTCTTGTTAATACAAATAATAGCTTGAACACTTCCATAGCCTACCAATGATAAAATCTCTAGTCAACCCTTTTGAGCCTTCGACCTTTTTCCTTCAAGAACCATGATACAAGCCTTTACCTGTTCTAAAATATACCCTCTCTTGGCACCCGATCTTTTCTTAGCACATGGCAAAAGTATAAGTTTGGGGGGAGAGACGAGGATTTCAACAAAGTGGTAAAAAGGTACAAAATGAAGAAAAAGAAAGGCAATGAAGAAGAAAGAAAAGCAAAAGGACGAAAAGAATGTTCAAAGTAGAAATGAGTAAAGGGATTCAATAAAAGCAAAGAATGAAAGGTGTGAAAAGTTGAGAAAGGAGAAAAGATTTGAAATGAACAACAAAGAGTGGCAGTGTGTCTCTCTAACCCCTTAGAAAGAAGTGAAATGACTTAAAAAAGGCAAGTGAATGTGCGCCAAAATGAAGCAAAAGAAGTGCTAAAGGGAATATGGAACCTACTTAGACCAAACATTTTCTACCCTAAACCAAAAGCCTTCACTATGTCTTCACAAAAGGCCTATATAATCTTGAGTTGAATGAAACTTTCATTAGTGGTGTCTTACATAAGGGGCAAACATATGGTACTTAGAGCCGGACTTGTGACTTTTCCTTGAAAGAGATGAGTGTAGTTCCATTAATCTCGTTCTGAGTGCCACTATCCTAAAGGTGAGGTTTGCTTAGGGAGAGCTGAGGATGTGTGAGTTTGGGTTCCACAATGACCAAAGTAATAGAAAGAGTTTCTTTGATATGTTGAGTCAACTCTTGATCCTCTTGTGTCACACTAAATCCATGGTGTTTAAAAGAGTGAATGTTGTTAATGGTTCATTTGAATTGAGGGCAATTGTTAGACCTAATTGATACTAGATGAGGTCACTTTAGGACAACTGAATTTTCTTGGATTTTCTCTTAAGGAGTGGGTCTTATTTTGTTTGCTTGAGGACAAGCAAAATCTTAAGTTTGGGGGAGTTGATAACTAGGGATTATGATGCATTTTACACTCTTTCTTGCTTAAGTTTTGATTAGAAATGTGTACAAAATAGTCCCAAAGGCTCACAAGTTGTGCTTGATTGCAGGTATGATCAACAAGGTGACAGGGTGTCAAAAACCAGCTCAAAAAGGAGTGAAACTTGCACAAGTACTAAGACAAGATCAAGCTCTGTCAAATAGGGCCAGTGCGGCCGCACACCATTCGGTGCGGTCCGCAAAGATGAAGTTTAGAGAGGATGCTTTTCAGGCCACAAGGCAATGCGGCCGCAAAGGGTTTTGTGCGGTCCACATTGAGTTCATTGCGGCCACACTCGATTTCGTGTGGTCCGCAGAGCCAAGGTCCAGAGAGCAGATTAATCAAGCCAAGAGTTTAGTAGGGCCACACTCGATTTTTTGCAGTCCGCACTAGCCCCGCAGGGGTACTTTTGTCCATAATTTTTAGCCTAGTATAAATAGTTTCTTTTCCCATTTTTAGGTCATCAGATAGATTTTGGACAGAGTTGTGCTCGTGACTTCTTCTCTTTTACCATTTTGAGTAATTTTAGCTTAGTTTTAACTGTTACAACCCATATCCACACGCGTTAGTTCATGCCATATATTAGTTAACATAAATTCAAGAAGGAATTACCTTTGAGATGATAAGAAGTTAATCCTATTGGTCTTAAGTGATACAAGGGTGTATAAGGGTGATTAACAAGTATTAGAAGTTAAACGAATCAAGGATGTTGTAACTCGTATTTTTAGGTAAACCTAGAGGTTCTTAATACCTCAAGGTCATGTATTAAAGTGTTTTAATCATATAATATCCGTATCATAAGTCTTAAAATCAAACGAGTTATGAAACAAAAGTCGACAAACGTTGTCGCAACTTAGGTTCATAATTTTACTTAAACATTAGGTTAAATGTTTCTAAGTTTTTCTCCTAATTTACAAGGAATTACGGGGTGATCTACCCACCAAATTAAATATCTACGAGTCTAGTTTCCAACGCATTAAACCATTTGTCAATACGATCTCGGAGTATAGAGATATTCATATTTTTGCAAGCCTGCGCAAATTGGTAGATGACAAGTAGGTGCATCACCTACTTGCCAAAATGATAGGACAAAATTAAAAGACCTAAGTCGGCCAAGAGAGGAATTTTAAGGGGTTATGAACTCAGTTATTTCATCCATATTTCAGACCCTCAAAACCAAAGTTAACCCCTGCAACTCCTCCCCAAAAATCCCACACAAACCCTAATCGATTTTCCCTCTCTTTCAAGTTCTATTTGAAGGTAAAACCTAGAGTTTGAAGAACCAAGGGAAGGGCTGAGTTATCCAACAAGTAAGGTAAGTTACTGCCATCTTTCATACATTTTTTTCTACTGTGAATTCATGGTAATTCGTTCTATACATGTAAGAACTCACGGGACGGTGATCGGAAGCCGTGAGTTCGAGTTATTCACTTGTAGCAGACTGTTTTGTGGACTATTTTGTGTTGCTATTGGGCTGCATGTTTTACTACTATTTTGTGGAGTTTTGGAGGTGTAAGGGTGTGGAGGAAAACCATATATATGTAGGTTTGTGGGCTGATAGTGATTCGTAACATTTCCGGGTCGTTTGACATGACTACGGTGGTCGTCGTATGTATGATATAATTAGGTTGTGCGTAGACTATTTTGGGAAGATCAATATGTTTATTATTGATGTTGTTTGGGCTGTTTGGTAATTTTTTGGAATGGTGTGAAGTCATATATATAGGGTAGGTGCTGTCTGTTTCAACGCAAAATAGGTTGTGGTCGATACATAATAGTTATGACGCTTAAATGATAACGATAATATCGTTTCTCTTATTGTAGACTAAGGAGTTGTGAAAATTTCATAGCTTGTGATTGGGGCAGTAAATACAAGGTATGTGAGGCTATCCCTTTTCTTCTTTTTCACGATTCCGATTGTACATAATATAATGAACGAGCTTCCAAAGATACTCTACTCTTAGAAGCTAGCAGTACTTACATTGCTTTCCCTCTTATGAAACGATTGATGTTAATGTTGCTTCTCTTATTCTTATGTTACCAATGTTGTTGGTACTTCCTGATTCTTATAAGATTCGTAATGAAGAGTTGGTCCTAATAACGTGTACAGAGGATACCGACCTTACATCACTCTGAAAGGTTTAGAATGTGATTCCATGAGTCGAGCATGCATTATGTATATGTATCTATTTTACTCTACCGAGCCACGCTATAGTCGGCCGGGTACGGCACATATTGTGCAACCACTGATCAGTTGGGTTTTACCGAGCTCCACATGGCCGGGTACGATTCTACCGAGCCTTATGACGGCCGAGTACGTTTGTACCGAGCCTATTATGGCCGGGTACGATATGATGATGATGATGCCCACAGAGGAGTATGTTTTAAAAGTTTATGTATACATACATATTTATCATGCATTTCATGTCAGTAGCCCTCAGAGGTACTCAAATGTTCCAGGTTGTATATTCTCTATCCCTACTTACATTACTGTTCATATTTATGGTTCCCTGCCTTACATACTCAGTACTTTATTTGTACTGACGTCCTTTTGTTTGTGGACGCTGCATATCATGCTGCAGGCACTAATAGACAGGCAGGTGCAGCTCCCCCACCACAGTAGGTTGTCCAGTTCAGTAGTGATTGGCGAGATCCCTTCTCCGGACTTGTCGTGGTCTTGGTATGCATTTTTGTTATATACATTATGGGTATGTCGGGGCCCTGTTCCGGCTATGTTGCAGCACTTATGTTCATTTAGAGGCTCATAGACAAGTGTCGACTCATGTATAGTCTTTCATGGTAGCGTGGTAGCTCGTACCTTATATGTAGTTTTTTGATTGTCTGGTCATCCCCTGCTATGTATGTTCATGCCATCATATTTTATTGCTGGATGTCCATGATCCAGGTCTACCATTTATATTGATCTCGTCAACCCTAAAAGATATTATAAAAAAAGTTTAGATAAAATGTACGTTGGTGCTCGGCAAGTATGGTCGGGTGCTAGTCATGGACCTCCAGTTTGGGTCGTGACATCAACATTGAATCTTCAAGTTTTATTTAGTAATTAATTATTATGGGCTTTTCTTCATCTATTGCTTTGTTTTCTTCTCTAATTATGAGTAGCTAGACCCATTAGCTAGGGTTGTGGCTCAACCCTAGTGTGGGTTATTGATGGGTCTTGTGTTTTGATGTTTGATTGTCTATGGGTATTTGATATTTGGGCTAATTTAGGGTTTTAATATGGAATTAGTGGTTGCAAACACTAGTTTATGCCTAGTAGACTTTGGCTCTTCTTGAGAAAGAGAGACTAAGTCCATGAAATTAGTACAACAAGGAATTGGGGCATATTCAAGATTGATAGCCCCAATTAAAGGGTTAAAACTAGAGATAGTAATACCCGACTTTAACCTTGATTGCTTGCACAAATTTGTATACTCAATTGGTCTTGAGAAAGTCAATTCGGGCAAAATCACTTGAACCACCAAGAGGGGTAGAGTGAGTAGAATCGTGCAATGGTTATATCATATTCCCCAAATGTGAGAATTTAGCCTTAGACTCAAGAATCCGTCAATTAGCCACTTAGGAGAAAGTCACCACCCTAGTGCCTTTTATGTATTTGAACAACTTGCAATAGTTTAATCTAAGCTTTACTTAGCCGAATTTAGCATTGTAGTATTATAAAATTAGG
Source organism: Nicotiana sylvestris (assembly GCF_000393655.2). Classification (NCBI taxonomy): domain Eukaryota; kingdom Viridiplantae; phylum Streptophyta; class Magnoliopsida; order Solanales; family Solanaceae; genus Nicotiana; species Nicotiana sylvestris. The sequence continues at coordinate 37,475,499 of NC_091063.1, read as the reverse complement.
ATTAATATCAAACCCAAAAATGTTTAGAAGTGCAATTAAGAACAAATACACAACTTCACTTTAGATAGAAACTCAACTCCAATATCTAGCTCATTGTGAAAATCGATCCTGACCTTCTCGGGTAAAAGTTGCTTCGACCTCTCTTGCTCCTCAATAGTAGTACAGGGTTGGCCTCGATCAAGGCCCATGACGATGGATGTTCAGGCCTTAGCCAACCAGTTTGTGAGATTGGATCTTTCGAAGCCCAGTCGAGTTCTAGCTTGCGTGTTTTCTCGGTATTACTTATTTGATCGTATCAGGGAGCATCAGTTTAATGACCCTTATTTGCTTGTCCTCAAGGACAAGGTTCAGCACAGTAATGCCAGAGATGTGACTATTGGTGATGACGGGGTATTAAAGATGCAGGGTCGAATTTGTGTACCCAATGTTGATGGGCTTCGGGAGTTGATTCTAGAAGAGGCCCATAGTTCATGGTATTCCATTCATCTGGGTGTCACGAAGATGTACCAGGATTTAAGGAAGCACTACCGGTGGAGGCAGATGAAGAAAGATATAGTTAGGTTTGTAGCTCAGTGTTTCAATCATCAACAAGTGAAGTATGAGCACCAGAGACCGGGTGGGTTGCTTCAGCTGATAGAGATTCTAGAGAGGAAGTGGGAGCAAATCACCATGGACTTCGTAGTTAGACTCCCATGGACTTTGAGAAAGTTCGATGTCATTTGGGTGATTGTGGATCGGCTGACCAAGTCCGCACACTTCATTCCTGTGTGTACTACCTATTCTTCGAAGCGGTTGGCAGAGATTTATATCCGGGCGATTGTTTATCTGCATGGTATTCTAGTTTCCATCATTTCAGATAGAGGTACTCAGTTTACATCGCGGTTCTGGAGGGCCGTACAACATGAGTTGGGTACTCGGGTGGAGTTGAGTATAGCATTTCACCCTCAAACGGACGGACAGTCCGAGCACACTATTCAGATTCTTGAGGATATACTCCATGCGTGTGTGATTAAGTTTGGAGGGTCTTGGGATCAGTTCTTGCCATTGGGGGAGTTTTCCTACAACAACAACTATCAGTCCAACATTCAGATGGCACCGTATGAGGCTTTATGTGGTAGGCGGTGTAGATCCCCAGTGGGTTGGTTTGAGCCAGGTGAGGCTAGACTATTGGGCACAGACTTGGTTCAGGATGCTTTGGAGAAGGTTAAGGTGATTCAGGATAGACTCCGCACAGCCCAATCCAGACAGAAGAGTTATGCGGACCGGAAGATTCGTGATGTTTCCTATATGGTTGGAGAGCGGGTTCTGCTTTGGGTTTCGCCTATGAAGGGCGTTATGAGATTTGGGAAGAAAGGGAAGTTGAGTCCGAGTTTTATTGGTCCTTTTGAGATATTGAGACATGTTGAGGAGGTTGCTTATGAGCTTGCCTTACCTCCCAGCTTGGCAAGAGTTCATCCGGTATTTCATGTTTCGATGCTCCGGAAGTATCACGGTGATCCGTCGCACATGTTGGATTTCAGTTCAGTCCAGTTGGATAAGGATATATCTTATGTGGAGGAGCCAGTGGTGATATTGGACAGGCAGGTTCGGAAGCTGAGGTCCAAGAATATTACATCAGTAAAGGTTTAGTGGAGGGGTCAGTCGATAAAGGATGCGACCTGGGAGATCGAGCAGGATATGCGCAGCCGTTACCCTCATCTTTTCACTACTTCAGGTATGTCTCTATGCTCATTCGTGGACGAACGAATGTTTAAGTGTAGGAGGATGTAACGACCCGGCTAATCATTTTAAGAATTAATGCCCCGATTCTTTATTAACTGCATTCCCCGTGTTTGTTTCTGCTATTGTGAGTTGTCAGGAGTATTTATTTGGAGTTTCGAAGAGTTTTAGGACACTTAGTCCCTAAATGAGAGTTTATGTTTTAGAATTTGGACCGTAGTTAGAATAGTGTGAAGACGGCCTTGGAATAGAATTCCGTTAGTTCCGTTACCTCTGTTGGGTGATTTCGGGCTTTGGGGCATGTTCGGATTGTGTTTTACAGGTCCATAGCTTATTTAGTCATGAAATGCTGAAAGTTGAATTTTTGAAGTTTCTGGTTCGATAGAGAGATTTTGATCTAAGGGTCAGAATGGGATTCAGGAAGTTGGAGTAGCTCTGTAGTGTTGAATGTGATGTGTGTGCAAAATTTCAGGTCATTCGGACGAGGTTTGATAGACTTTTTAATCGAAAGCGTAATTTGAGAGTTTTTGGAGTTTTTAAGCTTGAATCAGTGGTTAATTCGATGTTTATGTGTTGTTTTAGGTGTTTTGAGGCTTGGTATAAGCTTGGATAGTGATCTATGACTTGTACATGCTTTTGGTTGAGGTCTCGGGGGCCTCGGGATGATTTCGGATGGTTAACGGGAAGTTTGGAGTTGGGAATTTGCAGCTGAAGCTGCTAAGTTTGTTGTCATAATCGCACCTGCGGCTTGGGGACCGCAGGTGCGAGCCCGCGGATGCGCCTGGAGGACCGCAGGTGCGGTCTGAGGCATTTTAGGATTCGCCGCAGATGCGGCCTAGGCACCGCAGAAGCGGCACTACATCTGCACAAAGGAGATCGCAGGTGCGGAAGTTGATGTTTTATGAATTGTCGCAGATGCGACTTTAGTTCCGCAGAAGCGGAACTGTAGGTGCGGTCCCATGGCCGCAGAAGCGGATTTGCGGGGCAGAACATATAAATAGATGCCTTCGCAAATTTGAGTTATTTTTCATCTCTTTTCAAATGGGAAGAAGCTTTTGGGGAGCATTTTCAAGGGAGATTTTCAGAGGGATTCATTGAGGTAAGGTCCTTGGCCCTTAAGCTCGTTATTGTGGTAATTTTTATCATTTTAAGCATGAAATTTGAAGGAAAATCAGTGGTAAATTGAGGGTTAGGGTTTGGCTAATTGGAGAGCTTTGAGTGGTGATTTGAGGGACCATTTGAGGTCTGATTTTGGTACTTTTGGTATAACTGAACTCGTGAGTGTGTGAGGATTCTGAATTTGTAAATTTTACCTGATTTCGAGATGTGGGCCCGGGGGCGTTTTGGTCATTTTTCCTTATTTCATGTATTAGCTTAGAATTAATTAGTGGAATCAGTTACTTGAAGTTATATTTACATTATGCAATTGATTTGAATAGATTTTGGCCATTTGGAGTCGAGTACTCGTGGCAAGAGCATGGTTTCGGGTTGATTTTGAGCCGGATCGAGGTAAGTGGCTTGCCTAACCTTCTGTGGGGAAAACTCCCCTTAGGATTTGGTATTGTTGAGATTTGAGATACCTTGTACGTGAGGTGACGAGTGCATACTTGTGCTAATTGTTGAAAATCTTGTTTTTATTAAGTAACTATAATTGTTTTTCCCTTCTTGTTTATGCTATTTGCAATTTAAGCCTACTATTAGCTTAGGAAAGCATGTCTAATTGACTTAATTGTTTTACTTGCTCGAACTGCCTTATTTGAATTATGTGCAGCATGCTAGGTTAGAATACCTGTTTTACCTTGGTATGAAATTTGAATTGAATTGAGTATTCTTCGTGTTGTTGTTGTGTGTTTACTTTGGGACTACGGGACGGTATCCCGGGAGATCCCCCTGCATGTTTACTTTGGGACTACGAATCGGTATTCCGAGAGATCCCCCCCTGCACTTTTATATTGGAACTATGGTACTGCACTTGGTAGATTTCCCCAGTACTAGGTATTTACATTTGGGACTACGGATCGGTATTCCAGGAGATCCCGCGCACTATGAGTTGTACTACGGGACGACACCCAGGAGATCTACTGGATATTTATATTTTGGACTACAGTGCGGTATCCTGGGAGATCCCTGGTTGTTACCTCTGTGTTGAGCTATATTCCTTCTGTGATTATTTTGGCTCTGTTGTAGTTGTTGTTGTTCTTACTATCCTGTGTTACTTCTTACTGTTTGTACTTAATTATATTGTCTTATTCTATACTATTATATCTTGTTTTTCATCTAAACTCAGTAGGGCCCTGACTTTCCTCATCTCTACCCGACCGAGGTTAGGCTTGGCACTTACTGAGTACCGTTGTGGTGTACTCATGCCCTTTCTGCTCATGTTTTTCATATGCAGATCTAGGAACTTCGACTCAGCCCTACTACCCTTGAGGCGAGGCGATTCTCTAGAGACTTCGAGGTATATCTGCCGCGTCCGCAGACCGAGGAGTCCCTTTCCATTCTCCCTTATAGTATCAGCCCTTCTGTATTTACATTTGTTTAGACATTCTGGAGTTAGACACTGTAGTGATTTCATGAGATTCTGGGTTTTGGGAAATGTAGTTTCAGTTAAGAGTTGTATTGTATATGCCGAGCGACATCTTTAAACCTTCATTATGTTTATTCCGCAGTTTTTATTTGTATTATCTGTTGTTTTCCCTTTTTCCGCAATTATTAGGCTTACCTAGTCGTAGGAACTAGGTGCCATCACGATAGTTCACGGAGGGCAAACTGGGTTCGTGACACACCATTGAAGGAGCAGTAAAATAGGTCAAAAACATAAGATGGGTATTCTGATTTGCTGAAGTTTGAGCTAAGTGTTTTGTAGTTAGTTGGGAATATTCATGTGGAGAAGTTGTGGACGATCTGATTTTGTTTGGTTTAAAATTTTGTATGGATCGAAATATCTTAAGCAAAAATGAAGAAGCATTGAGGAGGAAGAAGAAGCAACCTTTTTGGGATTTTTTTAAATTGTTGATTTAGTAAATAAGTGTAATAAATAAAATATATTTTATTAAATAGTGACATGGACTCTTACGTGGCACTTTAATAAATGCAATAACTAAGTTATTATTAAAAGTGGTGATATGGACTCCACCTTGGCATTTTATTTGGTGGGACCTGCTGACTTGGCAGTTGACATGGATAAAATTGAGGGGGTCAGCTACCACGGTGTAGATCCATTAGGATTAGGGATAATTATGCAAACTTTGTTAACGATAGGGAAAGATTTGGATGAAAAGTATGACGGGTGGCAGAAGTAAACAATATACTATAGTAGATGGGCAATTTTGAATCTTTTCCCTATTAAATAAGAGCTTGATTTATGGATTTTGTCTCCCTGACTTTAGTTATAAACATAGGAATTTGAACTCATTGTAAGTGCGAAACATATGTACGTAAAAAATGCTAAACTTGCTCTTATTGTAATATTCTTTCTGACCTATACTTTGTTTTTGTTCTTTCTTGCTTCCAGAAAAGCTCACTACACAACCAAGCTTGTGTTTTCTTCAAGATTATTTAATTTATTCATTTCAGTTCTTTGTTACTTTATATTTTTGGATAAAATTAATTCACATGTATGTAAAAAACGTTACAAATTCAACCGTACCTTTTTACGGATAAATAATGAAATCTCTCCATTGGTATTCTTAAATAAGAAATTTAACAAAAGAAGGTTGGAGATGTTTTTTGATGTTCATAAATGTTTGGACAATATCCGAGTTGAAGTTAATAAAAGAATTTTAAAGTTGAAATCGAGAAAAAGTTTATAGCAATTGAAGTTGTATTTAAACACGAACTTTACTTAAGAAGAGTTTCGCAAATATTATAACATGTTAATGAAAACTAGTATTTTATCAAAATACATCGTCAGATCAGCATCTTAATATTGTACTTGAAGTTCAAATACGGAAATAGTGTGTGTGAGTTGATGTAGAACCTTGGCCAAGATACCAAAATGTGACGACCCAGCCAGTCATCTCATGAGTTACCGCTTCGATTTCCCCATTTCTGCTTCTTTATGCTTTGTTTATCCATGTTATGTGGTATCGGGTTGGTCAGATCAAATCCGGAATGATTTTGGTAAGGTTTGAGACACCTAGTCTCTTTTGAAGAAGCTTGAGTTGGAAAAGTCAAACGGATATTGACATATGTGTTAGAGGGATCGGATGTGAGTTTCGATGGTTCAGATAGCTTCGGGAGGTGATTTGGGACTTAGGAGCGTGATCGAAATGAGTTTTGGAGGTTCGGAGTAGATTTAGGCTTGAATTGGTGAAGTTGATATTCTGGCGATTTCCGATTGGTAGGCAAGATTTTGATATAGGGGTCGGAATGGAATTCCGAGAGTTGCAGTAGTTCCGTTGAGTCATTTGGGATGTGTGGGCAAAACTTTAGGTCATTCTGACGAGGTTTGGTTGGGTTTTTTATGAAAAGTGGAATTTGAAAGATTTTAGAAAGTTTGGCTTGAATCCGATGTGTTTTGGTTGATTTGATGTTGTTTGAGACGTTTTGAAGATTGGAACAAGTTTGGATAAGGTATTGGGATATGTTTGTGCCTTGGGTAGAGGTCCCGAGGGCCTCGGGTAAGTTTTGAGGGGTTGAACGGATCATTTTAAGTTAAGAAAAATTGCAAAAAATGGTTTCAGCTGTTGCAGGTATTTTGGTCTTCGCGTTCGCGAAGGGTCGGGAAGGGAGGATTCAGGTTTAGCCTTCACATTCGCGAAGGGGCGGATTAGTAATCATCGCGTTCGCGAGAGGCTTGGTCGCATTCGCGTAGGTTGGTGAGGCTGAGGCATTGCGTTTGCAAAGGTGGGGTCGCACTCGCGAAGAAGAGTTTTGGTCAACGGGATTTTTGTGCTTCACGAACGCGAGGCTTTGACCGCAATCGCGAAGAAGGAAATCAGACCTGGGCAGAAGGTTTAAAAGGTCGTCTTGTCCGCGAATGTGGGGTTATTTCCTTCCATTGTTGGTCGTTTTTGGAGCTTTTTGAAGGGGATTGAAGAGGGATTCAAGGGGAATCACTTGGAGGTAAGATTCTTGGACTTAAAACTCGATTCTATTGTGAATTCCGCCTAAATAATCATGGAACAATAAGCCAAAAATTGAAGAACTAGGGCTTGGAAATTTAGACATTTGATTTAGGATTTGATGGACCATTTGAGGTCGGATTTCAGAAATTTTGATATGTATGAACTCGTGGGGGCATAAGGAATCTATTGATGTAAAAATTATCGAATTCTAAGATGTGGGCCCGGGGTCGGGTATTGGTAATATCAGGATTTGTGTCATATTTTGATTATTTTCGCTTGGGCTTCGTTCCCTTAGCATATTTTGACATCCTCGTTCTGATTTTGGATATATTCGATGCGAGTGGAGGCCGATGAGGGGAAAAGGCATTGTGAGCTAGAGCTTTGACCGGTTCGAGATGAGTAATGATTGTAAAGGATGTTCTAAGGGTTTGAAACCCCGGATTGCACATCGTAGTGCTATATTGAGGTAACGCACACGTTTGATGATGAGCGTGGGGTCGTGCACTATTGGGAATTATGACTTAGTCCGTCCCGAATGACTATTTTACCGCGTATTTGACTGAAATCCATTTGCTATTATCATGATTTGGGTTGAATGTCATATTTGGGCCTTGTGCCAACTATTTGAACCCTTCGGAGATTTTTACTGATATTTTCTCATTGATTTGACTTTATACTTGAACTCAGTCATGTTATATTTCACTGTTTTCGTACTCAGCCATGTTTACTCTGTTTTAAATACTTACATGATCTTTTAAATGATATTTTTGGGCTGAGAATCATGTTTTACTATTGCCCAAGTGGCTTGTGAGGATTTTGATTGAGTAAGGCCGAGGGCCTATGTTGTGAGGCAGCATTTGATACTGATTATGAGACCGAGGGCCTGAGATATGTACGCCATGAGGTGACTTGATTGATATGAGGCCGAGGGCCTAATGAGGATGCCACGAGGTGGCTTGATATTGCAGTTGGGCCGTAAGGGGCCCCTTTAGGAGTTTGTACACTCCCAGTGAGCGCGGGTACCCATTATGATGTGAGATTGAGCCCGAGGGGCTGATATTGTTCTATGTGATTGTTTGAGGGGCTGGTACTGCTCTGAGATGTTGTCCGAGGGGAGAATTTGTTGATACTGTGCCTGAGGGGCGAACCTTTACGTGTTTATTTTTCCTTAATTACCTGTCAACTATCTGCTTACTTGTTGAAAAAAGATTTTACTTATCTTTTAACTGATTTACTGTTTTTAATTGGTTTTACTGCTTCATTAGAGAATGCCTTGTGCCTTACGTATTTTCTTGCTTTCAGCCTTAATTTACGTTTGTTACTCACTGAGTTGGAGTACTCACTTTACTCCCTGCACCCTGTGTGCAGATTCAGGCGTAGCTGGTCTTGCTCTCTGGTGCTAATCATTTCCAGGTTCAGGCGGATCTGAGGAGTCTTTAGGTAGTTGTTGGTGTTCGCAACCCGAAGCTCCTCCCTCTCTCTTTTCCTTTATGTCCTTAGTTTTGTACTAAACCTTGTAGTTACTTTGGGATATTCTATGTTGTTAGAGGCTCGTGACTTGTGACACCCCGGTATCGGGCTGTGTTTGGGCTGTATTCCGCACATTATACTATCTTTTGCTTAGACTTTGGTTTATTAACTCATGCTTAGACTATTTATGATTGTTTAATTGTTTATAAAGTGAATTTGGTTTAATTGGCTGGCCTTGTCTTCACGAGAGGCGCCATCACGACCGAGTTCGGGTTTAGGGTTGTGACAAGTTGGTATCAAAGCCTAGGTTGCATAGGTTTCACGAGTCATGAGCAGGTTTAGTAGAGTCTCGCGGATCGGTATGGAAATGTTTGTATTTATCTTCGAGAGGCTGCAGAACCTTTAGGAAAAACTTCATATTCTTAAAATTCTTGTCATGCGAATTTGTTGATCCGAGTACTAAACTTCTATTGTTCTATTCTCTCACAGATGGTGAGGACACGCGCTATCGGACAGGATGGACGACCACTAGTACCACCAGCCGTGGCCACTAGAGGACGAGGACGCGGTCGTGGTCGTGTTAGGGGCAGAGCAGCTAGGGAAGCACCTGTAGATCCACCAGCTGCCGTAGTTTAGGATCAGGTCCCAGTTATGGACGCTCCAGCAGCACCAGGTCAGGCACCAATTGTGCCCATTGTGATTCTGGGTCTTCAGGAGGCCTTGGCTCAGATCTTATCAGTTTGCACTAGCCTAGCTCAAGCGGTTTCAGCCACTACAGCCGTAGCTACTTCTTAGGCCGGGGGAGGCAATTAGACTCCCACCGCTCGCACACCTAAGCATGTCATGTTGGGACTTCAGATGCCGGGGCACATCCAGCCCAGCTAGTTGCAGCTGCTCAGGGCTATGTAGTTCCTGCTATGCCGGAGGATGAGCAGCATAGGTTGGAGAGGTTTGGTAGACTGCAGCCTCCGACCTTCAGTGGTGCAGAGGGCGAGGATGCCCAGGGTTTCTTAGATAAGTGCCAGAGGATGCTTTGTACAGCGGGTATACTGGAGACCAGCAGGGTCGCTTTCACTACTTATCAGTTTTCTGGAGTTGCCTTCACTTGGTGGGAGGCTTTTGAGAGGCGTAGGCCTATTGGTGCAGCACCCCTTACCTATCAGTAGTTCTCTGTTCTCTTTCTGGAGAAGTATGTGCCGCAGTCCTGCAGAGAGGAGCTGTGTAGGGAGTTTGAGTGGTTGCGTCAGGGGGAGATGACTGTGATGCAGTATGAGATGAGGTTCTCCGAGTTAGCTCGTCATGCTATTTGGATGGTTCCGACAGATATAGAGAGGATTAGAAGGTTTGTTGATGGCCTCACTTATCAGCTTCGTATTCTCATGACCAGGGAGAGAGTGATTAGTGCTACTTTCGAGGAGGTTGTGGATATTGCCCATGAGATTGAGTCTGTTCGTCGCTAGGAGCGAGAGGAGAGGGAGGCCAAGAGGCCTCAAGGATCTGGTAGTTACAGTGGTACTCCTTCGAGAGGTCAGTTTCAGCACGGTAGAGGCCGTCCATTCAGGCATGCTTAGCCAGCTCGCCCAGGTTATTGTGCGGCGTCATCGGGTCATGGTTATCACAGTTCTCATCAGGGCCAGTCATCACTTAGTTCCCTTCCAACTTAGAGTTCATCCTGTGCTCCATCAGCTCAGGGCTCTTCTATGCCAAGTGCATTTGCTAGTCACTCCGGTGCGAGGGTTTCCCTTCAGTCCCCTTCTCCAGCACCTGGGATTTGTTATGAGTGTGGTGAGATGGGTCATATATGGAGGCAGTGCCCTCATCATCATGCAAGTTCATCTCAGCAGAGGGGTCAGTCATTGGCTTCAGCGCCAGTTACTTCACCACCACCCGCCCAGCCAGCTAGGGGTGGAGGTCAGTCATCTAGGGGTCGCCCCAGAGGGGGAGGTCGATTAGATGGCCGGTCAGGACCATTTCTATGCACTTCCAGGCAGACCCAAAATTGTTGCTTTAGATTCCGTTATTACAGGTATTGTTTCAGTCTACCACAGAGATACATCTGTATTATTTGATCCCAGTTCCAAATTTTCATATGTGTCATCATATTTTGCTCGTTATTTGGGTACGCCCCGTGAGTTTCTTGCTTCACCTATTCATGTGTCTACCCTGGTGGGCGATACTGTTGTTGTAGACCATGTGTACTGGTCGTGTGTGGTGACTATTGGAGGTCTGGAGACCTGTGTGGATCTTTTATTATTGTGTGTGGTGGACTTTGATGTCATTTTGGGCATGGATTGGCTATCTCCGTGTCGTTCTATTCTAGACTGTCATGCTAAGACAATTACATTGGCTATACTGGGTGTGCCACGGATCGAGTGTCGAGGTGTGACTGATTATGTTCCCAGTAGAGTGATCTCATTCATGAAAGCCCAGCGTATGGTTGGGAAGGGTTGTCTTTCATATCTAGCCTTTGTAAGGGATATCGGTGCTGAGACTCCCAGTATTGATTTTGTTCCAGTTGTGAGGGATTTTCCCAATGTGTTTCCTGCAGACCTATCGGGCATGCCACCGGATAGGGACATTGATTTTGGTATTGACCTGGTGCTGGGCACTCAGCCCATTTCTATTCCGCTGTATCATATGGCACTAGAGAATTTGAAGGAATTAAAAGAGCAGCTTCAAGAACTCCTTGATAAAGGGTTCATTCGGCCTAGTATGTTACCTTGGGGTGAACTGGTCCTATTTGTGAAGAAGAAGGATGGCACTCTGAGGATATGTATTGATTATAGGCAATTGAACAAGGTAACAATTAAGAACAAGTATCCTTTGCCTCGTACTGATGATTTATTCGACCAGCTTCAAGGAGCGAGAGTGTTCTCCAAGAATGATCTCCGTTCAGGTTATCACTAGTTGAAAATCAGGGACTCGGATATTCTTAAGACAACTTTAGGACCCGATACAGTCATTATGAGTTCTTGGTGATGTCTTTTGGGTTGACCAATGCCCCAGCAACATTCATGCATTTGATGAACAGCATTTTCTGGCCTTATCTTGACTCGTTTGTCATAGTCTTCATTGATGATATTCTGGTATATTCACGTAGTCAGGAGGAGCATGCGGAGCATTTGACAGTTGTGTTGTAGAAATTGAGAGAGGAGAAGCTTTATGCAAAATTTTCCAAGTGTAAGTTTTGGCTCAGTTCAGTGGCTTTCTTGGGGCACGTGGTGTCCATCGAGGGTATTCAAGTTGATCCAAAGAAGATAGAGGCGGCACAGAGTTGGCCCAGACCGTCCTCAGCCACAGAGATTCGCAGCTTTCATGGTTTGGCGGGTTATTATCGTTGTTTTGTTCAGGGATTTTCATCTATCGCATCGCTCTTGACCAAGTTGACTCAGAAGGGTGCTTCATTTGTATGGTCGGACGAGTGTTAGGAGAGCTTTTAGAAGCTCAAGACAGCTTTGACCACAACTCCAGTGTTAGTTTTGCCATCAGCTTCAGGTTCATATACCATGTATTGTGATGCTTTGAGAGTTGGTATTGGTTGTGTACTGATGCAAGAGGGTAGAGTTATTGCTTATGCTTCTCGTCAGTTGAAGCCCCATGAGAAGAACTACCCCATTCATGATTTGGAGTTGGCTGCCATAGTTCACTCATTGAAGATTTGGAGGCATTACTTGTATGGTGTATCTTGTGAGGTGTTTACTGATCATCGTAGCCTCCAGCACCTTTTCAAATAGAAGGATCGCAATTTGAGGCAGCGGAGGTGATTAGAGTTGCTTAAGGATTATGATATTACTATATTGTACCATATGGAAAAGGCTAGTGTGGTGGTCGATGCTTTGAGCCGAAAGGCAGTGAGTATGGGAAGTTTAGCATATATTCCAGTTGGGGAGAGACCTCTTGCAGTTGATGTTCAGGCCTTGGCCAGTCGGTTTGTGAGGTTAGACATTTCGGAGCCCAGTTGGGTATTGACTTGTGTGGTTTCTCGGTCTTCCTTATATGATCGCATCAGAGAGCGCCAGTATGATGATCCACATTTGCTTGTCCTTAAGGACAGAGTTCAGCATGATGATGCCATAGATGTGACCATTGGTGATGATGGGGTGTTGAAGATGCAGGGCCGAATTTGTGTGCCCAATGTGGATGGGCTTCGGGAGTTGATTCTGGAGGAGGCCCATAGCTCGCGATATTCCATTCATCCGGGTGCCGCTAAGATGTATCAGGATTTGAGGCAACACTATTGGTGGAGAAGAATGAAGAAAGATATTATGGGATTTGTAGCTCAGTGCCTCAATTGTCAGCAGGTGAAATATTAGCATCAGAGACCGGGTGGCATGCTTCAGTAGATGGATATTCCCGATTGGAAGTGGGAGAGGATCATTATGGACTTTGTAGTTGGACTTTCATGGACTTTAAGGAAGTTCGATGCTATTTGGGTGATTGTGGATCGGCTGACCAAGTCCACGCATTTCATTCCTATGTGTACTACTTATTCTTCAGAGCGGTTGGCAGATATATATATATATGGGAGATTGTTCGGTTGCATGGTGTCCCAGTTTCCATCATTTCGAATAGGGGCACTTAGTTTACATCACAGTTTTGGAGGTCTGTGCAGCGAGAGTTAGGTACTCAGGTTAAGTTGAGCACAGCTTTTCATCCTCAGATGGACGGGCAGTCCGAGCGCACTATTCAGATATTGGAGGACATGTTGCGTGCCCATGTCATGATTTCGGAGGGTCATGGGATCAGTTTCTGCCGCTTGCAGAGTTTGCTTAACAACAGCTACCAGTCGAGTATTCAGATGGCTCCATATGAGGCTTTGTATGGGAGGCGGTGTAGATCTCTAGTTGGTTGGTTCAAGCCTAGTGAGGCTAGGCTATTGTGGACAGATTTGGTGTAGGATGCTTTGGAGAAGGTGAAGGTGATTCAGGAGAGGCTTCGTACATTTCAGTCGAGGCAAAAGAGTTATGCTGACAGGAAAGTTCGAGAAGTGTCCTACATGGTTGGCGAGAAGGTTCTGTTGAAGGTTTTGCCCATGAAGGGTTTTATGAGATTTGGGAAGAAAGGGAAATTGAGTCCGCGGTTCATTGGGCCTATTGAAATGCTTCGGAGGATTGGGGAGGTGGCTTATGAGCTTGCCTTGCCACCCCGCTTGTCGAGTGTGCATCCGGTATTTCATTTTTCTATGCTCCGGAAGTATATTGGAGATCCGTCCCATGTTTTGGATTTCAACACGGTTCAGTTGGATGATGATTTGACTTATGATGTGGAGCCAGTAGCTATTTTGGGTTGTCAGGTTCGAAAGTTGAGGTCCAAGGATATAGCTTCAGTGAAAGTGCATTGGAGAGGTCGGCTCGTAGAGAAGGCTACCTGGGATACCGAGCGGGATATGCAGAGCAGATATCCTCACCTATTTGATGCTTCAGATATGTTTCTTGATTCGTTCGCGGACGAATGTTTGTTTAAGTTGGGGAGGATGTGACGACCCAGCCAGTCGTCTTATGAGTTACCGCTTTGATTTTCCTATTTCTGCTTTTTTATGCTTTGTTTATCCGTGTTATGTGGTATCGGGTTGGTCGGATCGAATCCGGAATGATTTTGGTAAGGTTTGAGACACCTAGTCTCTTTTGAGGAATCTTGAGTTGGAAAAGTCAACTAGATGTTGACTTATGTGTTAGAGGGCTCGGATGTGAGTTCCGATAGTTTGGATAGCTTCGGGAGGTGATTTGGAACTTAGGAGCATGATCAGAATGAGTTTTGGAGGTTCAGAGTAGATTTAGGCTTGAATTGACAAAGTTGATATTTTGGCGATTTCCGATTGGTAGGGAAGATTTTGATATAGGGGTCGGAATGGAATTCCAAGAATTACAGTAGTTCCGTTGAGTCATTAGGGATGTGTGTGCAAAATTTCAGGTTATAAGGACGTGGTTTGGTTAGGTTTTTTATCAAAAGCGGAATTTGGAAGAATTTAGAAAGTTTGGCTTGAAACCGATGTGTTTTGGTTGATTTGATGTTGTTTGAGGTGTTTTGAAGATTGGAACAAGTTTGGATAAGGTATTGGGATATGTTTTTGCCTTTGGTTGAGGTCCCGGGGGCCTCGGGTGAGTTTCGAGGGGTTGAACGGATCATTTTAAGTTAAGAAACATTGCAGAAAATGGTTTCAGCTGTTGCAGGTATTTTGCTCTTCGCATTCGCGAAGGGTCAGGAAGGGAGGCGTCAGGTTTGGCCTTCATGTTCGCGAAGGGGAGTTCCGCGTTCGCGAAGGGCCATATTAGTAATCATCGTGTTCGCGTAGGTTGGTGAGGCTGAGGCATCGCGTTCGCGATGGTGGGTTCGCGTTCGCGAAGAAGAGTTTTTGTCAACAGGATTTTTGTGCTTTGAGAACGCGAGGCTTTGGCCGCGTTCGCGAAAAAGGAAATTAGGCATGGGCAGGAGGTTTAAAAGGTCGTCTTGTCCGCGAATGTGGGGTTATTTCCTTCCATTGTTGGTCGTTTTTGGAGCTTTTTGAAGGGGATTGAAGAGGTATTGAAGGGGAATCACTTTGAGGTAAGCTTCTTGGACTTAAAACTCGATTCTAATGTGAATTCCACCTAAATAATCATATAAAATATGCCAAAAATTGAAGAACTAGGGCTTGAAAATTTAGACCTTTGATTGAGGATTTGAAGGACCATTTGAGGTCGGATTTCAGAACTTTTGATATGTATGAACTCGTGGGGAGATAAGGAATCTATTGACTTAAAAATTATCGAATTCTGAGATGTGGGCCCGGGGGTCGGGTTTTGGTAATTTTGGGATTTGTGTCATATTTTGATTATTTTTGCTTGGGCTTCGTTTCCTTAGTATATTTTGACGTCCTCGTTCTGATTTTGGATAGATTCGATGTGAGTGGAGGCCGATTCGAGGGGAAAAGGCATCGCGAGCTAGAGCTTTGACCGGTCGAGGTGAGTAATGATTGTAAATGATGTTCTGAGAGTTTGAAACCTCGGATTGCATATCGTACTGCTATATTGAGGTGACACACACGCTTAATGACAAGCGTGGGGTTGTGCACTATTGGGGACTGTGACTTAGTCCGTCCCGAATGACTATTTTACCGCGTATTTGACTGAAATCCATTTGTTATTATCATGATTTGGGTTGAATGCCATATTTGGGCCTTGTGCCCACTATTTGAACCCTTCGGGAATTTTTACCTATATTTCCATACTGATTTGACTTTATACTTGAACTCAGTCATGTTATATTTCATTATTTTCGTCCTCAGCCATGTTTACTCTGTTTTAAACACTTACATGATCTTTTAAATGATTTTTTTGGGTTGAGAATCATGTTTTACTATTGCTCGAGTGGCTTGTGAAGATTTTGACTGAGTAAGGCCGAGGGCCTATGTTGTGAGGCAGCATTTGATACTAATTATGAGGCCGAGGGCCTGAGATATGTACGTCACGAGGTGACTTGATTGATATGAGGCCGAGGGCCTAATGATGATGCCACGAGGTGGCTTGATATTGCGGTTGGGCCGTAAGGGGCCCCTCCAGGAGTCTGTACACCCCAAGTGAGTGCGGGTACCCATTGTGATGTGAGATTGAGCCTGAGGGGCTGGTATTGTTCTATGTGATTGCCCGTGGGGCAGATTTGTTGATACTATACCCGAGGGGCGAACCTTTATGTGTTTATTTTTCCTTAATTGTTTGTCAACTATCTGCTTACTTGTTGAAAAAGGATTTTACTTATCTTTTAACTGGTTTGCTGTTTTTAAATGGTTTTACTGCTTCATTAGAGAATGCCTTGTGTCTTACATGTTTTCTTGCTTTCAGTCTTTATTTACATTTGTTACTCACTGAGTTGGAGTACTCAGTTTACTCCCTGCACCCTGTGTGCAGATTCAGGCGTAGCTGGTCCCACTCATGAGTGCTGATCATTTCCAGCTTCAAGCGGATCCGAGGAGTCTTTAGGTAGTTGTTGGCGTTTGCAGCCCGGAGCTCCTCCCTATCTCTTTTCCTTTATATCCTTAGTTCTGTACCAACCTGTAGTTAATTTGGGACATTCTGTGTTGTTAGATGCTCGTGATTTGTGACACCTCGGTATTGGGCTGTGTTTGGGCTGTATTCCGCACATTATACTATATTTTGCTTAGACTTTGGTTTATTAACTCATGCTAATACTGTTTATTACTGTTTAACTGTTTAAAAAGTGAATTGGGTATATTTGTATGGCCTTGTCTTCACGAGCGGCGCCATCACGACTGGGTTCGGGTTTAGGGTCGTAACACAAAACTAAAAACGACCTATTGATAGAATAAGTTCTAAATCATGCCAATTTTTTTAAATGATCTAGATAAATTAAACTAAAAAACTATCATTCTATAAAAAAGGACAACCTAGTGCACTAAGCACTCACTATGCATGGGGTCCGGGGAAGGGCCGGACCACAAAAATCTATTGTAGATGGTTTCATCAAGCTAGTAAATGGTTGTTTTAGATAAAATTATAAACAATGGTGACTGGTTACATCAGTGGCTTTCTTGGGGCATGTGGTGTCCATCGAGGGTATTCAAGTTGATCCAAAGAAGATAGAGGCGGTACAGAGTTGGCCCAGACCATCCTCAGCCACAAAGATTCGCAACTTTCATGGTTTGGCGGGTTATTATCATTTTTTGTTTAGGGATTCTCATCTATCGCATCGCTGTTGACCAAGTTGACTCAGAAGGGTGCTTCATTTGTATGGTCGGACGAGTGTTAGGAGAGCTTTTAGAAGCTCGAGAAAGCTTTGACCACAACTCCAGTGTTAGTTTTGCCATCAGCTTCAGGTTCATATACCGTGTATTGTGATGCTTTGAGAGTTGGTATTGGTTGTGTACTGATGCAAGAGGGTAGAGTTATTGCTTATGCTTCTCGTCAGTTGAAGCCCCATGAGAAGAACTACCCCATTCATGATTTGGAGTTGGCTGCCATAGTACACTCATTGAAGATTTGGAGGCATTACTTGTATGGTGTATCTTGTGAGGTGTTTACTGATCATCGTAGCCTCTAGCACTTTTTCAAACAGAAGGATCGCAATTTGAGGCAGCGGAGGTGATTAGAGTTGCTTAAGGATTATAATATTACTATATTGTACCATATGGAAAAGTCCAATGTGGTGGTCGATGCTTTGAGCCGAAAGGCAGTGAGTATGGGGAGTTTAGCATATATTCCAGTTGGGGAGAGACCTCTTGCAGTTGATGTTCAGGCCTTGGCCAGTCGGTTTGTGAGGTTAGACATTTCGGAGCCCAGTCGGGTATTGGCTTGTGTGGTTTCTCGGTCTTCCTTATATGATCGCATCAGAGAGCGCCAGTATGATGATCCACATTTGCTTGTCCTTAAGGACAGAGTTCAGCATGATGATGCCAGAGATGTGACCATTGGTGATGATGGGGTGTTGAAGATGTAGGGCCGAATTTGTGTGCCCAATGTGGATGGGCTTCGGGAGTTGATTTTGGAGGAGGCCCATAGCTCGCGATATTCCATTCATCCGGGTGCCGCTAAGATGTATCAGGATTTGAGGTAGCACTATTGGTGGAGAAGAATGAAGAAAGATATTATGGGATTTGTAGCTCGGTGCCTCAATTGTCAGCAGGTGAAATATTAGCATCAGAGACCGGGTGGCATGCTTCAGTAGATGGATATTCCCGAGTGGAAGTGGGAGAGGATCACTATGGACTTTGTAGTTGGACTTCCATGGACTTTAAGGAAGTTCGATGCTATTTGGGTGATTGTGGATCGGCTGACCAAGTCCGCGCACTTCATTCCTATGTGTACTACTTATTCTTCAGAGCGGTTGGCAGAGATATATATCTGGGAGATTGTTCGGTTACATGGTGTCCCAATTTCCATCATTTCGGATAGGGGCACTTAGTTTACATCACAGTTTTGGAGGTCTGTGCAGCGAGAGTTGGGTACTCAGGTTGAGTTGAGCACAACTTTTCATCCTCAGACGGACGGGCAGTCCGAGCGCACGATTCAGATATTGGAGGACATGTTGCGTGCCCATGTCATTGATTTCGGAGGGTCATGGGATCAGTTTCTGCCGCTTGCAGAGTTTGCTTAATAACAGCTACCAGTCGAGTATTCAGATGGCTCCATATGAGGCTTTGTATGGGAGGCAGTGTAGATCTCCAGTTGGTTAGTTCGAGCCTAGTGAGGCTAGGCTATTGGGGACAAATTTGGTGCAGGATGCTTTGGAGAAGGTGAAGGTGATTCAGGAGAGGCTTCATACAGTTTAGTCGAGGCAAAAGAGCTATGCTGACAGGAAAGTTCGAGATGTGTCCTACATGGTTGGCGAGAAGGTTCTGTTGAAGGTTTTGCCCATGAAGGGTTTTATGAGATTTGGGAAGAAAGGGAAATTGAGTCCGCGGTTCATTGGGCTTTTTGAAGTGCTTCGGATGATTGGGGAGGTGGCTTATGAGCTTGGCTTGCCACCCCGCTTGTCGAGTGTGCATCCGGTATTTCATTTTTCTATGCTCCGGAAGTATATTGGAGATCCGTCCCATGTTTTGGATTTCAACACGGTTCAGTTGGATGATGATTTGACTTATGATGTGGAGCCAGTAGCTATTTTGGGTCGTCAGGTTCGAAAGTTGAGGTCAAAGGATATAGCTTCAGTGAAAGTGCATTGGAGAGGTCAGCTCGTAGAGAAGGCTATCTGAGATACCGAGCGGGAGATGCAGAGCAGATATCCTTACCTATTTGATGCTTCAGATATGTTTCTTGATTCGTTCGCGGACGAATGTTTGTTTAAGTTAGGGAGGATGTGACGACCCAGCCAGTCGTCTTATGAGTTACCGCTCTAATTTTCCTATTTCTGCTTTTTTATGCTTTGTTTATCCGTGTTATGTGGTATCGGGTTGGTCGGATCGAATCCGGAATGATTTTGGTAAGGTTTGAGACACCTAGTCTCTTTTGAGGAAGCTTGAGTTCGAAAAGTCAACTGGATGTTGACTTATGTGTTAGAGGGCTCGGATGTGAGTTCTGATAGTTTGGATAGCTTCGGGAGGTGATTTGGAACTTAGGAGCATGATCAGAATGAGTTTTGGAGGTTCGGAGTAGATTTCGGCTTGAATTGACAAAGTTGATATTTTGGTGATTTACGGTTGGTAGGGAAGATTTTGATATAGGGGTCGGAATGGAATTCCAAGAGTTGTAGTAGTTTCGTTGAGTCATTAGGGATGTGTGTGCAAAATTACAGGTCGTAAGGACGTGGTTTGGTTATGTTTTTTATCAAAAGCGGAATTTGGAAGAATTTAGAAAGTTTGGCTTGAAGCCGATGTGTTTTGGTTGATTTGATGTTGTTTGAGGTGTTTTGAAGATTGGAACAAGTTTGGATAAGGTATTGGGATATGTTTTTGCCTTTGGTTGAGGTCCCGGGGGCCTCGGGTGAGTTTCGAGGGGTTGAACGGATCATTTTAAGTTAACAAACATTGCAGAAAATTGTTTCAGCTGTTGCAGGTATTTTGCTCTTCGCGTTCGCGAAGGGTCAGGAAGGGAGGCATCAGGTTTGGCCTTCGTGTTCGTGAAGGGGAGTTCCACGTTCGCGAAGGGTCAGATTAGTAATCATCGCGTTTGCGAGAGGCTTGGTCGCGTTCGCGTAGGTTGGTGAGGCTGAGGCATCGCGTTCGCGATGGTGGGTTCGCGCTCGCGAAGAAGAGTTTTTGTCAACAGGAATTTTGTGCTTCGAGAACGCGAGGCTTTGGCCACGTTCGCGAAGAAGGAAATTAGGCATGGGCAGGAGGTTTAAAAGGTCGTCTTGTCCGCGAATGTGGGGTTATTTCCTTCCATTATTGGTCATTTTTGGAGCTTTTTGAAGGGGATTGAAGAGGGATTCAAGGGGAATCACTTTGAGGTAAGCTTCTTGGACTTAAAACTCGATTCTAATGTGAATTCCACCTAAATAATCATGGAAAAATATGCCAAAAATTGAAGAACTAGGGCTTGAAAATTTAGACCTTTGATTGTGGATTTGAAGGACCATTTGAGGTCGGATTTTAGAACTTTTGATATGTATGAACTCGTGGGGAGATAAGGAATCTATTGACGTAAAATTATCGAATTCTGAGATGTGGGCCCTAGGGTCGGGTTTTGGTAATTTTGGGATTTGTGTCATATTTTGATTATTTTCGCTTGGGCTTTGTTCCCTTAGCATATTTTGACGTCCTCGTTCTGATTTTGGATAGATTCGATGTGAGTGGAGGCCAATTCGAGGAGAAAAGGCATCGCGAGCTAGAGCTTTGACCGGTCGAGGTGAGTAATGATTGTAAATGATGTTCTGAGGGTTTGAAACCCCGGATTGCCCATCATAGTGCTATATTGAGGTGACACACGCGCTTAATGACGAGCGTGGGGTCGTGCACTATTGAGGACTGTGACTTAGTCCGTCCCGAATGACTATTTTATCGCGTATTTGACTGAAATCCATTTGTTATTATCATGATTTGGGTTGAATTCCATATTTGGGCCTTGTGCCCACTATTTGAACCATTCAAGAATATTTACCTATATTTCCATACTGATTTGACTTTATACTTGAACTCAGTCATGTTATATTTCATTATTTTCGTACTCAGCCATGTTTACTCTGTTTTAAACACTTACATGATCTTTTAAATGATATTTTTGGGTTGAGAATCATGTTTTACTATTGCCCGAGTGGCTTGTGAGGATTTTGACTGAGTAAGGCCGAGGGCCAATGTTGTGAGACAGCATTTGATACTGATTATGAGGCCGAGGGCCTGAGATATGTACGCCACGAGGTGACTTGATTGATATGAGGCCGAGGGCCTAGTGATGATGCCACGAGGTGGCTTGATATTGTGGTTGGGCTGTAACGGGCCCCTCCAGGAGTCTGTACACCCCCAGTGAGCGCGGGTACCCATTGTGATGTGAGATTGAGCCTGAGGGGCTGGTATTGTTCTATGTGATTGCCCGAGGGGCCGGTACTGCTCTGAGATGTTGCCCGAGGAGCGGATTTGTTGATACTGTACCTGAGGGGCGAACCTTTATGTGTTTATTTTTCCTTAATTGCTTTTCAACTATCTGCTTACTTGTTAAAAAAGGATTTTACTTATCTTTTAACTGGTTTGCTGTTTTTAAATGGTTTTACTGCTTCATTAGAGAATGCCTTGTGTCTTACATGTTTTCTTGCTTTCAGTCTTTATTTACATTTGTTACTCACTGAGTTGGAGTACTCACTTTACTCCCTGCACCCTGTGTGCAGATTCAGGTGTAGCTGGTCCCGCTCCTAAGTGCTGATCATTTCCAACTTCAGGCGGATCCGAGGAGTCTTTAGGTAGTTGTTGGCGTTCGCAGCCCGGAGCTCCTCCCTATCTCTTTCCCTTTATATCCTTAGTTCTGTACCAAACCCTGTAGTTACTTTGGGATATTCTGTGTTGTTAGATGCTCGTGACTTGTGACACCCCAGTATCGGGCTGTGTTTGGGTTGTATTCCGCACATTATACTATCTTTTGCTTAGACTTTGGTTTATTAACTCATGCTTAGACTGTTTATTACTGTTTAACTATTTAAAAAGTGAATTGGGTATATTTGGCTGGCCTTGTCTTCACGAGCGGCGCCATCACGACTGGGTTCGGGTTTAGGGTCGTAACACAAAACTAAAAACGACCTACTGATAGAATAAGTTCTAAATCATGCCAATTTTTTTAAATGATCTAGATAAATAAAACTAAAAAACTATCATTCTATAAAAAAGGACAACCCAGTACACTAAGCTCTCACTATACGTGGGGTCCGGGGAAGGGCCGGACCACAAAAATCTATTGTAGATGGTTACATCAAGCTAGTAAATGGTTCTTTTAGATAAAATCATAAACAATGGTGACTGGTGAACCAAATACCCAAATTGAATTCGAAATAGTGAGAATTAGGAAAGAAAAATGGGCCAATGAATAGCAGGTGCAAATCAGCTAATTAGCCCAACTAGGCATCTATAACACTCGGGTAGGTCTAAATGTTCACAAGCCTAAATAGACAAAAGATGATAGTCTGTATACAAGCCCAACTCAGCTTCTCCCTGCAATGAATAGGACTTTCAACACATTTGTTTATGAGTTCGTATCCTAATAGTCTTTTACCGTTTAATTTAAATACTTTATTCTCGTGTTAACTACATGAAAAGTTTAAAAGAAGTAGTTTTATTTTCCTTTATAATTTTAGTTCCTTGGAACTTGAATTATGTACGTTTTTCCTTTTTTCGACAATGATCCTTCCACAGGTTCACCTAATTATTAGGTAAGCTTTGATTTCATAGTCGAGAGAGATATAAAACACTTGATGTCTGTCCAAAAGCCTTATAAGGTGGATAAAAGGAATCATAACTTAATTTCTTTTGGCTAAAATGTATACTAGTTACAATAAAAGGTAGTTGACTTTTAACCGCGTATCAGCTGAAAAGTATCTTACAAAGTGAAAAAGACAATGTAAATGATCACACAATTACCTTATGTTACGCAATTTTAAATGCATCGTGTAACCCTTTGGAAAAGTAGTGTACAGCCTCCATATTGATAAAGTGGAATCATGACTACAGACATCATGGTCTTCTTTTACACTATCTGAAAGCATTGAACTTCGTCAACTCATCATTCTAGACATGTAATTTTCTCAGACATAGATTGTGCAATACATTTATGATCCCCCCTCCCTCTCTCTCTTCCTATAAGGAGTAAGCAAAATAGTAGTAACATATTACTTGTTTGACCAAAAATAGAGATCTTGGTTCAACTAACTAAATTTATGTAAATAGCGGTAAATCTTGGTTAATAATAATTTTAAAGACAAAATTCTTAGTATTATGATAGGTAGTACGTAGATCTATTCTGGAGGTTATGAAAGTGCACAATAATGACATTATTCGAGAATCTTAACAAAAGTAGTGTAGCAATAAATAGTGATGAACAACAATAAATGACATTTATGTAAATAAATGCGAATGAGTCACCTGAGAAAGGATGAAATCAACGGATATTCTTTCTCACAATGAAGAATGATGGATAAGCCTTTAAGTGTCCCATATATTCTCGGATCCAGTAGAAAAAGGTACGCAAGAATCATAGTAAAAAGGTTATTTTGTGTACTTACAATAAGACCAGATTTTCTCTATAAAGTCAAAAGTGTATTTCACAAATGAATATTTTTTGTCCCCTATCATTGTGTCTCTTTCTATTTATAAGGAATATGTTTCTAGATCCTAATAGTACAAGTGCAGAGAATATCCACTAGAATATTCTTTTTTATGTCTTTGTTTGCCTCAAAAATACGAGTAACAATTAAACTTGTTTGTGGTTTTAAAGATACGTGATTCAGTACTAATTAATAACCAAGAAATTAGACGTATAAATTAAAGAGGTAAGTTGAATCAAACTAGTGCTCAAGCAAGTCTTGACCTCGAGCTATGATGGCCTCGAGGTAGGTCAACTAGAACAGTAGAGCAAAGACAATAAAGTTAAAAGACAATTCTGATGAGTAATGAGCAAGAAAGTAAGAGAATATATTCTTTTGCTAACGATTGATGATGGTTACAAATTATTGGGGCCCCCTTTATATAGTAGGGGAAACCCTAAATAAGGTACACTTCCATTTTTAGTAAGGAATCTAATTGGGACAGTTGTCCCACTACCTATTACAAATCCGTACAAACTCGTACAGATCTATTTCGGAATTTATGCCATGATCTTAGGGACGTTGCGGGAATCTTGCTCTTCTATTACAAACCCATAAGGGCATCATCTTGGGGTTGGTCATACTCAGCCTCTATGTTTATCACGTACCTCGAACTTTGAACCTTGTACTCCTCCATCGGGCTCGAACTCGGTCCATCGGGCTCGAACTCGGTCCATTCTGAAATCAGGCTTGAAGCGACTCTTTGAACCCATGAAATCGGGCATACCTGATTTCGACCGTATACAGATAGTCGCCGCGCTGATTTAGACCGTATACAGATTTCGACCGAGCTCGATGCCTTGATCATGACGTCAATCTCATGATGTCAGCGACTGAAGTGATTGAAAGGTCACGTCTACATAGTTCCCAAAGCCATTAATTGAAGGCAGCCGGTGGTTGGCCATTGGCTTCCCCAAACCGTTAAAGCGGCCACTATAAAATAGATCAATTTCACAATTTTTACAATCTTTATTTCTCAAATCATTCTCAAAACCTCACTAGCTTCTTCATCTTCTTTGAGTTCACCCTTTCTTCAATTTGTTCTTGCTACAGCATCAACTTCTTCTCTTCATTTGAATTTCTCAACAACAATGGATAAGACATCTAAAATCGTTCCTTAGAAAGAAAAAGCCTCCTTATCATCGCAGCCGACCGGTGGTAGAATGACGGTGCCACATCGTATCGAGGAATGCATTCTTGGGCCATGCAAGCTATCATCCAATTTCAAAAATCGATAAGCCTCCATCAGTTCCAGGCCAATGCGAGCCTATGCCTCGATACATCTGCTCGATATCTGAAACCGATCTCAAGTAGGTGAAAGAGGACTGCAATTGGGAGAATAATGAAGTGGTGATTCCTGCCCCCAGGAGGACATCACTACCCAGGTGAAAGGATACCTAAGTGTGTATATTTATCCTTTCACACTGGGTCCCGTAGATCCGGTATTGGGTCTTGTAGATGCAGTCTTTCTTGATTTCTGTCACTAGTATCGGGTGACCCTTGGCCAGATCTACCCTTCTTTCTGGCGTATCGTCAAATTGCTCAGGTTCTTCTTAGGCAAGGTCAAGGTGGGGTTACCTTTTACAATCGACCATCTGATCAGGCTATACAGCCCTAGCCTCTATCGAGGCGGTTTGATAAAGCTCCAGCATCGGTCCTCGAAGGCGCTATTCTCTAGTATCGATGAGGACAAAGACCGAGGATGGATGGGCTAGTTTGTCCGAATCAAGACCTCCGACTTAATTCCTACCGAAAGGATGCCATTCTCCGAGGAATAGAACATGAAACGTAAGTACAACCCTATTGATGATATTTACTACTCTGCTTTCCCTATCCTTCCTTGATCTAATTCCTTTTTTATGGTGCAGCTTTCTCATGGTTTCCTGGT
This sequence comes from Nicotiana sylvestris, assembly GCF_000393655.2. Taxonomy (NCBI): domain Eukaryota; kingdom Viridiplantae; phylum Streptophyta; class Magnoliopsida; order Solanales; family Solanaceae; genus Nicotiana; species Nicotiana sylvestris. The sequence continues at coordinate 37,450,143 of NC_091063.1, read as the reverse complement.
GCGATTTTGGACCTCGCAGGTTGGGTACGACAACTGGCTTCCACTTCTTCTCACACAGAATGTTGTTGGCGTGATTTGGCCAAGGGTTGGTGGGAAGCCAAAAACCATGGTGAGCTCCCTTGTTCATATGTCGACGCTTTCCTATAAAATACTTACTTTTTTCTTATGCAAGCCTCGAAGATACTGTTGCTATGAGGCCGCCCCCGCCTGGTGAAGAGGAAATCCCAAAACCAACCAATTAGAATAAAAGGAAAAGGGCTTCATTAGAAAGTTCCCTGAAGCCCAAGAAAAATAAGGCTCAAAAGACTAAGGCTGATCCTGCAGCCCTATCTGCGAAAACGGTCCAACACCTTCGGGATGTCGATGAGGAGGGAGAAGATGATGAATGCCCGTTGGTAACTCGGAAAAGGGCAGCACTGAAGCTTCGAAGGCTGCCAAACCAGCGATGGCTGATGCGGTTCAATCTCGAATCGAAGAAATCTCGGAGGGGAGCTCGAGCAGAGTCCTCGAGCCATCAGGTGGTAAAAGTGCTCCTCGCCTTGGAGGACTTCTAACCGGCAAACTCGTAGAGTCTAACTCCGAGGCCCTTCAAAGAGAAGAGAATGTCCCAAGTGAATCACTTGGGATAATTAATGTAGATGAATCCCCGCCTGGCCCTGAGTTTTTTGAAGGGCAGTTCTGAGATGCTCGGGCCATGAAGACTCCCGACGTCGGGACGACCCACGAAGGGAATGATATTTTTTGGGAATGCTTTGCGGGAATCGAAGATGTTCCCGACCTAGATGCTTCATTATTTTTTGACGAGGCCCAGTGGCTTTTTAAACAAGTTTTTGCCCCCAAAATTACGCCTGTATTTTATTATTGTTGTTCTAAGTCTAACTTTCTCCTTTTTTGTGAAGGCTATGACGCTCCATCGAGAAGCATTTTCCAAGTCGTGAGCCGAGGTTTCTCGATGTGAGGACGAACTCAAGAAGCTCGTGGAAAAGAGGGACAACCTTAATATCCTCTACGTCAAAAAAGAGAGGGAGATCAGTGATCTTCGAGCTGAACTGGCGAGGGCTCATCAGGAATGGATTGAGCTCATTGAGAAGGTAATGCAACCTTTTGGGAGTTTGTTACATGTTCAATTGATTTAGTGATTAAAGCTTTCAACTTTGCAGGCCCAGCAGAAGAGCGAGCTAGTGGAGCAGCTTCAAGAGGAGGTTAAGATGAAAGAGGTCGAGACCCTGGGGTGGAAGCAGCAAATAGACCGTCTTGCCTCGGAGAAAGAGACTCTTCAGGCCAAGTTGGCTTTGGTCGAATGCCAGCTACATAATGCAAAGGGGGAAAACTTGGTCCGGAGCCGGAAGATTAAGGAGCTCGAAGCTAAATCAGCCACCGATCTTGCAAAGGCTAAATCTGAGGCGGAGGCATTTGTGGCCTCCTATCGAGCTGACGCCGAGGCTGCCAACATCCGGGCACAAGAAATCTCTATTGCTGCCAAAGTTAAGTTGTCGTATGCTCTCGATCATTCCAGGCGACAATCACGGAGAGAGACTGATTGGATCCAACCCTACACCACTATATAAGGGTGAGGAGTGGTCTATTTTCACAGAGAGTTAATATTGGTTTGGAGTTGGGTTTCTATCTAATCTAGCTCTGTGTGTTGCTTTTAATTGCATTTCTAACCATGTTTGGAGTTGTTACTATTCTACTTTTAATACTATTAACTACTGAAAATAAACTAAGTACAATATTTTTGTAAAGTTTTCTCAAGTGATAAAAAGCACTAGGGAAGTGACTTACACCTAGGCTAGTATCTAATGAGATCTAAAATTTAGGACAAGCTTGTTATATTTGGGGTCGTGATATAACCTTTACACAAAATTACTAACTTTATACCTCTTAGTAGTTTGAGTGACTTTGCCCTAATTGGCTTTCTCAAGCCCAATTGAGTGTTCAAACAATACAAGTAAAATTGGCTCAAGTCGAGTATTACTATCTCTAGGTTTAACCCTTTAATTTGGGCTATCAATCTCTTGGGTGCACCCCAATTTCTTGTTAGCCTAATTTTCTTAGACTTAGTCCCTCTTTCTCAAGAAGAGTCTAAGTCATAAAGGCATGAATCAGTGTTTGCAACCACCAATTCTACAATTAAAGCATGAATCAAGCTAAATATCACTAACCCATAAACAATTAAGCCCTAAAATAGAAGACCCATTAAATTCCCACACTAGGGTTGGGTCACAACCCTAGCTAATGGGTTTAGCTACTCATAATAAAGGTAGAAATCAAAGATGAAGATGAAATATAATCCATAAAAGTTAATTACAAGAAGAAAATCTAAGATTAATCGCTAAAGTTGTTCTAAAATTATGCTAAGTAGTAAAATATGGTTGTTCACGAGCTCCTTAGTACAAATGCTAACCTAAATATCTGAAAAGGATCTATTTATACACAGCTAAAATTATTGGACAAAATACCCCTACGGAAGTTTCGTTGTCAGCGAAATACTGAGCGCCTCAGCGCTTGGACTTCTGCGGTCGCGCAAAAGCAAGTGCGGACCACGTTTCTTTCATTTTGGGCTGGGACTGGACTTGATTTCGCTGGGAGCGTAAAAACAACCGCCTCAGCATTGTTTTCAACCGCGGCCGCATAATATGTTCACGGACCGCGCTCTTCATTTGAGCTCAAATTTCCAGTCCTCTAATTCTCAATTTCACCCTCAGCAGAATTTGAACCGCAGTCGCGTCAAGTATTCCGCTACCGCTCTATTTCACTGTGGTTAGCGGTATCTGTTATACCCAAAAGTATCTTCTTTGAATCTCACTTCTGCTGGCAGCGTAATTGTGGCTGCCTCAGTGGTGAACTTTCTGCGGTCGCACTATTTCATCGCTATCAGCGTTTTTAGCTCAGCTTTGAACTTGTGCAGGTTTAACCCTTTATGAGATGGTTATGACTTTTTTTCTTCATTTTGACCAAACCCTGCAAACAAGTACAATAAGTTAGTTTTCGAGAATACTTTTACACATTTTTTATCCAAACCTTAAGCAAAAGAGATCATAAGATAGGCTAGAATCCGTAGTTATCAAATCCCCCAAACTTAAGTTTTTGCTTGTCCTCAAGCAAACAAAGTAATTCCCACCTCCACAAGGTAAAAGAAAGAAGAATTTCAGCTATTCTAAGGTGGCTTCAGCAAGCATCAATTGGGACTAACAATTACCCTCAACACAAATGTATTATCAACAACATACAACCTTTTTAGCACCATGGCTCTAGTGCGATACAAGAGCTTTAAGAGTTGACTTAACTCATCAAGGAAGCTCGGTCTACTACGTAGGTCGCTGTGGAACCAAAACTCTTTCTCCTCTGCTCTCCATAAGCAAATCTCACTTTAGATTATAACACTCATAACAAGAATTGTGGAAAAATACATTCATCTCTCTCAAGGGAATGTCACAATTCCGGCTCTAAGTACCATAAGCTTGCCCCTGATGTGAATCACCACTAATTTAAGCTCACTCAACTCAAAACCATATAGGCTTTTGCGGGAATGTAATGAAGGCTTTTTGTTCAATGTAGGTTTCATCTTTCCTTAAGCACTTCATTTTTTTTCATTTCGGCTCACACTTTCTTGATTCATTGAGTCATCTTCTTCTTTATTAGGGGAATAGAGAGACACACTGTCACTCTTTCTAGTTCATGACAATCATTTTTCTCCTTTCTAATCAATCCAAGCCTTTCATCATTGCTTTTATTGAATCCCTTCTTCTTCTTTTTTTCTACATTGTTCACTTTCTTTTTTACTTTTTGGCTTTTCTTTCTTTTTCTTTTGCCTTCCCTTTTCTTCATTTTGTACCTTTTATCACTTTTGCATTCCTCATCTCTCCCCCCCCCCAAACTTATTCTTTTGCCAATTATGCTAAGGAAATATCGGGTGCCAAGAGAGGGTCATTTTAGAACGGATAAAGGCTTGTATCATGGTTATTGAAAGAACAAGGGCTATGGCTCAATGGGGTTGACTAGGGATATTATATTTGGTGGGCTATGGATTCTTTAAAGTTTTCAATTTGGATCAAAGAGAGCCTATAATCATTTCTCAAGTCGAACTACACTTAGAATTTCGTCTAGACAAACATTGGGGGCAAGCTTTAGACTTATTGGTACGGGAATTGGGCTTGTACATCAATACCTCACAAGCTATTAGATTTATAAAGAGAACAGAGTCGAGGGCCCACAACAACCTTAGCTAAGATTGAGCAACATAAATGGCTCATATAAACCACTCGATGATTGTTTAGTCAACACAAGAGTCTAAAGGTCAAAACTAGCACCATTATTTTCAAATCAACTTGTCTCTAACCATAACGTCAAAGGTAAATGTGTTAGGCCCAAGTGAAGCTTTTCTTGAGACACTTTTATTCATTACTACTATTTACCCAAAAACATAAAGAAAACGGACTCAAACCCTTAAGAAGGTTGTCATGCTATCCATCATCGGGAAGAGCCACCCGGTTCACACAAATTTCACCTTTGGAAAGAACCGTGGCATTAAGAAAACCAAAGGTATATTGATCATGAAAACTTAAAAAAGTAAGAAGCTGCAAATTAAAAAAAGAGACTACTAAATGAAAATAAGAAGCCATGATATTAAGAAAAATTGTAAAAGAAGTTATAAAGCAAAATACGAAAAGTAAACTGAATATGTACAATAGGGGATTGAGACAAATATATATAAGAGGGGAATGAATATATACATGGAAAGGTAACTTTATATACATACCGAAATTGAAAAATAACGACAAGTGAAAAATAAATGGTAAAGTTTTATACATACCAAAAGTGAAAATAACGATAAAGAAAAATAAATATCATAATTACATACCAGTCACCAAATTAAAATAGGACCACCCCCCCCCCCAAATAAAAACTAGCATTGCCCTCAATGCTAAAGGCAAAAACAAGGTCAAAGAGGGGTTAGAGAGTAAAGAAAACTCCCTATGGATCATGTGTCTGCATGGTGTCACTGGGTAGGTCATGTGGCTGGGTCATGTGGCTGGGCAGAGGCACCTCCCTCAAGGTCCTTCAGCTCAATCTCCAAGTCATCAGTCTGGGGAATCAGCCCTCTCCTCATAGGCTCTCTATCAGCCTTCTGCTCTGGTGCATGTGCTGCCTCAGCTGCTAGGACTTGCTCCTCTAATAGTAGATCCAATGGGATGTCTCTAGCTAATCTAATCTTTTCCACCTCATTCCTTAGCAGTTTTACCGACTCTTTTGAAGCTCGAGTCTTTTTCATTTTCTTTGTGTTTTTGGCCAGTTCCTTGATTTCTTTTCCTTGTACCTCCAAAGAATCCATGATGAGCTTCTGGTTGTCTAGAAGGTTCTTCTGATTGTCTAGAAGCTCCTTAAGTGATTCCTCTACTGAAGCAGGCACCTGAGGCTATGCCGGAGCTGACTGAGCTACCACTGTACTGGATATGACAGACAGCTTTGATGTAGCTTCCTGCATCTAGTTGTTGATATTGTACAGAGTCTGGTTAACCCTCAGTGCAGTGAGAGGGTAAGCTGATGAAGAAGGCAATGAAGAGCAAACTGAAGTAGATGGTCCGAAGGGAGGATGATGTATGGCAGTGGGAGGCTCGGAATCAGTGGCCACCACCTCTGGATCTTCAGACTGGCTAGTGGAAGTGGAGGCTTTTCCCTTGGACTTGGGGTTGTCGGAACCTTGAAGGCTATACCAGGAGAATGGTCTCTTAGGCTTCACCTTGGTGTCAAAATCCCTTCCCTCGACTTCCTAATCCTCCAGGTACATGGTCAGGAAGTTCGGGAAAGGGTATGAACTCTCATTCTTGTTGACTACTCTGGTGATCACTCTAGACATGATATTCCTGACATTGATCGGGTACCCCGCCATGATGGCCCCTAATATAATAGCCTGGGAGACCGGCATATCACTGTCATGAGTAGTGAGGTCTAACCAGCTGCATACGAACATTTCCCAACCCTTTGTTCCTGTAGATTGGGACCCCAGGTGTCAGCCAAGTTGGAGTAGTCCCTGGGAGATCAATCACTAATGCTAGCCACGGGCGGGCCAACTCATCCATGGCCACCTTCTCTAAATACAAGGACTCGTCATCGTCATTGAACCCAACATAATCGTTCAACGTCTTGCCATCAAATCTGATTTTTTGGTTTCACACCTTGGTCACATAGGTTCCCCTTTTGATGTGGGCAACATTGGCATAAAACTCCTTGACCAATTGCTCATTGGCCTCCGATAGCTTGATTGTGAAGAATTTCCACCCTACTCTTTCATCAAATTGCCTCTTCACATTGGGGTTGTGGGGTAGAAGATCATTTTCTATAAAATGCCTCTCAAGTGTGAGTTACCTCTGAGTCCACCATTCCCGAAACTTATGGTAGGCTTTCTCACTGACAAATCTTTCTTGCCATACCATCGGGTTCCTCATTCTTTCCAAACCTCAAGTTTGGGTGTCACCACCCCTCCCGTCATCAGGGATCACAACATCTACATCAATTGGGTCCTGTCTAGGTGGAAGATTCACTATTTGCCTCTGAGCCATCAGACGACTCAGAAGAAGCAAGAGAAGTAGGGGAAGCTGGGGGTGTAGGCTCATCTCTCAATTGAAATCTCCCCTAGAAGTCTACGAGAATATGGGTCGGCATTGAATTCCCTTCCAAAGCTTCCCAGAAGAGGATATACTCACTACCCTTTGAATGGGATGCGGCTCTGTCCGCAACTTTGATTGTTTTCCTCAGCTTACCAATTGATTTCTGGACCGCTAGTGGCAATTTCGTCCTTCTTTGACATCCTCTTCCCCTGCCTAGGGAGGATTCAGCCCTCCTTTTTTCTGCATCACCGGATCCTCTAGATCGTACCACTGTCTGCAGAGAAAATCAGTAAAAGATCATTAGTATTGGTGTTAAAAGAACCATCAAAGAAACACAATAGAAAAGTTGACAGTGTTGCACAAGCAGAGGTCCGCTGACAGTGGCAAAAGGAGAGCGGTCGCGGAACGGGTACCGCTGACAGCGAAAAAAGGGCCGCGGCCGTGGAGGACAGGGGATCAGACTGCCCATCCTCTGAACCTGAGGTACCACTGAGAGCGAAAAAATAGGCACGGCCGCGAAAGCTGCACCACTATCCGCGGAAAACAAACGCAGTCGCGGACCCAAGTTGACAAGTCTCTGAACTTAGACATCCGAGATCCACGAAAATTGAAGCGTGGCCGCGTAAAGTAGACCACTATCAGTGGAATTTCCACCGCTAACCGCAGAAAATAAACCATGTTTAGCTCAGGCTTCCACAAGAACGCTGACCGCGGAATTCAAAAATCAAACGGGCAACCTAGGGTTTCACTTTTTTAGTTATTAACAAGTATTAGGAACACCATTAACCCCTACTAGGCATGCACAACAAGTTTCTTTTTCAATGTTTTTAGCATCAACTAATTACCAACTACTTAACCCTAGTTAAAACTAAAAGAAAAGAGGAAGAAATTAAAACCAAAAGAAAACCACAAATTTAAAAAGAATGTGATGAATTAAGCATCCCAGTTGTTTGGTGATTGATGGAAATGGAATTCTAATTTGGTGTTATTGCAGATTATGGCTCAGTGTAGAGGAGATGAACAATAACTTCTTTCTTTTAAGAGAGAAAATTGCGAAAAGGGTAAAAGGCCTAATGAAAGTCTATTTATACTAAAAATCATGGGGACTCACAGATCTTACCTAGCACGGCCGCGAAATTCTACCACGGTCTGCGCTTTTACCTGTTTTGAAGAGCTGCTTATTCAACACTACCACTAAGAGCGAAAAAAGTGGGTGTGGCTGTGGAATAGGTCCGCTGACCGCGAAAAATCCACCACGGACGCAGATAAAACTTCAGAGATGTCTCATTTGGACTTTTCTAGTCCGCGTCCGCTACCAAATTACGCCTCCGTAAAAAGCTTTCACTGACCACAAAATTTTGAGCAGCGCAGTTAGCGGTCCAATTACAGACTCAACCAAATTTTTCCAGTATTGTCATACACTGCATCAAACATTCCTACACACATCTCACAATCAGTTAGTCCTAAACAAATTCTACACTAAGAAGAAAATCATAAAGAAGAAAAAACACATGGGTTGCCTCCCAATAAGCACCTCATTTAACGTCACGGCACGACGCATGTTACCATCATCATTTGAAGTTGATCAAGGCTACCACGTGGCTATCTTCAAATTTTCTCAAGTAGTGTTTGACTCGGTGCCCATTAACTCTGAAAACTTCACCATTTTTATTCTTCAAATCAAGAGCACCAAATGGAGTGACATGTACCACTTCAAAAGGGTCACTCCATTTTGACTAGAGCTTTCCCCAAAATAGTCGTAACCGAGAGTTGAATAAGAGAACCAAGTCACCCTCCTTGAATTCCTTGCTCCGTGCATATTTGTCATGTAAGTACTTTATCGTGTCCTTATACAAGGACGAGCTTGAATAGGCATGAAACCTAAACTCATCAAGTTCATTGAGTTGCTCGACCCGGAGATTTGCTGCAACATCCCACTCAAGATTTAACCTCTTCAACACCCACATGGCCTTGTGCTCTAATTCAATCAGATGATGGCACGCCTTCCCAAAGACCAACTTGTATGGATACATACCAATTGGAGTCTTATAAGCAGTCTTGTAAGCCCACAAAGCATCATCCAGTTTCCTTGACCAATAAGTTCTATTTGCATTAACAGTCTTTGACAATATGCTTTTTACCTCCCTGTTGGAGATCTCAACTTGTCCACTAGCCTGAGGATGATAAGGGGCTGATACCTTGTGATTGACACCATACTTTTCAAGCAAAGTGTCAAACGCCTTATTGCAAAAATGAGAACCCCTATCACTGATGATCGCCTGAGGAGTGCCAAATCGTGTGAAGATATTTTTCTTGAGAAATGCCACCACACTCAGGGCTTCATTGTTGGAAAAAGTTGCGGCCTCAAACCAATTGGAAACATAATCAATGGCCACCAAAATGTAAGTGTTGCCACACAAACTCACAAAAGGCCCCGTGAAGTCTGTGCCCCACACATCAAAAATTTCAACCTCAAGAATAGTGGTGAGTGGCATTTCATCCTTCTTGGAAATTCCACATGCTCTCTGATTCTCATCACATCTCTTGACAAGATCACCAACATCATTATATTGAGTAGGTCAATAAAAACCAAAGCTAAGAACCTTTGAAGCAGTTCTCGCCCCACCATGATGACCACCGTAGGGTGAGGAATGGCAAGCATCAAGAATACTCATTTGCTCCTTTTCCGGAATACATCTCCGGCACACACCATCATTACAAATCTTGAAAAGATAAGGTTCGTCCCAGTAATAATCCAAGTTGTCCCGTTTAAGCTTCTTCCTTTGGTTAAAACAGAGCTCACTCGGAACAATGTTGGTCACAAGAAAATTGGACACATCGGCGAACCATGGCATACTATTCAAAGAAACTGAGAGGAGTTGTTCATCCGGGAATGCATCATTACTTTTGAGAAAATCTTTGGGTCTCCCCTCCTCCTCCAAGAGGGATAAGTGGTCCGCCACTTGATTTTCACTTACTTTCCGATCAACAATCTCTAGGTCAAATTCACGAAGCAACAAAACCCATCTCATCAATTTGGTCCTTCTTTGACCTCCTCTTCCCCTGTAGAGATCGTACCATTGTCTGCAGAGAAAATCAGTAAAAGATTATTAGTATTGGTGTTAAAAGAATCATTAAAGAAAAACAAAAGAAAAGTTGACAGTGTTGCACAAGCAGAGTTCCACTAACAGCGAAAAAAGAAGAGCGGACGCGGAACGGGTACCGTTAATAGCGGAAAAAAGGCTGCGGCCCTGGAGGATTGGGGATCAGACTGCCCATCCTCTGAACCTGAGGTACCACTGAGAGCGAAAAAATAGGCACGGCCGCGAAAGCTGCACCACTATCCGCGGAAAACAAACACGGTCGCGGACCCAAGTTGACAAGTCTCTGAACTTAGACATCCGAGATCCACGAAAATTGAAGCGTGGCCGCGTAAAGTAGACCACTATCAGTGGAATTTCCACCGCTAACCGCAGAAAATAAACCATGTTTAGCTCAGGCTTCCACAAGAACGCTGACCGCGAGAATTACAGTTGCGACCGCGGAATTAAAAAATCAAACGGGCAACCTAGGGTTTCACTTTTTTAGTTATTAACAAGTATTAGGAACACCATTAACCCCTACTAGGCATGCACAACAAGTTTCTTTTTCAATGTTTTTAGCATCAACTAATTACCAACTACTTAACCCTAGTTAAAACTAAAAGAAAAGAGGAAGAAATTAAAACCAAAAGAAAACCACAAATTTAAAAAGAATGTGATGAATTGAGCATCCCAGTTGTTTGGTGATTGATGGAAATGGAATTCTAATTTGGTGTTATTGCAGATTATGGCTCAGTGTAGAGGAGATGAACAATAACTTCTTTCTTTTAAGAGAGAAAATTGCGAAAAGGGTAAAAGGCCTAATGACAGTCTATTTATACTAAAAATCATGGGGACTCACAGATCTTACCTAGCACGGCCGCGAAATTCTACCGCGCTCTGCGCTTTTACCTGTTTTGAAGAGCTGCTTATTCAACACTACCACTAAGAGTGAAAAAAGTGGGTGTGGCTGTGGAACAGGTCCGCTGACCGCGAAAAATCCACCACGGACGCAGATAAAACTTCAGAGATGTCTCATTTGGACTTTTCTAGTCTGCGTCCGCTACCAAATTACGCCTCCGTAAAAAGCTTTCACTGACCACAAAATTTTGAGCAGCGCAGTCAGCGGTCCAATTACAGACTCAACCAAATTTTTCCAGTATTGTCATACACTGCATCAAACATTCCTACACACATCTCACAATCAGTTAGTCCTAAACAAATTCTACACTAAGAAAAAAATCATAAAGAAGAAAAAACACATGGGTTGCCTCCCAATAAGCACCTTATTTAACGTCACGGCACGACGCATGTTACCATCATCATTTGAAGTTGATCAAGGCTACCACGTGGCTATCTTCAAATTTTCTCAAGTAGTGTTTGACTCGGTGCCCATTAACTCTGAAAACTTCACCATTTTTATTCTTCAAATCAAGAGCACCAAATGGAGTGACATGTACCACTTCAAAAGGGTCACTCCATTTTGACTTGAGCTTTCCCCAAAATAGTCGTAACCGAGAGTTGAATAAGAGAACCAAGTCACCCTCCTTGAATTCCTTGCTCCGTGCATATTTGTCATGTAAGTACTTTATCGTGTCCTTATACAAGGACGAGCTTGAATAGGCATGAAACCTAAACTCATCAAGTTCATTGAGTTGCTCGACCCGGAGATTTGCTGCAACATCCCACTCAAGATTTAACCTCTTCAACACCCACATGGCCTTGTGCTCTAATTCAATCAGATGATGGCACGCCTTCCCAAAGACCAACTTGTATGGAGACATACCAATTGGAGTCTTATAAGCAGTCTTGTAAGCCCACAAAGCATCATCCAGTTTCCTTGACCAATAAGTTCTATTTGCATTAACAGTCTTTGACAATATGCTTTTTACCTCCCTGTTGGAGATCTCAACTTGTCCACTAGCCTGAGGATGATAAGGGGATGATACCTTGTGATTGACACCATACTTTTCAAGCAAAGTGTCAAACGCCTTATTGCAAAAATGAGAACCCCTATCACTGATGATCGCCTGAGGAGTGCCAAATCGTGTGAAGATATTTTTCTTGAGAAATGCCACCACACTCAGGGCTTCATTGTTGGAAAAAGTTGCGGCCTCAAACCAATTGGAAACATAATCAATGGCCACCAAAATGTAAGTGTTGCCACACAAACTCACAAAAGGCCCCGTGAAGTCTGTGCCCCACACATCAAAAATTTCAACCTCAAGAATAGTGGTGAGTGGCATTTCATCCTTCTTGGAAATTCCACCTGCTCTCTGACACTCATCACATCTCTTGACAAGATCACCAGCATCATTATATTGAGTAGGTCAATAAAAACCAAAGCTAAGAACCTTTGAAGCAGTTCTCGCCCCACCATGATGACCACCGTAGGGTGAGGAATGGCAAGCATCAAGAATACTCATTTTCTCATTTTCCGGAATACATCTCCGGCTCACACCATCATTACAAATCTTGAAAAGATAAGGTTCGTCCCAGTAATAATCCAAGTTGTCCCGTTTAAGCTTCTTCCTTTGGTTAAAACAGAGCTCACTCGGAACAATGTTGGTCACAAGAAAATTGGACACATCGGCGAACCATGGCATACTATTCAAAGAAACTGAGAGGAGTTGTTCATCCGGGAATGCATCATTACTTTTGAGAAAATCTTTGGGTCTCCCCTCCTCCTCCAAGAGGGATAAGTGGTCCGCCACTTGATATTCACTTACTTTCCGATCAACAATCTCTAGGTCAAATTCATGAAGCAACAAAACCCATCTCATCAATTTGGTCCTTCTTTGACCTCCTCTTCCCCTTTAGAGATCGTACCATTGTCTGCAGAGAAAATCAGTAAAAGATTATTAGTATTGGTGTTAAAAGAATCATTAAAGAAAAACAAAAGAAAAGTTGACAGTGTTGCACAAGCAGAGTTCCACTAACAGCGAAAAAAGAAGAGCGGACGCGGAACGGGTACCGTTAACAGCGGAAAAAAGGCTGCGGCCCTGGAGGATTGGGGATCAGACTGCCCATCCTCTGAACCTGAGGTACCACTGAGAGCGAAAAAATAGGCACGGCCGCGAAAGCTGCACCACTATCCGCGGAAAACAAACGCGGTCGCGGACCCAAGTTGACAAGTCTCTGAACTTAGACATCCGAGATCCACGAAAATTGAAGCGTGGCCGCGTAAAGTAGACCACTATCAGTGGAATTTCCACCGCTAACCGCAGAAAATAAACCATGTTTAGCTCAGGCTTCCACAAGAACGCTGACCGCGAGAATTACAGTCGCGACCGCGGAATTCAAAAATCAAACGGGCAACCTAGGGTTTCACTTTTTTAGTTATTAACAAGTATTAGGAACACCATTAACCCCTACTAGGCATGCACAACAAGTTTCTTTTTCAATTTTTTTAGCAGCAACTAATTACCAACTACTTAACCCTAGTTAAAACTAAAAGAAAAGAGGAAGAAATTAAAACCAAAAGAAAAGCACAAATTTAAAAAGAATGTGACGAATTGAGCATACCAGTTGTTTGATGATTGATGGAAATGGACTTCTAATTTGGTGTTATTGCAGATTATGGCTCATTGTAGAGGAGATGAACAGTAACTTTTTTCCTTTTGAGAGAGAAAATTGCGAAAAGGGTAAAAGGCCTAATGACCGTCTGTTTATACTAAAAAGCACGGGGACTCACAGATCTTACCTAGCACGGCCGCGAAATTCTACCGCGGTCTGCGCTTTTACCTGTTTTGAAGAGCTGCCTGTTCAACACTACCACTAAGAGCGAAAAAGTGGGTGTGGCCGTGGAACAGATCCGCTGACCGCGAAAAGGCTACCACGGACGTAGATGAAACTTCAGAGAGGTCTCATTTTGGACTTTTCTAGTCCGCGTCCGCTACCAAATTACGCCCCCGTAAAAAGCTTTCACTGACCGCGAAATTTTGAGCAGCGCGGTCAGCGGTCCAATTACAAACTCAACAAAAATTTTCCAGTATTGTCCTACACTGCATCAAACATTCCTACACACATCTCACAACCAGTTAGTCCAAAACAAATCCTACACTAAGAAGAAAATCATAAAGAAGAAAAACCACATGGGTTGCCTCCCAAGAAGCGCCTCATTTAACGTCGCAGCACGACGCATGTTACCATCATCATTTGAAGTTGATCAAGGCTACCACGTGGCTATCATCAAATTTTCTCAAGTAGTGTTTAACTCGGTGCCCATTAACTCTGAAAACTTCACCATTTTTATTCTTCAAATCAAGAGCACTAAATGGAGTCACATATACCACGTCAAAAGAGGCACTCCATTTTGACTTGAGCTTTCCCCAAAATAGTTGTAACCGAGAGTTGAATAAGAGAACCAAGTCACCCTTCTTGAATTCCTTACTCCGTGCATATTTGTCATGTAAGTACTTTATCTTGCCCTTATACAAGGACGAGCTTGAATAGGCATGAATCCTAAACTCATCAAGTTCATTGAGTTGCTCTACCCGGAGATTTGCTGCAACATCCCACTCAAGATTTAACCTCTTCAACACCCACATGGCCTTGTTCTCTAATTCAATCGGAAGATGCACTCCTTCCCAAAGACCAACCTATACGAAGACATACCAATTGGAGTCTTATAAGTAGTCTTGTAAGCCCACAAAGCATCATCCAGTTTGACCAATCAGTTCTATTTGCATTAACAGTCTTTGGCAATATGCTTTTTCCTCCCTGTTGGAGACCTCAACTTATCCACTAGCCTGAGGATGATAAGGGGTTGATACCTTGTGATTGACACCATACTTTTCAAGCAAACTGTCAAATGCCTTATTGGAAAAATGAGAACCCCCATCACCGATGATCGCCTGAGGAGTGCCAAATCATGTGAAGTATTTTTCTTGAGAAATGCCACCACACTCCGGGCTTCATTGTTGGAAAAAGCTGCGGCCTCAAACCAATTGGAAACATAATCAATGGCCACCAAAATGTAAGTGTTGCCACACAAACTCATAAAAGGCCCCATGAAGTCTATGCCTCACACATCAAAAATTTCAACCTCAAGAATGGTGGTGAGTGGCATTTCATCCTTCTTGGAAATTCCACCTGCTCTCTGACACTCATCACATCTCTTGACAAGATCACCAGCATCATTATATAAAGTAGGTCAATAAAAACCATGCATACCCTCCATCCGGTGACAGTCCTAGTGGGGATCAACTCATTTTGCTCATTTGTGACCACAGCATACCCCCCTTTTTTGGCACACATTGTACCGATAAAGTCCATGAACTATCCGAGATGGGATACACAACCCCTGCATCTAGCCACTTGATAAATTCCTTCTTGACGACCTCTTGCATAGCCTCGTTCAACCTCCTTTGGTGTTCCATGGAAGGTTTGGCATCATCCTCAAGTATAATCTTGTGCATGCAAAAGGCGGGGCTTATCCCCTGAATATCAACTAGAATCCATCCAATTGCCCTCTTACTTCTTTGAAGCACCTCAAGGGTGGCATCTATCTGCACGTTAGTAAGGTAAGAAGAAAGACCAACAGGTAAAGTTGAACAAGGGCCCAAGAATTCATACTTGAGGTGTGGAGGCAAAGGCTTCCAATAGGGGAGGTTCCTCAATTGAGGGCTTTTTTGGTTGGGTTTTTCTGTTCTCAAGATCCAAGGAAAGTTTACGGGGCTCATAAGAGTAAGAACCTATTCCTTGCAATGCATTGATATACTCTACCAAGCCTTCATCCTTGGTCACGTCATGATTCAACAATACAACTTCCAAAGGATCCTCCACATTGATCATGGCACTCATGTCATCAACTATCACCTCCGTCACCAGATCCACAAAAGAACAAACCTCAGTACTATTCGGCTGCCTCATTAATTTGCACATGTGGAAGATAACATTTTGTCACCCACCCGAAAGGTGAGCTCCCCTACTTCCACATCAACCAATACCTTCCCCGTTGCAAGTAAAGGCCTTCCCAATATTATTGGCACCTCACAGTCGACTTCGCAGTCAAAAATCACAAAATCAGCTGGCAAAATAAACTTGTCAACTCAGATAAGAACATCATCAATAATACCAAGTGGCCTCTTCATTGTTCTATCGTCCATTTGCAATCTCATGGAGGTAGCTCTCGGTTGACCAATACCCAAAGTTTGGAATACGGAGTAAGGCATCAAATTTATACTTGCTTCTAAATCGCACAGGGCTTTTGCAAAATCCTCACTCCCAATGGTACATGGAATGATAAATGCGCCAGGATCTTCAAGCTACGGAGCCATCGAGTGCACAATGGTGCTCACTTGGTGAGTCTATTTAATGGTCTGACAATCCATAGATCTCTTTTTATTTACCAAGTCTTTCATAAACTTGGCATATTCTAGCATTTGCTCAAGAGCTTCCACCAAGGGCACATTGATTGACAAACTTTTCATCATCTCGATAAACTTCTTGAACTGGTTTTCATTCTTCTGTTTTGCAAGTCTTTGAGGGTAAGGTGGAGAAGGCCTAGGCAAGGGAGCCTTTGCTTTAGGCATTACCGTTTTCGGCATGTCTATCAAGTGTTCCCTAGACGGGTTCACGTTATTTTGAGTCTCCTTCTCATTGTCATGAATATTAATTCTTACCTTACCATTCACATTCTCTTCACTCACTTGCTCAACAACTATTGGATCATCTTCATTTTTGCACTTTAACATCATCACTCACGACTTCCTTTTGCATGGAGGTACTTGTTTTACCACCTCTACCGCTCCTTGTGGTCACCGCCATTGCATGGCTGGTATTTTTCCCACCCTTCGGGTTTACTACCGTGTCACTAGGTAGTGCCCCCTTAGGGAGAGTATTTAAAGCTTGTGAAATCTGACCAAGTTGGACCTTTAGATTGCGGATAGAAGTATTATGGGATGCCAATTGAGCATCGGAGTCGGCATTCTTCTTCATCATTTGTTCAAACATAGACTCAATCTGTCACACCTCATTGTTGGACGAGCTAAGACCTTGGGACGAAAATGGAGGCGGATTGTTTGGTTGTTGAAAGTTTTGAGGCCTTTGAAAACCCGGCCCTCGATTACCTTGATTACCATTATTCCAACCCCCTTGGTTGTTTTTGCCACCCCAATTGCTATTGTTACCCCAATTCTGGTTGTTGTTCCCCCAAATGTTGGAGTTGTTGTTGTTATTGTTCCAATTCCCTTGGCCTTGGTTTCCCCAATTCTGATTATTCCCTAGCGATCTCCATTGTTGATTTGGAGCATTACCTCATTGTCCTTGATAGTTGTTAACATACAAAACCTCTTCACTTTGCTCACAATACCCATCATACTGGTTGTAACCACTACTACCTTGCTCATATTGATCGTATTTATCTTGATTGTCTTGTGTTGATACCCAATTTTTCCCTATATATTTTCATATGCAAAATACTTTCAAAATAGCATAAGTATGCATATATAATTATGTCCAAGTGTTTTATTATTTTTTCAATTTTTAAAAAAGATTTTTAAATCAATTTATCGCCTCATTTTATCAGAAAAAACAATAATTATTTCCCAAATTATCATTTTTGGTAACTCCTTTATTGAATTGTCATATGTATACCAAAATATAGCAAAGTTAATTTTTGCACATTTTTTACAAATTTATTGAGTATTTTTAAAATTAAATTGCACATAATTGCAATTTTAGCCTATTTTAAGATTTAATTGTGTTTATAATTATAAAATTGAACCCGGTATTATAATTTAATATTTGTGTATTATTAATCGATTTATTACCTTTAATTTGTTTCCATAAATTATTTTACTATTTTTTATAAAATAAAAAGGGAAAAATGGCTATTTAAATACTAGCTCTGACTATTTAAATTTTAGCCCAAATCAACCCCCCAATTGAACCCAATTGCAATTTCAAATTACCCGGCCCTATTTCTAAACTACCCGACCCCTGACCTGTTTAATTCAACCCGCCCGGCTCCCTTTTTGATCCAAGCCGTTGATCATTTTGATCAACGGCCACAATCCCTCATTTCCTTTTTAATCCACCAACACCCCTTAACCCTAAAACATTTCACCTAACCAGCCGCCTCTAAACTCTTAAACTCTTTCAAACTCTCTCGAACATACCCAAACCCTAACCGCCTCTTACCACCACTTCCACCTTGAAACCCACCGGAATCCATGGCTTCTCAGGCTATGGGAGTCTTATACTCACCTTATCTTGATACCATGTGCCTGATACCTGAAGATTCGAGGCCTGACCATAAAGGGTTGAACCCAGACCTCTGTCTATTCAAGAATCCAGAGTCATCGCCGGCCTTGCTCTGGCGTACCATGGTGTTTTGAGCCTGGTTCTGACCTCTCCAACTCAGATCAGTGACCTTTCAAAGCCTATCTCACTTCTAGGGTTCTTTTGAAACCCTAACTCTTCGAGGTTTTCTCCAATTTCCTTAGATCTGTTGTGTATATGTGCTCTCCTTGAGTTTTCAAACGATTTCCCTAACTTGTCTTTCAAAAGTTACTTTCAAAACCGCTTCGTTTCCGATCTAGGGTTTTCTGAAAATGGTTAAGTGTTTCTCTAACTTTCTTTTCCTTTTCTTTTGTGTTTATTTACCTCTACTATGTTTTTATGTTTTCTTCTACCTTGCATGTTCTTCTACTGAGTTTTTACTCCCCGTTCTTGTATGTTCTTTTACTGAGTTTTTACACTCCGTTCTTGTATGTTCTTCTACTGAGTTTTTACACTCCATTCTTGTATGATCTTTTACTGAGTTTTATATACTCCATACTTGTATGTTCTTCTACCATGTTTTCCATACTATGC
The DNA here is from genome assembly GCF_000393655.2 of Nicotiana sylvestris. Classification (NCBI taxonomy): domain Eukaryota; kingdom Viridiplantae; phylum Streptophyta; class Magnoliopsida; order Solanales; family Solanaceae; genus Nicotiana; species Nicotiana sylvestris. The sequence continues at coordinate 37,431,632 of NC_091063.1, read as the reverse complement.
TCTCATATGCTTTTCTACAGTGTTCTTATATTTTTTGTCTTCTTCTATGTTCCAGCATGTTTCTCCTATTGTATTTTCCTGCTAAGTTCTTAAGTTTCCTTATTTTCCTTCTATTAAGCCCTCTTTAAGTTTCTTCTAAAAAATCTCTTAAGCATATTTCTTTTACTATTCCTATCAGTGTTTTTCTTTTGAGTGCTTCTATTGTGTTCCGCATGTTACTTTGCTATCATGTTTTTCTCATGAGTTTCTGTTGATGAAAGAAGCATGCAAGAGGTTTCAACTCTGAAACCTCTAAGCCTGTTTCAACTACTTGCCTTCTCATCTCTGTACTTGATTCAATGTGAAAACCCTAGAATTTAGGGGTTCCACCAAGCTTGAATATGTGATTTGATTGAACTTAGGGTTTATTTCAAAACCCCTAACTCTTTCAGACCCATTCCTTGCTTTTATATGACTCTGACCTTTTGCTAAACTTTTCTATACTGGATTTTCTACTGACTTTACAATGACACTACAGTCTTCCTTCATGCTTAACATGTTTGCATGCTCCTTATACATGATAGATTCCCTTTAAAGTAGCTTTTGAATTTGTAACTAGTTCATGCTTCCCTCTGAATATGGTCTGATTGATTCCCTTTCCATTGTTTGCTAATTTCCCTTAAGTGAAAAACCTTTCCTATCTTTTTGACTCGGTTCATTCATACAAAATGCCTGACTGTTGATTTACTGCTGTCAATTGATTTCCTTACCTTATTTATGCAAACCATGTATTTCAAAAACTCTGTCCTTAAATAACTTTTATGTATTCACCCCTAATTGACTACTTTGCACAAAGTGTTTGATTATTTTCTTTCCTTAATTGGTTTATACCCGATAGAATCTGAATCCCTTAACTAAAGGGAGTCTTGTGTAATTGATTGACAATCAGCTCTTCAATTATTTCTTACCTTATTTCTACTTGGTTTTACACTATAAAAGGGTACGACCTTTCTTCACTACACAACACACTTCGCAATTCACAATCTCTTCTGAATTCTCACTCTCACATAATAGAATTCTTCCTTCTTGTCTGCATTCTGACTTTCACAAGACTACTGCTTTTTCCTGTTTGTTTCTTTGAAACTGGTATGTCCTAATTTAACTTCAGCATCACCACAATGTGTTTACTTACGGCTTTATGCATCTATGTCTACTTTACTACTTTTGTAGAGTTAAATACTTAAAATAGCATGTTGATTCCCTTTTGCTTGTTTCTGCTATGAATCCTTATTCCCTATTTCCCTTTATGTGCTTTGAGTTACAGTTTAAAACATAGAAATATACAAGTTATTGTCTATGGATTGAACTTAATCCCTTAGGGGATCCTAATCTCTAAACAATGTGTTCTAGTAGGCTTATGGGTGTGTCGGCATCTCCCATTGTTGGGTTATGCCCACTAGCCTGCTTTTACCTCTTGCAACTCCCAATTCTCTATATCCCTATGTGTGTTTTTTCCCTTTCCCCCCTTTCAGAATTTTGCACTTACACTCTCTCTTAGTTCCTAAGTTCTGCCCCCTCTTGTGAGCCTTGCCTTGGGACCTTGAGTTCCCTCCGAACTTGGACACCTAAGGGGTGGCCCTTCCACACTGCACTTTGGCTTAATATGGTGATACATTTGGGTGTAAGCACCGCCCAGAGTTCTTATGAAACTCTTAGGGAACTCTGACACACCCAAGTGGGAGAAAGGCTTTGAAGCATGATCTTTGGAGTTGGTTTACTTCATACTTCAGACAGGAAGTCTGAATCAGGCTCTCCTTGGTTGTAATTTTCAATTTCTGATGTATTTTTCTTTATTTTATTTGGATTGTAATAACTAGTAATAACTTTTGGGGACGGTTAGTGAAAAGGGAAGGGTAACCATGAATGTAAAAAAGGGTAGATAACTTGCCTATAAGATTCCTGCATTCTTTATATAGCTACCATGCCTATAAGATTTCTACATTTTTTCATATAACTACCATGCCTATAAGATTTCTGCATTTTTCATATAGCTACCATTCTTATAAGATTTCTGCATTTTTTATATAGCTACCATGCCTATAAGATTTCTGCATTCTCATTTAGTCGCCATGTCTATAATATTTTCTGCATTCTCATTTAGTTACCACGTCTATAGGAACTTCAGCATTCTCATTTAGATACCATGACTATAGGGACCCTACACTTTCATCTAGTTATTGTGACTTCTGCATATGCATGTAGAGAACATGTCTATAGGTTCTAAAAATTAACTACAATTAGATGTCATGTCTATAGGGTTTCTGTATTCTTATTATGTCCAAAAGGGTTTTTTAAAATCAGCAATGCATAGAAAGCATGCCTATAGGAACTATCAATCAAGTCTGAAACGTTTCACTTGCTTACAAATCTAAAATCATTGTCTAACGTCTGTAGAATTATGATCTTTTGTCAAAACTCGTCTTTCCTAAATAACTGACAACCTTTTTCTAAAATCAGTATACTTCATCTTTTTTGAAATCAGTAGATATCATGCCTATAGGTTTTCATCTAACACTTAGGCAAGCCATATGACAGTTTATAAACTGAATCAGATTTTATTAACTACAACCAGCAGGTAGGCCCGATTCGGGCTTCTTATCTGAAATATGCAATAAATCAGTCTGCCCCAACTTTTAAGTTTAATCAGACCCTAATCAGTACGTGTAAGACATGCTAAACTATATGCTTTTCTTTGATTTAAGGAGGTCTCTTTGAGCCTTATTTGCTTATGTACTTATGTGCTTATGTGCTTCATATTATGTGCTTATGGGATGATCCATATTACTAATAAACCTAGGACCCCCCTTCCCTTTGTTTTCTTTGTTTCTTTTAAATCTTTTTTTACCATTTCTTTTAAGAAAATCAACTCTTTTAGTTCCTTTTTCGTACTTTTGTTTATTTGTAACCATTACGTGAAAATTCCCTCTTATTTGAAAGCCTTACTTGCCTACATGTTATTTGTACTTAAAGTCACAACCATAGCTTGGCCAGGAACCACACTAGTGGATCTTGAGGGGTTCCTAACACCTTCTCCTTGAGATAATTTCAAGCCCTTACCCAATTTCTGGTTGCTCAAAACAAACCCCTCCTAGTGTCCTAATACACTTTAATCATTAGGTGGCGACTCTTCAATTCAAACCCAATTCCCGAAAGGGAACGAGTTGTCCTCCCAAATATCATAAACCCGATTTTGCAATAAAAAGGGGGCGCAACAGCGTGGCGACTCTGCTGGGGACATCTTTTAGGCTTCTAACATTTCAAGCTATTACTGTGACTTTACATTTCTTATGTGTTTTATTTGTTTAATACCTTTAAGAATTTAATTCCCTCTTCTACTGCAAAAACTAACTTGTCTCTTGTTTCTTTCATTGCTTTCCTTTAATGTACTCATTTATTACTGTTTTAAATTGTTGTAATTATTACTTTATGAACGTGCAAATACGTGACAACTTGTTTTAATTATTGCATAAGCATGTTTTCAACATCATATTCCACTCGTGCCAAACAAATACCATAACAATGCTTATAATGAGTGGTGGCACTCTTCCGATATTATCACCCTTTAAATCCGGCAAAGGCGTATTTACGGTAAAACCAGTCGATCAACGGTGTAGTCGACGGTTCCGTGACTTTCCCTCTTGAGTTGTCTACTCAAGGGTACCAGTCTAAAACCCCCATAGAAACCTTACTTTGTTTAATTGTGCATACATCATGGTCAAACCTAGCCGAGTCAATTATGTTGTCCGCATAATGACTCTTTAAGATAGCCTTATCCAAAGTCCACTAGGTTTCCCAAAAACCCAAACAGACACTATCACGTTTTGTGCATTTATTTGGAGAATTAAATGTTTTTATGCCAATTATCAGTATTTAATAGTCGAGTCTAGTGGGGGTAAGGGCCTAACCCTTTTGTCTTGCAGAAACATGAGGCACAAGGTCCCCAGCTTTGGTATGGTTAGCACACTCTCGCTCTTGCTGGACTGGTGGAGGAGTCTTCCATCAAATGACCAAATCAACGAGTGGAAAGAGAGGGCCGCCAAAGCTAGCGAAAAGTTGGAATATCTGGAGTACAGTCTACTGGAATTGGAAGGGAAAGTGAGGAAGAGAGTCACCGACTGCCAGAGCGCTGAAGGAAACGAAGGAGAACACATGGCAAAGGCATTTCTACTGGTGAACCTACCCGAGCTGGAGGATTTGATTAACGAGAGCGTTCAACCTGAGGAAGGTCCTGCGGGGACCAAATAGATAGGAATCTTTTCTTTTTGCTTTAAGAAATGTAATAAGGCCAATGGCCACTAGTGACATTTTATTCCTTGTTATTTAATGTCGTTTTGGGATTCGTCTGCTTTTTATCAATAAAATGAGGCATTTAACATTCTAAGTTCTCCAAATCAATTTGTCGCTAGGCCTACCTCGGGCACAATGAGGCTCCCAAATTATGACACGATTTATATTCTTGCACTATGTGTTTAAATATCGCAACATCTTTTCCTTATAATCTCCACTGACTTGTTACCTTTTTGTTTTTACTTTTTGTTTATTTACTCCCCTCCCCAAAGGTTAGTTCGAGCATCATCATCATATTTCACAAGATCAAAGGGCCCTCCACCCACTCCTCCTCCTAGTCTTATCAGAAGTAGGAACAAAGGAAAGATGGAAGATTTGAACAACACCAGAAAGGAAAACTCAACTGAACGGATAGAGGTCACTCAGTGTGCTCAGGTCTCCAAAGAAAGTGCGTCCCAACTCGAGCAGAAACTGTTGAAATTTAAGGAGGAACTTGATCAGGTTCGGAATCTGGCAAACTTGTCATTTTCCCTCACCACTCCAGATATCAATTTTCCAAATGCTCAGAACCCCACACCTCCACAAAACACCCTAAAACCACAAAACCATCTCGCTCCTCACCACCACTACAATACATGCCACACATCCAGCAATACTCCACTACTCATCCCGGAACCTCTGAATTCCACAAATGATCATTTCCACCATAACACCCCCATCTATGTGGAAACTATGCCACACTCTACCCAACCTGTCTCAAGCACACCCGAGTCTGATGATAAAGACTCACTCATCAGGAACCTGGCTGCGGAACTCAAGAAATTGACTAGTCGAATTCAGGGTGTCGAAGAAAGTAAGGGGATTGAAGGGTTGAACTACAAAGATCTTTGCATACAACCGGATGTCGAACTGCCCGAGGGGTACAAACCTCCTAAGTTCGAAATGTTTGATGGGACAAGGGATCCGAGAGTCCATTTGAGAACATACTGCGACAAGCTGGTCGGAGTAGGGAAAGACAAAAGGATTCGCATGAAGCTTTTCATGAGGAGTCTGAAGGGAGATGCTCTGTCTTGGTACATTAGCCAAGATCTGAAGAAATGGTCGAACTAGGTGAGTATGGCGTTCGACTTTATGGACAGGTTCAGGTTCAACACAGAAAATGCACCAGATGTGTTCTATATCCAGAACTTAAAGAAGAAACCCACGGAAACATTCCGCGAGTATGCCACTTGCTGAAGATCAGAAGCTGCTAAGGTTAGACATGCTTTAGAAGAAGAACAAATGAACAGGTTTTTCGTCCGGGCTTAAGACCCGCAGTACTATGAAAGGCTGATGTTGATTGAGAGCCAAAAATTTTCCGAAATCATCAAGCTAGGGGAAAGGGTCGAGGAAGGCATCAAAGTGGTATGGTTACAAACTTTGAAGCTTTTCAAGCTACCAATAAGGCTTTACAGTCTAGTGGTACGTCCAAGAAAAGGGATGTAGGTGCTGTAATGGTTGCACAAAGAGCCAAATCCTCTATCAAATACCAAGCCTATCTGATACCTCCACTCACATATCAGCCTACCCAGAATTACCAAGCACCCTCACCCTCTTACCAAACTCCACCACCTACTTATCAATCATCCCCACCTCCTACATATCAACCTACTTCACCTAGATATTCCCAATCTGCACATGTCTACCAAGCCTACAATGCTCAGCCATCCCACTATCAATCACCTCCCATACGTCAAAACTTTCCTAGACCTCGACTAAATTTCGATCTCAGACCTCCTAAACAGTATACCGTCATTGCTGAACCAACTGACCAGCTGTACGAAAGGCTCAAACTGCTGGTTATATCACCCTTATCCCTGCTATAATCCCTTAAAACCCTTCTTAGTGGGTCAATCCAAATAAATCTTGTGCATACCATTCCGAAATGAAGGGACATACCATTGATGAATGTCGCTCTCTAAAAGATAAGATCCAGTCTCTGATTGATAACAAGATCATTGTAGCAAAGGATCCTACTCCGAATGTATGCAACAACCCTCTACCGGACCATAAGGGTGGAGGTGTTCACATAATTGAAATAGAGGATGATTGGGATCTCAAAGGATCAATCTGTTTAATCACAGAAGGTGACGAACCAAAGAAGCTAATAGTCACCCTCAATCCGATTGTAGTCCAAACTCAGCCTTCTGGGGATGCCGAGGTAAACATGTATGTACCACTTGAGTTTGAATCACCACCCCCTACAAAGACGCCAACACCAATTGAGGTCGAGTTTGGATCTCCAGCAAACGCACCCGCACCGTTTGAAGTTGTGGTTTTACCCTCTAAAACACGTGCTCCATTTGGAGTAAAGGTGCCCATCCCAGTAACAATGTCGGTCGTAACACCGTTCCATAGAAATGCCATACCTTGGGATTACACAGCCGAGGCGAGAAGGAAAGGGAAATTTAAATTCGGGGAAACGGTTGCGGTACAGGGTATGATAAGAACTGGCAGGGTTTATAATCCGGAGCATTTAGCTGAGTCGAATAAGCAGGCCTCTGGTTGGACGACCATCATTGAAACCGAGCCCGATGATCTTTGGAGAAAGATACAAGCCAAGGAATACTCAGTCATTGATCAGCTGAACAAAACACCGGCATAGATTTCTATCTTAGCTTTGCTGCAAAGTTCTGATGCACATAAGAATGCCTTGTTAAAGGTGCTGAGTGAGGCATATGTACCAAGCAACATCACCGGAGGAGAAATGGCAAACATGATAGGGCAGGTATTGGAAAGTCACAAGATCACTTTTCATGAAGATGAGCTACCACCAGAAGGGTTGAGTCACAACAAAGCATTCCAGATCACCGTGCAATGTGAAGATTATTTTATCACTAGGGTCCTAATTGATGGAAGGTTCCAGCCTCAATATTTGTCTATTGGTAACACTCAGAACATTGGGGAAGGGGCTGCATGAGATCAAGGACGGGTCCATCAACGTCAAAGCTTTCGACGGTTCCTAAAGATCCACCATTGGGGAAATCAGCCTGTGTTTGCAAATGGGGCCTACTTGGTTTGACGGTGATTTTCAAGTTATAGATGTGCTGGCATCTTACAACTTGTTGTTGGGACGACAATGGATTCATGTCACTGGGGTCGTAGCATCGACACTGCATCAGGTGGTGAAATTTGAGTGGAACCACTAAGAGGTGATCATTCACGGCGATAGTAGCAATCCCATCTACAGTCGCCAAACCATCCCAGCTTTGGGGGAAGGAGAAGGATAGGCGGGGAAACCTATCACCACATCGAGCGAGTCAATGTCATCGACAAAGACAAGTGGTGGGGCAACAAAATTGAGAGCATACTAAATTGGTGCGGATATGAACCTGGTACGGGACTTGGCAAGAACTTCCAAAGAATCGCCAAGCCTATCAAACTGAAGAAATATGGCACCACTTTTGGTCTGGGATATGAGTATACTTGGGAGGAATTCAACAATTGGTCGCCACCATGGCGTGGTCCATACTACCCGCTGGAGCAGCCAATACCACATTTGGAGCAGACTTTCCAGCCGACCGATGTTATCTATGGGTCGGAAGAAGAGGAAGCACTGGCAGCAGTGAGGAATTTGTTCCTAGAAGAAGATGACATGGATTGTTGTGTCATTTTCGAAGAGGAAGGGGAGGAAGGCCCTTTCGTACAGGCAGTGAGCAGAGGAGCATGCCTCAACAATTGGACCATCAAAACCACCAAAGCCTGGAAAGCCTCGGGGTAGCAAGGTTGAACAAAGCATCATGCACTATCTTTTATTTTTACTAGTTGATTTTCCTTTCGCATTTTTTGAATTTTCGCAATAAGATCTTCCAATGTTCAAAACAGTTATGAAATTTATCAAAGCATTTTGGTTTCCTTACAAATCTTAATCTTATTATTTTCTCTCATTACTTTACTTATACAACATTACTATTACCTATCTTGATGAACCAATGGTTGTGACATGCAACGAGACTATGCAACAAACAGACATTGATTCAGAGGAAGATGATATACCGGAAGAGATTGTTAAAGAGGTTGAAAAGTTTGAGAACATACCTAAGTCCAACCTGGACGAGACCGAGATTGTTAACCTGGGAGATGCAGAAAATATCAAAGAAACTCGGATCAACGTTCATTTGTCACCATCAGAAAAGGAAGAATACATAGAATTTCTGAAAGAATATGAGGACATATTCGCCTGGTCATATGATGACATGAATGGTTTGAGCACATCTATTGTGGCCCATAAACTGCCAACTGATCTAACATGTCCACCGGTAAAACAGAAGCTCAAAAAGTTTAAACCCAACATGAGTCTGAAAATCAAGGAAGAAGTCACTAAGCAGGTCAAAGCTAAGGTTCTCAGGGTAGTAGAATATCCGACATGGTTAGCCAGTATTGTGTTGGTGCCAAAGAAGTATAGGAAGGTCAGAGTCTGTGTCGACTACCAGGATCTCAATCGGGCCAGTCCAAAGGACGACTTCCCCTTGCCAAACATACACATCCTGATCGACAATTGCGCCAAGCATGAGTTGCAATCATTTGTAGATTGCTTCGCTTGATATTATCAGATCTGGATGGACGAAAAAGATGCTGAGAAAACGGTTTTCATTACGCCGTGGGGGATGTACTGCTACAAGATGATGTATTCGGGTTAAAGAATGCAGGGGCCACCTATATAAGGGTCATGACTACTAGCTTCCATGATATGATACGCAAGGAGATTGAGGTGTATGTAGATGATGTCATCATAAAGTCCAAGAAAGCCACTAACCACATGGAAGATTTGAGGAAGTTCTTCAACAGACTAAGAAGATACAACCTGAAACTGAATCCCGCAAAATGTGCATTTGGGGTTCCTGCCGGAAAACTACTTGGGTTCATTGTGAGTCGCCGAGGGATAGAATTGGATCCATCTAAGGTCAAAGCTATTCAAGAACTGCCACCGCAAGAACAAGAAGGACGTAATGAGCTTCCTGGGAAGACTTAACTACATCAGCTAGTTCATAGCACAATCTATGGTCATCTGTGAGCCGATCTTTAAGATGTTGAAGAAGGACGCCGCTACCACATGGACTGATGATTGCCAAAAAACTTTCGACAGAATCAAGGAATACCTATCAACACCACCAGCCTTAGTTCTGCCCGAGCCAGGTAGACCTTTATTACTCTACTTTGCAGTATTGGACGGAGCGTTCGGTTGTGTTCTGGGGAAGCATGATGAAATGGGGAGGAAGGATCAAACCATCTATTACCTCCATAAGAAGTTCACCTTGTACGAGGCTTGGTATTCTCTGTTAGAGCGCACCTGTTGTGCTTTGACTTGGGTAGCTCAGAAGTTGAGGCACTACTTCTGTGCCTATACTACATATCTCATATCAAGTATGGATCCCTTCAAGTACATCTTTCAAGAGCCCATGCCCACTGGCAAGCTGGCCAAGTGGAAAATCCTGTTGAGTGAATTTGACATTGTCTACGTGACTCAGAAAGCAATCAAAGGACAGGCACTAGCAGATCACCTTGCTAAAAATCCCGTGGACGGAGAATACAAACCCCTAAAACATATTTTCTTGATGAAGAGATATCATTCATAGGAGAAGACATTGCAGAATCCTATGACGGTTGGAGAATGTTTTTCGATGGAGCGGCAAATTTTAAAGGAGTTGGCATAGGAGCAGTCCTAGTATCAGAAATCGGTCAACATTATCCGGTATCTGCCAAACTCAAGTTCCCGTACACCAACAATATGGCCGAGTACGAAGCCTGCATCTTAGGGCTCAAGATGGCCATTGACATGAACATCCAAGAGTTACTAGTAATTAGGGATTCGGACTTGCTTATACATCAGGTCCGAGAAGAATGGGCGACCAAGAGCTCCAATATACTTCCTTATCTGCATCATGTGCAGGAGTTGAGAAAGAGGTTCACAAAGACAGAATTCCAGCATGTTCCCAGGGTCCAGAATGAATTAGCTGATGCATTGGCTACCCTATCATCCATGATACAATATCCAGACAAGAATTTCATTGATCCTATTTCGGTAAAGATCCATGATCAGCCCACTTACTATACTCATGTCGAAGAAGAAGCAGACGGAAAGCCTTGGTTTCATGATATCAAGGAATACTTGGCAAAAGGAGAATACTCAGAGCTCGCAAACGCTATTCGGAAGCGCGCGCTTCGGAGGTTATCCAACAATTTCTTTCACAGCGGAGGAATCCTGTACATGAGGACTCCTAATTTGGGATTATTAAGGTGTATCGATGCAAAGGAAGCATCCAGGCTATTAGAGGAAATTCATGCAGGGACCTGCGGTCCACATATGAACGGCTTTGTTTTAGAAAAGAAAATACTCCGAGCTGGTTACTTTTGGATGACTATGGAAACAGATTGCATCTAGTATGTCCGAAAGTGCCACCGCTGCCAGATACATGCAGGCATGATAAAGGTGCCTCCAAATGAGCTTAATACAACAAGCTCACCGTGGTCGTTCGCCACCTGGGGAATGGATGTTATCGGACCAATCGAACCCGCCACATCAAACGGGCACAGGTTTATCCTAGTAGCAATTAATTACTTTTCCAAATGGGTTAAAGCAGCATCTTACAGGATAGTGACTAAGAAAGTCGTGGCGGATTTCGTCCGCGACCGTATCATGTGTCGGTTCGGAATTCCAAAGTCAATCATTACTGATAATGGATCCAACCTCAACAGTGATTTGATGAAATCCACGTGTGAAACCTTTAAGATCAAACACAAGAATTCTACAGCCTACAGACCTCAGATGAACGGAGTCGTAGAGGCCGCCAACAAGAATATCAAGAAGATACTAAGAAAAATGATAGAGAAGCATAAGCAGTGGCACGTGAAGCTATCATTTGCTTTATTGGGATACCGCACCACAGTCCGCACATCAATAGGGGAAACCCTATGGTACAAAAGCGGTCATTCCCGCTGAAGTGGAAGTCCCTTCCTTGAGGATCATACAGGAAGCAGAGCTCGACGACGCAGAGTGGGAGAAGAGTCGTTATGAGCAACTAGCTCTTATAGATGAAAAGAGAATGAATGCAGTTTGCCACGGTCAGCTCTATCAGACCAGAATGTCCAAAGCCTTCAACAAAAGAGTCAAGCCAAGACAATTCACACTGGGGCAACTGGTGTTAAAGAAAATTTTTCCGCATCAAGATGAAGCCAAAGGAAAATTCTCTCCCAGCTGGCAGGGTCCGTACATGGTTCACTGGGGTCTAACAGGAGGAGCTCTCATACTTGCAGAAATAGACGGAGAAGTTTGGACAAAGCCGATCAATTCAGACGTAGTCAAGCGATACTATGTGTAATCTTTATGCTTTCCTTATATGATGTAATTTGAACTACGCTTGACCTGATTCCCGTTTAAGAGGGGATACATAGGCAGCCTTATGGGTTCAGTCACAATTCAATAAAATTTCCATTTCCCCCGTTATTGGAAACTGGGGCAGAATTTTGAGGAGGTCCCTCAAAATTCCGAAGTCGATTCCAGCCATTTATCATTAGCAGCTGTCAGAAGCAACAGCCCAGTAAACTGGGGTAGAATTTTGAGGAGAACCCTTAAAATTCCGGAGCAAGAGAAGTTGAAATGTCTTGAACCACGTCGCAGTCGTCGGTTCATCTAAAGAGAACTATTCTTAATTATGTACTTATGTTATGCTTTTACTAAATCATGCATATTTATTACTAAAATTGCCTTGTTTAGCAACGCTACCCCAGTGACATATACGGTATCGCCGGATCAAAACCGAGCAGGTCAAGCAAAGCCATTGGGGATACGAACTAACTTTTCCCCCTTTACAAACTCATGATTTTTCTTTGGATGCAGGCACTTGAGTTGCAAAATCATCAAATATACTATACACTTACTCACAAAGTTCAGGAATACAACTCTCCGAACCGTTGCACTTTCTCGCAACTGCAATCCGCACAACAGTGTTCCCAGTAGGCACTATATCCCCAGCAATCACGATACCGCAATCTGCTATCAGTTAAGAAAACTCTATTGCCATTTGCCATTTTTACTTCCTGCATAAGGCTACCATTCTGCCTTTCGAGACTAAACTCTACCTCCATCTGCATTTCTCTGCATTGCATAAGGCTACCATTCTGCCTTCTGAGGTTAAACTCTACCTCCATCTGCATTCTCTACATTGCATAAGGCTACCATTCTGCCTTTAGAGGTTAAGCTCTGCCTCCATCTGCATACTCTGCATTGCATAAGGCTACCATTCTGCCTTCCGAGACTAAGCTCTGTCTCCATCTGCATTCTCTGCATTGCATAAGGCTACCATTCTGCCTTCCGAGGTTAATCTCTACCTCCATCTACATTCTCCGCATTGCATAAGGCTACCATTCTACCTTCTGAGGTTAAGCTCTACCTCTATCTACATTCTCTGCATTGCATAAGGCTACCATTCTGCCTTTCGAGGTTAAGCTCTACCTCCATCTTGCATGGCTGAAAGATCGCCACTTCATTTACATCTTGCATGGCTGAAAGATCGCCACTTCATTTACATCTTGCATGGCTGAAAGATCGCCACTTCATTTACATCTTGCATCGGCTGAAAGATCGCCACTTTATTTACATTTTACATCGGCTGAAAGATTGCCACTTTATTTACATTTTGCATTGGCTGAAAGATCGCCACTTCATTTACATCTTGCATGGCTGAAAGATTGCCACTTCATTTACATCTTGCATGGCTGAAAGATCGCCACCTTATTTACATTTGCACTGGCTGAAAGATCGCCACCTATCGCATCTCATAGGCTGAAAAATCGCCAAATCATCCAAAGGCGTCATTGTTCGGAGGCACCATTTTCATAGCCCGAGAACGCCATGCCATGGCCTAAGGACCCCTTTTATTTTTTGCATATCATTATTCAAAGGCGTCATAGTTCGGAGTTATCATTCTCATAGCTTGAGAGCACCATTTCATGGCCTGCAAATCCTTATTATACGCTTCATGGCCCAGGACGTCATGGTCTGAGGACGTCATCCTAAACGTCTAAAGACAACATTTCATGGTCCGACTGGAACTTGCATCATGTTTAAATTTCCGCACAACATATTGTTCATTTGTAGGTAAACCGGCGAGTAACGACTGTCTCAGCATGAGCAATCCCGCTCCAGTTCCCGCAACCCTATTAGACTTTAACCATCCATCCTAACCCAAACATTGCGTCCGTTCTTGGAAAATCTCCATCGGCATATTCCTCCGACAGATCTTGGATTATATATGGCCTGATTCCTGTAAGACCAGGGATATGTAGGTAGCTCAGGAGCCAAGGCTTGGTCAAATTCTTCAAACCATTCTTTCGGTCAAAATTGGCCATCATATCTTTACCCGATAACTCTTTCATCCTTCCCGGATAAAGAGGGGCAGCTGTTGATACCCAATTTTTTCCTATATATTTTTCATATGCAAAATACTTTCAAAATAGCATACGTATGCATATATAAGCATGTCCAAGTATCTTATTATTTTTCCAATTTTTAAAAAAGATTTTTAAATCAATTATCGCCTTATTTATCAGAAAAAATCAATAATTATTTCCCAAATTATCATTTTTGGTAACTCCTTTATTGAATTCTCATATTTATACCAAAATATAGCTAAGATAATTTTTACAAATTTATTGAGTATTTTTAAAATTAAATTGCACATAATTGCAATTTTAGCCTATTTTTAGATTTAATTGCGTTTATAATTACAAAATTAATCTCAGTATTTTTAATTTAATATTTGTGTATTATTAATCAATTTAGTACCTTTAGTTTGTTTCCACAAATCATTTTACTATTTTTTATAAAATAAAAAGGGAAAAAGTGGTTATTTAAATATTAGCCCTGCCTATTTAAATTTTAGCCCAAATCAACCCCCCCCCCATTGAAACCAATTGCAATTTCAAACTACCCGACCCTATTTCTAAATTACCCAACCCCTGGCCCATTTAATTCAACCCGCTTGGCTCCCCTTTGATCCAGGCCGTTGATCATTTTGATCAACGGCCAGAATCCCTCCTTTTCTTTTTTAATCCACCAACACCCCTTAACCCTAAAACATTTCACCTAACTAGCTGCCCCTGAACTCTCAAACTCTCTCGAATATTCCCAAACCCTAACCGCCTCTTACCACCACCTCCATCTTGAAACCCACCGGAATCCATGGCTTCTCAGGCTATGGGAGTCTTATACTCACCTTCTCTTGCTCCCACGCGCCTGATACCTGAAGATTCGAGGCCTGACCATGAAGGGTTGAACCCATACCTCTGCTGATTCAAGGTTCCAGAGTCATAGCTGGCCTTGATCCGGTGTACCATGGTTTTTTTAGCCTGGTCCTGGCCTCTCCGACTCAAATCGGTGACCTTTCAAAGCCTATCTCACTTCTAGGGTTATTTTGAAACCCTAACCCTTCGAGGTTTTCTTCGATTTCCTTAGATTTGTTGTGTATCTGTGCTCTCCTTAAGATTTCAAATGATTTTCCTAACTTTTCTTTCAAAAATTACTTTCAAAACCGCTTCATTTCCGATCTAGGGTTTTCTAAAATGCTTAAGTGTTTCTCTAACTTTCCTTTCCTTTTCTTTTGTGTTTATTTACCTCTAATGTGTTCTTATATTTTCTTCTACCTTGCATGTTCTTCTACTGAGTTTTTACACCCCGTTCTTGCATGTTCTTTTACTGAGTTTTAACACTCCATTCTTGTATGTTCTTCTACTAAGTTCTTACACTCCGTTCTTGTATGATCTTTTACTGAGTTTTATATACTTCATGCTTGTATGTTCTTCTGCCATATTTTCCATACTATGCTCTCATATGCTTTTCTACTGTGTTCTTATATTTTTTATCTTCTACTATGTTCCAGCATGTTTCTCGTACTGTATTTTCCTGCTAAGTTCTTAAGTTTCCTTATTTTCCTTCTATTAAGCCCTGTTTAAGTTTCTTTTGAAAAATCTCTTAAGCATGTTTCTTTTACTGTTCCTATCAGTGTTTTTCTTTTGAGTGCTTCTACTGTGTTCCGCATGTTACTTTTCTGTCATGTTTTTCTCATGAGTTTCTGTTGATGAAAGAAGCATGCAAGAGGTTTCGACTCTGAAACCTCTAGCCTATTTCAACTACTTGCCTTCTCATCTTTGTAGATGATTCAATGTGTAAACCCTAGAATTTGGGGGTTCCGCCAAGCTTGATTATGTGATTTGATTGAACTTAGGGTTTATTTCAAAACCCCTAACTCTTTCAGACCCATTCCTTGCTTTCATATGACTCTGACTTTTTGCTAAACTTTTCTATACTGGATTTTCTACTGACTTTACAATGACACTACAGTCTTCTTTCATGCTTAACATGTTCGCATGCTCCTTATATATGATAGACTTCCCTTTAAAGTAACTTTTGAATTTGTGACTAGTTCATACTTTCCTCTGAATATGGTCTGATTGATTCCATTTCCATTGTTTGCTGATTTCCCTTAAGTTAAAAACCTTTCCTATCTTTTTGACTCGGTTAATTCATACAAAATCCCTAACTGTTGATTTACTGGCTGTCAATTGATTTCCTTACCTTATTTATGCAAACTATGTATTTCAAAAACTTTGTCCTTAAATAACTTTTATGTATTCACCCCTAATTGCCTACTTTGCACAAAGTGTTTGATTAATTTCTTTCCTTAATTGGTTTATACCCGTTTGAATCTGAATCCCTTAACTAAAGGGAGTCTTGTGTAATTGATTGACAATCAGCTCTTCAATTATTTCTTACCTTATTTCTACTTGGTTTTTACACTATAAAAGGGCATGACCTTTCTTCCCTACACAACACACTTCGCAATTCACAATCTCTTCTGAATTCTCACTCTCACATAATAGAATTCTTCCTTCTTGTCTGCATTCTGACTTTCACAAGACTACTGCTTTTCCCTATTTTTTTCTTTGAAACTGATATGTCCTAATTTAACTTCAGCATCACCACAATGTGTTTACTTACGACTTTCTGCATCTATGTCTACTTTACTACTTTTGTAGAGTTAAATACTTAAAATAACATGTTGATTCTCTTTTGCTTGTTTCTGCTATGAATCCCTATTCCCTATTTCCCTTTATGTGCTTTGATTTACAGTTTAAAACATAGAAATATACAAGTTATTGTCTATGGATTGAACTTAATCCCTTAGGGGATCCTAACCTCTAAACAATGTGTTCTAGTAGGCTTATGGGTGTGCCGGCATCTCCCATTGTTGGGTTATGCCCACTAGCCTGCTTTTACCTCTTGCAACTCCTCATTCCCTATATCCCTATATGTGTTGTTTCCCTTTCCCCCCTTTCAGAATTTTGCACTTACACTCCCTCTTAGTTCCTAAGTTCTGCCCCCCTCTTGTGAGCCTTGCCTTGGGACCTTGAGTTCCCTCTGAACTTGGACACCTGCGGGCTGGCCCTTCCACACTGTACTTTGGCTTAATATGGTGATACATTTGGGTGTAAGCATCGGCCGGAGTTCTTATGAAACTCTTAGGGAACTCTGACACACCCAAGTGGGACAAAGGCTTTGAAGCATGATCTTTGGAGTTGGTTTACTTCATACTTCAGACAGGAAGTCTGAATCAGGCTCTCCTTGATGTAATTTTCAATTTCTGATGTATTTTTCTTTATTTTATTTGGACTGTAATAACTAGTAATAACTTTTGGGACGGTTAGTAAAAAGGGAAGGGTAACCATGCATGTAAAAAAGGGTAGATAACTTGCCTATAAGAGTCCTGCATTCTTCATATAGCTATCATGCCTATAAGATTTCTACATTTTTTCATATAGCTACCATGCCTATAAGATTTCTGTATTCTCATTTAGTCGTCATGTCTATAAGATTTTTTGCATTCTCATTTAGTTACAACGTCTATAGGAACTTCAGCATTCTCATTTAGATACCATGACTATAGGGACCCTGCACTTTCATGTAGTATCGTGACTTCTGCATATGCATGTAGAGAACATGTCTATAGGTTCTGAAAATCAACTACAATTAGATGTCATGCCTATAGGGTTTCTGCATTCTTATTTTGTCCAAAAGGTTTTTTTAAAATCAGCAACGCATAAAAAGCATGCCTATAGGAACTATCAACCAAGTCTGAAATGTTTCACTCGCTTACAAATCTAAAATCATTGTCTAACGTCTGCAGAATTTATGATCTTTTGTCAAAACTCGTCTTTCCTGAATAACTGACAATCTTTTTCTAAAATCAGTATACTTCATCTTTTTTGAAATCAGTAGATATCATGCCTATAGGTTTTCGTCTAACACTTAGGCAAGCCATAGGACAGTTTATAAACTGAATCAGATTTTACTAACTACAACCAGCAGGCAGGCCTGATTCGGGCTTCTTATCTGAAATATGCAATAAATCAGTCTGCCCCAACTTTTAAGTTTAATCAGACCCTAATTAGTACGTGTAAGACATGCTAAACTATATGTTTTTCTTTGATTTAAGGAGGTCTGTTTGAGCCTTATTTGCTTATGTGCTTCGCATACTTGCTATATATTTATTTTTGCTTGTCGCCTTAGTATTTTTACCTTTTAAACCACAAATAAGCCCAACTTCTCCTCCCTCTAGGATTAGTAGTCCCAAATGCCTCCGAGGCTGATAGGATTGGGGCGGGTAATAGCATGCAATAAGTAAGCGAGACCATTCCGCGCTTTAATACCTTAATGGGGTGGGGAAGGGTAGATATGGATATGATGACCACGCGATAATATCACGTGTAGCCTCTCACTAAGGAATTATTACCGGATGTTGTCTGGGGTGATCCATATTATTAATAAACCTAGGAACCCCCTTCCCTTTGTTTTCTTTGTTTCTTTTAAATCTTTTTTTTTAACATTTCTTTTAAGAAAATCAACTCTTTTAGTTCCCTTTTCTTACTTTTGTTTATTTGTAACCATTACGTGAAAATTCCCTCTTATTTGAAAGCCTTACTTGACTACATGTTATTTGTACTTAAAATCACAACAATAGCTTGGCCGGGAACCACAGTAGTGGATCTTGAGGGGTGCCTAACACCTTCCCCTTGAGATAATTTCAAGCTCCTACCCAATTTCTGGTTGCTCTAAACAAACCCCTCCTAGTGTCCTAATGCACTTTAATCATTAGGTGGCGACTCTTCAATTCAAACCCAATTCCCGAAAGAGAACGAGTTGTCCTCCCAAATGTCATAAACCCGATTTAGCGAGAAAAAGGGGGTGTAACACCTTGCATTTGTTGTCCATGTTGTCTCCTCTTGTTTACCAATAGATTAACACCTTCAATTGCATTTACTTGCTTTAGTCCCTGAATCTGCTGAAGCTATGTTTTGGCTAACTGGTTCATGGTTTTTATCAACTTAGCTATGGCTTGTCTGTGGTCTTGAAGTTCCTTGTGAAGGTTTATGACATAAGAGTCCCCCAGAGGAACATTCTCCCGACTCTGCCAGGCTGAAAAAGTGTCAGCCATTTCATCAAGAATCTCACAGGCCTCAGCACAAGGTAGCTTCATTAAATTACCTCATTCTAGCTGGTTTGCCACACATTTATTGGTCGTGTTTATACCCCGATAAAATGTATGTTGGATCATTGCTTCAGTCATATCATTGTTCGGGCATTCCTTGACCATCGTTCTATATCTATCCTAGATTTCATGAAAGGGCTCATTTAGTTCCTGTTTAAACGCTAAGATCTCATCCCTTAATGCAGTCATGTGTCCCGGTGAGAAAACCTTAGCTATAAACTTGTCGGCCAATTCATCCCATGTAGTGATGGAAGGATTGGGGAGTCTTTCGTGCCAGTCCAAAGCTTTCCCTCTAAGTGAAAATTGGAATAATCTCAGTTTCAATGCATCCTCCGACACATTTGTTTGTTTGCTTCCCCAGCAGGTATCCACAAAGCCCTTTAGATGTTTATATGTATTCTAATGGGGAGCGCCTATGTCACGACCCAATTCCCGAACCCGGTCGTGATGGCACCTCTTGTGAAGACAATGCCATCCAGATCAAATAGAACACCTCTTTTAAACAGTTAAATATCTTAAATAGTTCTAAAGCATGATATAATATCCATAAATTGCGAAATTAACGATAACAATAGTAGAAACCATCCCGACACAGCCCAAACTGGGGTGTCACAAGTCATGAGCAACTAAGAAATCCGGATACAAGTCTACTGAACACTAAATCTGATACAATAGTTCTACAAACATGAAAATGATAAGATAAGGGAGGCACGGGGCTGCGAACGCCAACAGCTACCTCGTAGTCTCCGAATCACTGCCTGAACTGGGAGAATCAGCACTCAAGTGCGGACTCTGCGATGCCTTAATTTGCACACATAGTGCAGGGAGTAATGTGAGTACTCCAACTCAGTAAGTAATAATTATAAATAATGGCTGAAAGTATGAAAACACGTAAAGGCACAAAGCAATTCTATATCAAGCAGTAAAATCACTTAAAACAATAAATCAGTGAAGAAATCAAATGATATTCCTTTTTTAAAAACAAGTAAAACAGGTAATTTAACAAGTAAATAACAAGTAGAAATCTGTCCCTCGGGCACAATATCAATCGCTCAGAATAGTATCAGCCCCTCGAGCTCACTCTCAGTACAGTATCAGCCCCTCGGGCTCAGTATCAATCACTCAGAACAGTATCAGCCCCTCGGGCTCACTCTCAGATCATAATGGGTACCCCGCGCTCACTATGGGTGTGCAAACTTCGGATGGGGCCCTTACGGCCCAAGCGCTATATCAAGCCACCTCGTGGCAACATCACTCGGCACTTGGCCTCACATCACTCAAGCCACCTCGTGGCATAGAAAGTATCTCATATCACTCAGCATGTCCTCACATATGGCCCTCAGCCTCACTCAGTCCAAAAATTATCATAAGCCTCTTGGGCATCAGTAAAACAGTAGTGCTCAGCGCAAACAACATTTGAAAGATCATTTAAGTCTCAAATTCAAGTAAAAGTGGCTGAGTTTGTAAAGTAGTGTAAATCAATAGGACTGAGTTCAAGTAGTATGTCAAAATAGTGAGGAAACAGTGATAAAAGTCCATGAAGGATTCAAATAGTGGCACGAAGCCCAAATATGGCAATAAGCCCAAGTCATGATGATAACAATTAAGTCTCAGACAAATACACGGTAAAAACATCAATCGGGATGGACCAATTCACAATCCCCAGTAGTAAATGACCCCGCGCTCGCCATTAAGTGTGTGTCTCACCTCAATATAGCACTACGTTGTGCAATCCGGGTTTCAAACCCTCAGGACATCATTCACAATCATTACTCACCTCAAGCCGGCCAAAACTCTAGCTCGATATGCCCTTGCCTCTCAAATCAACCTCCTCGCGCGTCGAATCTAACCAAGACCACAACGAATACGTCACAATAGGCTAAGGGAACAATACCCAATCGAAAACAATCGAAAAATATCAAAAATCCCAAAATTGGCAAAACCCGAGCCCCGGGCCCACTTCTTGAAACTCAAAAATTTTTACATCATTAGATTCCTTATCTCGCCACGAGTTCATACATATAAAAATCACAAGAATCGGAGTTCAATTAACAACCCTTCAAATCCCTAATCTTAGTTCTCTTAAGTTCAAGCCATAACCTCCATTTTTAGTCCATGATTTTCTTAACTTTCCAGTCTTAATTCATGTAATAACACCATAGGATTGTGTTTTCATCCAAAAATCCTTACCTTATCAAAGATCCTTGAAATCCCTATTCAAAATCGTCCAAAATTCTCCAAGTCCGAAGTTAGAAATGAGAAACCCTTCAAAATTCGCGAAGAAGAACTTAAATACCTTCTGCCCAGCCATAACCGCATCTGCGGTCAAATAGCCGCTTCTGCGGTACCGCTTCTGCGGTTGATACTCTGCATCTGCGGAACCTCATTAAGTCCCGCCTGGCCACATCTGCGGTCCAATAGCTGCATCTGTGGCTCCGCAGGTGAGGCTCCCTATCCGCATCTGCGGTCCCAGCCAATCCTTGCCTTTTTCGCTTCTGCGACCCCCAACCCGCATCTGTGACACCGCACCTGCGGTCCCCAAACCGCAGTTGCAAAAATACCTGAAGCACCAGAAAATCTACAACAACACAAGTCCAAACTCTTCCCGTTAGCCATCCGAAACCACCCCGAGGCCCCCGGAACCTCAATCAAACACACCAACGCATCTTAAATCATCATTCAAACTTGTTCCAATCATCAAATCACTTCGAACAATACCAAAACCGTCAATTCACATCGAATTCAAGCCTAAGTTCTTCTAAAACTTCCGAAACACGCATTCAATCAAAAACCCGACCAAATTACCTCCGAATGACCTGAAATTTTACACACGCATCCCAAATCACCTAACGAAGCTACTGCAACTCTCGAAATTCCATTCCGACCCTCGGATCAAAATTTCACCTACCAACCGGAAATCGCCAAAATACTAACTTTGCCAAAACAAGCTAATTTCTACACCGAACTTCCAAAAACCCTTTCGACCATGCTCCTAAGTCACAAATCATCCCCCGAAGCTAATGGAATCACCGGAAATCACATCCGAGCCCTCTAACTCATAAGTCAACATCCAGTTGACTTTTCCAAACTAAGCCTTCCTTAAAGAGACTAAGTGTCTCATTTCCTACCAAAACCAATCCAAATCGACTTGATCACACCAATTACAGATAATGAAGCATAAAGAAGCTAAAAACGGGGAAAACGGAGCGGTAACTCATGAGACGACGGGTCGGGTCGTCACATCCTATGAAGTACCCTCTTTGCTCCAATAAGGTCAGCATGACATTTGTAATCTGGAAATTGCCCGCCCGGATACGAGGTGGGACAATTGCACTTGCGTACCCTTCATTTGGAAGCACCCGAGGAGCCACTCGTGGGGCAACTGGGGGAGGTTCTGGAATATTGTCATTGGCCTGGCGGCCTCTTCTTTGAGCTTGAGGTACTAGAGACACCTCATCTTCACCATTATCATCTACCTCCTCCCTCGTGATAACATTTTTGATAGGATCATTGTTTGCCATTTTGTACCTAAATCGATTAATTCACACAAGTTATTAAAGCAGAAGGAAAGAAAAATAAAACACACAACTAGTCAGATAGATAGCTAAAACCATTTAACTCCCCGGCAACAGTGCCAAAAAGTGATCGGCTCCAACCCTACACCACTATATAATGGCGAGGAGTGGTCGATGCAGCTTTTACCATAAGGGTCGGGATCAATTTCCACAGAGAGTTAATATTGGTTTGGAGTTGGGTTTCTATCTAATCTAGTTATGTGTGTTGCTTTTAATTGCACTTCTAACCATGTTTGGAGTTGTTACTATTCTACTTTCAATACTATTGATTGCTAAAAATAAACTAAGTACAATATTTTTGTAAAATTTTCTCAAGTAATAAAAAGCACTAGGGAAGTGACTTACACCTAGGCGAGTATCTAATGGGATCTAAAATTTAGGACAATCTTGTTATATTTGGGTTCGTGATATAACCTTTACACAAAAATACTCACTCTATACCTCTTGGTAGTTTGAGTGACTTTGTCATAATTGGCTTTCTCAAGCCCAATCGGGTGTTCAAACAATACAAGTAAAATTGGCTCAAGTTGGGTATTACTATCTCTAGGTTTAACCCTTTAATTGGGGATATCAATCTCTTGAGTGCACTCCAATTCCTTGTTAGCCTAATTTTCCTAGACTTAGTCCCTCTTTCTCAAGAAGAGTCTAAGTCATAAAGGCATGAATCAGTGTTTGCAACCACTAATTCTACAATTAAAGCATGAATCAAGTTAAATATCATTAACCCATAAAAATTAAGCCCTAAAATAGAAGACCCATTAAATACCCACACTAGGGTTGGGTTACAACCCTAGCTAATGGGTTTAGCTACTCATAATAAAGGTAGAAATCAAAGATGAAGATGAAATATAAGCCATAAAAGTTAATTACAAGAAGAAAATCTAAGATTAATCGCTAAAGTTGTTTTAAAATTACTCTAAATAGTAAAATGCGGTTGTTCACGAGCTCCTCAATACAAAATCTGACCTAAGAATCTGAAAAAGATCTATTTATACACAGCTGAAATTACTGGACAAAAATACCCCTACGGAGGTTCCGCTGTCAGCGCAATACTGAGCGCTTCAGCGCTTGGACTTCTGCGGACGCGCAAAAGCAAGCGCTATTGACATCCAATTTTGTCCTTCTATACCCGAATTTGTCATACCGAGCTGTTATTTTAACTTTAAAAAGTCATAATGATTTTTATCTTAATTGGAGTATTATAAGTTCATCCTTTACCTTTATTATATTTTTTGCTACATATTTTATTGGTTAAATAGTTTCCCTTAACATAAGGCATTATAATTTATTTTTAAGTATATTTACATAAAGGTGTATTTATTTAAATATTTATTTCTGCCTCACAAATTTTATGCAAGTATTTGGATTACCTTTTGTTAATTATCTTCTCTCATTATTATAATTATATTATTTAACTTAATATTGTCATTATTTATATTATTAGTGTCATCATTGGTGGTGGTGGTGGTGTTGTTGTTGTTGTTGTTATATACCCACCTACCTTTGCTTATTTCTTGCCAGCAAAAACTCATTTGCACTAAGACCAAACCAACTTTCCATAGACTTTATCTATTATTTTTTTTCCCAAAAATTACTAGAAAACTAGATTAATCCCTAAACTAAATCCCATTCCCAGCACCCCCTCGCCCATTCCATTCCCCCATTTGTTTCATTTTACTTTGTCTTTAACTTATTGTTTCTTCCTTCTTTTTCAATTTATACCCGTTAAACACATTCCTCTTCAAGTCAAAGCTTTCTTTTCCCTTCCTCTTTGCATTATGGTGATTTAGGAGTACCTTTTGAAAGAAACTTGCAAAGATTTGAGGAAAGAATCTCATTGAAGAATCCGTTCAAGTTCAAGATATTAAAACAGGTAAGTATTTGTTGTAATCTTTTGCTCCTTTTCATTATTTATTCACGGATTTTTCTCTTTCTTTTCTATCAATTTGACTCAAAATCTCAATCTTGTACGCTTTCCTTTTGAAAACTTTTATTTTATGTCATAGATTCTTGCCCTAGTTATGGGATAACTTAATTTCGGGGATTTTCTTTTGCACTTGTATTGAATCAGATTTATTAAAAATGGTCTAATTGATCTCTAATTTCTCTAAGTGATACGGTCAAAATCAATTCTTTCCTAATTTGCAGCCTTAAATTACATTCTGCTAATTTACTTAAGTAATAACTTTCTACAAGTATAAATACTTGTAAATTTTGAGCTAAAAGGAGGACTTTTGATTATTGCTCTTCATCACTTTCATAACTTTTCTTTTACTGTGATATACTGCATTCACTGCTCTTCGGCTAATTCTTTGCTTATTGCAAGCCAAAGCAAAGTTTGTTTTCTTTTATTTCACTCGACACAAGTGTTGCTAGAAATTCTTAGAAGTTCTGGTGATCTCGGAGCGTCGAGATTTGAGTATTGATTTCTTGTCGCTATCATTCGAGTTTTCTCATTGCAATCAATGCATATTTCTTGAGTTTTTTTTTTTGGCCTATTTACTGCTGTTGAAGCTCTGTTCGTGAATCATTATTTGGATTTCTGGTTTTCTTATGAATTTGGCACTCCACGAACCGGTTAGTTTCTTGAACGACGCATTATGATTCCTTTACGTGTTGGTTGTTGTTAGAATAGACTAGTCATTCTCTTTAGTTTTGTATTTTGTACACTCTTGGCCATGCCGAGATGCCGAGTGTCGTGCGGCACTCTATTGAAATTATGCCAATATAATAACCAGGTATGTCTCTTAAATTCAGGTGTGTTTTTGATCTTTTGACTTTACGTGTGAGTTTTTGAATATGAGACGACCTGACTATAAATGTTTTTAGGATTTGTTCTGGAACCCTGGTAACTAGGAAATCATTTCTTTTATTTAGGACTAAAGATTGCATAAATAAGAGAAACACCAACTTATCTGCTATGTTCAACGATTTAGTTTAGGAATTCTGCCTAAAAGACTTCGAATGATATTTGTAAGTTCCATGATCTTCATTCTGTGAATATAGCTGAATTCAGGTTGCATAGGTATCATTTCAGCGAGTATTTCTTAGTTAATAAAAGGAGACATTGAATTGTTAAAACTTCATCCCTTAAACCTTAAGATTGTTTGCCGGTCTTATGTGGTTAAAACTACCTTGCCTAAATCAGTGCACTTGTTTTGCCACTTAGACACCATGTTTAGGATTAAATGACCTAATATACTGCATGTCCAGTTGTGGATAGTATGTCGGAAGCTAAGAGTTATATTCGTTTGCTTTGTTGGCTATAAATTTACTTCCATGATGTTCTCAAACACGGATACCATGTCCTTAGAATTTTAATTCATCTAGATATTCAGTCTATGGATAAAACATCCAGATAACTTGTTATCCATAATGCTTGTACTTTAATTTGTTTGAGTAATTGTTTATCTGATTTGAACACTAGAAATGCTCTAATTAGGAACTAACAGTAAGAGAAGTCAACAACTTTGTTTGTGTTAAAGGCTAGCGAGTTGTATTTCTCAGCATGTTCTTTATCTTTACATGACTAAATTGCAAATAGTTTGAACCAAATACTTGAAGTTATATTATTTGGAAGTAACGAGTTAAATCTATTTTCGCGATAATTCGATCTCCATGTGCGTTGCATATGTGTTCCGGTTGGGCTATGGTGTTATAGGATGGCTTAATTCGAGCATTGAGCGAGGATTTGGAGTCGCCTGGGAAGAGGAAGGTTTAAGAATTATTGTGTTGGAATTTACTTTGCGCCTGAAGCTCATTAGTTTAGCATGTGTTGTAATGTTGGCCTTATAATGCTACAAATAATCTATAATTGTGTAAAAGGGATGATTGGGGCTGGAACTTGTTTGTCACTTGTTGCTGCTATGTGCTATTTGCTATCATGGTTTGTTTCTATTTTTACTAATCATTGAAGTCATGCTTTCATTTTCAATATTATTACCATGCTTATAGAATTTAAGTAACAGGGAGAAGTGATTTTCTGTTTAGCTAATAATAATGATTTTTAATGCACTCAATTTCCTTTTAACAGTGGAGATTGCTAATTGTTTTAAACCTGTCGTCAAACTGGTTTTACAAAAAAATACCCTTGATTCATTTCATGGAAACAAGAACTGTTAAGTAAGTATAGTCTTCCTATAATATTTTTATTAAAGGCTTGGGGGCTAGTAACAATCTTTGTATACAAGTAAGTTTTCTGGCATACAATTTTCAGATCAGGTATCTTATTTCAATTCATATTTCTCATCTACCTTTACATAAAAGAGTACATAGCTTTATACTTTAATCCAAACTATTTTATCTTCTACTCAACATTTTTAGTAATTTAATAATTATGTTTATTCTAGTATGCTTATACTTGAGTTGCGTAGTATCAATTCAAGAAAGTTATTATATTATAAGAGTTCATTTCACTACTTTAATTATCATCTCTCAACTTAATTAATTCAGAGGCCAACATAAGCCCTTACATGCCTTATGTGTTACTTGTTTAAGTCCCAATGTACTCCCTTTTATGTGACGTTAATAAGAATAGAAATAGAAACCTGAGATTTTCTTTATGTCTAGAACCATCCTTTTAGAATAGTGTCCAAAGCCTCTTGGACTATAAGAAGGGACAGGTAGTTTTAAATTAAGACGCGATATAGAAATGATTAGTGCGCTTTAGGTAATAACTTAAAGATAGTAATGAGGGTAGCAGACATGGTACACAAATTGCCCGAATAGCTATTGCACTTTTGGATATAAAAGTCTTAGCAGACTTTGCACGGGAGTTGATCCATCAAGCTTAAAAATTTAGGTCCCCTTTTACGTAATTAAGTAGGCTTTCTATGATTTACAATTCTTACATTTTTCCATGATTAGTTTTAATTAATTGCTTTTAATTTATGTATACACTTGACCACATAGGATTAATTCACAACTCAACAACTTGCAACCTAGTTTAATTCAATAATTTCACATAGTGTAAATTCGGTCGGGACCTACAGTTGTGGACCTCGAAGAGTGCCTAACACCTTCTCTTTGAGGTAATTTGAGCTCTTACCCGATCTTTGGTGACGTTGACTAGTCAAATAGAGTTATTTACAAATAGGTGTCCTAAAGCACCTTAAAATCATTAGGTGGAGACTCTTCTCTTTTAATACCCATTTAAAAGAGTTGTCACGACGTCGAAGCCTGTTATCGCGAGAAAAGGGGGCGCGACAAGCGCGGACCGCATTTCTTTCATTCTATACTGGGACTGGACTTGATTTCGCTAGGAGTGTAAAAGCAACCGCCTCAGCGATGTCTTCAACCGCGGCCGCGTAATATGTTCGCGGACCATGCTCTTTAATTGAGCTCAAATTTCCATTCCTCTTATTCACAATTTCGCCTTCAGCGGAATTTAAACCACGACCAGGTCAAGTATTCCGTTGCCGCTCTATTTCACTATAGTCAGTGGTATCTGTTATACCCAAAAGTATCTTCTCTGAATCTCACTTCCGCTGGCAGCGTAATTGTGGCAGCCTCAGCGGTGAACCTTCCGTGGTCGCACTATTTCATCGTTGTCAGTGCTTTTAGCTCAGCTTTGAACTTGTGCAGGTTTAACTCCTTTATGAGCTGGTTATGACTTTCTTGCTTTATTTTGACCAAACCCTGCAAACAAGCACAATAAGTTAGTTTTCGGAAATACTTTTACACATTTTTTATCTAAAACCTAAGCAAAAGAGAGCATAAGATAGGCTAGAATCCGTAGTTATCAGAGACTCCCGAAGAAGTGCATGCTCGTGGCTTTGAGCTCTCAGCTGATATCGAGAATGCAAAAGCTTTAGAGGATGAGGCTGCCGCTTTACTCTCCGATGATGAAGACTCTGCTAGTAGTTCCGAGAACGGAGGAGATGAGGATGAAGTCCCCAAGGGACATGTCCCCAAAGATGCGGCTCCCAAAGTAGATTAGGGTCTTAGTATTTTGTTTTTTTGTTTTTGTGTAAGGCCCCTTGTGGGCACTGTAAATACCCTTTATGAATATAAGGAATTCCTTTTCTTTCCGTTCCATCTCCGATTTGTTTCGAATTCTGCTTCGTCTTTATTTTGTGAAAAATTTTGATGTTATAACTTCAATGATCGAGTGAGCACTGGCTCAGACTCAGAGTAGAACAAACCCTTATGTTTTTTAGAAATAAATGGGCGATCTTTGAACTTATAATGGAATACTTCTTAAGATTGTTTTATGGATCCTCGAGCTATGCTTAAGTCGATTTGATGCGAGCTCGGGATGATGGGACCCTTAGGTCCATGTTCAGTGAGAACAAGGTCTCGAACTCTACATGTTTTGGCCCTTAGGTTCTTTTAGATCGGGTCATTATGGCCTCTAAGAGATGGCTATTATTTCCCCTTTTCGGCTTAGAAGACTTAGTAAAAATTTATTTATGCCTTGGCATGCATTTTTTACTCATTGGTTTTTTTGAGGGTTCGGTGTCGATCGGAACCCTTTGTTTTTAGTGCCTTAGCACAAGTTTGTATTTGGATAATTTGATACCTCTTAAGGTTTTTCGAGGGATGATTTTATCGAAGCCCTTTGATTATTTTGCTGAGGGTATCCTTTATTTAACCGCTTTTTTGAGAATTCAAAGGCTTGTTTTTATTATGGAATTTGAACATCTCTGAGCCACGTTATTTCGGCCGTAGCCTTTAATATGGCCGTAGGCTTCGGGTGTGTCTCTTGGACTTGTTTCCCGATAGCATTTCGAATTTGTTCGAAATGTGAGTCCTCGAGTATGATGGCCTTGGCCTTCATGTCAAGGGTTGCCTATTTGAGATTTTATGAATTCGAGTTTAGATGACGCAAATGTGTTGACTATCGATGATAGTCCCTGAGTATTCGAGGTGTATTTGTGTTTTAGACCTTGAGCCATTTCTCATAGAATCACAAGTATGGAGCTCGACTATCCTATATGGACACGGATCATCTGACCTTTTGGCCTATTACAAAGTTTTTCCTATCGAGACCCTCTTTGGCGTGAAGCATTTTTCTCAAAAATATAGCCCCCGAGGGTGATGCCCCCCAGTATTCGAGGTTGATTGAAAAGAAGCCTTGGATATTGTTGAATTCTTCCTAGGTAGCACATAGTTGTTGTCTCGTTAAAAACCTTACAGGAAAAACCCATTTGGGATAAAACCTGATCTAAGGGAAAAAGAGTGCAACGCGTGCTTTAAAACCTAAGGTCTTCATGTAGAATGGTGTTCTCGATGTCTTCAAACGAACATCTGCAATGAGTTAGTCTTAAATATAAATAGAGAAAGCAGAAGGTCATACCTTAGCAGTAATACCGTTTGAGTAGTGATACATTCCAATTATTTGGCAATTGTTCGCCTTCCATCGTGTCAAGCTTGTAAGATCCTTTACCGATAACTCTGATGACTCGGTACGGTCCTTCCCAATTCGGGCCTAGTTTCCCTTCATTCGGGTCTCGATATTGAGGGTGACTTTCCGTAGAACTAAGTCCCCGATTCTGAAGTGTCGAAGGTTGGTCCTTCTATTATAATATCTCTCAATTCTTTGCTTCTACACGGCCATCCGAACAATTGCAGCTTCTCATTTTTCATCTAGTAGCTCGAGGCTAGTATTCATAGCCTTGTGATTTGATTCCTCCGATGCATGTTGAAATCTGGCGCTAGGTTCCTCGACCTCGATCGGAATCAAAGCCTCGGAGCCATATACTAAGGAGAACGGGGTTGCCCTTGTGCTAGACTTCGATATCGTTCAATATGCCCAAAGAACCTCGGGCGAAACTTCTCTCCATTTTCCTTTAGCGTCGTTCAACCTTTTCTTCAAATTTTGAATGATAGTCTTGTTTGTCGATTCGGCCTGCCCGTTTCTGCTCAGATGATATTGCGTTGATAAAATCCTTTTTATTTTGTGTGCTTCGAGGAACTCCGTTACCTTGTTGCTGATGAATTATTTGCCGTTGTCGTATACGATTTCAGTAGGTATCCCTAATCGACACACGATGTGGTCCCAGATGAAGTTAATAACTTCTGTTTCTCTGACCTTCTCGAAGGCATGTGTTTCCACCCATTTAGAAAAGTAGTCAGTCATAAACAAAATGAATTTAGCTTTGCCTGGGGCCGTTGGTAGAGGGCCAATGATGTCCATTCCCCATTTCATGAAAGGCTACGGGGAGAGGACTGAGTGAAGTTGCTCTCTGGGCTGATGAATCATCGGTGCAAACCTTTGACATTTATCACATTTTCTAACAAACTCCTTAGTGTCTTTTTCCATGCTATCCCAATAATACTCTGCTCTAATAATTTTACAAATCAAAGACTCGGCGCCGGAGTGATTCCCACAAGTGCCTTTGTGGATTTCTTGTAAAATATAATCGGTGTCTCCCGGCCCTAAACATACCGCCAATGGTCCATCGAACATCCTCCTGTATAATGTTCCATCGTCATCCAATGTGAACCTAGAAGCCTTGGTTCGTAGAGCCCTCGCCTCTTTATGATCCGATGAGAGCTTTCCATTTTTCAAATATTCGATATACTTATTCCTCCAATCCCAAGTCAAACTTATAGAATTTATCTCGGCATGCCCCTCCTCGACCACAGATCTCGATAGTTGGACGACAGTCCCCGGGATAATATCATCTTCCTCGACTGATGACCCCAAAGTTGCAAGTGCATCTACCTTACTATTTTGCTCTCGAGGTACATGGTCTAGAGTCCATTCCTTGAAGCGATGCAAGGTTACCTGTAGCTTGTCCAAATATCTTTGCATTCTATCCTCTCGAACTTCGAAGTTTTTGGTTACTTGGTTTACCACCAACAAGGAATCGCACTTAGCTTTAACGACTTCTTCCCCCAAGCTCTTAGCTAGCTCGAGACCTGCAATCATGGCCTCATACTCGGCCTCATTATTAGTCAACCTAGAAGTATTGATAAATTGTCTAATAGTGTTACCTGTAGGCGGCTTCAAAACGATGCCAAGCCCGAACCCTTTCACATTCGAGGCACCGTCCGTGAAGAGGGTCCATACCCCCGATGATGTACCCGATCTTAGTAGAAGCTCTTTCTCCACTTCGGGTATGAGGGTCGGTGTAAATTCGGCCACAGAGTTAGCTAAGATTTGAGACTTGATGGTTGTTTGGGGTTGATACTCGATATCGTACCCGCCAAGTTTGACTGCCCATTTGGCCAATCGGCCTGATAACTCGGGCTTATGCAAAACATTTCGGAGAGGATAAGTGGTTAACATACATATTGGGTGACACTGGAAATATGGCTTTAGCTTCTTAGATGCGCTTATTAATGCAAGTGTTAATTTTTCTAAGTGTGGATATCTAGTTTCAGCATCTCCTAGAGTTCGACTTACGTAATAAACAGGGAACTACGTACCTTGCTCTTCTCGAACTAGTACCCCACTTACCGTTATCTCAGACACTGCCAAATATAAATAAAGCTTTTCATCTACCTTTGGAGTGTGAAGTAGAGGTGGGCTCGATAAGTATCGCGTCAATTCCTCTAATGCTTGTTGGCATTCCGGGGCACATAACTCTGAGTCCGTTTTTCTCTGTTATTGACACCTTGGTACGTTTGAATATAGGACCTTGGGGAACATCGACACCGCCAACGATCATATGAATTACATGTTGCGGTTCTTCCTGCTCATTTTTTCTATTTGCATTTCTTTCTCTGAAATGATTCTTAGCTCGATCACTGAGAAACTCTCGAAGATGACCCTCGTTGAACAATCGAGCTACCTCCTCTCTCAGCTGCCTGCAGTCTTCGGTCCTGTGACCATGTGTGCCATGATATTTACACATCAAGTTTGGATTTCTTTGAGAAGGATTGGTTCGTATAGGCCTGGGCTACCTGGTGTCTTTGATCCTTCCAATAGCCGATACGATCCCCGATGCATCAACACTGAAATTATACTCTGATAACCAAGGTGCTTCCGCGGGATCTATATATATATATATCGGTGTGTTTATCAAAGCCATTCTTACTCATAAGTCCTCGAGGATTCTATCCTCGATCGTTTCTTCGATCACTCCGAGGAGGATTGCGCCCCGAACCGTTGTTTCTTCGATCTGCGATATATGGCTGATATCGTTCCCTATTTGATCTTGGTTCCCTGTTTGTATCCCTTGGGGCCTTAACTACCAATTTATTTGGATGAACTGAACCCGAGAGGGCTCCCAGATGGTCGTCCTCGACCCTGATCTTCGATTGGTAACGATTATGTAAATCTGCCCAAGTCATAGCTGGATACTCGATAAGATTTTGCTTCAACTGTCGTGACGCGATCGAACTCCGCTCGTTCAACCCCTGTGTAAAAGATTGCACGGCCCAATCATCCGAGACTGGTGGTAATTCCATTCACTCCATTTTAAATCAGGATACGAACTCCCTTAGCATCTCATCACCCCTCTGTCTTATCTAAAAAACGTCGGATTTCCTTGACGCAACCTTTATGGCCCCGGCGTGTGCCTTTATGAAGACGTCTCCTAACATAGCAAATGAATCGATAGAATTTGGTGGCAAGTTGTGATACCAAATCATTGCTCCCTTTGACAAAGTTTCCCCAAATCTTTTCAACAAAACCGACTCGATCTCATTATCATTTAAGTCGTTTCCTTTAATCCCGCAAGTGTACGAGGTAATGTGTTTATTAGGATCGCTCGTCCCATTATATTTAGGTATATCTGGCATACGGAATTTCTTGGAGATGGGCTTCAGAGCCGGGCTCAGGGGAAACGGCTTTTACACGAATTTTTTGGCATCCAAACCTTTCAAGACCGGAGGTGCCCCCGGTATTTGATCAACACGAGAGTTATACGTCTCCACTTTTTTGTCATTATCGTCAATCTTTTTCTCCCCCGACTCGATTCTTTCGATGAGTTCCTCGATCATCCTCATAATCGTAGCATCAGCCCCCGAGCCATTACCATTCGATCTCTCTAGCACCGGCTCAGTTCGGCGAGTGACTTCTGGTTCGACCACACTTGGAGTTTTATGCTGACTTTGAAACTGAGCGATAACAACCTGTTGAGCTTGTAGCATTTTGAATATTACTTGGAGGCTGACTCCCCCATCTCCTTTACCCTGCGTTCCTTGGCCACTAGATCGGACTTCCCTACGTACACTTCCTCCGGGGTCTGCGCCTATATCCGCATTCAAAGAAATGTGTGAACTAATATCGACTGGTTCCACATTTGGCACTTCCCCAAGGTTAATCGGTGGTACACCGGCTCCAGGAGTAACTACATTATTATTTTCCCCATGAAATCCAAGACCATCATCGCCGTGTATGGGTGTGTTTTATGAGTTTGACATGTTTTAACCTAAGAACAAAAATTATTGATAAGAACAAGTGTGAAAATAACGTGTGTTATCAGAATCAGTACTGAAATAACCACTATTATCTTTAGCCCTACGGTGGGCGCCAAATT
Source organism: Nicotiana sylvestris (assembly GCF_000393655.2). NCBI lineage: Eukaryota > Viridiplantae > Streptophyta > Magnoliopsida > Solanales > Solanaceae > Nicotiana > Nicotiana sylvestris. The sequence goes on along the minus strand of NC_091063.1, from coordinate 37,397,717 downwards.
GTTTACTTCGAAAATACAAGTAACAATTAAACTTGTTTGTGGTTTTAAAGATACGTGATTCAGTTTGATAGGTTACAAGTACTTTGGGCATAAGAACTTTACTTTATGTTTTGATGATCTAACAAACTTACCATCCAGAACCAGATAAGGAACCTGTTACACATTTACAATACCTTGAGATCACAAAGTTCCAGGTTGGGATCCAGCGTGGGATATAACTCAACTCTTCAGAGTGGAAGAAACAGCTGAGGGAACGAGTCCCTATCAGTTCTTGAGGAGACTGTATGAAGTCAACTCTCCGGCTGCAAAGTTGCTGCCTGCACATGCTACTGTACAGGAGCAGTGCAGCAGTCAGCTTTCTGCGGAATGCTTTTTACCTACCTTGATTACATCATTGTAAGTGATGTCACACTTGTATAAATACAATCAAGGAAGGTAAAACAATTTACTTCATGAGAGAACAAGATAAGGAATCTGATACAATTAAGTTCCCTTGCATTCCGAATAACTAGTCAGATGTCTGGTTCAATTAAGTTCCGCAGAAGCTTTCTACGGAATGCTTTTTACCTACCTTGATTACATCATTGTAAGTGATGTCACACTTGTATAAATACAATCAAGGAAGGTAAAACAATTTACTTCATGAGAGAACAAGATAAGGAATCTGATACAATTAAGTTCCCTTGCATTACGAATAACTAGTCAGATGTCTGGTTCAATTCTCAATGAAATCAGATAAGGAAACAACAGAGGGACTAGATAGGGATCAATTTCCCTCGTCATTGTACAGTCAATGCTACAGCTGTAAAAGCTACTGCACTATACCGTCTGGCAGACTGCTGCACTGAACCGTCTGGTAGCAGTACAGTAGCATAGCTGCAGCTTGCTAAGGCCAAACTAAAGGGCACTTTATTACATCATCCTTGATGACATCATACACATATATTATCAACATGAGGCAAGGGATTTCATCTCCCCAACACTTGAAAAATCAAAAGAAAATATTCTCTCAAGTGTTAGCCACAACCTCTCTCATGAACAAAGCTTCTGCAACCTCAAGGACCAGATCCAAAGATTGAAGATATCTTAAGTCCTTAGGTTTGTCGAGTCTTTGTTATTTTGTTCTTCAATTGTAACTCGTACTTAGATTAGTTAGAAGCATTGTGTAGGAACCCCTTTGTAAAACCATAAACTTTCTGAATTTGTGTTGTGACTAGAGTTAGTCATAAGTTGATGTCTTTGTAACTAGTGAGTAACAAAGTGGCTTGTGATAAGTGCATCACAAGTTAGTTGAGTTGAAGTCTTTGTAACTAGTGAGTGACAAAGTGGTTTGTGGTAAGTGTATCACAAGTTAGTTGAGTTGAAGTCTTTGTAATAGAGTCATTACAAAGTGGCTTGTAATAGTGTGTTTACAAGTTAGTGAAGTTGAAAGCCTACAAGTGTAGGTTGTGGTTTTTGTCCCCTTGAGTTGGGATTTTTTCACTTAAAAATCCTCTGTGTTCTTTATTTACTGTCGAGTTACTGTGGGAACAATTAGAGAACCCCGATTCCCTATAGTATTTGGTTTTATAGTCTGTTGCTTATAATGGAAATTGATAGAGAATCTGGTTCTCTGTACAGTCTGATGGATGCTTAGTTTCTATCTATTGGTATTAGAGCAGGTTCTTTCTAAAAGGTTAACACCTAGAAAGGATCTACATGGATGCTTTACCAGACTTTGAGTAAGGTCGATCAACCTACAGGCCACGAAGATTTCAGAAAATGGTTAGTAGAAATGGAGGCATTCCCAAGAAGGGTAGCTCTAGCAGAAACACTAAAGGATACAATTGTTGTCACAAGTGCAGAAAACCAGGACAAGGTGGGTAAGAGGAACCTGGTCCCCGACAGAAAGTTCAAGAGAAGAGATGTCACTGATAATATTGTAAAGCAAGCCCTGGTTGTCTGGGGAGATTCCTCTAGTGAATCTGAGGGTGATAATGAAAAGGAAGACACCTCCATGATGGCCATTGAAAGCAAAGCTGCAAAATATGATTCCATATTTGCATTGATGGCAAAATTTGATGACGATAAAGAAGATGATGATGATGAGGTAAACTTTCTAAAAAGAAGTTGGTATCTTTGGCTAATGTTTTAATTGATTCTTATCACAATCTTATAAATGATAAAGATTCTTTAACTGTGGAGTTAGGAGAAGCAGAATAGACCAGAGATGACCTAGTAGTCGTTGTAGTTGATTTAAAGGAAACGATTGAGAATCTGAAGAAAGATAAGGATATCTTAGATGAAAAAATTGCAAATGTAGGTAAAAGAGACCATTGAGAGTGTAAGTAGGGAGAAACAGTCTTAATAGAGAGAGTTGCTAGCATTGAGCATGAGAGAGATGACCTACTAGTGGTGGTATTGGACTTGAAGGAAACAATTAGAGAACTTAAAATGGAGAGCAGGCCTGAAAATTCTCAAAAAGGAAAGAAAGTTGCAAGTGAGGCATACATTAAGCTTGAAAGTGAGTTAAATTCAGTGAAGTCTAGTCTGTGTGCTGAGCTTGAGAAAAACAAACAACTTCAGGAAGAACTAGGTAGAGTGAAGAGTGATCTTGAAAAATTACTCAAGTGGACCTGGTGTCTTCTAATATAATCACTGCCTTGTACACAAACAATGGGGGAAACATGAATCGGGTTCCAATGGGAAAAGACTCCCTACAACCCTCATAGCAAGTACGTTACTATGCCTGACAATTAGCTTTGCACTCACTATGGTAACATTGGGCACTTTAAAGAAAATTGTAAGGCCAGATTTCAATCTCAACAGAAAAACAAAGTTTTTGCTGAAAAAGTAACTACTGTTAGGGAACCCGGTCCTTCACATAAAAACCTATAATGCCTGCTTGGACCAAAAGAGCCTTCATTCACCCCTTTCCTCATTACAAGGGACCCAAACTTGTTTGGGTTCCTAAGTCTAATCCTTGATTTTCTTGTGCAGGGAACAGTGAAAGGGAGCAGTCAACAGTGGTACATGGATAGCGACTGCTCGAAGCTCATGACTGAAAGTACAAATGATTTCCTTTCACTGAAGGCCCTGCAAGGAGGGAGTGTATCCTTTGAAAATGGCAAGAAGGGATACATTCTGGGAGTTGGAAGGATCGGGAAGTCTCTTTCCCATTCTATTAAAAATGCGTACTATGTGAAGGGTTTGAAGTATAGCTTGCTGGGTATTTCCCAAATCTGTGACAAGGGGATCTTAGCTGTTTGAGTGATGTTAATGATAATATTGAGCTATGGCACAGAAGGCTGGGTCATGCAAGTTTCACGCTGCTGAACAAATTAGTCAAGAAGGACCTGGTTCGTGGTCTGCTCAAGTCAAGATTCAAGGATCACAGGGTGTGTGATACATGTGTAAAAGGAAAGCAAGTCAGATCCTCTTTCAAGCCCAAAAAGGGAGCTAGCATCTCAAGGCCACTTGATCTCCTCCATATGGATCTATGTGGACCTATGAGGATGCCAAGTAGAGGAGGAGAGAGGTACATATTTTTGTCATTATGGATGACTACTCCAGATTTACATAGACCTTGTTCCTTAGAACTGAAGATGAGACTCCAGCCGACATAGAGGAACCTGGTCCCTCAATCACAATATCTGAAGCAGAAAACAGAGTTATGGATGATGTACATGGAACTCCAGCTACTAAGGAATTCAAACCAGATCAAAGACAAGAAACTCACTTGCCTTCTCAGCCTTTCTCTCTCAAATAGAGCCTAAGAATATCAAGGAAGCATTGAAAGATACTAACTAGATTACAACTATGCAAGAAGAGCTCCATCAACTTGAGAGGAACAGTGTGTGGAATCTGGTTCCACGACCTACTGACGGAACTGTTATAGGAGCCAGGTTCCCTGTTCTTGGTGTAAAAGGTTGTCAAAATTCCTTCTAGAAAATGGCTTTACAAGAGGAAAAATTTACAACACTCTTTTTCTGAAGAAACAAGGAAGGAACCTACTCATTGTGCAGATCTATGTTGATGGCATCATCTTTGGAGCAACAGTTGACTCTCAATTTGAAGAATTTGCAAAACTCATGGGAAGTGAGTTAGAAATGAGTACAATGGGGGAACTGAATTTCTTCTTAGATTTACAAGTGAATCAAACTCCCAAGGGGACAGTGATAAGACAACAGAAGTACATCAAGAAACTACTGAAGAGATTTGACATGTAGACATCAAAAATCATTGACACTCCCATCGACACAGCTACTTGTCTAGAATGGATGAACCTGATTCCCCTATAAATCAGACCATGTATAGAGGTATCATAGGGTCACTTCTGTAGTAGACCAGATATTGTTTTTAGTGTGGGTTTGTGTGCCGGGTTTCAATCCAATCCAAAGGAATTCATCTGAAAGCTGCCAAGAGAATCCTAAGATATCTCAAAGGGATGCAGGACATGGTTCTCTACTATCCCTTGGGAGATAACATTGAATTGGTTGGATATGCTAATGTTGATTATGTTGAATATATGGTGGATAGTAATAACACATCTGGAATGGCACATTTTCTGGGGTCATGCTTGATCTCATGGGGTACAAAGAAACAAATTGTGTGGCTCTTCCTACTGTTGAAGCTGAATACATGGTTGCTACTTCTTGTTGGGCTCAACTAGTACAGATCAAGCAATATCTTGAAGACTTTGGTGTATTTATAGCTTGAACCCGGTACAACACAAGAGGACAAAGCACATTAATGTGCGACATCACTCTTTGAGGGGTAATGTTGAAAAGGTTCTGATTTGTATGAAGTTCTGGAAGACAGGGGACCATGTAGCAGACATCTTCACTAAGGCGCTGAGCAGGGAATATTTTGAAAGAAATCGTCTGGAATTGGGGTTGATCAAGCTCAACTAAGGACCTGGTCCCTCGATGATTGGCTATGTTAAAGAAGGAAAGGTACAATGCTAAAAAGTATTTTTCGGTGACATCTAACTCAAATCTATATTGTTACACGTATACACATATGGCAGTTTCAGGACAAAAACAAGTAAGAGTGACATTGCACTTCTAGGAGTCTTTGCTCAAAATTTTCAAAAACCGTCAAGGAACCTGGTTCCTATGACTCAGGTTAGTAGTCTCTCCAATACTTATATACTTTTTTAAGTTGCTGAAGTATCATGTCATTAATTTATTTCTGCCTTTCTACTACCTCTCTCCTAACTTTTGAAGTCCAAAATGTTAAACCTTTTCTGAACTGACCCGTTGCTCAAAAAAGGTACTTCTTTATCTTACACCCAACTAAAATCGATTCTTTTCTTCAAAACCAAAATCAGCCTTGTCTCAAAAGAATCATTCTTTCCAAATATGCCAAAAGTGAACCCAACTCTGCCACTTTCCAAAATCCTAACTCCATCTGAATCAAAACCCCAAGAAGTCTTTGGCACATTTTGATGGAAGTTTAACTGAAAAGGAATAGGGTAGATCTAATATTCTAGAGCGTGAGGTTGAAATTGTTGTTGGATTTGTGGAAGTCTGGAAGGATGGAGAAATTAGTAAATGTGAGAACTGAATGAGGGACCTGATCCCTCAAGTCCTTCTCAGGAAGTCAATTTTAATGATGTTCTTTTTTCTTTTTGAGTTATGTGTTTAAACAAACTTCCGATCCAGTTAAAAGGATTGATAAAAAGTAGGCTGATTGATGACGAAGTGGTGTGACCTGCTGATGTGATTGTGGAAGAGAGAATGAAATGAAATCTTTAATTGTAAAAAAAAAAAATTGGAGAAAAGAAAGTTAGCTGAGAAAGTTGCAGCAGATGATAAGGGTAAATAGATTGAGAAGAAGAAGAGGGAGACATGGCTGCTCAGGGATAGAAAGGGTAGTGTAAGTGAGGAACCTGGTTCCTTACAGAAGCAAAAAGGTTGAGTCATTAGGTTTGGAGAGGTAGAAGACTCTGAAGTCTCAAAAAGTGTTGTAAGGCAGAGTGTTGACTCTAATATTGCTTAAAAATGGAGGAACTTCTTGATATTGTTGAGTTCCAAAAATAAAATCACCTCTTTGTTCCTCCAAGTCCCAATGTTTCTGAAGAAGAAGTAAAAACTTCTATATTTTATGTGATACTATGATGCTATATGTGCATGTGACTGAGTTTGTTCTTGATGAGAAGAAGCTTGGGGAGATTCTTGGTGATCTGATTGATGGTTCAGCCTACTCAGATAGGTTAAGCACCAGGTCCTCGTAGACCCTTGGCAGAATAGAATGCTAAGTTGAAGAGTGAGAATGAAAGATTGAGGAAACAAGTGGAAGAACTGAAAGAGCAAATGATCATTGATCAAAGGAGAGTAAATGAACGAATGGACAAGCTCATCAAGGCCTTAGCCCCTTACTTTTCTTCCTGCCCAGTGATCCATGTCTTTCACTCCTTCCAAATTCCCTTGAATTCTTATCTTCTTTTAATTCCTATATTTGATGACATTGGTACTTTAGTTGTTTAAATTGTCATATCAGATATTGTTGAAACTACTGTACTTTTATTATAATTACTCTACTATGGGCAATCACTCTATTTGTCCAATGACGTTCACTTGTTGTTCTTGTTATTGTTTATGTTGTGTTGCCCAAGTGGCATGAGTTAATGTTGCTGAACTTCTTTATGGTTGTGCTTCTTCTGTTATTCTTTTCGATGATGCCAAAAGGGGAAAGTTATATAAGTGTCAACATGGGGGAGGAACAGAATTGAATTGATATGTTGTGTTGTTTATGAAAGATAACTCTGCTTCGCAGGGGGGATGTTGCTGATAATATGTTGATTATAGGTCTGATCCGCAGGGAAATATATGAGGAATCTGGTTCTCAAGTTTTATATAAATTTTGGGTTTATCATCATCAAAAAGGGGGAAATTGACAAGTTATGGTATTTTGAGTTTTGATGATTTGCCAAACAATCTTGAGAAACCAGTTGTGATCAGTTCCTTAATTTTGGTTCTTAGGAGGAATATGGCTTATTCGTAGGGGGAACAATATGGAGATCCGGTTCTCAGGGGGAATATTAATTCTAAGTTTGTCATCATCAAAAAGGGGGAAATTGATAGGTTACAAGTACTTTGGGCATAAGTACTTTACTTTATGTTTTGATGATCTTACAAACTTACCATCCAGAACCAGATAAGGAACCTGTTACACATTTACAAGACCTTGAGATCACAAAGTTCCAGGTTGGGATCTAGCGTGGGATGTAACTCAACTCTTCAGAGTGGAAGGAACAGGTCCCTATCAGTTCCTGAGGGGACTGTATGAAGTCAACTCTCCAGCTGGAAAGTTGTTGCCTGCACACGCTACTGTATAGGAGCAGTGCAGCAGTCAACATTCTGTGGAAGGCTTTTTACCTACCTTGCTTACATCATTGCAAGTGATGTCACACATGTATAAATACAATCAAGGAAGGTAAAACAACTTACTTTATGAGAGAACAAGATAAGGAATCTAATACAATTAAGTTCCCTTGCATTCCGAATAACTAGTCAGATGTCTGGTTCAATTCTCATTGAAATCAGATAACGAAACAGCAGAGGGACCAGATAGGGATCAGTTTCCATCGTCATTGTACAGTTAACTCTACGGTTGTAAAATATACTACATTGTACCGTCTAGCAACAGCACAGTTGTAGCTTGCTAAGGCCAAACTAAAGGGCACTTTATTGCATCATCCTTGATGACATCACACACACATATTATCAGTATGAGGCAAGGGATTTCATCTCCCCAACACTTGTAAAATCAAAAGAAAATATTCTCTCAAGTGCTAGCCACAACCTCTCTCAAGAACAAAGCTATTGTAACCTCACAGACCAGATCCAAAGATTGAAGATATCTTAAGTCCTTAGGTTTGTTGAGTCTTTGTTATTTTGTTCTTCATTTGTAACTCCTACTTAGCTTAGTTAGAAGCATTATGTAGGAACCCCTTTGTAAAACCATAAACTTTCTGAGTTTGTATTGTGACTAGAGTTAGTCATAAGTTGAAGTCTTTGTAACTAGTGAGTGACAAAGTGGCTTGTGGTAAGTGCATCACAAGTTAGTTGAGTTGAAGTGTTTGTAACTAGTGAGTGACAAAGTGGATGGTAGTAAGTGTATCACAAGTTAATTGAGTTGAAGTCTTTGTAATAGAGTCATTACAAAGTGGCTTGTAATAGTGTGTTTACAAGTTAGTGAAGTTGAAAGCCTACAAGTGTTGGTCGTAGTTGTTGTCCCCTTGAGTTGGGATTTTTCCACGTAAAATCCTCTGTATTCTTTATTTACTGCTGACTTACTGTAGGAACAATTAGAGAACTTGATTCCCTATATTGTTTAGTTTTATAGTCTGTTGCTTACAGTGGAAACTGATAGAGAATCTAGTTTTCTGTACAGTCTGGTGGACGCTTAGTTTCTATCACAGTTCAATAATAATTAATAACAAAGAAATAAAACATGTAAATTAAAGAGGTAATTTGAATCAAACCAGTGCTCAAGCAAGTCTTGACCTCGAGCTATGATGGCCTCGAGGTAGGTCAACTAGAACAGTAGAGTAAAGACAATAAAGTTAAGAGACAATTCTGATGAGTAATGAGCAAGAAAGTAAGAGAGTATATGCTTTTGCCAATAATTGATGATGGTTACAAATGATTGGGGTCCCCTTTATATAGTAGGGGAAACCTTAAATAAGGTACACTTCCATTTTTAGTAAGGAATCTAATTGGAACAGCTGTCCCACTACCTAGTACTGATCCGTACAAACTCGTACAAATCTATCCAGAATTTATGCCATGATCTTAGGGATGTTGCGAGAATCTTACTCTTCTGTTACAAACCCATAACGGTATTATCTCGAGGTTGGTCATACTCAGCCTCGGTGTTCATCGCATACCTCGATTGTCGAGCCTCGAGCTCGGTCCATTCTGAACTCGGGCTTGAAGCGACTCTTCAAGCCCATGAAATCGGGCATACCTGATTTCGATCGTATACAGTCTTATCTTGAAACTAGCCATTATAACTCTGTCAAGAGTATTCGACCTCTACCTCGACCTTTGATGACTCCTCGACCTCAGTCCTTGCTGATTCTTTGACCATAACCTCCATATCGTTCCTTAAACCACTTCGACACGTGGCTGCCTGGGAATATTTCGCTAATTCTACCCTGACTTAAGTATTCTTGCGATAGAATTTGACGCAAACATTACCATTAACCAAGTGGGAAAAAAAAGTGTCACCTGATATACATCACACTGTAAAGTCTAAATATAATTGATAATCAATTAAACAAAAATAAAAAGTAAATTGAGTGTTCAACCGTAACATACAAAATAATGTAATTTAAATACTTAATGTTGGCTCCCAGAGCTAGCAAATTAATTAAATTTTGGGTATACACTAGTAGGGGGTAAGATTTTTGTAGTGAACATATGGTAGGCGATGTTGAGAAGAAAACCCACATTCTTAAAAGGCCCCGTTTGTCCATTAGATTTGTTTTTTCCTTTTTCAGATATTTTTTTTCAAAATCGTGTTTCTTTCATGAAAATGTTTAAGTTTTTGAGATTTTTCGAAAATGAGTTTTTCAAAAATCAAAAAAATAATTTTGACAACTTTTTCATGTTTTATCGTAAAAAAAAAAATCTCCACTCACAAAATTACTATATTTTTTCAAGTGAAATTCCCGTTGATATATAATTTTAATTTTCAAATACTATTTATCAACTTAACTTCAAATACTATTTTTTTCAAGATCAAATCTAGAGCAAGTTCTCACTGATCAAAGGAAGAGGATGATGGAAAACAGAGAGAACAATGAGCTGAAGAAAATGAGATGCTTTTCATTGAATTGATCTGAGTACAAAAAAATGTATAGCTCAAATATACAACTACCACTAACTGTTATTGTTGCTTTAACTTAACAGTTGTGTACAATTGTCACTATTAACTAACTAACTAACTGACTACTAACTTCCTAACTAACAGGTTTCACTCTTCAACACCCTCTCTCAAGCTGATGGTTGAAATATGTTTTTCAACCCCAGCTTGGATATAAGATAGCCATGTTGTAGCTTCCCTAAGCTTTTAGTCAGAAGATCAACATGCTGCTTTTTGGTAAACACATGATGTGTTTTGACCATTTCTTTGAACTATTTTCTCGCGGACAAAATGACAATCAATGTCGATGTGTTTTGTCCTTTCATCGAATATAGGATTGGCTGCAATCTGAATGGCTGCTTTGCTGTCACAGTAGAGATTTATAGGCCACTGCACAGTTACTCCTAATTCCTTACACAAACCAGTCAGCGAGGTTAATTCTACAACAATTGAAGCCATGCTTCTAAACTCTGCTTCAGCTAAACTTCTAGCAACAGTTTCTTGCTTCTTAGATTTTCAGGACACTTGAGCATTTCCAAATTTTACTAGATAGCCAGTAACAAACCTACTAGTTTGTAGACATCCTCCCCAGTCTGAGTCACAGAAAGCTTGTAGTTTGTCTAATCCTTGAGCTGGCATTAGCAGGCCAAGTCCAGGTGCAACTTTAATATACCTTACTACACTTAGAGTAGCTTCCATGTGTGACTGCTTGGGCTTGTGCATAAACTGACTAAGCACTTGCACTACAAAGGCAATATCAACTCTAGTCATTGTCAAATACAGTAGTCTGCCAACAAGCATTTGGTATGAGCCTGCATCAGTGAGTAACTTGTTCTCAATAGCTTCATTATTTTTGACAAATGAATCATACTCAGTAGATGTCAACTTTACATTAGTTTCTAGTGGTGCACCAGCAGGCTTAGCACCTCCAAGTCCCATTTCTGCAATTAGTTCTAGAGCATACTTTCTTTGGCGCATGACAATCCCTTTGTCTGATCTGGCAAATTCTATGCCAAGGAAGAACTTAAGCTCTCCCAAGTCCTTCATTTTGAACTTCAGCTTTAGGTCATTCCTTGTCTTTAGAATCAACTTATTATAGCTTCCAGTTACAAGGAGATCCTACATAGACTAACACCACAATCAACTCATTATGTATGTGCTTTTGTGAACACGGAATAGTGAAAATGACTTTGACTAAAGCCTAGTTGTAGTAGTGCATCGGTCAGCTTCTTATTTCATTGTCTTGGAGCCTGCTTAAGTCCATATAGAGACTTATGTAGTTTGCAAACTCTATGATACCTTCCCTGGCTAGAAAACCCCTGAGGATATCCATATAGACCTCTTCTAGAAGATCTTCTTGTAGAAATGCATTGTGTACATCCATTTGAAATATAGGCCAGTGTTTAGCAACAACAACCACAGACCTAACAGTCACCATTTTTGCCACAGGTGAAAACATTTCAGTGTAATCTAGGCCTTCGTGTTGACTGTACCCCTTAGTCACAAGTCTGTCTTTGTATCTCTCTACTGCTCGCGAGGTTGTGTACTTGACCTTGAACACCAAATTACAGCCAATTGGAACCTTGCCAGCAGGTAGATCAACAATACTCCATGTCTCTAAGGCTGCAATCTTAGATTTCATAGCTGCAATTCAGTTGGAATTTTTTACTACTTCAAGATAGGTTTTAGGTTCCTCAATAGAGTAAGCATCTAGGGCAGTACTGAATGAAGCAGAGATATGGTTATAGTTCACATAGTTGGACATGGGATAACAACAGTTGACACTCCCTTTGCCTTGAGTAACATAGTCTTTTAGCCAAATAGGTGGCAAGCTGACTCTGACTGACTTTCTTCCTGTGTCTGGTACAGGCTGTGTGGGAGCATTGTGCACAGCTCCATTGGGCATTGCATCCGTAGAAGCAACTGGTGAACTTCCATCAGAAAGAACATGCATATCTGAGGGTGCAATAATCTATTCATTGGTTGTTATGGTAAGAGATGTAGTTGGATTAGGGATATCTACTGTACTCTAGACTAGGAAGAGTAGAAAGGTCTAGTACAAGAAACAAGGATGTAACTGGAGTATCCAGGTATTGAAAAGGAAAAACATCTTCCTTCAATACCACATCTCTACTAACTAAGAAGCTTCTGGAGTGAATAGTATACATCTTATACCCCTTCTGTGCCAAAAAACACAGCAGGGACTGCCCTAGGAGAGAATTTATTTGCCTTCCTCAGATCAACAACATAGCCTAGGCACCCAAACACCCTTAGATGATCTAAGCTGGGAGGTTTACCATGCAACATTTCAAAAGGAATCTTATATTTTGTCTTTGAGAGCTGATGTAGGCAGCATGTTGACAAGATATACTGTTGTGAGCACAAACTCACCCCAAAATCTTAGTGGAATAGTTGCTTGAAACCTCAAGGACCTAGCTACATTAAGAATGTGTATGTACCTTCTTTCTGCAACTCCATTTTGCTGTGAAGTGTAGGTGCAGGAACTCTGATGAACTATGCCTAGATTCTGTAGTAGGTCTGCCATATGAGAGTTAAAAACTCACACCCATTGTCAGTTCTAAGAATTTTTACTGTGGAGGAGTATACATTCTTAACCATAAGAATGAAATTTCTGAGTGCAACAATGACTTCAGCTTTAGAAGGTAAGAGAAAGTACCAGAGTTAGAAAGTACCTTTTTCCATCATGAGTAGGCATTCTATATGGCCCCCCAAACATCACCATGAACTGGATAAAAGCAACTAGTAAAAATAGTAGTACTCAAAGGAAATGGTAGCCTTGTTTGTTTAGCCAAAGGGCATACTATACAATGTTTATCAGAATTTGCACTATCAATAGTCTGAAACACAGGTAATTTCGTTAGAACATCAATTGGCACATGGCTTAGTCACTTATGCCACAAGGCTACATTTATCTACCATCCTTCTCCTTTATTGTATTTACAGCAAGTGATGTTGAAGTATCCTTTCCTGAACTGTCCACAAACTGCAGTCTACTATTAGAAGTGAGCACATATAATCCATTATCTTCCTTAGCAATCCTCTTCACCTTGCCACTGAATAGGTCCTGAAAAATACAGAAATCGGGAAAGAAACAGACTAAACACTTTAACTCTTTTGTTATCTTTGATATGGATAGTAAGTTGTACTTGAACTATGTGATATGCATGACATTAGTTATCATCTGTCCTGGGAAGATATAGGCAGTTCCTATGTGTTTAACAGTGGCTAGACTTCCAGTTGGTAGGAGTATTTTTCCTTCTCTGAACTTATCACAAGGTTTGGAATCAGTCAAGGAATTCAATCTTCTAACCATATGATTAGAGGCTCCTGAGTCTACTATCAATTTAGTCAATTTAGCAGCAGCATCAGTGACATCAGTAACATTTGTAACATTATTGTCCATACCTGCTGCCATAGCTGCTTCATTGCTTTTACTTCCCTTTCCTAGGAGCTGCAGAATCTGTGAGTATTGTTCTGTAGTGAAGTGAGGCACTCACACTGAGTTACTCTGATTCTTACTATATTATTCCTCTCCAATAGTTGAGATGCTTGCAAAATTAGTTGTGGTACCCCCAAAGTTTCCTCCTATTGGCCCAAGATTTGAAGCCTTAATTGTGCTCCTAGTATGCACACATTGACTATCTTTTGCAAAGTTCCCTGCAGAGTTGTACTTCTTCTTTGACTTGAAGTCTGGTGGATAACCATTTAGCTTGTATGAAGTCTCTCTGGTGTGGCCTTTGAAATTACAATAGTCACAATACAAAGTGTTTTTTCTTATCCTAAAGTTGTTCATTGAATTAGGATCTCCTTTACTGGTGAACAAGGCTATGTTGCTAGGATTGTAAGCTCCACTGTTGCCATTACTGAACAAAGCAGTGTTCTCTTGATTGTCAACAGTATGAGTAGAGGTTGTTAATGATCGTCTACTCTCCTCAGAGATAATCATAGCATAGGCTTTGTTTATGGTAGGAGTGGGAGACATCATCATAATCTGATTACTAGACTGGGCATATGACTCGTTTAGTCCCATAAGAAACTACAAAATTCTATGAGATTCAAAGTGTTCAGCATATTTTTTTGACTCACAACCACACCCAGGACAAGGCATTAAGGCATCAAATTCTGCCCAAAGCTCCTTCAACTTTGAGAAATAGCTGGACACAGAGGAGATTCCTTGAGACAAACTGGCTATCTGTCTATGTAGAAATAGAACTCTAGAGTCATTTACCTTGTCAAAACTCCCCTCAAGGTTTGTCCAAACTTTATGAGCACTCGTAGCATAAACCATTCCACTTAGCAGTAGTTCATTACTAACAGAATTCATTATCCAATAGAGTACTATTGCATTGCATTTCTCCCAGAAGTCATGCAATGATGGAATGATGGATCAAACTTTGATTTAGGATATTTACCATCAACAAATCCTAATTTACTTTTTCCGAATAAACTAATTCGCATAGAGCTTCTCCATAGAGCATAGTTTTCAGGACTAGTGAGTTTGATCGAGATTAAGGAGCTACCTGGAGTGTCACAAGGTTACAGAAATAGTGGTTGATGTTGATCCAGTGTTGGAATTGGTGCGGTGACTCGATCAGTTGCTGGTATAGAGCTGGTATTCAGTCCAATACCTGCATTCAAGCCAGAGCTACTGTCTTCTACCGCCATTGATGAAGATAAGAAAGACGATCAGAATCGATAAATTCAATCACTCAACCCTAGAATTGAGGAATCGAGAAATTGAGAGCAACTGAACACGAACTTGTCAAAAACACTTGAATTCATAGTGAAGAAGCAGACACAAAGCTCGGATCTACATCTCAAGCTCTGGTACCATGATCAAATCTAGAGCAAGTTCTCACTGATCAAAGGAAGAAGACGACGGAAATCAGAGAGAACAATGAGCTTCTTTTCATTGAATTGATTTGAGTACAAATACAATATATAGCTCATATATATAACTACCACTAACTGCTATTATTGCTTTAACTTAACAGCTGTGTACAGCTGTCACTACTAACTAACTAACTGACTACTAACTTCCTAACTAACTTTCACTCTTCAACACAAGAATTATAATTTTTATGTCCAAACGCCTACTTAGGAAACAAATGCTACTATACTAATTCTCTGTGTATACTTTCTTGCGCAACATTTTGTTAGTTTTTTTTTTCCAGCTAAGTTATGAATCAATTGAAAGATACTTGTAATATATAGTACGTAATTTCTCTTACAATGAAAAAGATATGTTATGTTTTATGGGTAGCATTATTAACACAAAATAAGGAAGAGGTGCAAGTTGGGGTGAGGAAAGCAAATGAATCTTGGGGATCTCTATCTGGATTAATGTGGAGTTGTACTCAAGTAAAGTGAAAAGCATGGAACCAATAGGTCCCAGAATTTTCACTACGTGGAGTGTATTTGCATTATTTGACATCCATTGTTCATATCATGATCAGTTCTGCAAAAATCTAGGTAGCGCCATAGTAAGCACATTGATAGACCGATAACTTCATTACACGCCCCTGCTCCTTTACAATCTTCTATCTAGCTAAAAATCTCTTAATATCATTGGAAATTTCAGCTGAAAAAATCATCAGTTTGTAAGACAAACTCGAAAAATATCATTATTATATTAATTGTTAATATGGGTGTTAGATGGGTGGGTTGGGTCAATTTTGGGCAGGTCAAAATGGGTTGAGTCAATAATTTAGTTACTTGAGTTAAGATGAGCTAAAATTCAGATCATAACCCAACCCGCCTAATTCTTATTAAGCTTTAATTAATATGTGTTGTTTTCTTATATATTGTATAATTACTAAATAAAACTTTTTATTCTTTTGTTATGGTCATATATAACATATCAAACGAAAAACAAAATTATTTCTAAGATATTTTGACAAAATTACTCGTTGATCAATTGGGGCTAAAAATTAGTCCAACTTTAAATAGGTTGAGATGGGTTGGGTTAAGATGGGCTAATTTAAATAAGAGAAATTTTCATAAAGCACTATCTTTTAGTGGTAATTAGCTATCTATAGATACCATTTGTTATATTACGGATTGTAGATACGTTTTCTGTTGTTATAAGATGTATTTAAGCTAATGTATTCATGAATACAATAGCAAAAATAGGCGTGAATCGGGGAAGTCCAGCTAATTAGTTATTGTATTCGACTGTATTCATGGCGTGAAACATGGGATTACAGCTGGACAGATTATTGTATTTGACTGTATTCACGGCATGAAACAGGGGATTACAGTGTTTTTAAATGGAAAGTGAATCAATTAACATAATAGACTCCTAATATAACTCAACAAACTCAATTATAACACACAAATTTTGTATTTGCAGTTATAAAAAAAGATTCTCAACCAAAAAATACCCCAAAAGCATAGCAATCTTCAGAGAAATTATGTAATACATCTGAATACATAAATTATATTAATTAAAAAAATATATGAATGCATTCATGGAATACAACGAGACAGCGAATACAATGAAATACATGGAATACAACAAGATATATTGAAATACAATGAAAAAAAAAGACAATGAATACAATGAAATACATGAAAATACAATCCCACACCGACTCTTCAGACCCCAATTTTCTCAGTCCCACACCAACTTCAGAAACAACAATCAGCCCAGAAAAATTTCCAATAGAGAAACGAAGAAAGTCAGGGATAATTCGCGATAGAAAATCAAGAACTAGGCTTGTGAAGTAGGATCCACCAAACTTTGAGATTGGATGGAAGAGAACAAAGCCTAATTTCTGGTAGCCTAATTTCCGACGGAGATTGAATGAACGATGTTTGTCTAACCTCTACGGTAGCATAGAAAATCTGAATGGACTCTGTCCAAATTGTCGAAACCATATGTCAACATATTTGACGTGGTAACATATATGCGTGCTCCGATGGAATTGGAGAAATTGGGATCGGATAGAACGCAGGTGATGTGGGTGAGAGGAATTTTGAGATTGATCATCGTGTTTTCAAGGAATAGGAGAAAGAATGGCATTAAGAAAATAGTGTAACTGAATAGTGTATTTAGTGGCTTAGAGTTAGGAGGGAACCAAAATTAGATATTTTTCTATAAAATTAAAATGTATCTATAGAATATAATTTTTTTAAATAATATTTATTTAAAATAAATAAGGTGTTAACTTTTGCTACTAGTAAAAATTTCTTTAAATAAATGAGGGGGGTCAACAAACAACCCAACATTGGGCGGGTTGGGCAGGTCATTTGGGAACTTCTTAACAAAATAATGCTGGTGATTTTAAAGAACTTACTTTTCCATAAATACTTCGATCAAGAGATATATGTTAACCAATCCCAATAAACTAAAAGCTAGAAATTTGCTTTTGGTTCATAATAGTTACAACTTCACTTGCTATATACTATATACTATGGGTGTACATAGGTCGGGTTGGTTCGGATTTTATAATTATGAAATTAAACCAATTGTGTCGGTTATTAAATTTAAAGACGAAACCAAACCAATAAAACTCGGATTTTTCACTCTCGGTTTTCTTGGATTTTCGGGTTATCCGGGTTTTTTCGGATTTTTTTCCGGTAAAATCTTCGTAGAACAAAACATATAAATTGTGCTCAAAATATTTCTTTAATTCTAGTAAGATACAACTATATAAAGTATTTTCCAAGAAAATAATACAAAATGTGAGATGTGTCATGACATTATCCTAAAATATTCAACAATAAAATTATGTAATATAAATATTGCTAATTAAAAAGTCATAATAAAAATAAACATAATCTAAAAGTACTAAGTCATGCTAAAATAAGTAGACTAATAAGAGAGTATTAATTGCATGACTAAACGCTAAAGAAAAAATAAAAATAGGTTATGCAAAATATTCAAAAGTTCTAAGTCCAACCTTAAAATAATACATTTTTATCTAAATTATTGCAAAACAAAAAATAAATATTTAATACATTCTCGTTCGTAGTATTGAATTGAATGTCTTTTATTAGCATTAGTATTGATTTGATTTTGGTTTAGGCTTTTGTTAGCATTATTTAATTTACTAATGTTAATGGCTATAAAGCTTATTGGAATATTCAAAAGTTCTAAGTCCAACCTTGAAATAATATCTTAAAAGACAAACTTATGAAAATTTTTAAGAAATATTTATAAATTACATCATAATAAGTATATTTATATATTAAATATATCTAAAATTTCTATATATGTAATGTTGGGTTGGTTTGGTTTCGGTTTGACTTTCTTTAGTTAAAACCAAACCAAACCAATTATGGTCGGGTTTTTTTTCCAACACCAAACCATAGTCGAGTTTTTTTTCCGGTTTGACTCGGATTATCGGGTTGGTGCAGTTTGTCGGTTTCCTTTGTACACCCCTACTGTATACTTTGAACACTAGGATCAAGTTAAATGTTACTCACTTTTCACTAAACTAAAAATTTTGAAAAATTAGCATTTTGTTCATTAGTTGTCGAATCCGGTTGCTGTATACAAAGATTTAGTGTAGTATTCCCTGTGCTCCTGAACCTACAAAGATAAAAATAAAAAAATAAAAAAATAAAAAAAATCATGTACGTTGTGTTGATGCAATGGATAAAAAATATTATTGCAGTTGGTATCTTTTTTGACTTTCACATTACACGTACAGGAAAAGTAGTCAAGATCTAGCTTTATTTTCTCTTGTTTCCCCCTTTAATTTGTTAGTGCTCGACCTTGTGCATATGCTAAATCCTGCTCCCTAGTAAAGTGCAAAATTCCATTCACCAAAATAAAACCTTAGAGTACATATATATCTCAAGCCTTAGACATTGAATATTATTTCTGCAGACAGATGAAGTTGGAGGTTTATCTTTAGTCATGAACAATTTATAATTTCTGTAAGACTCGCATCTATCGTTGTTCTCTTTTGTTATATTCTCAATCTTGTCGCATGGTTCGAAATGTTTCTTTTTTTTTTAAATCTTGAAATAACATAATTAGACTTCTAATCCAGAAATGAAATAAACTCCCCTCATAAAAATCGTGAAAGTGAAAATAACAATCAGTGCATAAAAACAGAATTCGATATAGTATTTTGGTTTTGTACACTTACGATATAAATAACTTTATACTATCATTATAATTTAACTCGTTATATCATATTGTTACTCTATTTTCCATGTTATCATATCACTTGTTTAAAAAGTTGTTATTGTAGATCAATTTTACTTGATTGTGTAAGAAAAATTATACATGTGAACATCCTGAATCGAACGTGATTTTGGAATGAACCTGATTAGGGTTTTGTAGAATGTTCGAAAAGAAAGAAAATAAGAGAGAGTGAATTTGTGGCCTTTACAAAAGAAGCACTCATTACAAAAGAAGTCTAACTAACTAATTAACTAATGGCTATTACAATAAAATAATATCTGGCCAAAACACTAAGATTGCCTTATTGGGCATGAGGCCAAATATTCTGATAGCCCAACACCCCCTTCAAGTTGGAGGGGGAGAACACCTTCAACTTGGACAAGAAGGACTAATGAAGCACGTCAGTAAGAGGCTTAGTGAAGATGTCGGCAAGCTGATTAGAGGTGGCAACATAAAACAACTGAATCAAGCCATCTGCAAACTTCTTCCGTATAAAATGACAATCCACCTCGATATGCTTGGTCTTCTCATGAAGCACCGGATTCTTAGCAATATGAATGGCAGCCTGATTGTCACAAAAAACAGAAACAGGATAAGAAATAGGAACAAAAATATCAGGAAGCAGCCTAGTGAGCCAAGTAAGTTCAAACACCAATTTACTGAGTGCCCTATATTCTGCCTCAGCGGAGGAGAGTGAAACAACAAGTTGTTTCTTAGATTTCCAAGAGACCAAACAGTCACCCAAAAAGACACAAAAACCAGAGACAGACTTGCGAGTATCAGGGCAAGCTGCCCAATCACTATCAGAATATGTTGTGAGGGTACAATCAGGGGAGTTAGAGTAGAATATCCCAACATCAATAGTGCCCTTCAAGTATCTCAACATGTGGAGGGCAACAGTCATATGAGGCAACCTGGGAGCTTGTAGAAACTAACTTAGATGTTGCACATCAAAGGAGAGATCAGGTCGAGTATGAGTCAAGAAGAGAAGTTTGTCAATCAGACTCATGTACCTTTCAGGATGATCAAACAACTCCCTAGAATCAGCTTTCAACTTGGAATTCAAATCTAAAGGAGAAACAACAGGGGTCACTTCCAAACGATTATATTCTTTAAGTTAATCCAGGACAAACTTTCTTTGATTTAAAAAACACCAATATGAGAAGCATTTACTTCAATGCCCAAGAAATAGTGTAACAAACCCAAATCTTTTATTTTAAACTCATTGTCCAAAAATTCCTTCAAAGTAGAAATCTCAACAAGATTGTTCCCTGTTAAGATGATATCATCTACATACACAGTAAGAATCACAATGTTACCAGAAGACCCTTTTACAAACAAGGAATAGTCATTTAAGGAATGAGTGTATCCTCTTGAACACAAAGCTTGAGACAACTTTGCATTCCATTGTCTGGAAGCTTGCGCCAAGTCATAAAGGGATTTCTTTAGATTGCAAACTAAGGGGGGTGGATGAGGAAGATGAAGAAATGGAAAAACCTTGAGGAAGCTTCATATAAACCTCTTCATGTAAATCACCATGAAGAAAAGCATTATTTACATCAAGTTGAAACATAGACCAACCCTGTTTGACAGTAACAGCTATAGGCATTTAACAATAGACAACTTGACAACAGGTGAAAAAGTTTCAGTGAAATCCACTCCCTCAACCTGTGTATCACCTCTAATCACAAGCCTTGCTTTATACATTTCTACACTACCATCTGCTCTATACTTTATTTTATAGACTCACTTGCACCCAATGGATTTCTTTCTAGCAGGAAGTTCAACAATATCCCAAGTCTTATTAGCATCTAGTGCCTCAAACTCCTTTCTCATTGCATCTTGCCAGGCTGGAATAGGATCTGCCTGAGCATAAGTGTATGGTTCAGATTCAGTAGACTGAGTAGAAGAACAAGAAAAAGATGCAGGTAGCTGACATTTATAATCCTGTAAATAAGAGGGAAGATGATGTGGTCGGTCAAATCTCCTTAATGGAGGGACATTTGTTACAGTGACAGGAAGAATGTCAGGATTGAAAGATGGGGGTTGAATAGAGGAAATAGGATTGGAAACAGTAGAAGAATTAGGTGGAAAATATAAAATAACAGAAGTTGTATCTTGAGAATCAGAATTAGGAATATTAGGAGTGATTGAGGGTGATGCAGGAGAGGAACTGTTGACAGGAGAGATCGAGAGGAATTGTTGACATGTACATCTGCAGTGGATATAATATGATTAGGTGGCTGAGAAGGTGCAGAAGTAATAGTGTTAGGATGGAGATTCAGCACTACACTCTGAGGAAGAGAATGGGACTTGTAGCAGGATATGGAGAAGAAAAAGACTTATCAAAAGGAAACACAAGCTCATGACAGACAACATCTCTAGAAATAAAAAATCTGTGAGTATCTAAACAATATAACTTGTATCCTTTTTGGCAAAGGGTTATCCCAGAAACACACATCTCATGGCCTTTGGTTGGAATTTATCTCTTTGAGGAATTAGTACAGTTGCATAACACAAGCAACCAAAAGATCTTAGGTGAGAATAATGTGGGACTTTCCCATATAATATTTCAAATGGTAATTTGTTGTTGAGCAATTTAGAAGCAAGTCTATTGATGATGTAAGTGGATGTTAATAAGCAATCACCCCAGAATCTAAGGGGTAGTTTGGACTGAAAGAGAAGTGCTCTAGATGCTTCAAGTAAAGTTCTATGCTTCCTCTCCACCACGCTATTTTGTTGTGGTGTGTGAGGGTAACTGGTTTGATGAATGATGCCATTATCAGAAAAGAAGGAAATGGCTATGTGACTGGAACCAAGTTCCAAGGCATTGTCACTTCTAATGGTTTGAACATTCACATTAAATTGAGTTTTGACCATGAGAACAAAGGCTTATACAAGAGAGAATGCATTACTTTTAGACCTCAATAAGTGAGTCCAAGTAGATCTTCTAAAATCATCCATAATTGTTAAAAATATATCTAGAGCCAGAGTAAGTAGGGGTGTGATAAGGACCCCAAGTGTCAACATGAATAAGTTAGAAAGGTTTATTAGTCTGAATGCTGATGTCAAGGAAGGGAAACCTAGTTTGTCTATCCATAGGACATACATTACAAGGAAAATATTGTTTAAAAGAAATAGAGATAGCGGAAATAGTCTTCATTCTCACAAAAGGAACATGTGCAAGTCTTTGGTGCCAAACAATGTCCATATTATCTTATGCAACTTTATTACAAGTGGAAATGGAAGTATTTACAGATGTGGAAGAAACATCAGAATACAAGCTGCAAGAATTAAAAATTTTAGCAATAGAACTGTGTGGAAGAGATGTCAAAGGCAACTTTGATTTGTAGAGTCCATCATCAACTCTACCAAGCTCCAGAGGCTTCTTCAAAAATGGTCTTGGATAAAATATCCAATATAAGTGAACATAACTATACAACGCAATTGTTGTACCAGTCTATTCACAGATATTAAATTGTGATGAAAAGAAGGGACATAAAGGACATTGTGTAAGGTGATAGATTCATTTAATGAGTAGGATCCTATACTTGTGACCTTGACTTTATAGCCATTTGGAAGAGAGACTAGATAAGGACTAGTTAAGGAAATTATATTGAAAATGATATCTTTATTTGAGGTCATGTCATCAGTGGCACCAGAATCAATTATCCTGATTAATTTTGTAGAGTTTGTAGAATTGATGGTTTTTGTCAGCATACAAGAACTAGAACCAGACACTATAGGATCAGACAACAATATACTAGCAAAATTGGCAGATGCCATGAGATGAGGTGGATTGATTGAATCAGATAGTTGAGATTGTTGAAGCAGAATTATCAACTGAGTGTATTGTTGTTGTGTTAGACCAGGCACTGCAGACTTTTGACCCTCAGAAGCCACAATAACACCAATGTTGACATTAGGAGTTTGGCCAGATGAATTTGGGTTGGAATCATTGGAGAATTCACATTCTGTAATCACATTAGCTGCAATTCTTTTACCTTTTGTAAACTTGAAATTAGGAGAAAATCCATGAAGCATGTAACACTTATCAATTAAGTGTCCAAGCTTCTTGCAATATTTGCAAAAGAGATTACTCAGGTTTCCTTTACTCTGGTCAAAATTAACCCTTTGAGTATACTGTCTTTGAGGCTGAACAAAAGATGCCTTGTTGTTAAGGCCAGACACATTAAAGGATGCAGATTTAAAACTGAAATTTGGACCAGGATTTACTTGTCTTTGTTTTTCATCTTGTAAGAGGATGTTATAGGTGTTATCTAGTGATGGAAGTGGTTGCATTATCAAAATATTACTCCTAACCCCAACATATATCTTATTTAGACCCATTAAAAATTGGTGGACTCTATCCTCTTCTTCTTCTTTCAGAAGTTCTGCTCTAATAGGGCATGCACAAACATGTACCTTATTACTACGCATTATCCTCAATTCATCTCATAATTTCTTAAGTTTGTTGAAATAGGAAGCTATGTCAAGAGCCCCTTGCATAGTGGAAGCAAGTTCTTTCTTTATTTCAAAAACATTTGTCCCATTAACTGCCCCATATCTTTTATTTAATTGTTCCCGGATGCTTTCAGCAGTTTCTGAATATTGAACACTCTCAGCAATTTCTGGAGAAAGTGAACTGGTCAACCAAGAGATGACCATATTATTACATTTGTTCCATTGTTTAATGTGTGGAGAATTTTCAATAGGTGTAGGGCAAGTACCATCTACGAAACCAATTTTATTCTTAGTAGACAAAGATACAATTATACTCCTTTTTCACCCACCAAACCCAGTACCAGAGAATGGTGTGTGGACTAAGAAAATCCTAGGGATATCAGAGGGATGGAGGAACATGGGACTAGAGGAATCAATAGCAGTAACATTATTGGTTTCATCAGTACTACCCATTGTTCACAATCCAAAATACACCAAACACAAAATATCACAACAATAACCCTTTGAGTTCGAGGAGTACAGCGGCTATAGTGTAAAACACAAAATTTTGAGAAGAAACGATATTACGAGCCTCTTTTGCAATTGAAAAAAGTACGACCTTGATAATCACGAGAGTCTCCAGAAAACCCAGGATTTGAAAGCTAGAAATCAAAAACCCTAACTTCTACGGTGAAATTGAACCCTAGCTTCAAACGAATACTAGAACCCTAGCTTCAATAACGACAATCGCCAACTCGAAACCAAGAGAAAACTTCAAATCAACCAAGATATTGAATAAGCTGGAAATTGTAGAAAATTCGAAGAAAATCGAAGAAAATACTTTGCGAGAGAAAAAAAAACAATTCTGAATTTTTCTTCTCTAAAATGAACGAGGGTACCATCGCTCGATTTAGCATGACGAGATCAATCAGGATCCATGCTCTGATACCATGTGAACATCCTGAATTAAACGAGATTTTGGAAAGAATCTGATTAGGGTTTTGTAGAATGTTCGAGAAGAGAGAAAATAAGAGAGAGTGAATTTGTGGCCTTTACAAAAGAAACACTCATTACAAAAGAAGCCTAACTAACTAATTAACTAATGGCTATGTACAACAAAATAATATTTGGCCAAAACACTAAGATTGTCTTATTGGGCCTGAGGCCAAATATTCTGATAGCCCAACAATACATTATTAGTATACGAACTTAAACTTACTAATAAAATCATAAATACATGCCCACAATGCTGGAATTATATAGGATATAGAACATAACAAAAGACATGTAACTAAAAGATTAAAAGAAAAAAGTAATATATATATGAACATGCAAAATGTGGAAAAGAGGAAGGACGTGGGGGCAGGGAATACTACTAAATCTTTGTAGATTCAGGAACACAGAGAGATGATTCAAGAAAATAAATTGGAGGGCCTACCCATAATACTTATTAGTAGCTTTCTTTTTGAAAGCTTTACAGCAGAAACGATGGCACTTATAAACTAAAGGTAACTGGAAAGATGCTGGTTGTTCTTCAATAATAAATAAATAACCCTAAAAAAATACCATTTTGTTACATACTATAGATTTTTTGGACAAACAAGACGTAAAAAGCCGAAGAAAGTGGAAATATAAGACTATTGTTAGTCCACTTATGGAAAGAGAGCTTTTACATAATGCCTATTATTTAAATAAAAATAATGAGATGCAAATCCAACTTAGTGGGGCTGTTTAATTAAGGTAAATGACTTTTTCTTCTTCTCTTACTAATTAATTAATGAGAATAATTCGACAAATAATCACAAGTATTATCTTCGATTTTTATGAATGGAAGAAGAGAATATGATGGGCACAACTTTTTTTTAAAATTTAAATATGTGTAAAGAAGCGAAACAAGTTGACAAAAAACCATTTCGGATAAATTTATGTCTTGTTCTTTAGCCACAGAAAAATATGGCTACAGCTACGTAATATACTTGGCTGTCTTGTACTTTGTTTAATTTATTAGCAACTTCAAAATTAAGGATATAAAGTCGTATCAAATTGAGCAAAAGAAAGGTCTCGTGTTTTTTCTTTATGGTATATGCAAGTGGATTCCCTTCATTCAAATAAATACAAATCTGTTTTCAGGGATAGTTGTTCCGGAGTTTGTGGTTGGACAACAGTATACTTGTGAGAGAAATCAAGCCCTGAAAATACAAAATACAAAAAAAAAAGTAAAAAGTAAAAATAAATAAATAATAATAATAACAATATGACACTTAGAGAAAACAAATTAACCTAGCAATTACAAATATATATATAGGAAGATTTGGAGTATAAAGAGATTCCAAATGCTTCAATAAGAAAATAATACAAAAATATCATAATTAAACAGAACTATCCCATTCATACTCATAATTACATGAAGATAATTATTATGGGACTAACATACATAGCCAGTTATTAAAAGTTTATTTACAAGAAAATTAAGAATAAGTTGTATATAACAACAAATATGCAAATAATCCATTTTTTGGTTTTCTATATAAGTGACAAGTTAAAGCAGATTATTGATAATTTTTATTTTTCAAAAGCAAAACCAGAACCCCAGTACTTTCAAAAAGCGCAAGTTCGACTTGTAGATAAACTTTTACAATATTTTGTCCACCCAAACCTTTGGGGGCAGATTGAAGATTTTATTTGGAGAAGCAAAGATAATGGTGAACCTTTTTTAATGCAAAATTTTGGAAAAAAGCAAAAGATACAAGAATGTGAAGTGGAAGGAATATCGTAGGGACTTAAACTTTTATTGCTTTTTACGTGTGTAGTTGTAAGTAAGGCCCACACCACCTATCCAACCCTTTTCCTCCATTCGTTCATCCAACTTTACCATCAGCGTATGTGTACAAAAGATAGTTTTGCATTTTGATTTTCAAAAGTTTTTGTTTTAGGCAAAATATAAAATTATCTGATTGTCCGAACTTAATTATATTCGTTAGCCAAAAAATATATAAAATATGTATATTATATGTATATAGTAGACATAAATATAAATAATAATATATATTTTATCGGTTATGTGTGGCACGCCGTCCACTATATATATATATATATATATATATATATATATATATATATATATATATTTGTATTTTTTTTTGACAATAAGTGCTTTATTCTCTAAGTGGTCGTCTAGTTTTGTGGAACAATTATAATTTCGAAAATAATTTGTGAGACTAGTTTATTTCATATTTAATACAACTGCCGACTCATATATTAGTAATTCATCTACGGTTGTTTGTGTCACAATTATGATATTATTTTTATACAACACTTTTATACTATGTGAGAACAATTGTGGAATCAAACATCTATCAATAAAAATATATACATTGAATATTCCTAATATTATTTAGATCTCTTATTATAATCCGATTATTATAATTTCCAAATAACTTGATCAACTATCAAATGACTCCTAAGTAAATTTACCATCTGAATTAGGTAGATCTCGTTGTATATAACAAATTCAGTGTATTTTATTAGTTTGAAAAGGGTAGGATAATATGTACGCAAACCTAGATAGGAGATAGTTTTGATTTTTAAAAGCTTTTTATTTTAGTTTTTCAGAAATTTTGCAGCCTAGGTATCAAATTTGGCCATGCAAGGGTCAACAATGGAAAGAAACCACAAAACAAGAGATTAGACCAGCCGGGGAATTACAACTTTACATTTGGTGTATGTACTCATTTAATTGACTTTATGCCACGTAATCTGACCCCACCAATTTAGAGTAGGCTATCGCGTGCTTATCTGGATCATGATTTCTTGTTGTGGTCTCACATCATCTGCCTGTACGTGCAAAACACTTGCCATTTGATTGATTGATTTGAGCGGCAAGTAAACTTTTGAGTTGACGTTTTGCTCCTCTAGCCACACTTCCACTTATCATTCAATTGATTCGTCAGCAAATTTTACGTGTATATTAGTAGTTTAATAACGACGAAATCATCTAGAGTTGACGTTTGCTCCTAGCTGATTCTGTGGGAATCTATTAATCTTTGCTTTCAAAGATTAGATACTTTTTTTTAGTTTGTTTCAGAATAAATAATATATTTTTAAATTTAAAAATAATTTTAATTTTAAAATTTTAATTTTTATCTATTTTATTCTTAATGGAATATTTTTATAATTATATAAATATTATGGCCCCACAAAACTTTTAACCCTTAAGCTTTTAAGGTCACAAATTTTAAAAGTTTTCTTTTCTTTAAACTCTGTGTCGAGTCAAACTACCTCATCTAAATTGAAAATGAGGAAGTACTAATTTAAACCAATAAAGATATTAGGTTCCCGTTTGGCGTTGGATTTTAGCTTTATTTTTAAAAACAAATTACAAATATTGTTTGTTTATAAAATAGGATCATGTTTTGGAGAAAAAAAAGTTAAAAATTTTCAATTCCACTTACAAAACTTCCGAGAGTCACTGAGACTTTAGGTACTATAGGTGCATTAACGTTGAGGAGGTTGTGGAGGCTACGCATAAGATGAGTAGGGGCAGAGCAGCTGGGCCAGACGAAATTCCGGTAGAATTTTGGAGGTGTATGGGTAGAGTAGGAAGAGTGGTTAATTGGGTTGTTTAATATTAATTTCAGGACGAAGAGGATACCAGATGAGTGGAGGTGGAGTACGGTGCTACCGTTGTACAAGAACAAAGGGGATATCAACAGTTGTAACAACTATATGGGTGTCAAGTTACACTATCATACCATGAAAGTTTTGGAGTGGGTAGTAGAAGTGAGGGTGAGGAGGACGATGTCTATAATCCGACAACCAGATCGGGTTCACGTCGGGTCGTTCAACTACAAAATATATCCACTTTATTAGGAGGTTGGTGGAACAGTATAGGGATATGAAAAAGGATTTGCATATGGTGTTTATTGATCTGAAGAAAGCGTATGACAAGATCCCTAGAGAGGTTCTTTAGAGATACCTGGAGGCAAAATGTGTCCCGATTGCTTAAATTATGGCGATTAAGGACATGTACGATGGAGCTAAGACTCAGGTTATGACAGTGGAAGGTGATTCGGAGTATTTTCTGGTTGTTATGGAGTTACACCAAGGATCTGCGCTCAGCCCGTTCTTATTTGTCCTGGTGATGCACGTACTGACATATTATATTCAAGGGGAGGTACCATGGTGTATGTTATTTACTGATGACATAGTTCTGATTGATGAGATGCGAGCTGGTGTTAATGAGAGGTTGGAGGTATGGAGACAGGCCCTTGAGTCAAAGGGTTTCAAGGTGAGCAGGACTAAGATAAAATACCTGGAGTGCAAGCTTAGTGCTGAGCCCAGAGAAGCGGGCATGGACGTGAGGCTTGAATCACAGGTCATCCCCAAGAGAGGCAGTTCAAGTACCTTGAGTCGATTATCCAAGAAGATCGACGAGGATGTCACACACCGTATAGAGATGGGGTGGATAAAATAGATGTTAGCATCTGGAGTCATGTGTGACAAGAAAGTGTCATCGATACTCAAAGGTAAATTTTATATAGCGGTGGTTAGACCAACTATATTGTATGGGGCTAAGTGTTGGCCAATTAAGAACTCATATATCCAGAAAATGAAAGTAGCAGAAATGAGGATGTTGAGGTGGATGTGCAGGCACACCAGAATGGATAATATTAGGAATAAGGATATTCAGGAGAAGGTGGGCGTGGCTCCTATAGATTACAAGATGCGGGAAGCGAGGCTCAGATTGTTTGGTCACGTATAGAGGAGAAGTCCAGATGCCCCGGTCAGGAGGTGTGAGCGGTTGACTTAGGTGAGTACGGAGAGAGAGGTAGAGGGAGGCCTAATTAGAAGCATTGGGGAGAGGTGATCATGCCGGACATGGCGTGACTTCAGATTTTCGAGGACACGACTCTTGATAGGAAGGTGTTGAGGTCGAGCATTAGGGTTGTAAGTTAGGAGGTAGTTGAACATATTTCTTCTTCGTACTAGTATGAGGCTAGTCTGATAGGATTCTTTCTTAGACTGCTAGTAGTTAAAGTTGTGTTAACACTAATATTTCGAATTTCATAGTGTCGGATCTTATTTACTGGTTATTATTATTACTTTTCAATTATTTTATGGTTCTTATGATACTGATATTATTTCTTGCATGGTTTTTGTTGATGCTTTTGATATATTATCTCTTTTCGTCTTTTTGAGCCGATAGTTTTTCAGAAATAACCTCTGTACTCTCTCGGAGTAGGGGTAAGGTCTGCTTATATACACCACCCTCCCCGGATCCCACTTGTGGGAGTTTACTGGGTTGTTGTTGTTGTCCAAACACAACTTCAACTTTAAAAAATTACTTTTCAACACAACTTCAAAAACTCTTTTTTTAAGTTTCAATCAAATCCATGTCCAAACGTGCTAAGCAACTCTTTTCATCAAGATTTACACACATTGAAAGAAATTACTCCCCATTGTTTTGCCAAATTAACTGTAATGACTTGGACTTATGGGGTACCTAAAGAGTTTTTTTGTTAGAAAAAACAATTTACATTTTGATACTAATTTGTAGTAAGTAATTTATTTTTGGTGATTTTGCATTTTATAGATACAAATTAACTCATAATTTACACTTTGATACTAATTTGTAGTAATTAGTTTATTTTTGGTAATTTTGCATTTTATAGATACATTTTTAAACTTCGAGATACCAATAGCAACAACAACAATAACATAACTATTATGATCTGGTAGGTGGGGTCTAGAAAAGATAGGATATGTGCGGTAGAGAAATTATCACTGATAGACTCTCGGCTCAAGAAATTTCTTTTTTAAACATATTTGAAAAATACAAAGATACCAACAGCCAAACTTCTTTTTTGGTAGCTTCAATTACAAGGTTTAGTTAAACCACATGGTCCCCCGGGTGTTCTCTTGCATCTTATTGGGTATAATTTGGAAGGCTTGACAGGTGTTAAGTATAAGTTATTGACAAAGTATTAGGTTTGTTCTGTTCTCAGAAGCCATGTCCTAATAAATTTGGCTATTAAGCGAAAAAAGGGTAGTTAATACATCATTTCATGATCATAACCTAATTTCTTGCTTTTTCAGACCTTATTTTGATATAGGTTTAAAGATGTTTTGCACTTTAACCTATCTGCACTTAAATCTTCTGTCGACTTGACGATCTTCTAATTGCTACAACTGCCCCTATAGAGAATATCGCATTTATGTTTCGTTACTTAGAATTGTTTTGGCTCATTTTGTTACGTTCATGTACAACCTTATGTTCTACAAGTTAAAATGAATCAAACTTACTCCCCATAGGAGTTTTTTCAGTTTTTGCAATATATCTAACCTAAATTTAGAAAAATTCAACATTTTTTTTGTGAAAAACATTGTTTTAATAAATTATATCAAATTGGGATCAAATTTACTGTAATGACCCGACTGGTCGTTTTATGCTCTAGTGCGCCGTTCGGTGTTTTGAGGTCATGAGCAGCTTCACTTCACGTATTATGACTTGTATGCATGGTCGGAATTGAATTTCGGGAAGTTCAGAGTTGAATTGGAAAGAAAATTCTCATTTCGAAGGCTTTAAGTTAGAAGAATTGACTAAGATTGAATT
Source organism: Nicotiana sylvestris (assembly GCF_000393655.2). NCBI lineage: Eukaryota > Viridiplantae > Streptophyta > Magnoliopsida > Solanales > Solanaceae > Nicotiana > Nicotiana sylvestris. The sequence goes on along the minus strand of NC_091063.1, from coordinate 37,366,647 downwards.
TTTTCATAAACGATCTCGAAATCGAAATTTGAAGGTTCCAACGGGTTCGTGTGATGATTTCGGACTTGGGCGTACGACCGGATCGAGTTTTGGATGACCCGGGAGTGTTTCGACGCTTATTGTGGAAGTTAGCATTTTGGAAGAATTTCATAAATTTGGGTTGAAGTGCATTTCAATGTTATCGATGTCCGTTTGAGATTTTCGAGTCTGGGTATAGCTCCATATGGTAATTCTGATATTGGGAGCGCGTTCGGAAGTGGATTCGGAGGTCCATGGGTCATTTTGGAGTCGTTTGGCGAAAGTTAGAAATTTGAAGGTTTTCGAGAAGTTTGACCGGAAGTGGACTTTTTGATATCGGGGTCGGATTACAATTCTGGAAGTCGGAGTAGGTTGGTAATGTCGAATGTGACTTGTGTGCAAAATTTGAGGTAAATCGGACGTGATTTGAAAGGTTTCGGCATCGAATGTAGAAGTTGGAGTTCTAAAGTTTCATTAAGCTTGAATTGAAGTGTGATTCTTGGTTTTAGCGTTGTTTGATGTGATTTAAAGGTTTGACTAAGTTCGTAATGTGTTTTAGGACATGTTGGTATAATTGGTTGGCGGTCCTGAGGGCCTCGGGTGGAATCCAAATGGTAAACGGATCAAGTTTGGACTTGGAAGAAGGGCTGAAGCAGTTGCCTTCTAGTGTAACCACACCTGCGAGGTTTGGGCCGCAGAAGCGGCTAAGAGGGGCACAAATGCGATTTTGTGGGGAAGAGCTGAGAACACAGATGCGGTCATCTCGCCGCAGAAGCGAGACCGCACCTGCGGAAGGGAAGGCGCAGGAGCGGAAGTGGGCGGCTGGGGGATGACCGCATAAGCGGAACAATTTCAGCACATGTGGAACCGTAGAAGCAGTCAAGTGACCGCAGGTGCGAGAAGTCGCTGGGCAGTGTGTTTCTTTAAAATGAGGGTTTGGCTTATTTCACTTCATTTCCTCCATGGGAGCCAGTCGTGGAGCGATTTTGGAGCTCCATCTTCACCATCTACGTCAAGGTAAGTGATTCCTGCCTATTGCAAGTTAAATACATGGTTTATATATAGATTTAAACATGGAAATTAGTGAAAACTGTGGGGTTTTGGAAGAAAACCTAGAAATTTATATATTTAGATTTTGACCACGAATTTGGGCATGTAATTGAGAATAAATTATATATTTAAGTTCGTGAGGTTATGGGTAAAGTTTATCTTCGAAAATTTTCGGAATCCAAGCACGTGGGCCCGATGGTGATTTTATCAACTTTTTGAGCTTACTTGGGAAATTGTTTAAATCGAATTGTTGTGAATATTAGAGTGTATTTTATGGGTTTGCTTATTTATTGACTAGTTTTGAAGCGTTGGGCATTGATTTGAGTTGCTTGAATGACTTGGGAGCCGGTTATGGAACTTCGGAGCGAGGTAAGTCTCATTTCTAACCTTGTAAGAGGGAATTTACCCCATAGGTAAAATAATGCAATATGTGTTTCTATTTGTGGGGAGCTACATACGCACGAGGTGACGAGAGTCCGTACGTTACTATTAGCTATGCCTATGTCCGGGTAGTTTAGGTTTACATCATGCCTCATTGTCCTTGCTATTTTGTTTGTGGTTATTGTTTGCCGTGAGGAGAAACAAGATCGAGATTGTGTAATAATTGTGTTGAAAGGAATTTAAATTGAGGAATTTAAGATTTTAAGAGTTTCCATTGAACTTTGTATTTTCGAAAAGGATTGAGAAATATTATAATAACTTAAGAAATCTATGTGTAACCGCGTCGCATGTATATTTCGCGAGCGGGGTAATTTCCTTAAAACTTCAAGTTGAATTGTCTTTATTTTGAAAAGAATCAAGAAAGGGTTATGATTTAATGTTAAATTTATATCTGACTGCATCGCAAGTATGATTCGCAATCGATGTAATTCCTTGAATTTACATTTGACCGTGTCACATGCATGATTCGCTAGCGGGGTAATAGATACATCTATGGTTCGCATCGTTTGACCATCGATAGTACATAGTTTATATTTATGTTGGATCAGGTCGAATGTCCTCGGTGGAATTTATGTTTGATAATAGAATTGGAAACCTTTTTTTATAATTTGTATAAATTCATTGGTGGAGAGATCATTTGTTTAAATGAAGGAAGTGTTTTGGATTATTTAATATGATGGAAGGATTGTTCAGTTATTTCTTATCATGAGCTTTTACTGTTATCGCTTTGAATCCTGCTTAATGAGATCTTCATGTTATCATATTGCTGGACCACTAGTAAGTGTCGAATTCGACCCTCGTCACTACTTCTTCGAGGTTAGACTAGATACTTACTAGGTACGCTTTGTTTTCGTACTCATGCTATACTTGCTGCACATTTTGTTGTACAGGCCTATATACATTTAGCGGCCTTGTGGATGCAGCGACGTGGTTGACACGGGGACTTAGGCGAGCTGCATCTTATGTGCGATTCGCAGCTCGTAGAGTCTCCTTAGAGTATTGGTATTTTCTTTTCTGTCCAAATTTGTATTCCGGACAGTTATTGTATTTTATTTTACTCCTTAGTAAATTCTCATGCACTTGTGACACCAGATTTTGGGATGATTATGGGATACTTATTATCGAATGTGGAAAACGTTATTATTATTTTGTAAAGTTCATCTTTTACCAGTTAAATTGAAGGAAATTTATGGTTTCAGAAATATTAAAATGAGACTTAACTAATTATTTAGTGTTAGTTTACCTAACAGTGGTGTCCGACGCCATCACGACCTTTATAGATTTTGGGTCGTGACAATATGGTATCAGAGCACTAGGTTCACTTATATCTCACGAGTCAAGAACGAGTCTAGTAGAGTCTTGTGGATCGGTACGGAGACGCCTGTACTTATCTTCGAGAGGCTATAGGGCTGTTAGGAGCACTTCCCTTCTTGATTCTTCATTGTGAGATTTCCCTTGAGGCTTATGCCTTTGTTTTTTTCCTATTCAATCTTATGCAACATGAAGCGCTTGTTGTAGATCGGGAATTGAGGAATTGTAATTGTACTACAGATGTGGTGCAAGATGTTTCTCCCTGCATATTCAATTGGGCTATTATCGTCTCCTTGAGGAAGGTCGTTCTATCGTTTCAGCTCAGTATCAGTACTACCTAAGGCTTTGAGATTTGGCATTTATTGTTATGACGATTCGTGCATTGCTATCGCATAGTATTGGTGTAATGGTATGGTGCTTGCCTATGTGTCGAAGTAGTGAATAACTTGAAAGGAGGTTTGCTCAGTGCATGATTCAGAGATTTAGTATTTTATTTCCGGCGGAGGAAAGGCAATCGGACTATGAATGTTCAGGTTTGGGTTGATGGAGTGACGAGACTTGGTATTTTCGAGCGTGGCAGAATTTTCATCAGTAATGTGGTGTCGTCGCCCTTAATCGAATGTGTTAAGTTCGTCGGTGTTATGGCCATCATTAATTTTCCTTCGGGGCAGAGTAGTTTGAGATGGTGCCGGAGAAGCGGTTATGGGAGATAGTGGAGTGTAGCAATTTCGGAATTCCAATGAGTATTTCTAATATTGACGGCTCGAGGAAGATGATCTTCGGAGAGGTTTAAAGTTGGTAGCGATCTATTGGTTCAAGTGCTACAAAGATGGATTTTGACTTAAGGCAACAACTAGGCAGTGAAGGGTGAGCAATGACATGTAAGAGGTGTCTTGCGGTGGATAAACTTCTAGAAGACCAAGTGTGAGAAACATGAGTCGAGTAGTTGCTTAAAGGAAGGAGTTTGACCAAAGTGGGAGAGTGACAGAGTAACATATGGGTTCTGTGGTAGGATGACTACATGCCTTGAGAAAAGTTTAGAGTGATTCAGGATTCATGGTGGACAATGACTAGGTCTACTGAATTAATTTGGAATATTGTCTATTATACGTCGGGAGATGGGATACGACAGAAAGGAGTTTGTTGCATATGAAGAAAGATACAACATGACCTTAGATTGGAAGATATTGTCGCACCTCTAGTGGATGTCCATAAGGAGTCACCGGACTTGTACGACTGGTAAATGAGCACGGGCTCAGGATGGGTTACTAATTTCATAGTAATTGTACCTAGTGCAACGATGTTGGAAGATGTCAGCATGTAATTTCCATATGCGGGTTATCTCCTGTGAGCAAGCTAGCGGTCGCGTGGTATTAACAAAACTTCTGCGAATGATTCTACTGGCTATCCGGTAAGAGGTCGAATATGTGAATATAGTTAGTGATTCAGAGTGTTCATGAAATGGTAACAGAAGGATTTCGAGGGATTTGGCGGTTTGATTGTGCAAGATCATGTCAATAGGGGATAAGGAATCTTGGTGGGTTCTAGAGTTATGTAATAAGTGGCTCCAAGCAAAGTGGGAGAGTCCCACCGCCTACGGTTGGATTGTATGGTCGTTTATTTGCGATAATTCTGGTTATCGGCATATTGGTGGGTTATTACAACTTAGGAAAGAAAATATCAGCGGTAATTTGAGCAAAGGATTTAGGAAATGTGTACTATATTTGGCCTTAATCGATTCATGTTCAGGCTTTGGAAGACTCAGAATTTATGCTTCGCGTAGAGGTTATATACAAGAAAAGTGATTCAGCCAAGTGTTTCCTTAAGGGGGTGTTCATGTGCTAGAAGAACCTTGGAGTAGAATATATTCGGGACCAAGTCAGGGTGGGTGACTCTCAACAATGGTCCTAGTGGATTCAAAAGTTAAGATGTGGTGCCTGGGAATTTTGAGTCCATAATATGGTTGAGTATCGAGCTTTTGCAGCGGATTATGAAGAAGGAGATTGGAGTGTTCTGTGTTATCTTTACTTTGTAGTGTAGCATGAGAGGAATGAGAGCAAAGGACTTCGGGTTCATAGAGAAACTTTCAGAATGAGTGTACCAGTTGAAGATGTGAATGTGCGCGCAAGGAGGGTATGAAATGGTTCATAGGTTTTGAGAAAATGTGGTCTCGTTAAATGGGTCACTCAACACGAGCGCGGAATTGAGTTCCCTATGTTCTGAATGGAGCTATTTATTCCTAAGGCAAGTCCATTGTGAATTAGAAGAAATCAGATTGGTTACCAATGTTTGAATCGGCATAATGATGGCAATGATCAGCTCTTTCAGTGTGTTGAGTTAATTATGTGATTTGTGACGGTACGTTCGAGGTTCGACAGTCGCCGTAATTGATTTTACTTGGAGGCTTTCGGGTATTATGGCCTGTTATGTGCATATGGATCCCGGAAGAGTTATGGTGGTTTAAACCACTACTTGTGTTTGGTATTTTCTGCGGATATGAGAATTCAATCACGTCTTGCAACGGTTCTCTTGAAATGAGTTAAGTAAAAGGTTTTTACATAATAAAGTGTTTACCCTATTAGTTGTTCAAGAGTTATGATGAAATTCTTGTACTCTTGCGCATTTTCATGATTCGGTGCAGTGGGCAACATGGAAATTTGAAAGTTGAGAATCAAGGTTGTCATTTGGTGTTGGCAGGAATATCACAAGCTCGAGTGAGCGAGAAAGGACTCAGATGGTTAGAGTCAGCTAGTATTGTTTTTGGCGTCACCTGAGATCGGTGTCCTGTGTAAGAGGCTTTGAGTACTGATTTCAGCTATTTGATTTGCTTTACAACATTAGTTGGCCGGTGGTATGGGTGTGCAGATTGTTACCTGGTGCGGAAGGTCATGTGAGCGTATCCCACGGAAAGATTGTATAAATATGACATGTAGTCGTTTGATTGATCAAAGATTGGAACCAAGTATAGAGATTTAGGTATTATCGTCCATGTAAGAATTTATGCCTGAAAGGCGCTCAGTTCATTTGGTTGTGGACTGTGGAAGTTTGTTTTGGATCGACGATGGTTCTTGTGTGTCATGGTAAAGAGAGTTATTGTGAATCCTTGAAAGGTTACTAGCCTAGTGCGGTACGATCAAAATCGGCGTGAGGTCTGTGGATGGATCTAAATGTGAACGTGGGCTCTAGATCAGGTCGGATGTATTCATTTCAGCATAGCGCTCCTTATGGAGGGGTATTCAGATGTTGGATGTTGTTTCGTCATCGGCTATTTCATGTAATACTATATTATGCCATGTGAGTTGTGAAATGGCTTGATAAATTTCATATGTGTTGAGGTTCCGCGTAGCGATCGTGTTATGTGAGCAGGATGACTCTCGAGATTCAGATCATATATCGCACCTTAGTTGTGCTTGAGTTTTGTAGCGTATGGCACTATCTGTCTCCCCAGGGATGGTATTATGCACTTGGCGAGCTTGTGGCCGATATTCGGGTATTTTTATAGTAATGAACATTCTAGCTCTGTAAGTATCTCCTTATATAGATTTTATGTGTGGATCGGGTGGCACGCCGCTACGAGTATGTTGTTTAGATCAGGTTGCACGCCGTAACAGTGTGATGTTGAGTACAGTCCCCTATATCTATTCTTGTGTTTTGTTTCCCATTTTCTGAGGAAGGTTCATAACACCTTTTCGATTGTCTAATTAGTACACGGGTCGAGTAGTCCTTTCCAGAGTTCGTTTTCCTTATGTATCACATTCGAGTTGGTAGCTTGTTGGCACATTGTGGTATCATATGAGACTCTTGGTCATGTCTGGGGTGGCTTATTGCCTGAACATCTTATACTGGGTGAGACGAGATTATGGGATCTGGGATCAGTGCGATCGAATTATATGCAACATTTTAAAGAGCAAATACCATCATTTGATTCATAATGAGGTGATAATTCTAGTCAAAAGGAGAGATTCAATGATTTATTGACTCGACAGTTGGTTATAAATTTCTACACATCTCTTCCGTTGTGGCGGTATTACAAGAGTAAGAACAAGGCTTATATATGTCATGAGGTGCATTGTGAACATCAGATTCGTGAAATTTTGGCTATTGTTATCAGAGCATGTTATTATGGTAATGTGAGTTATGCAATGCATAGTGTGGATTCATCAAAGGTATGCAATCATGTATTGGTGTATCGCATAGAGATTGATACGGTGTTTATATGACGGAAGCAGACATGGCAGAGAATTCCGGATGTTGGAATTGAGCTCTAAGGCCTATTTGGCTAAGTAAAAGGGAAAATCTTCAGATTAGCTCGAGCTAATGTGCTTAACTGAGTTATGATATCACAGGTAGGTGCATAAAGTGTTAAATAGTGATTTTGAGCAACTCTAGAGCAGTTCTTAGCACGATAGAGGGCGAACGTATCTTTAAGTGGGAGAGAATGTAACGACCCGATCGGTCGTTTTGAGATCTAATGCGTCGTTTGGCGGTTCAAGGCTATGAACAGCTTCACTTCAGGTATTATGACTTGTACACATGGTCGGAATTGAATTTCGGGAAGTTCAGAGTTGAATTGAAAAGAAAATTCTCATTTCGAAGGCTTTAAGTTGGAAGAATTGATTAAGATTGAATTTTTCAGTAAATGACCTTGGAATCGGGATTTGAAGGTTCCAACGGGTTCGTGTGATGATTTTGGACTTCGGAGTACGTTTGGATCAGGTTTTGGATGTCCCGGGAGCATTTCGGTGCCTATTGTGGAAGCTAGCATTTTGGAAGAATTTCATAAATTTGGGTTGAAGTAAATTTCAATGTTATCAATGTTCATTTGGGATTTCCAAGTCCGAGAATAGCTCCGTATGGTGATTCTGGTATTAGGAGCATGTCCGGAAGTGGATTCGGAGGTCCGTAGGTCATTTTGGAGTCGTTTGGCAAAAATTAGAAATTTGAAGGTTTTCAAGAAGTTTGACTAGAAGTGGACTTTTTGATATCAAAGTCGGATTCCGATTTTGAAAGTTGGAGTAGGTCCATAATGTCGAATATAACTTGTATGTAAAATTTGAGGTCAATTGGACGTGATTTGAAAGGTTTTGGTATCGAATGTAGAAGTTGAAGTTCTAAAGTCTCATTAAGCTTGAATTGGAGTGTAATTCATGGTTTTAGAGTTGTTTGATGTGATTTAAAGGCTCGATTAAGTTCGCAATGTATTTTAGGACATATTGGTATAATTGGTTGGCCGTCCCGAGGGCCTCGGGTGGAATCTGGATGGTAATTGGATTGAGTTTGGACTTGGAAGAAGGGCTGAAGCAGCTGCCTTCTGGTGTAACCGCACCTGCGAGGTTTGGGCCACAGGTGCGGAACCGCAGAAGCGGCCAAGAGGGGCGTATATGTGATTTTGTGAGGAATAGCTGAGACCGCAGATGCGGTTATCTTGCCGCAGAAGCGAGATCGTACATGCGGAAGGGAAGGCACAGAAGTGGAAGTGGGCAGCTGGGGGATGACCGTAGAAGCGGAACAATTACCGCACCTGTGGAACCACAGAAGCGGTCAAGTAACCGCAGATACGAGAAGTCGTTGGGCAGTGTGTTTTTTTAAAACGAGGTTGCCTCACTTTCACTTTATTTCCTCCATGGGAGCCGGTCTTGGAGCGATTTTTGAGCTCCATCTTCACATCTACGTCAAGGTAAGTGATTCCCACCTATTGTAAGTTAAATACATAGTTTATATATATATATATATATATATATATATTTAAACATGAAAATTAGTGAAAATTGTGGAATTTGGAAGAAAACCTAAAAATTTATATATTTGGATTTTGACCACGAATTTGGGCATGAAATTGAGAATAAATTATATATTTGAGTCGTGAGGTTATGGGTAAAGTTTATCTTCAAAAATTTTCAGAATCCGAGCACATGGCCCGAGGGTGATTTTATCAACTTTTCGAGCGGAGTTGTGAAATTGTTCAAATCGAATTGTTGTGAGCATTAGAGTGTATTTTTATGTGTTTGATCATTTATTGACTAGTTTTGGAGCATTGGACATCGATTTGAGTTGCTTGAATGAATTGGGAGCCGATTATAGAACTTCGAAGTGAGGTAAGTCTCCCTTCTAACCTTGTAAGAGGGAATTTACCCCATAGGTGAAATAATACAATATATGCTTCTATTTGTACGGAGCTATGTACACACGGGGTGACGAAAGTCCGTACGTAGCTATTAGTTATGCCTATGTTCGGGTAGTTTAGGTTTACATCATGCCTCGTTGTCCTTGCTATTTGGTTTATGGTTATTGTTTTCCAGGAGGAGAAACAAGATCGAGATTGTGTAATAATTATGTTGAAAGGAATTTAAATTGAGGAATATAATATTTTAAGAGTTTCCACTGAACTTCGTATTTTTGAAAAGGATTGAGAAATATTATAATAACTTAAGAAATCTATGTGTAACCGCGTCGCATGTATGTTTCGCGAGCGGGGTAATTTCCTTAAAAGCTTCAAGTTGAATTGTCCTTATTTTGAAAAGAATCAAGAAAGAGTTATGATTTAATGTTAAATTTATATTTGATTGCTCCACGTGTATGATTCGCGAGTGAGGTAATTCTCTAAATTTATATTTGACAGCGTCACATACATGATTCACGAGCGGGGTAATAGATGCATTTATGGTTCACGCCGTTCGACCCTTGACAGTGCACCATTTATATTTATGTTGGATCGGGTCGAACGTCCTCGATGGATTTTATGTGTGATAATAGAATTGGAAACCTTTTTTTTATAATTTGTATAAATTCATTGGTGGAGAGATCATTTGTTTAAATGAAGGAAGTATTTTGGATTTTTTTAATATAATGGAAGAATTGTTCAGTTATTCCTTGTCTTGAGCTTTTATTGTTATAGCTTTGAATCCTGCTTAATTAGCATTTCACGTTATCAAAATGGCCTCCTGGCCACTTAAACTTGTACCGGATTTTAAAGCCGATATATAAACTTTTAACTTTCCCATTTTAGTACCTCAACTCAACCAGTTGATTATAAATAAACCCCTTCGTCAGAGCGTGTAGCTCAATTGCCTGACAAAAAGAACAAGTCAAATACTAAGACTATTTATTATTTTACACGTGTCATCAGTGGGTCCCATTTTTTATAATTAATTTATCAAATTTTTTTTTTTATTTCTTTCATTATTCCTTCTACACCTTTTATCGCCACTATTGTGAAAAAGATCTCAGCCATATTTGACCATATGCTCAATTAGTCATGAACTTTCATAAAATTTATTCCATTTTTCACTTCTAATCAAGCTTCAAATAAGGGACACGTCGGGACAGGAGAAATTCTGGTCAATTACGAGGGCATATTACAGAGACGTCGTAGGAGCTTTGCTTGTTTACGATATGACTAAAAGGCACACTATTGAGCGGCTGTCGAGTTGGTTTGAAGATATACAGCAACAAGGCGACACGACAATAATAGTGGTGGGGAACAAGTGTGACGCCGGAGAAAATATTAGGGCTGTTAGTGCAGAGGAAGGCGAGGAATTCGCGAAGAGTAATGGATGTTTGTTTATTGAAGCTTCTGCTAAAACGGCGGTGAGTGTGGTGGCGGGACTTGATAAGACGATAGAGAGAATATGTGAGAAGATGGGATACGGGGATATTGAAGAGGTGGATGAAGCTCTGGGAATTAATATTTGGAATTGGAAAGGGTTTAGGATTAGAAAGAACACAGGGGGTGAAGGGAATTGTGCGGGGACTGGGGAAGTGGGTCTGGTTTATTTTCTTTCTTTTTAATTTGTATTTTTTTTTCTGGTTTTAGATTTTTTAAATCAAAACTATTGTAATTACGCACGTAATTTTCGTGACTTGCACACACCTTGTCCACATCATCTCTGTCACTATCACATGTGTATGGTCAACAGTCAAATAGATTTATTAGTTACCGGATACGTGAGTTTGAGTGTTCAAATAGGAACGATGTAAGTTCGTGTATCGGCTTTAAAATCCGGTACAAGTTTAAGTAGCCACGAGACCATTTCGCCTATTGTTGAAATGTCGGAGTCGACCCCTCGTCACTGCTTCTTCGAGGTTAGACTGGATACTTACTGGATACGCGTTGTTTTCGTACTCATATTACACTTGATGTACATTTTGTTGTACATGCATATATACATTTAGCGGCTTTGTGGACGCATCGGCGTGGTTGACACGGAGACTTATGCGAGCTGCATCTTATGTGCGATCCGCAGCCAACAGAGTCTCTTTTAGAGTATTGGTATTTTCTTTTCAGCCCAAATTTATATTCAAAATAGCTATTGTATTTTATTTTATTCCTTAGTAAATGCTCATGCACTCGTGACAGTGGGTTCTAGGATGATTATGAGATACTTATTATCGAATGTGGAAAACGTTATTATTATTTTGTAAAGTTCATCTTTTACCGGTTAAATTGAAGGAAATTTATGATTTCAGAAATATTAAAATGAGACTTAACTAATTATTTGGTGTTGGTTTGCCTGACAGTAATGTCCGACGTCATCACAATCTTTAATGGATTTTGGGTCGTGACATTTATAACTTAAAATAAATTTCGAAAGTTTTCATTGGGTAAAGTAATATACACTAATTTTCTTACTTATATGCTCCATATATATTTTTGGTAAAAGAGTTTTACTTAGAAGTTAAATCGTGTAATTTACTTCTTGCAAAATTTCAAAGAAACAGGTGTTACCTCAAGTATTTTTAAAAGGTTTTAAGTTTTAAGCAAGAATAATATAAAAATATTTATAAGGTAAATATATGTATAAAGTTTTGTACTTTAATAAATATTAATTAATAATGTAATTGAGAAAATATTTACATCATATAACTTGAATCCTTAAAGAAATAAGCGTACAACTGACATTTAGAATTCGATTTAAGGGTCAAACAAGGGATGTTCCTATATGGCCATTAACTATTAAAGAGTTCTTCACTACTAAGACTTGCTACAACCTAATTGAATCTCCATTGAGTAGACATTTGGATTATAATTGGATTTGGAATTTACGTTGTCCAAACAAGATAAAGTTCTTCTTATGGCAATGCCTTCATAATAGAATCCCTCACAGAAAATACCTAGCTCATATAGGTATTAATATAGATCCCTTATGCCCTATTTGCGATTCAAGAGAAAAATAAACCATCACTCATATTTTCTTTCACCGTAAAGCCACCAAATTTATTTGGGATAATATGAGATGGTCAAATTTCTATAATCCAATAGGTGATCACTGACTTCTCCAACTAAAAAATTTTGATTGCTCATTAAGAAGTAAGTATATTAGGTAGAATTCTTTCTTTCCATTTGCCCTTTGGCATATATGGATAAAAAGAAATACTAATAACCAAAACAACACAAGCAAACCCATTAACATAAATCTCATTATTCAAAAGGCTATCGAATTCGCCCTTCTTACTTAAAATAGCTTTGTCCCTCTAAAGAAAAATCCTATTAAGTAAAATGGCAGAAACCTCCTAAGGGCTGGTTTAAATTAAATATTGATGTTAGTTTTAAAGACGGCTATCAAAGGAGTGGCCTGGGAGGTGTATTCCGTAATACAAAAGGAAGTTGGGTAGTTGGCTTTACAAAATCTATATATGCAAAAGGACCATTAGATGCAGAAATTAAGGCACTGCTTGAAGGACTTCAAACAGCTCATGAATGGGGAATGTTTCCGTTGGAAGTAAAAACAGATTGCACAGAGGTAATTAAATTTATACAACACGACAATAGACTATATGATGATCTTGTTAATGAATGCAGGTTGTTAATGTACCATGAGAAGGTAGTGCTCCTCCGACACGTATTCAGGCAAGGGATAATGTGGCACATCAACTGGCTAAGGCGGCAAATGCTCAAACAAAAGGAATTTTTTTTATACTACCTCCTACTTTTGTTGAATCTTTTGTAAGGAATGAACAAGAACAATAATATATTTTTGTTAAGTAGCTAGCTCATGATGCTTGCAATATATTAGCAAGCTTTAGGAAATCAAAGTGTCCTAAGTGGTACTCACTCCGTTTCAATTTATGTGAATCTATTTCTTTTTTAGTTCGTGCCAAAAAGAATGATATCTTTCTTTATTTGGAAACAATTTACCTTTACACAATAATTTATAACCACACAAAATATGTGTGCCTCATTTTACACCACAAGATCAAAAGTCTTCTCTTTTTTTCTTAAACTCCGTGCCCAGTCAAATGAGTTCACATAAATTGAAACGGAGGGGTATGACTGTACTAAGTAAGTATAGCTTTTAATATAAATAAATATTTTTGGTTTGCTACCCCCCCAAAAAAAAAGACATCTCAAACTTCATCATTTGGTTTGGGCGTGTGTAATAAAAACAGCCTATCTACCGAACTCTAGTAGTTATATACAGCCTAATACACGCTCAGAATTTCCTTGCAACCTTTTCTTCCCAAATAGCTCCACCCCTTTTCTCTTCACTGTTTCCTTTTTCATGCTTTTGCAATTAATTGGTGCCAACTCCTATCTATTCCCATACTTCTCCCTCTCCACTTCTCCTTTTCTCTTTCTGAAAAAGATAGTACAATTTTGACAGGAGATTACTCTTCACTTGTAAGGCCATGGCACATTCTTGATCCCATCTCTCACAATACTTGAATATCAGTAAACTAAGTTGAAGGTACCAATTTAACCAGCTCTCTATTTGTACATCTCTTTGGCTTTTGAAATGCTCAAAAATCTGATCTTTTTCAATAAAGTCACTTGTTTTAGCCTTCATTTTCTCTGTTTACTACTTTCCCACAATTTACATTTCATGTTCTTGGTAATTTCTAACACTTGGGTTTTAATGGCATGAAAAAAGGTTTAATGTTTCTTTTTTAATACATTTCTTCACTTTCAAACTTAAATTCTCCTTTGAATTATTTTTTCTTACTTTTCCAAGTGATAATGCGTTGATCTAATGCTGTTTTGCTTTTGGGATTACGTAAAAAGATTTTATGTCGACAAATCTACCACTTTGTTCAAACTCTTTTACTTTATCGTGTCTGCTCCACTATGTAGTGCGAAAATTCGAATTTTATCAGAACTGGAAAAGACTGAAAATTTGACATTTGTGTGAAAGGTTGAAACTTTTTTGACATTTGTGTGCAGTAACTTTTCTTTTTCAGGTTTCTTTAGAATCTTTCTTCTTTGTTTTCTTTTTCAGTATATGTATGCTACAAATCCACCCATTAAAACTTTACTTCTCTTATCCCCCCCCCCTCTCTCTCTATAAGATCTCTAAAAAATAACAATTTTGGAATTTGGATTCTGATAAATATCTTTTCTTTACTTATTACCAAAGCTAAAGCTTTTGTGGATAAGTTCTGATTTTGGGAACATGGTGACAGATTAAAAGATTTCTGGGTAATAAATCAAGCTTTGACAACTATTAATGCTACCTCGTTTCCTGTTAATGTATGTTTTTTATTATGTTTCCCAGAATATCCTGTTTTTCTTTCTTCTTAGTTTTATTTGTTTATTTGAGGATTAAGGGTGCATAAAATCTCTCAAATTTGATTTGTATAAGTTGAGATTCCCTTTGAATGACGAAAGCTTAAGACAGCTTGATGTTTATATTAGTATATTCATCGATTCACATGCAAAATCTTTTAATCTATGTGTTGGTTGGTTTAGTCTAGTTACCATATTTGCAGCCATATCCATCTTGTTATGTACTACTATTGAATAAACTATTACATTAATTAATCTCTTCTTCTGTTGTTTAGCTGTGCGTTTATCAGTTCACGCCTTGTTAAGTGGCAATACTTTGACCAAGATAAAATAGAACATTGTTTTCTGCATAAGGTGGAATCGCTGTTTGCTGCATTGGATGCTTGCGAGTTTGACAGTTTTTTGCTTAGGTGATACAATCTGATCCGTGAACCTGGTGAGATCCAGAAAATTTCTTTAGTTGTGGATCAGATGGTCTGTTTGTGGGTCTGAGTAAATGGGGGGTTGTGTCTCTACCAGTAGTCGGAGTAGTTGTAGTAGCAGGAGCAACGGAGAAAGAGTTTCCCCTGAATGTTTGGGAATAAGGATGTTTACTCGAAAGAGGATTAGAAGAACTTTTTCTGATCCTGTCACCACATTGCAACATTTGTCTTCAATACCTAATCGGATATTCAAAAATGGAAAGAGCCGGACTTCTTGCATATTTACTCAACAGGGACGGAAAGGCATAAACCAGGACGCCATGATTGTGTGGGAAGTAAGTCCTGCTTGCTTGTCTAGAACTACTCTTGTGTCTTTCTAATGAGTGATGTTAGATTTATGTTTATTTTTTGTAGGATTTCATGGCTGAAGATGTGACCTTTTGTGGGGTATTTGATGGCCATGGTCCACATGGCCATCTTGTTGCTCGCAAAGTAAGGGATGCACTGCCGTTGAAGCTATCATCATTTTTGCAATCATTTGACTCGAAACGTAATGGTGCTACTGCGAATTGCTGCAATGGTAATCCAAAGTTGGATGTGGTGGATCCTGACAAGGATGGAGAGATGGAGGATAAAGTGGATAACTTGTGGAGAGAAGCTTTCCTTAAATCATACAAGGCCATGGATAAAGAACTAAGGTCCCACCCTAATTTAGATTGCTTTTGCAGTGGGAGCACGTCTGTTACTTTGGTGAAACAGGTAACCAGTTGCATTTGGTTATGATTGTCCATGGAATTTCTTTCATTCTCTTTTCTTCTAAGCTTGTTATTAATATTTTGTTTCAAAAGGGTTCAAATCTTTTTATGGGCTATATTGGTGATTCTCGGGCAATCTTGGCATCAAAGGACAATAATGATTCAATGATAGCAGTTCAATTGACTGTTGATCTGAAGCCCGATTTACCAAGTATGTCTATATTATAGCCAATCTTTTATGGTATGTGATCTCTTTCTGGATTCTCTTTGTTGATATAGTGTTCTTTGTGCCAGAGGAAGCTGAGAGGATAAAACGATGTAAAGGTCGGGTTTTTGCATTGCAAGATGAGCCTGAGGTGCAGAGAGTGTGGCTGCCATTTGACGATGCCCCTGGTTTAGCAATGGCTCGGGCATTTGGGGATTTCTGCTTGAAGGAATATGGTGTGATTTCTGTTCCAGAGTTTTCTCACCATATTCTTACCGAAAGGGACAAGTTCATTGTTCTAGCATCTGATGGGGTATGTAACTGTCTCGAAAATTTTATATAGTTTGCTAACCTAGATATCATTTTGTCGAAGTAGTTTAATTCAAACTCAAATTAAGCATGTCAAGTTTTATTAAATTCTATAAGATTTCTTTAACCATCTACCTTGTTATTTGCAGTAGTTGTATTTTGGTGATTGTGACAACCTTTGTGTATATTTTTGACTTGTTTAAAATGGGCAACATTTAATGATCTGGAGAAATGAGGTAACTGTGAATATAATGGTGACAATTCATCTCCTAAAAGTGCGCAACCAAATGGAAAAGATGATTCAACATATATAATCTAGCCTATTGAACTTCCTCTGTCAGTTGGGCATTCAGAGTTTAAGTTCTCAGCATACTATTACCAATGTTGCTAACACATTCAGTTGCCATTCTTCTGAATTTTATGATTCGTTGTGAAGTGGCTTTCTTTTGTTAGTATGGTATAAAGCTATTAGGTCACTGTTCATTAGGTTGGCTAGTAAATACCTTTCTCATTTTGGAGGAAGAAAGAAGCATTTAGGTTGTATGTGAATACACTGGTTGGACAGACGTTCATATCTTGTCTTAAGAGGAAAGGAGTCTGATTTTCTTTAATTAAATGTGTCTAGACTCCTCTTAGGTAACAGTCACCTGTGTACTTTGAAAGGAATTAGCTTATCCTGTTTCGATAGGCGGTCTATTATGAGGCTTTCTGGTTTGGGGGAAGAAAGGGGAGAAACTGGTCCTTAAAGTCTGATAGATTTTGCAAGAGGTACTAACATTCAGCCCGATTGGCAGAAGGACCTGTGATTAGTTTTAGCATCTGCCTTGCCAAGACTCCGTAAAGAGTGCACTTAGCTTAACTGCTAGTATTATTGTTGGGGATATTTGACAGCTGTAGAGTTTATTCTAAATAAAAGACTTCTCCTGTTGCTGGAGGCAAGGAGCTTTTGAATTGCATCATATATTAAGAATCTTTAGTTAAATCCTTCACAGTACTAAAGGTGAGCTTGTTGAATTTCTATATACTTCCTTTTCCACGAAATGGTTGATTCTGTTTCCATCTCAATCTTGGAATTCTATCTCCTGAAATAAATCTCCAGACAATAATCTTTTTGGGCATGATTTTCCCATCCTGAAACTATAAAGATCCCTTTATTTCCTTAATTGCTAATGACATGATTATGCTAATTTCTTTTATACCTGTCAATGCGGAGTTCTGATGAGTGATGAAAGGGACATAGCTTTTCCATTGGATAACCTAATGAATATCGTACTCAATGAGAGTTCTAAAATGGTTTTCCTGATTCTGGTAATAGTGCTTCTCTCGGGGGCTTTTCATTAAAGATGAACCTGAAATCTCTTTTATGGACTTCGAGAGTATTTCAGATCCAAAGCAATTGAACGAAGAACCACTTTAACAGTTGGTTCCATAGTCATTTTTGTACCTAATTAGTGTAAGTCCAGACTCCGATTGTCAGAACATTGACAGCTTGAAGAAGAATCAGAGCTGGTGCGAGTTAGCTCTTTCTGTACAAATTATGCAAAACACATCAAGATCAAATGAATCACAAAATAACACAAAAAAGTTGTAACATCCAAAATATTCAGAGCATCAAAATACAAAATTCTTGGAAGTTAGGATCTTAGACCATTCAATAGAATAAGAGTAAGTTCTGTTTCTTTCACAGCTCAAAAAGATCTATAAATTTGTATCACAACACAAGTTGGGAAAGTCAAACTTGAAGAACAAAATTTTATGCCCGAAAAAAAGAAAGATTATTCACTTTGACCAAAAAACAAAGTATACTTTCCACTGAATCTTTAGCCAAAAAGGTCGTGAGATGCAAAGGGGTTCTTTGGCATTAAAGATGAACCTGAACTCTCTTTTATGGACTTCGAGAGTATTTCAGATCCAAAGCACCAAGCTGTGATCCTGTATCTGGTCCATTCTAGAACTGGTGAACCAATTAAAAAGAGTTCCTTGGCAAAGGCTAGCGCTTAGAAAAATGCATTAAAGTACTATGCGATACTTAAAAATCTGAGGTTTTGGCCTCATTTACTGTTTCTGAGTTGAAGATTTATATGGCTGCAGGTTTGGGACGTCTTGAGTAATGAGGAAGTGGTTGAGATAGTGTCATCAGCTCCTACACGAGCATCAGCTGCCAGAATCCTGGTTGACTCAGCTGCACGCGAATGGAAAACCAAATATCCAACATCAAAGATGGATGATTGTGCAGTTGTTTGTCTATTCTTGGACGGGAAAATGGACATTGAATCCGATAACGAGGATCAGTGTTTCTCTTCTGCCACACTACAGAGCAACCATTCTGGTAATGCTGTGGAATCAGACGATGGACAGAATTCCGAGCCATCTCTGCAGAGAAACTTTACTGTCAGATCAGCTGAAGAGAACAGCGCGTACAAACGAATTATAGCAGAAGCAGACGCAAATCAAGAAACCGTGGCAACTGAAGATCAGAACTGGTCAGGATTAGAAGGTGTCACTCGGGTAAACTCCCTGGTTCAGCTTCCAAGATTTTCTGAAGAGAGGCCTAGACCCTGACCTTGTTATTCAATTATATTTGTTGTGATATAAATTTGTTTCTGAAAATTGAAGGATATATAATTTTGCTGCAGAATCCTAGTCAGTAGTCTGTTATGTTTATGATGCATTTGGGGTTCGGTTTGTGCACTTGGTTAAAGTTTAACTGTAAAGTCTAATTTTCTTTAAGATATTATCATACTAGGAGTGATATATCATATATGTTATAAAATAAAAACTTTAAAGTAAAGAAACCGAAGATAAGAGAGAGATTTATTATTCAATTTCAAATTCACGTACTGAATGAAATCTCCTCTATTTATAGAAGAAAGAAAGATGCTGTGTAAGCTGCTATTGTAAGCGGCTGTGTAAGCTGCTACACAAGCTACTGTGTAAGCTTCTTGTAAGTTGCTTGTAAGTTACTGTACTAGATATAGATAATCTTCTGCCTAGGGTAATATTTATCCATAACGGAGTATCGAAATGATAAGCTTCTTCAGGAAGCTTATTTCCAATAGAGTACTAAATAGATAACTATATTTACGGCGAAATCTCATATGGATAAGCTTCTTCAGGAAGCTTATTTACAACGGAGTACTAAATGAACATCCATAATATAATATATATTTATAACATCCCTCCCTAGATGTTCATTAAAAGATAATGTGTCTCGTTAAAACTTTACTAGGAAAAATCCCGGGGAAAAAAATCCTAGTGAAGGAAAAAGAGTACACATATTTAGTAATACGCATTGCTAGGTACCTCATTAAAAATCTTATAAGGAAAATCCCGTGGGAAAAAATCTTAGTAAGAAAAAAAGAGTGCATCGCGTATTTTATTCCCCCGATGAAAATCTAGTTTCAAATATTTGAGTCTCCGCATTCCAATCTTGTATACCATCTTCTCAAAAAGTTGAGTTTGTAGAGAATATTATCCACCACTATTTCAGATCGATTTAAATTAATCTCATCAAACCAAGAAGCTGCTACAAGTCATTTCATTGAGTTCCTTGCAACTTGCCTGCATCAGCTGCTTGTGGAAAACTTCAGTGGAGTAATAAATAAATAATCTTCTTCAGGAAGATTATCTACAACGGAGTAATAAATGGACATCCACAATAATATTTTTGTTACACTCTCCTTTGGATGTTCATTATTATGTGCCTCGTTAAAACCTTACTAGGAAAAATTCCGTGGTAAAAAATCATAGTCAAAGAAAAAGAGTACACTAATAATATATATATTGCAAGCTTGCCTCATTAAAAACCTTACCAGGAAAAACCCAGTGGGAAAAAATCTGAGCAAGGGAAAAAGAGTACAATGCAGCGACAGGGGTATATCTGGACCAAGGAGTTCATCATTCTCTTCTGGAGGTAAGAACGGATCCTTAATCCGTGTAGGAGAAGAACTATATCTTGCTAGTAAATTATCAGAAAATGCTATGTCAGGCCTTGTAGCATTAGCAAGATACATTAATGCATCAATTGCACTGAGATAGGGTACTTCGGGACCAAGGAGTTCCTCATCCTCTTCTGGAGGTCGGAACAAATCCGTATCCACTTCAAGTGATCGAACAACCATTGATGTACTCAATGGGTGCGCTTTGTCCATGTAAAAGCGTTTTAAGACCCTTGCTGTATAGGCAGATTGATGGATAAAGATCCCGCCTGCTAAATGTTCAATTTGCAGACCAAGACAAAGTTTTGTCTTCCCAAGATCTTTCATCTCAAATTCTTTCTTAAGATATTCAATTGCCTTTTGGAGCTCTTCTGAAGTTCCAATAATATTTATGTCATCAACATAAACAACAAGTATAACAAATTCTGAAGCCATTTTCTTTATAAAAATACATTGACAAATAACATCATTTATGTACCCCTCTTTCAGCAAATATTCACTGAGACGATTATATCACATGTGTCCAGATTGCTTTAAACCGTACAAAGATCTTTGTAATCTGATTGAGTACATTTCCTGAGATTTTGAATATGCTTCAGGCATTTTAAATCATTCAGGGATCTTTATAGATATTTGATCAAATGAGTCATATAGGTTATGACTCGCATTTAAATGGCATGACATCTTTAGGTGTCTGGACTACTGGCCCGATCCTCACAATATTTCACAGTATTGTGCACTATATTGTATCAAATATATCGTCGACGATCATTTTGTATCGGTTCGCAAGCGACATAACTTGTTGTGATCTCATCACTTTCTTTATTTTTAGGTACCTGAATTTCTTCAGGAGTTCATGAAATGTTATGTCGTGGGCTCTTCTAGAGCTTATTTCCTCCTTATTATGATCATTTTGATCATTTGCTCCTATTCTTTTCAAGGATTATTACCTTTGGAACCAATTGGTCTACCACGCTTCATGCATACAGTAAACTCCATCCTTCAGGGACTTTAATTTTAATAGGAGCATTTGCAGCTGAAATATGATATTTAATTTTAGATCAGCAAATGCTTCTGGCATTTAACTTGAATTATTTTCTAAGTGAGGATCATATTAATGATAGTTCAATTCATATAACATATTTTTCAGCTGTTTATTCCATCCTCCAAATGTTTAGAAAAACTAATATATATCCCCAATTTTCTTTGGGAAACATATCTTTGTGCAATGTGGTAGAGAAATTAATTATATACCATACATTAAAAGATAGTAAAAATATTTGGTTTCTGATCCTAAACCAATTGTGAGGGGAGGACTTATCATATATTGTTGGTCTGATGCATACAAGTGCTGCTATATGCAATTTAGAAAATCTTAGACCAACACATGAAACTTTGTTCTCATAAGCAATGGTTTAGCCATTAATAGGAGGTATTCAATGCTAAACCAGCTTGGATATAAACCAGCATTATTAAGATGAACTGTCTTGATTTCATAATCTGAAAGTTTTGCTCTTAGTTGAGAAAAACAATTTCAAATGTCAAACTGCAGGTTGACAATGAACACACATGTAACCATCTTATATATGCATCTATAAGTGGTTCACATGATAAGTGAATGAGCCCATATTCACCTTTTATATATTTCAGAATCAGGGGTCTTAGTCCCAACTTTTGCTGGTATAATCAATTTATTATGAGAACAAGCAACACAGGAGAATTCTTGAAGAATCTTCTAGTTCTTCAGTATATGCTTATCTGAATTCTCAAATAGCTCATTTAAAAATGGAAAATAAAAACTTCAAGTTTATCATGGCATGTGCTATCTCTTAGTAAACTACTGGTTTACTATGACACAAACTTTTGCATTAGTAAACTTCTGGTTTACTGTGACTACTTTTGTATAAGTAAATTTCTAATTTACTGTAGCTGCTTTTGCATTAGTAAACTTCTGGTTTACTGTGATACATGATGTAATACAAATTGAAGAATAAGGCAGGTAACTTCTCACATACATATTTACCCCCTATGATTGTGGAAACATGAAGATTTTCATCTTTCAATCATTTGTAGTCTCAGTATGATTGTCATTTGTATTAGTAAACTTCAAGTTTACTATAACATGTGTTTTGACCATAATTATATAATATGAATGACGTATTTATATATAAGCTCTTCAAGATCCTTCATTCATTATCTACAATCTAATATTTATCGGACACTACTGGTGTCATATGTCTTCTAGACAAACAAATAACTCTTCGGGAGCTTTTGATAAATTTTGTACTACCAAATATTGTTCAAACACTTCTGGTGTCATGAGAGAAAATCATAATCAAATAAACAATACAAAGCCAATTCTAAATTTATAAATGATGAAAATCAAGAATTTTAATATTCTAATACTAACTTCGTGACAAATATCTCCTTCAAGGAGAAATACCATTAACATCTGAATATTTTGTATCAATGCGGCAATCACATAGTCATTGCCTCCTTTAAGAAAAGATACACGAGTTGTTATTTCCTTCGGGAAACTCAATAACTAACCATAATGTACAGATGTGGTTGTAGTAGAAAGCAGTCTACAAGAATACTTTTGCCTTGGAATGATATTTAATAAAATTTTCCAAAATATTTTGCGTACAACGGGTACGTGCGATAATGATCTTTATGCCACAAAAACAAGATTTATACCCTTTGTTATTCTACCTCTTCAGGAGGTGAGTTGTGGTATTTCTTCATTCACTCTAGGGAATGAAAATGTGCTTCAAAAATAACTTTGAATAGCTTATTATTTTATTTAAGCACAAAAAGACACACTTTCATAATATTTTCCTGCTTCAGGAGAAAAATTCAATTGTTTTACTACTTAAGGAGCAAAATTAAAATACGAAATATTAAGTATATATTATCTCAATCATATTACCTCTTCTGGAGGTGAATCGTAATATATTTACATTAATAGCGTGCTCATATTTACGAGCTTTATTAATATTGTCACTGTTGATACCCAATTTTTCCATAAGTATTTTTTACACTCAAAAATACTTTCAAAATAACATATATGTGCATACATAAGCATGCCCAAGTATTTTGGTATTTTTCCCAAATTTTTTAAGGGTTTTTCAAAACCAATTTATTGTCTATTTTAGCAGTGCAAAATCCAATAATTATTCCCAAAATTATTGTTTTGGTGAATAATTTATTTATTTCTCATATTTACACCAAAATATAATTAAGGTGATTTTTGTATATTTTTACAAATTTATTTGGTATTTTTAAAGCTAATTTGCATATAATTGCAATTATAGCCCATGTTTCGATTAATAGCATTTTTATAATTGCAAAATCAGTTCCAGTATTGTTGTATTACTAATGGTTTAAGTACTTTTAATTTTCTTTTAATATCATTTTCATTATTTTTATAAAATTAAGAGGGAGAAATTGACTATTTAATACCTAACCTATTATTATTGCAATTTTAGCCCCAATTGTAACCCACCCCATCAGATTTTTAATTAACCCAATACCCAATCCAAATCCGCCCAGCCCAATCTCCGAATAACTCGGCCCAGCTTCGATTTAATCTGAGTCGTTGATCAAATGAGATCAACGACCCAAATTTTATTTCCTTAATTAAGTTCTAACTACCCCCCCGACCCCTCATTTCATCGAGACCGGTCTCTCTCTCTACTTAGTTTCTTCCTCTCCTCCTTCTCTCTAGAACCTTCTGGTTCTTCTCCGATGCCCTTCACCATCTATCCGGCCACCTCCAGCCTCACCTCTTTCGACCACCAACCGCCGTGAAACCTTATCTCGCTGATTCCCTCTATCCTGGAGACCTCATGAGCCTCCACCATACGAGATGGTTACTGAAAGCTTTGCCTGGTTTGTCTTCGGCCTTTCTCCGATGGGTTTTGGTCCGATGGTGCTATGAACACCATTATTGCTGAGTTTCACAGCCAGGTTTCTCCTACTTCTCACTGGTTTCTTATGAAACCCTAATCTCTACCCAGACCTCTTAAATCTCTGTATTTTTTAAACGATTTTAACTCATACCTTTATGTTTTACACTACTCTCTACTCGATCTTTACGATTGCTCAAGTTTTAAACGTTTTGTTCCCTTTTTTTTCAAACTAGGGTTTCTAAACCCCTCTTTGAAATCACTTTATCTTCTGATTTTGAGTACTATATGTTTGTGTTTATATTATTTGCTTGTTTGTGTGATCTTCTGGGTTATTTTCCGAGTTCTATGCTTTAATTTTGTTGTTAGGGTTCCAACCTTCTATTGTTTCTGTGATTTCTTGCTTAGGGTTCTCTGATTTTCGTGCCTATTGTGTTTAATAGGTCTAATTATTCATTGTTTACCAAATATTTCTGCTGATTCTGTGCATCTCTTCGAATCCCTAATTTTGTATATGTTTTCCTTAGAAGTTTTTCACTGATTTTGAATCAGTTCCTTATTTGTGAGATGCTTTCCTTACTTAGAACTAATTCCTTGTGATTTTAGTCTCATCCGTGATTCTTTGACTAATTTTCAGAGTTAATTTATATTTTTACCATATTTATGCGCATAAACATACTTTCAAATATTCAGTATATATTTTTCTTACTTGAAATATTATGTATTTGGCCCTTATTACATGTTACATGTTTTACTACTCCTATTATGGTAGATTCAGTAGTCTAAGTGATTCTTTCCTTATCTGATATAACTTGTACCCATTTGAATCATGACTCCCTAATTAAAAGGAGTTTGGTCCTGTGATTGATTCCAATTGGTATTGCTTCTATAATTGTGTACTTGTTACTCTATTCTCTACTTGTTTTCAAAACTATAAATACTTTACCCTCTATTTAGCATAACAGACGAACAACCACATTGTTCTGAACTCTCTCTTACACACACAAGCATACTCACTGTTCTCTCTTACTTTCCTACACATTCTCGCTCGCTTCTCTTATTGACTACTGGTTACCTAGTCGGCTAAAAGCCAAGACTGAGTAACTTATTACTCTACTGCTTTATTGCTCTATACATTGCTTCTCTCTTGGTCTGCACACTACTGCTCTACTTCCCTGCACATTACAGCTCTATTATCCCACTCTTGACTGGTATGTCTGCTATTTGATTTACAGCTTCCAAAACAACATGTTTTTACGCATATTGCACTTTCTCTTATTTCGTTTATGCTTCTACCTATGGTTCTGCTGTTTTCATTGCAATTAGCGTGCCTTTTTCTAGTTCATTGATGTGATTACCCTTCCCTTAATTCAGCATGTCTACTGCTTCCTTTACTTGTTTAACATAGTTTTTCCTTACCCCTAACGTACATTATTAGCATGTATTCACGACCCTTCCTAGCTACTAAATAATCATGAACCTCTTCCATGAGCACTTTGGGATGAAATGTGTTGTGGCTATTTAAGTTCCGAAATGTTTTCTCTGATGTCTACGTATGTGCAACTATGCTCTTACATGTGAACTACTTGTCCCCATTTCCCCTTTCCCCTGTTTGTGTTTGCTTCCCTGAACTATGTGTGATATTCTAGTTCTGAGATTGTCCTACTCACCTTCTTACAAAACTGTCACACTCTTCTATTGTTTTTCTTTCAAGAACTGATTCTATATGGATCATTTTTAAACTGTTTTTTTTCTCTACTCAATTTCCTTAAAACTATATCATGCACTCTCACTACTCTTAGAGATTAGGTTCTACCCCCTTCGTGTAAGCATTGCTTTGGGTACCTCTGAGTACTCACTGAACTTTGATGCACAAGGCTGGTAATTTCACACTGCACTTGTTTAATATTTTTTGGTAAATGTTTGGGTGCTGGTATTGGCCAGGGACCCAATGGGGACTTAGGGAGCTTTGCCGCACCCAGACCATGGCAAAGGCTGTGAAACTCGAAAGGAGTGAGGTTGGAAGATTGGGCCTGGCTGAAGGCTCCCTATAGAATAACTTCTTATTTTTTATTCTTTATTACTGTAATTTCGGCTATCCTTGGTTTGTAATAATTTGTAAACGAATGATTGGGGTCGAATAGTGAATATGGGAGGGGTTATGCATGCTTAGTTCAAGTAATGGGTAGAAAACATGCTTATAGGACTTTATTTACCTACTTGCGCAATAGATATCATATATAGGACATGCATCTCACATATTAGTAATCCTGTTTTAGGCTCTTTACTTTCAGTCTGTTATTATACTCATTTCGTAATCACGATTAGTTAATAACCAACAAGTAACTGTTATAAAATTACTGATGCATTCTCACTAGCATTTAGAGACCATGTTTTAGGAGTTTCTATGTGCATTAGACATCCTGTTACTTAGGGTTTTTATTTTTTCTGAGTTGCAATTGTTGAACACCTCACCAGTATGTTTAATCTAATAATACAAGTTTGGTTAACTGCGTCCTTTTAAAACTGGAATTAATATGCATGCTCACCCCCTTTAAGGTAATTAGGCAACGCATACGACGCCTAGACAAACTTTAGGCCTAATAAGAATCGATTAATCATGTTTTACCGGTTTAAGACCAATCAGGCTCTTATAATTTTGAACTCTGCTGCTCCCACTCTTGCTGAAGTTCACTCTGTTTTTTTTTAAAAAAAACTCCCGCTCTATCTGGAAACAAAATCTTGAAATTGTGCATCTATTTACTCTCACTGATTTTCTGATTCTTGTTCTATTATGTTTTCAAACTACTGGGTTACCATTCTCTGCCCAGAATCGTGCTATTTTGAATACTTGTCCAGCACCTCGTTAAGCTACTGTCATTACTTGATTTCAAAAACCATGCTTTAACGATTTTTTTTCTCTATCGCTAAACTCAACTGCTGTTATCTATTCCTGTTTTCTGAAAACTCCTATCTTTGAGACCTTAAATGTGTTTGAGACGTGCTGATTACATGTTTACTTGTGGAGGGATCTGTGAGCTTTTTATTTGCCTTTGTGTTCCCTTTATGTGTAGTCCTACTTGTTATGTATGCCGCTTAGCATTTTGTCCTTTAAACCTAAGGGTTCAGCCTAGTCCTTACCTTGTAGGAATAGCGGTCCTAAATACCCTCTAGGACTTATAGGATGGGATGGGTAATAGCACACAATAAGCTTTCGTGACCAAATCACGCATTTTAAATAACCTTTACGGGATGGGAAGGGTAGAATATGGATATGATGACCGGTGCACCAATATCACGTGCGGCTCCTCTTCTGAGGAGTGATTGTTGGATATTGCATTGATGTGATCCATATTATTTGTAAACCTAGGACCCCCTTCCCTTTATTTGCTTTCATCTCTTCTTGTAAAACTATTCAAATCCTTTTTCATAAATTTCTGCCCTCTCTACTTTCCTTCAAAAGTTTTCAACCTAATTGCAATGTTATATGCGAATCCTTATTTGAGCCTTAATTGTTTACTTGTAAAGTCACTATCCGGGACCACACTAGTGGATCTTGAGGGATGCCTAACACCTTCCCCTCGAGATAATTTCTAGCCCTTACCCGAACTCTGGTTTTCCAACTCAAACTCTTCTAAAAAGTGTCCTAATGCACTATAATCATTAGGTGACGACTCTTCAACTTCTAAACCCAATTCTCGAAAGGGAATAGAGTTGTCCTCCCAATGTCGTATACCCGATTTCGACCCGTAGAAAAAGGGGGCGTCGACAGTCACATTCACTTCAGGAAATGGATTAATATTTATCAAAATTTCTCATCCTTCAGGGAACAGAACATAATTATCTGAACGCGCATTAATCACACAAATTGTGTGATGTCTTAGAAGCTCTATTACGATAGTGCTACTTCAGGAGCAAATCGAGGCATGCATGTGCTATAGAGAATATTTCTCTAGCTTATCTTCAATTGTAACCATAGAAAGCCTAAGTTAACCCTTTTGATAACCATAAACATATACCACTTCTGGTGGTTAACAAAAATTTAGTTACAATGAGATATACGAAATGTAACCACTTCTGGTGGTTGTATATTTCTTGCAAACTCTGTTGGAGTATAAGTGGATCTAACAATGTCATCCACTTTATAGTTTCCTATGCAATATTACTCTTCTGGAGTAAAGTTAAAATCTTAATTCGAAAATGAGTAAGTGAAAAACGGAACATAAAGATATACAAATTATAGTGTTTTAAAATTAATAAAATGCTCCAGAATCTCGTCCAGTGATTATGGCTCACTTACTAGGTTCCTAAGTATCTTTTTTATTTTATTTTAATGGCAGTAGCATACATAGCAAGTAAAACGCATAACTTATCTTTGATGGTGTATGATAGACCCATTATATCAAGATGAATTTTAGCATCAAGCACCCAAGACACGTAGTTTTTGCCCAATATATCCAATACTTTGATACTTTCAAAGTATTTGCTCGAGATGGCAGAGTCTCGTGCTGATAACGTGTTATAAAATAAAGACTTTAAAGTAAAGAAACTGAAGACAAGTAGAGAGAGAGAGAGAGAGAGAGAGAGAGAGAGAGAGAGAGAGAGAGATTTATTATTCAACTTCAAATTCATGTACATAATGAACTGAAATCCCCTCTATTTATAGAAGAAAGAAAGCTGCTGTATAAGCTGCTACTGTAAGCTGCTGTGTAAGCTGCTTGTAAGGTACTACTGCAAGTTGTTGTGTAAGCGGCTTGTAAGTTGCTTGTAAGCTGCTACTGCAAGCTACTGTGTAAGCTTCTTGTAAGTTGCTTGTAAGCTGCTACTGTACCAGATATAGATAATCTTCTGTCGGGGCTAATATTTATCCATAACGGAGTGCTGAAATGATAAACTTCTTCAGGAAGCTTATTTCCAATAGAGTACTAAATAGATAACCATATTTACGGTGAAGTCCCAAATGAATAAGCTTCTTCAGGAAGCTTATTTACAACATAGTACTAAATGAGCATCCATAATATAATATATATTTATAACAATATAGTAATTGTTTGTGTATTCTTTAATTTTTCAGTTTGCCAAAAATTTAGCCCCTCATATATGATTTTAGTCTCTTTCAGAAGAAATAAATGAGGATGCAAAAGAGCCTTGCATGTGGTGGGGGTTCACAACTAGTGGAACATATTCATTTCATTGTGTTACTTTTTATCATATTTCAAATGGCACAACATAATTCCTATAGTGATAGGCAATTATTTGTCCCAGAATCATTACTCATCAAATACCTTTATGTTTAACGTGCCAGGTCTTCATTAATGCAAATGATTAGACAGTATTAGTGTTCGATAATTGTATTCAAAGATGTGTTATGAGAATTAACATATTTGTCTAATTGTCCTTGACACGACTGCCAAGATCCGATTTTTTTTTTTTTTTTTATCATTGTGTAATTATAGTTTTAATTGAAATTAATGAATAGGCCCCATTTGAAATTTATTATCCCTCTTAGCTAATTGTGTTGGGAAATAAAACACATTACAAGAAAACTCAAGACAAACGAGCCGAGAAGTGTAGACATTTTGGTTGGTTCCACTTTGGATGCAAAAGTTTGGCGCTTGATTTTTAGGGGAAAAGAAAATGAGAGTGCCCAAGGAGATTCAAGGATGTCCTTGCAAAAAGTAACTATTCCGAGATAATGGACCGATAGTGGGGTAAAGATATTTTCCCAAAAGGACAAAAGAGCAATTCGGTTTACAAAGTATTCCGCGTTTATATTTTGGGGAAGGGCCGCACCCTATTTTGATGCAAGTATTAGTGGTTGATTTCATAGCTCGAACATACAGAGATAACTTGACATTTGCTCCAAGATTGCCCTTCTAAAGATTTTTCTCCCAAAGATAATGATAATTTAGTACGGTTAATTTTTTTTTCCTTTCTCTAATTTAGACTGTTAGCATGCTTTTATAGTTATTTTGAACCGTTAATTTACTACTCCAAATATTATTTTTGCGAAATTTTTTCACTTGACAAAAAATAAGACTCTTCCTTGAGGTTTACTGCTACTATAAATTAGCCACTATAATATTCTCTTATACTCAATTTTTGATAGCTAGATTTATGGATATTCCTGCAAGTTTTTCCTGATATTCTCAAGCGTAGAAAATCCTTGTTACTATATATTTCTAGCTCTTGTCCCATTTTGTTGGAATTTTCCATAATCACATACCTTAAAATCAGGGATGTCTCGACATAGTTAGGGGCCTAAAGCGTAACTTAAAATTAGAGGTCCAAATTTTTTATGATTGATTTTTTAAAAATAATCTTTTAATTGATAATATAGCTAACTGATTTAATCATTCTTGAGACGTTATTGATCTTGTATAAGATTTTATCTATTTTTATTTTGAAAAACTTCTTTCCGTAAGAGACAAAGGTAATATAGCACTGATTTTAATTCCATATTCCATGCACTTGGTTATGCAACCTTTCAGCGTCTTTTAAGGCTTTTTTACGATTTCACCAATTACGAAACGACAATTCTCATTATAACGTTTCCATCGTTGCGCCTTTTCCTTTGACGGTTGCTTCTGACTATAAATATAACTTTTTACCTTTGTCTTTTTCACAAAAGTTTAGAGTATTCAATTCTAATTTTCTTCTTCCTCGTACTACTATATCTTTTCAAACCCTAACCCTCGGAGAGTCCCCATTGTTGACAACCTTCTTCTTGCTCCAATTAGAAGTAGAAAAGGGGGAAGGCTTCGTATCTTAGGGTCTTGTTAATCAAGAGGTCCCTCTATTCCTTCATCGAGTTCTACTCCGCCTTCTAGGACTAGGGGTTCACTTTCTCAAAGATCTTCATCTAGAACTAAAGAACCCACTGAACCTCTTCGTGAACCTTTAGTGGATGAAATTGTTCCTGCGGAATTATCTTTCTATAATGATAGAGAATCCATCAGAAACCAACTGTCTTCATTAGATCGTGCTGACATCTACCCGACTCAGATTACTGAAGGTTTGATTTTTGTAGTTCGTAGAGATTGCCATTGGACTCATGACTTCCCCATTATAATCTCTAATGCGAACCAAAGAATCACTTCTTACTTAACTGGTTTTTCTTTTGTTTATACATACCCTTTCACGTTGGGTTTTAAACCTGCTATTGACCCTGTTATCCTTGAATTTTGTAGCTTTTTTAATGTTTGCTTGGGACAAATTGGCCCCATCGTGTGGAGGGCTTTTGCTTGCTTGAGGCATTTGGCCAACATGGCTGGTATACCTTTTACATTTTTTCATTTAATCCATCTCTATTCTCCCAAAGTCTTTCACCAAGGAATCTTTACTTTAGTGGCAAGAAGCAAAAGAGTTCTGGTCAGTCCAGAAGACGATAAAGACCGTGGCTGGTATGCCAGGTTCGTTGCTGCCCCCACTGTTGGACTAGTGGTTAAAGAGAATGTTCCCTTCCCTGAGAAGTGGAATTTTGCACGTAAGTTTTCTTCTTAATAACTTTCTCGTACCTTTTTCTCAATTTTGATGGTCATCATTTTAACTTCCTTTTCTTTTTCAGCAACCATGAGAGTTGTTGATGAAATTCCAAACTTCCATGGTTGGGTAGGAAAGCTATTAAATGTTACTCCGATGGATGATAGGTCCTGGAAAAACCTTTCTCATCGGTTTGGTTGGAAAGTGAAAACTCACGGTTGTGAGCACGTGATTTTTGCCTCACACAAATTACTCCCAAAAATTCAAAATAAAATAGTTTTTCTTTTGTGTGCAATTTTGTGAATTTTTCGTGATATTTTCAGCTATTGATTGCATTTGTGTGTACACGTTTATTTGTGTAAATTAATGGAAAAGTACAAAAATATAGCATTTTGAATTTAGGATTTTATTTTTAGTAAAATTGTATTTTTACAAGAAAAGCATAAAAAATAATGCACTTTGCATTTTAGTGTTTAATTGTGTGATTTGGTATTTAATTATTCTGTGATAATTACTACTTAGAGTTAATAAACATTTTTAGGATAAATTGATCAAGTTTAAATTTAGGTTTGGATTTTTATTTTATTTTATTAGAATTCTAGAATAATAAAAGGAAAAGAATAATAAATAGTTTATCAGAATTTGGGCCAAATTCAGTTTAATTTGAAAAGCCCAAATCAAATTCGCCCCAACCCGGTCCGCCCCAGCGTCGACCAAACGACGACGTTTTGGTCATGTCAATCTGGACCGTTGAATCAGCTTGATCAAACGGTCTAGAAGTTAACCCATTCACAAACCCTGACCCGACCCACCTTGTACCCGGTTCGGTTCAGCACCCATGTGGTTGAAACCACCCCGTTTTGATTATTGACTTGATTAGGACCGTTGGATTTCATTCATCCAGCGGCCCTGATTAAATCAACAATTTTAATATACCAAAACCCCCCCAAACCTCTTACCCCCATTTCATTCTCACACCCCCCGTCTCTCGTCTTCTTCAGAGACAAAACGTAACGCCACCGCCGCCACCAAGACGGAAATCGCCTACGGCGGTGTTCGGCGCCCAATCCCTCCCACTTTTACACCGTAGACTCCCCTCGACCCCCCGTCCCGAATCCCCACTCCGTTTCCCTCGAATGTTGCTCGATCTTCTCGAATATTAGATCGAAAACCTGGAACCCTAATAACCACCACCCTTTCCCCCTTTCCTCTGGTGGCGGCACCACTTCCCCTCAGCCCCAAATTAACACCAAATGACCACCAAACCACCCCTGATCCAAATCCATTAACCACTTGCCTCGAATCAACTTGGAACTTCTCGAATCTCCATTTGAAGATTCGAGCAGAACTCGAACCTACCCCAACCAAGCCTAAATTCATACCCTGGCACCCCCTGACCTCCCTCGTGCCCAAACCACCTTTGGTTTGGGTCAAATCTGGCTAGAAACACTCGAACCCCAAATCGAAATATAAGAACCCTAGAAAACCAAAACTGGTTTCTGTCCGAAATTGAAGGGAATTTGGGTGTTTAACTGACCTTAGTCGAAGTGTTATCAGTTGAGAACACTCGATTAAGGTCCGTTTGACCTCAAAAAGTTCAAGTCCATCTGTTCTCTGTTCCATTTAAGGTATTTTTCTTTCTTTCCTTTTATTCTATTTTTGATGTTTTAAATGTCTGTTTATTTGTTTAGAGTTGTTATATTAATTTTTTTATTTTTCTCAAATGTTCTGTTCTTCTCACTCAGACCTTTTATTTGGTCAAATTTACTTCTGTTCGTTGCTGAGTATATATTATAGGCTGTATAATCAATTCGAATAGTTTCGTCGATTAATTAAGTTTTTATTATAAATCCTTGTTTTTGTCAATGCCCCGTAAATTGCCTGATTATCTATTTCTGATTGATTGTTGTCAATTGTTATAGGCAATCGGTTAATTAGTTATCATCGATTAATTCAGTTTTACTAGTAGTTTTCGTCAAATGGTTTGAGGTCGAATGTTGTATGTACTGATCTTTAGGCAATTAGCTTCAGGGCATTGTCAATATACTGACAATGATCCTACATTCTTGTATAGGTTTGACTTAGAATTATGTTAGTTTAATCCCTACATTCATGTGATTTTGATTCAGTTTCAGCTTCAGCTTTAATGATTCTGTTGAGTTCTGTGTTGTGTTAGTTTGGTTTTGATTTAAATTCAGTTCATTTGTTTCAATTGGAATTCAACCTTAGTCATTCAGTTGTCAGGAGGATTGGTTATAGCTGTTAATCAGAATTAGTTTTAGATAATTGTTAGCTTGAACAGATTTTAGAGTTAAAGGTTTTAATGCAGATGAATAGATTGTATTAGGGCAGTAATATTAAGGAGTTTCAGGGGTGATTTGGGAATGGAATAGTTAGGATAATATTTTAATGTTAGTGTCTTGTTAGTGGGGTATTAAATGTCTTTAAATTAATAAGTTAATGGGGAACAAGAGGGAATTGGGGCTGAAAATAAGGAAAAACATTCCTTAGTGGGTTTTAAGTGGAAATATGCAGATTTTGGTTGCTGGGGGGTCGGGTAGTTAAGTTTTAAAGAGGGGGCAGGTCTGTAATGGCTATAAATAGAAGGCATTTGGACTGATTAAGGGGCGGAAGAGATCAGAAATTCAGAATTAGAAATATATAAAATAGGTTGACTTTTAATGTTGGAGAGGTCAGTTTAGTTTGAGAGTGAAAGTGACTGGATTTTAACACAAAAGTTCAGTTAGTTAGAGAGTGAAAACAGGCTGGATTTCAATGCTAAGAGTTCAATATTGAGAGGAAGGAAGTCTTGTCTTCTTTGATTGCTGAAAATCAGTTAAAAGAGTAGAGTTTCTTGAAAGTGTTCTTCTTTGAGAGTTAAAGAATAGAGAATCAGAAAGTACTGTTTCATCGCATTTCTGAGTAGATTTCTGCCCTCTGTTTGTTTCTGGGAGTTCTCTAGTTCAGTTTGGTATTCCTGGGGTTGTCAACTAGTTTTTCTGAGTTTGTTATGGGTTTCTCGTTACTGTTCCATTGGATATTGCTGGGATTTTGCTGGTTTTAATCTGTTATTGGGCTGTTGTTGTTGCTGTGTTGCTACTGCATCTGCTATTTCTCATCTTCCTCTTTTTTTGTTTCCAATAACAGGTACACAACTAAGCTCAATTGGATGTAGCTTGAGATGTAAACATGAAATGGAAATGCTCGGGCCCTTAATTATTTGATGTTGTATCTGTAGCTCAGTAGATATAGATGATAAGTAGTTGTATAGTCCAATTTGATTTATAACTCAATGAAATATAGACTATGAAGTTTGTACCTAATTAGGACTGTTTAAACCGTTAATTCGTGTTCATTAGTTGTAGATTTAGTATAGTTTAGTACTGATTTCAGCTAACATTGAGTTAAAAATCGAATATCAGTATTGTTTGGACTTACAATTAATTCAGAAGTCAACATGTGGTGCTTATTCCGATTTCAGGTTAAACGCGCTTTTAAAACAGCCCAACATGCTAGTTATTGATGTCCTCTCCTTTGTTCGTTAAGCTCACTACTTCGACGTAGGAACAAGTAATTGCATGTTAATGGTTAATATCAATAGTCTACTTGAATTTGAATCAGTTAACTTATTCATGAATGTTAGCAGAATCAAATAACAAAGTCGTGTAGTTCAAAACTCGATCCAGCATATGCATTGGGTTCTTTGGACCTAAAGTTGAAATGGCATTTGGTCTACTAATTTTCAATTGATAGACTATAGGATTTTCTAATAATAACTAATTAGGACCCCTTTTATTTATTTCTTTAGAGACAAATAAATAGAAGAATAATAGTCATTTTAGGATTAGCCTGTAAATAATAAATGAGACAAGCCTCGCCAAATAAAACGCATAAGTTGCGGGGCCCTCAGTAAATATTGCGTTAAAATACTTTAGATTTCGGGACGAACCGTCTAATGAATTTCACGTCTTTCCTCAAAATAATAATGCGCTAGTCACTTTAGGTGCGCTTTTAATAAATTACTTTCTTAAATTCGGGTGCACATTTATGTGACCCAAATCCAAATCTCAACAGAGTCGAAATATGTCAATAACCACGGGTGCATTGATGTGACGTGGTTCGAGACGTGTTTTCACGACGTTGCAATTCTTTCTTAAAATAACAACAATAAAAGCGGGAAAGAGTTAAAATTTGCACATAGGTTCAACATGTATAAAAATCAGATAAATAAGTCGAATATGACAGTTGAGAGACCGTGCTAGAACCACGGATCTCTGGAATGCCTAACACCTTCTCCCGGGTTAACAGAATTCCTTATCCGGATTTCTGGTTCGCAGACTGTAATACAGAGTCATTCTTTTCCTCGATTCGGGATTAAACCAGTGACTTGCGACACCATAAATTTCCCAAGTGGTGACTCTAAAATAAATAAATAAATCCCGTTTCGATTGTCCTTTAATTGGAAAAACTTCCTTTACGCCCTTGCGGGCGCATGTAAAAAGGAGGTGTGACAACGGTAAGCGCTTCTTTCCCTTATATCTTTTGCATTTCTGTTTACTTCTTTCTTTTGAATATTACCTTGACCCTTCTTGTTGTCAGGGTTTCCTATTCAAGGCATAAGTGCTGACGCCATCGTAGCTTCCAGAATTTCTTTGGAAAGAGCCCAAGAGATAATTTTGGGTTCTTCATCGAAAAGTAAAGCTACTGTTGTTCAAGACTCTGAAGAGGAGGAAGAACAAGATGGGGGTTCTCTGATAAAAAGGCCACTGGCTAAAAGATGCATTATTTCAGATGATGAAGCATCCCCCCTCGTTCTATTCCTTCCACCAAGCCTGTTGAAGCCTCGTTGGTGATTTTCGATGATGATGCTCCCGCGGCTGCTCATGATTCCGTTGATCAACTTTTTGCTCGTGGGTTTGATAATGAAAATTTGGGTCCAGTTTCTGATGAAGTGCCCCTTGCTTCTTTTCCCATGTCTGTCCCTATGACATCTTCTCTACCTGCCGTGATTGTTACCGTTGTTGCTCCGCCCCAGACTATTTTGACTCCTTCCACAGTTCCTCCCACAATTGTGTAACACATTGAAGTTGGTTCCTCAAATTGAAGTGGAGCTATGAAACAGGTTATCATCGAGGTCCCTGCCGATGGTAATCTTTTGAGAAAATCAGGTGGGGTTGACGTGTGGTTGAAACCCCTGATTGGTCCAATCGAGAGAGCCAAGCTTGAGAGCCACAACTCTTTAACTTGGATGAATGACATAATACAATCATATTTAAAGGTATTCCTTTTTAATGATTTGCTACTCCTTTTTATTAAGGTTCTTACCTTTTCCTTTTTTTTAGATCAACCTCGTTGGTACAGAAATGATGTAGAGGGTTTCTCACATGGAGCAATTAATGCATGAGTATCAAGTTGAAGCAGACAACAAGAGAGAACAACATGAAAGCCTTCAAATTGATATGGAAGTGTTAGAAGAGAACAAGTGCACCTTAGAGCAGCAGTTGAGGGTTTTAACTTCGGAATTGGCAGTTGAAAGAGCTTCCTTAAATCAAGCTGGTAAAGACAAAAATCTTCTCAAAACTTCTTTTTCTGAGCAAATCTTCAAGGCTAGTGAAGAAATCAGAGAGTTGAAGGCTCTCTTAAGTGAGAAAGAAGCGTATGCCGGTGAACTTGTGCAAACTCTGACTCAAACTCAAGAAGACCTCCGGGAATCTTCTGATAAGGTTCCTTCCTTAGAAAGTTCACATGCTTCTCTTTAAACTTCTTATGATTCTGCCTTGGCTGAGAATGAGAAGCTCAAAAGTGAAATTGCTGAATAGGAGAAAGATTACGAGATTCTTGAGGATAAAACCGCAATTGAAGTGAGTTGGGCGTTTTTAAATACTCGCCATGATACCCTTGTAGAAGTTAGCCAAGAGAATTTTAATTTGGAAGCTGAGTTAGCTAAAATAAGAGAAACCATTGAAAAGACTCAGCAGAGTCAAGACTTTCCCTCTCCCGTGGCTGAAACTTCTGGAAATCTTGAAGATGATCAAGGTACGGTAAGTGTTCCAATTCCTTCAAGTCAAGTTGAGCCTACTGCTGTTGATGACCCTGCTTTGGGCTCCTTCTTCAACTCCCCAGTGACAAGTTTATGATATGTGACTCCTCTTTTTTTCTTTCTTTGATGGAATGTGGTTATAACCCTTGGTCCCATTTGAGGATTTGTTGAAAATATCAAGTCCCCAGACTTTTTTCGGGGCGTTTTGTATAAATAACTCTTAGTTTATGACTAAGTTCATACTTGGTCTAAATTTTTTAATATTAAGAAGTTTTCGTAGTTATTTTTGAACTTCTGTTTTGCTTATTCTTGCCTTTATATTTAAGGACTTATTCAATAATTTGCACTTTTATTTTGCAAAATACTTTTTTAACTTCATGAGTGTTTAAATCAATCATGAATTTTATAAAAGAGGGCCCCTTTATATTCGATACTTAATGAAGAAGACGTCTCAACTTCATAATGGTGTAAATGTATGAAAAAGGAGAAATAGGAATACACATATTTCTTGAAATAACTTTGGCAAGTTTTTATTTGAACTTTGTCAAGTTTTAAATAACACCTTACATGTGTTTAAATAACTTCTATAACTTTTTCGTAACTGTTTTCCTTACAACAGATTTAAAAAAAAAAGAAAATAAAACACAAGGTTTTTATTTATAACCCATTTCAGTATATTGCCTTTAACCTAACTATGATAAGGTTTTTCTTATTTGGTCTTTTTCCTGAAAAGGAATAAAATATACGGGACTCGGAGGTACGATTATAGATGTAGAATGCTTAGCCCGTCTCAATTTCTATCGGAATAGTTGTAACTCTAGACCGGGAATTTAATTTATTCCACGTGCCTTGCAGGTCGTGATTCATCATTTAGTACATATTAGCTTTTTTCCTATCATCTAAAATCGTTAGTAAAATTTTAACAATTCAAAAATAAAATTTTAAAATGAGGATACCTGATCGTGGGTACTCCTTAGAAATAGTATCTCTTCAGGTGAACGACATTCCAATGTGAAGGTAATATCTTGCCATCCATTGTTTCCAGCTCGTATGCTCCTTTCCCCGCGATACCATGAATCTTGTAAGGTCCTTCCCAGGTTGGACTTAATTTTCCTGCATTAGCCGCCTTCGTGGATTGAAAAACTTTCTTGAGTACGAAGTCCCCAATCTTAAAGTATCTTAGACAAGCTTTCCGATTGTAATATCGTTCCATGACTTGCTTTTTTGCTGCCATTCTTATTAATGCAACTTCCCTGTTTCCTTCAAGTAAATCAAGGTTTATGCGCATTTCTTCTTCATTGGATTCCTCTTACGCTTGCGTATACCTCGTACTTTGCTCCCCTATCTCAACTGGAATTAAGGCTTCAGCTCTGTACACCAATGAGAATGGTGTTTCACCCGTACTTGTTTTTTCTGTGGTACAGTATGCCCATAAAACACCAGGTAGCAATTTTGGCCAATTACCTTTGGATTCTTCCAATCGTTTCTTCAAATTGTTGATAATGACTTTATTTGTCAATTCAGCTTGTCCATTACCCACCGGATGATAAGGTGTTGAGGTAATCCTTTTAATCTGCTAACTTTGAAAAAATTCTGTGATTTGTGCGCCTATAAATTGCGGGCCATTATCACACACGATTTCCTTTGGTACACCGAATTGACATATAATATTTTGCCAAATGAAATCTCTGACTTCTTTTTCTCGTACCTATTTAAATGCTCTTGTTTCTACCCATTTAGTAAAGTAGTCAGTGAATACAAGCAAGAATTTTACCTTGCCTTTTGCTTGTGGTAGTGGACCCACGATGTCCATCCCCCATTTCATAAAAGGCCACGATGCAATGACCGAATGTACCAACTCCGTAGGTCTATGCATGTTGTTACCATATCTTTGGCACTTATCACATTTAGCCACGAAATTTTCCGCTTCTTCTTCCATTTTAGGCCAATAATAGCCTGCTCTAATCATGGTTCTTACCAGTGATATTCCTCCTACGTGATTTCCACAATGCTCCTCGTGTATCTCTCTCATTACATATTCCTTTTGAGAAGGCCCGAGGCATCTTGCTAAGGGACCATCGAACATTTTTCGATAAAGATTGCCTTGCTTTAAACAATACCGAGCAGCCTTTTTACGAAGCGCGAGAGCCTTTTTCTTGTCTTCAGGGACGGTTTCATACTGCAAAAAAGTGACAATCTCGTTCCTCCAATCCCAGGTTAAGTTATTGAAATTTACCTCATTTTTGTCAGGATCGAGAACTGAATGAAACAAATGGATTAAGGAGGCATTTTTATTGCTCGTCACATCCGCCGCGGATGCGAGATTGGCTAGGGAGTCTGCCTCGACATTTTCATCTCATGGTATCTGCGTAACTTTCCAGGTTTGGAATTGTCTAATCAGATCTCGTACCTTTTCTAAGTACTGCTGCATTCGTGCTTCCCTGGCTGTATAAGTCCCCAGCATTTGATTAACTATGAGCTGCGAATCGCTTTTGATTACAATCTGATTAATACCAAGTTCACGTGCCAGTTCTAAACTTGCAATCACAGCTTCATACTTTGCCTCACTATTAGTTATAGGATGACATTTTATGGCTTGTCGAATGGTTTCACCCGTAGGTGGTACCAAAACAATTCCTAAACCTGCCCCCTTCACATTAGATGAGCCATCAGTAAATAAGGTCCAAATTCCCGGATTAGACCCATTAAACACCTGTAGTTCCTTTTCAGCTTCTAATTGTATCTTATGGCTAAAATCAGCCAAAACATCTGCTAACACCTGAGATTTTATAGCGGTTCTAGGTTGATATGTGATGTCGTATTCACTCAATTCTATGGCCACTTGGCTAATCTACCTGATAATTCATGTTTATGTAATATATTAAGCAATGGATAAGCAGTTACTATGGAAATAGGGTGACATTGAAAATAAGGCCTTAGTTTTCTAGATACCATGATCAATGCAAGTGCAAACTTTTCTAATTGGGGATACCACGTCTCCGCATCTAATAATGATTTGCTAACATAATAAATTGGAGACTGTTTACCTTGGTCTTCACGAACTAAAATAGCACTCACCGCTACTTCTGAAACAGCTAAATAAATAAGTAACCTTTCTCCGACCTTCGATTTTGCGAGCAACGGTGGGTTTGAAAGGTATGCCTTCAGGTTTTTGAGCGCTTGTTGACACTTTTTTGACCATTCGAACTGGTCTTGCTTTTTAAGAGCCGAAATGAATTTAAAACATTTTTCTGATGATTTGGAAATAAATCTTCCCAAGGCTGCAATTCTTCCCGTTAGTCTCTGCACCTCTTTCTTATTTGTAAGCATGTCAGAAATTTCTTCAATGGCTTTAATCTGTGCGGGATTTACTTCAATACCACGGTTAGAAATAAGGAAACCCAAAAACATACCTGATGAAACGCCGAATACACATTTCTCGGGATTTAGCTTCATATTGAATTTTCGTAAGATCTGAAATGTATCAGTCAAATGCGATATATGATCTCCTGATTGTTGAGATTTGACAAGCATATCATCTATGTAGACTTCCATAGTTTTTCCTAAATGTTCTTGGAACATTTTGGTCACCAATCTTTGATATGTGGCACCAACGTTTTTGAGATCAAAGAGCATTACTTTATAATAGTAAGTCCCCCTGTCTATTATAAATGAAGTTTTTTCTTCATCTAGGAGATCCATTTTGATCTGATTGTACCCTGAATACGCATCTAAAAAGCTTAACAATTCATGTCCTGTAGTAGCATCAATCAGTTGATCTATATGTGGTAATGGAAAAGAATCTTTAGGACATGCTTTGTTAAGGTCGGTGCAATCTACACAAACTCGCCATTTTCCATTCTTTTTCGGTACTACCACAGTATTGGCTAACCGATTAGGATACTTTACCTCACGGATAGACCCGATTTTTAATAGTTTTTGAACCTCATCTTGAATCACCTGATTTTTGAAAGTCCCTTGCTTTCTCTTCTTTTGCTTGATTGTCGGATACGATGGATCTTCATTTAACTTTTGAGTCATTACTTCCGGGGGTATTCCTGTCATATCAGAATGGGACCAGGCGAAACAATCCACGTTAGTTTTTAAAAATTTATTCAATTTACCTTTCGTGTCGTGGCTTAAGTTGGCCCCAATGTAGACTTTCCTTTCAGGCCATTGTGCAAATAACTCTACAGCCTCCAGTTCTTCAATTGTTGTTTTGATATTTTCATTTTCTTCTGGTTCTTGAATAGAATCGGGCCTTGAGTCCATATCTGTCCGTCCTTGTTCAATTGAGGCTTGTGCCATGATATCCTCAACGGGATTCTGTAATTGCTACTTTTCTTCGTTTTTCGTACTTGAATCTGCTACAAAATTGATGCTCCGGGAAGTCTGTTGATCCCCACGATTTGACGTATTCCCCATAGTGATGAGAGTTTAATAACTTGATGTGAGATAGATGGAACAACATCCATCTCGTGGATCCACGGTCTCCCGAGAATCATATTGTAAGCCATTTCTATCTCTACCACTTGAAATTTCGTATCTTTGACCACCCAATCTGCGAATGTTGTAAGTGTTACCTCCCCTTTTGTCACAATGCTTGAATCGTCGAAGCCAGACAAAGTATATACCTTAGGTACTAGCTTATCTTCATCTTACATCTCGCTTAGTACTCTTAGCAAAATAATGTTCACGGAACTACCTAGATCAATTAAAACTCGTTTTACATTAGTATCATGTACAAGTAGAGAGATTACCATTGCATCGTTGTGTGGAGTTAACACGCCATCCGCATCTGCATCAT
Organism: Nicotiana sylvestris; assembly: GCF_000393655.2. Lineage (NCBI taxonomy): Eukaryota > Viridiplantae > Streptophyta > Magnoliopsida > Solanales > Solanaceae > Nicotiana > Nicotiana sylvestris. Next base: position 37,324,461 of record NC_091063.1, on the reverse strand, counting down.
CAAATATAATACTTTCTTCCTCTAGAACATGTCAGACCCATTTCCCATGGGTAATTGTAACTTTAGAAACTTTATTGGCCGCCGTATATGTTACGCCATTGATTTCCTCGCCCCCGCTTATAACATTAACGGTCCTTTTCGGAGAAGGAGTTTTAGGGGGCTCCTGCCTATTCTTCATGTATGCTTGCTTACCTTTTTCACTAAATAATTCAATAAGATACCCTTTTTTCAATAGATGGTCGACTTCTCCTTGTAGCAATCTACAATATGCTGTTTTATGACCATGATCGTTGTGAAATTCGCACTAGTGGTCAGGATTACGTCTATTTGGATTTGATATCATTTCTTTTGGCCATCGCACCTTATCACCCATGCTTCTTAATACGGCTACAAACTCTGAAGTGCTGACATTAAAATTGTAACCGCCAAATATTACCTTCAAGTTTCTATCATTATCTCGCGTCTCTCGCGTGTTTCGATCGTTTTCAAACCTCGATGATGAGCCTGACTCTCTATTCCTTGATCTATGATCATACCTTGAATTGTCCTACTTTGATCGTGAGTCTTTCCCTGCTGGGCCCATATATGGTTCGTATCTATTTTTTACCGGACCTTTTTTCGGTTTCTGCACGTCTTGAACTCACTTTCTCCTCTTTTTGAGACCGGGAGATAGTATCTTCTTCTATCCTTAGCTTCGTGTTGTATCTGTTGTAAACGTCATTCCAGGTTGTTGCTGGAAATTCACGCAGACTTTCCTTGAGTCATCTCGTGGCTTTTGAGCTTTTCTCATTCAAATTACTAGCGAAAGCCATAGCTGCCCAGTTATTAGGTATGCGTGGTAGCGTCATTCTTTCACGCTGGAACCTATCCATGAACTCTCTAAGCAACTCTGAATCTCCTTGCTTGATTTTGAAAATATCTTCCATTCTTTTTTCGACTTTTTGAGCTCCCGAATGTGCTTTGATAAATGAATCTGCAAGCTCAACAAAAGAATTTATAGAATTTTCGGGTAAGAGAGAATACCATGTCAATGCTCCCTTGGTGAGTGTTTTACCAAATTTCTTGACCAATACTGATTCGATTTCTTGTTTGGTTAAATTGTTGCCTTTCACACCAGTTGTGAATGCAGTCACGTGATCTCGTGGATCAGTTGTGCCATCATACTTTGGAATATCGGGCATCTTGAACTTCTTCAGTATTGACACCGGAGCAGCACTAGGCTTCCATGGTTGTTGTTGTTGTTATTCAACATGGTAAGTTTTTTTATGAAAGAATTGATTAAGAAAGTTAACGATTATCAGATTCCCGGTAACAGAACCAATTTGTTTAACCAAAAATAGGGATAAGCTTATGTTAGAAGAACTTGAGTTACTGATAATCAAATAGAAATAAGAATAATTGAGAAATAATAGCTGAACGCAAAGTAAATCAATGTATTCCAATAGTATTTCGTGTCCTTACAAATGATCAATCTTCTCCTTTTATAGCTATTTCTAGGTAATACGTTTTGTTTTCATCATAATAGTGTCATTATTGATAATTAATGACATTTATTGTAACGTTACCATCAGTAATCATATTTGATTTAATACAGATTCCTTAACGTTTTCCGTATTTAATGCCCAGTAGTACGTATCTATATCTTATTTACTATCAGATTCATTCCCTTCCATCATAAAGAGGTTCGAGCGTCTATCTCTCTTGTTTTTTTCTGAATATCTACCCGTGCCTGTTGAAATTCGTACCTCTTTGATTATTCTTCGTCATTTTCTTTGACTGGTCCACGTGTCATGACGTGTCATCTTATAATAAATTCCATATATAAACTTAATTTTTCCCAATACAGGTACCAATACTGGCACTGGTCTCATTATTCCCAACCCTGGAACTGGCACTGAAATTCCAGGTGGTGGAAGCATCTCCGCACCACCATCTCGTCATTGAGTTTCTTTAGTTTTGATTCTGTCATTTATCGTTCATGAAATAAGCATGCAAATGTAGTGTCGTTTCGGGGGGAGGGGTTGGTTTACTGCGTTTCTGTGTTGATGTTTGTGTTTCTGAAATATTGTTTGGCTATCTATCTCTAATACTGGTCAGGTTTAAGAGGAGTATAACTTTCTAGTATTTTACCAATAAATATCACTGTTATCTGTCTTAATTACGTGACCACAAATTGTTTCTTAAAATTATTACATTTGGAAGAACAGAGTTCAATATTGTAAGAGCATCCAAAAAACTACAATTCCAGAACCAGAACCACTCACTTAAGTGCCCCTACGGTTGACACAATTTTTTTTTGGTTTTCCACCCGGTGTCCGGTACCCGTATTGGAGCTCGACTATATTCGAATTCGTGCCGCATAGGGCCCCATTCGAGGGGAAGTGCTCCCTACCAAGGATTTTTTCGTACCCAGGACTCGAACTCAAAACCTCTGGTTAAGGGAGGAGCACTTAAGTGCCTTCGGTTGGCGCAATTATTTTAGACCCTAAGGAGGAAGAGTTTAGTTCTATGTATAATAATAATAAAAAAGTTATACCGTCACTTATAAGGTGATTACAATTGTTATAAAGAGTTAGTACATGTTACCACTGATAAGCTATTCTATGCAAAAAGTGAGAAATATATTACTCAAATTTCCAGTTGAAAAATACGTGTAATAATTATAAGTTTGCTGAAATTTAACCCAAAAAAAAAAAAAACAGCCAGTCAATGCCACAGGAGAAAAAGGGCAAACAAAGAGAGGTGTATGGCTATATTACATTATTTTTGCCTACTCGATATATATATATAGTCGAGTGTTTAAACTAGACTTAACTTTGATGGTCCCAAGAATAATGCTCTTTGATTAAGGTCATGTCAACCACCACAAGTTGAAACATTACCTCCTCCCAACCACTTTTCTACACGAATAGATGCCATCTGATATCTTTGTCGATGTCCAACAAAATCTTCAATGTTCAAGTTACCCTCACCATATATAAGATGTATTCCTCACTAAATAAAATTTAAAGTCTTTCAATATCCTCAGTGTTTTTTTAGTTTGCATGCTCGAATAGTAATTTGCCCATGAGAGAAACCACTCAAATTATGTCGCATTTGGAACGTCGCCACTGCGCACAATGCTCACTATGAAATGCTGGAATGTGTTTACTAAGGTAGCTAGATTTTGAAGGGGAGCCTTGGCGTAACTGATAAAGTTGCTGCCAATCAAGAGATCACGGGTTTGAGCCGTGAAAATAACATATTGCAAAAATGCTTGGTAAGGCTACGTACAATCAACCCTTGTAATTTGGTCATTTTCCGAACCCCGCGCATAGCAAGAGCTTAGTGCACCGGGCTGCCCGGACAGCTGGATTTTGCGCGTGACTCAACTCAGAAAATTATAGGAAGGGATAGTGGCCACAGTTGTAACAACTGACAGAGTACACATAGCAGAACCATACCTCATTTTAATGCTGCATTTTGTAAGTGACCCTAAAGATGTTATGGTCATTTGTTAGGACAACAAACAAAACCCCGAAGCCATCTGCAGGCTTCATAACAAAATAAGTCATACTTACCAAAACATAATTAATTAAACCTTTGCCTTGGCTGATATACTTATTGGAAATAATATCAAACTGAAATAGAAGCTTTCTGAGTCCCCATCAATATGGTGTATTTCACATGTGGCCAAGTTGAAAAGAACGAAAATAATTTGAGAACAGCAAAGGAGATCCTAGAGGTTGTCAATTGAGCATCAGAATATTTTCAGCGCCATATCAACATGTAAATTGTGTGATCCGGCACACCAAGAAAGCTACTCAATGTCATATATATTACGAACATTAAATAAGTAACTCGCGTGGTACAGATGAATTCGACATAGATCACCAGTGCAACAACTTCATTCCTCTCCATATCGCAGTGTCCAAAATAAGAAGGAAAGAATCTCTAAACTGGAATAAACCAGCAGTTTTGCATTTCATAAGAACTTGGACTCTATTGATCTGGATATAGCTTATTATTAAACCTGAAAATCAAAACAAATTTAATGGTCAAAGGAATGGTTCAGGAAATTAGACAATTGCAGGCTTTCATGCATGTGTTTTGGGGCTGGGCGGGGACTAAATATGCCATTTCTATATACATTATTCGACATAAATATTTCGATAGACAATACTAATGGACACCCATTTATTCTTCAACAGTAGTATTTCAACTTTTATAGGGTCCCAACTTTTCTAAGAGCATGTGTTTCGCAAATTGGAGATTCACAAAAGACACAAAAGAAGGGACATCTTTGCAGTTGCCGAAGTATCGAGGCGAATGTGCGATCCATGCTTGCACATGAGAACCTCAAATAGCAAAGCAATCCTCAAATGTCGTCTTCTTCTACTTCCATTTCATTTTCCTTTTCCCTTATGATGTTTCACTTTCAAGCTTAAAACCAATGAAAATCTGCACATCTATCTTTAGTTTTTCGCATATTAGAAAAGTTAGAAAAGATCAACTAGAACTTATGAATAACCTAAACAGAAAAAGATATTTTTGTCAACATCGATAACTATGAAAATGAGATAGCTGGTAACTTGGCCAAAAAATGCTTCAGCGTACTAATGAACAACCTCGAGAACATCCAGGTCGATACTTCAGTATGCAATCAATGGGTCTCATAAATTGCACATTACCTACTAAGATCCAGATTGGTTGAGGAACAACAGAAATCAAATTTAAGTTCAGAGAATACAGGGCTGCTCATAGTACGAAAGATCCAGATTGGGATGAAAAGTTCCAGCCAGTTATCCACTGCTAGATCAACTAAATTGTTGGGACAAGTGACCACAATTCATTCCTGTCACACCCCCAAAACACATACCCCCCCCTACCCCCCCCCCCCCACACACACAAGAATGCACTCAACAATGTAAACACATTACTTTGTCTAACCTTTTTCCTAGAAAACCTTTCCTTCCAAAGAATTTTCTTGGCAACAGATTTTCTCTTCCAAGTATTCACCTACTCTAAAGGAGCCCGTTTTCCAGCATCAGTATACACAAATATAGGTACTTCCTACAACAACAATATACCAGTGTAGTCCCAGAAGTGGGGTATGGGGAGGGTAGAGTCTGCACAGACCTTGCCCCTACCTTTAAGAAGGCAGAAAGACTGTTTCTAGTAGACTCTCGGCTTAGGAAAGATAAATGGAAGGGGCATAGGTACTCCCTATGCAATAGCAACAACAACATACCCAGTATTATCCCACATCGTGGGTTCTTGAAATGGTAGTATGTACGCAAACATTACCCCTACCTTGTGAAGGTAGAGAACCTATTTCCAATAGACCCTCGGCTCAAAAAAACATAAGTACCACATTAATTAAAAGATAGACAAGGAGGGACAACACCAAAAAGCCATGTAAAAGCAGCATAAAAACAACACGATAATAAGATGATCAAAATGAAAGAAAATGACGGGTAGTCATAGATACCTACTACCAACAGAATGCGAGAGTGTGTACTAATACTACTGGTATGAATAATTTACCACCTACCCTACTACCCTCATCCCGACCTCCACACCTTTCTATCAAGGATCATGTCCTCGGTCAGTTGAAGTTATGTCATGTCTTGCCTAATCACCTCTCCCCACTTCTTCTTCGACTTACCTCTATCTCTCCGTATGCCCTCTAATGTCAACCTCTCACACCTCTTCATCGGGACATCTGTGCTCCTCCTCCTCACATGTCCAAACCACCTAAACCTCGCTTCTTGCATCTTGTCCTCAATGGGGGCTACACTCACCTTGTCGCGAATAACCTCATTCCTAATTCTATCTAACCTGGTGCGCCTGCACATCCATCTCAACATCCTCATCTCTGCTACCTTCATCTTCTAGACATGGGCGATCTTGACAGGCAAACACTCAGCCCCAAACAACATAGTCGGTCTGACCACCACTCTGTAGAACTTACCTTTAAGTTTTGGTGGCACCTTCTTGGCACACAAAATACCAGAAGCGAGTCTCCATTTCATCCATCCCACCCCAATGCGATGTGTGACATCTTCATCAATCTCCCTATCCCCTTGGATAATAGACCCAAAGTACTAAAACTTCCTCCCCTAAGAATGACTTGCGAGTCCAGCCTAACCTCCCTTTCTCTCCCTGAGTCTCACCACTAAACTTACACTCCAAGTATTATGTCTTAGTCCTACTCAACCCGAAACCTTTAGACTCCAGGTATGCCTCCACACTTCTAACCTCGCGTTCACACCACCTCGCGTCTCATCAATCAATACAACATCATCTGCAAATAATATGCACCACGGCACCTCCCCTTGGATGTGGCGCGACAGAACATCCATCGCCAGAGCAAACAAAAAAGGGCCGAGTGCCGACCCCTGGTGCAACCCCATCATGACCGGAATATGGTCTGAGTCCCCTCCTACCGTCCTCAGTCGGGTCTTTGCTTCATCATACATGTCCTTAATCATCCTAATGTAGGCAACAGGTCCACCTCGAGCCTCCAAACACCTCCACAAATCCTCCCTCGGGACTTTATCGTACACTTTTTCTAAGTAGATGAACATCATATACAAGTCCCTCTTCCTCTCCCTATATAGCTCCATCAAACTCCTAACAAGGTGAATGGCCTTTGCAATCGAGCGCCCCGGTATAAACCCGAATTGGTTCCCCAAAATACACACTCCTCCTCACCCTTAGCTCCACCACCTTCTCTCAGACTTTCATAGTATGGCTAAACAGCTTGATACTTCGATAATTATTGCAATTTTGAATATCACCCTTGTTCTTGTATAAAGGAACCATCATGCTCCATCTCCACTCCTCGGACATCTTCTTGGTTTCAAAAATAACATTAAATAACTTAGTGAGCCACTCTAAGCCCACCTTGCCCGCACTCTTCCAAAACTCCACCGGGATTTCATCCGGCCCGGTCGCTTTGCCCCTGGTCATCTTACGCATAGCCCCTCCAACCTCCTCAACTAATCCGCCGCCTACAATATCCAAAGTCGCAACGACTCCCGGAGAGTTCTAAATCACCGAGTACAATATTCTTATCCCCCACCTCGTTCAAGAAACTATGGAAGTAGATCTGCCATCTCCGACGGATAAGCCCCTCATCCAACAAAACTCTACTTCTTCGTCCTCGATGCACTTCACTTGGTCCAAGTCACGGGCCTTCCTTTCTCTCACCTTGGCTAACCTAAACAACCTCTTATTCTTACCTCGCTCTCGAGTTCTTCAGACAAATGACCAAAAGCTGCAGTCTTGGCCGCCGTAAATGCTAATTTCGCCTCCTTCTTAGCTAATTTATATTGCTCCTTATTCACCCTTCTCTCCTCCTCGTCTACACTTTCCACTAGGTTTAGATACATCACTTTCTTGGTCTCCAATTTTTCTAACACCTCTCCATTCCACCACCAGTCTCCTCTGTGTCCATCAGAGTAACCCTTCGAGATCCCTAATACCTTTGTAGCGACTACCCTAATGCACTGTGTAGTCGTGGTCCAAATAGATGCAATAGCCGGAAAACAAACTCTTACCTTATAAATGGCATTCAAGCTTAAATATTGGATCCGCCTCTGTTTACCAATCACAAGAAAAGATGAAATTAAAGATAGAAGATGCCTACCGAGATTAGAGAAGATACTTCTCCTACTATAAGGCCCTTTGTATTCACGGACTACTAAACAGTCATCATTAAAGTACCAATAAACTAGAGATTTTTCTTTTTCAAATTAGCACTCGGGATACTATTCCAGACCACAATTTCTTTCTTCAAAAGGAACCCGAGCCAAAAACTGTTCTCAACACTAGAACTTTTAGCAAGGATATGGTCTAGCTTTGGAGACGAATCCAATTGCAGCCGAGGTCTAAAATTTTTCCATTCTACAATTCACTAAACAAACTCCAAATTAACCAAACATTCGAATAATCAAAGACAGTACTTGGGGTCATTCAGAAACCCCTATGAAATGAACTTCCCAATTGATGCAGGTGACTTGAAACCCATTCGTCATATAGTTTGTGAAATGCTGAGAGAGATCCACTGTCTCAAATCAAACAACTACGCCTCGATCCCATGCAATTTGGGTCTGGGTATATGAATCATCACTGTTCATGAGGCTTCATTTAAGCTTGCTTTCTCAAATCAATGGAAACCAATATGTCCTACTCAGGGGCGAAGCCACCTTTCGATAAGGGCTTCGCCGAGATATTACGAAAACTAACACTGCATATATAAGTAATATATTAGATTTTAGATGTATATGACATATATCAAACGCCCTTTGTTGGAATTTTTTATTTTACTTCTTTCAAGTCTCAACACCCTTTGGTAAAAATTATGGCTTCGCCACTGCTTTCTATAGAAAGATTTTCAGCAAGAAACTGACTTGAAAGTTATAAAGTTTAAGCCTTTTATCTTTCTAAATGGTTCAGGCCTCTTAAATCTCCCATAATTTCGGATCCTAACATTCACAATTATCACAAATACAAATAGTTAAGCTCAGGTGTAACAACTGAGTCAAATGATACGGAAAACGAAATGGGTAGCTAAGGAAATATAAGAATTACCTGGATAGATCAAATCCCGACCATTTTGAAGAGAGCGTAGCAGAGGAAACAAAAGAATACAAAGAGGAATACATAATCTACAAACACAAAGAATTTGGTGGATCCATGGTTTCTCTTCACCCTCTTCTTCTGATTTGAGGCGTCTTCGTTTGACTCCACCTTTCCCATTATTCTAATTCCCAAACAAAACCGCAGATCAATGAATTTATTTTGTAGCAATAGATCTGCCTCTCGCTGCTCTGCTTCTTTGTTTCTTTTTAGTATACCCGCGCTTTGTCGCTCGCATATGCACCGCACGTGACTCAGATTTGCGGCTGGGCCTGTGCCTTCCTTTGAACACTAGCCGTTGATCTTATTTACTAGATTCCTTTCATTTGCATACATGTTGGAATTAGTCGTAATAGGACTAGTTATAATGCGATTGGTTATTCTGATAGTAATTTTTATTGATTATTTGGTATATTATATTATTCATACAATTATCAATTTGCTGCTTTATTCTGAAATTACTGTTTCATCCTTTGATAGGTATAAGTTATCTCGATACTATTTTTAATCCTGAGATAACTTATTCAAGGATTAATAACCAAATAAGGAAGAAGGTGATACTAAATTTTTATTCCAAAATTATTTTTGCTTATCCATGTTAGCAAACGATCCTTTGGTCCTATTTTGTTTGTCAACTTCTAGTTATATGGGATATATAATCAACTTTTTGAGACTAAAATAGGAATATATGTTTTATGAAATTTTAATATAATTTAGATATTCAGATGAGAAAAGAATATATTTAACAATTCTAGATAAAGATTGTATGGGTTAAAAATATCCTAATTATATGTGGGCCGAGTCAACATTAAGAGAGCCTTCGAAGGCTGCTACGTGTCACCAATGTATTCTCAACAAGGGACGAAGGCGAGGTCGAAGTGATATGACAAAGGACGAAGACGAGGTCTCGGTACACTCCTTTTAAAAGGACAATAACAACTAATTTTAATGATAAGACTTAAAAGAGAATATTCCAGCCAATATTCTTCCGATCTGTACTATTAGGGTTTTTATGGCCTATGTACCCTTATAAATAGAAAGATATGTAGCTACAAAGGGGGATCGAATATTGATTGTAAAAGACAAAACTTTGACATCCTCTAAAGATTCTTGCTTTATATACATACAAAATATACCTTTTCCTCAGATCTGATTTTAGCTTTTCCCCCACGATCCCAGGAGAATCCGAATATTCAGAGACTCATCAATCATTCATTATTGTGAGGAGGATTATCACCGAATTTCATCCCTTTTCGGTTACCTCATTTGCATTTATTTACATAAATGTCGTTATATTTCATTTATTACTATTTAATGTTATCTTCTTTATTCTTGGGCAATTAAATACTATTTACTATCACACATTTATTGTTATTTTAAATACTTGTGATATTTTTCTACGAAATTAGTTGAACAGTTTTTTGGATATTAATATTGGTATGAATTAAACTTATTTTATTCATAAAATCTAATTATTTAAACCTAGATCTAAATTTTGGGTCAAACAAAGATCACTTAAACTTGTTTAAAATATTTTGTTCGCTATAATGTGTTAACGTCAATGAAAAGACTGTGTATGTTATATAATCCTAGATTTATAAATGAGGAACAAAATTTATACTATCAAGATTTTACAGTTTGATGATACCAGTATAAATCACACATACTAATCCGTGAAAGTTCAATTTTTGATCCCCTTTTTAACTCTGGAAAAAATGAAACAAATTGTTTAGAGAATATTTAATGGCTTTATTTCGTAATAATTCTAGAAAAGAAAATGATTCTAGAGGAAGTGTTGACAAATAGATAAATTCAATTTGGAAGGAAAATTTTGAACCAGTTGTAAACCTGTAACGTCATGTGCTTGGTTAATAAACTTAAGAGCACTAAAGTTAGCAGGTGCATATATAAACAGGCGAAAATGGAAATAATTCTTACCCAGTTCAATTTTGGGATTGATTCGACGGAGTGCTTCTGAGTTCTGAGCTTAGCTAAGTTAATACCCAATTCATATTCTTTTTCTCGTTTTCGGCTGTCAATATACAATCTGATAACATTACTCCAATTTTCTAAATAACCCTATTATTTTGTGTTTGACCATTTAGGCTCATTTTATCAAAGTTTACTACTCCATATGTTTCAAATCTACTGTTTATATTGGTTAATATTTGGCAAAAGTCCAACACATAAAGGCATAAGTCCCCAAAAGATTATTTTCCAGTATAACTAATAATTAAAATAGAGCAAAATACTATAGAAATTATTTTAAGATTTATATGATTTTCAGAATAAAAAATTTAAAAGAAATTGATTTACTATATAGGCTGTATAGGCATAATAATAGGTTAAGATAATATTATTCTATCCAATTCTCCATGTTACTAGTTGAGGAACAACCTACTTGTTGTTGTATAAGTTATACTTACATATATTTAAAATATATAATAATAATAATAATAATAATAATAATAATAATAATAATAATAATAATAATAATAATAATAATAATAATAAATGATCTAGCTTTCTAGGTCATATATGATGAACAATTGAAAGATGCCATTGGGAGTTTTTGAGGGGTAAGGACCAAAATCACAAGACGTCATCTATGGAACGGGCGAACAGTCCACCTATATTTTAACTTCATAAAAGTTTAGTTATAATGATGATCTCGTGATCTTTAGAACTTGTATTTTGTGTTTACCTTTTAAAACATTGCTTAAACACAATCATATTAGCTCAAAATCTCAAAGTTAATTTTTCAAAACTAAATCCAACATTACATAAAATACAAAACAAACAATCGTCTTCGAGTTCAAAAGTTAGTATTTCATTTACGACGATTTACTACTTGTAAGACTACTTTCATACTCTAAAAATCTGATAAGCTTGGTGTTAAACTAAATTGCGGAGCAAAAATAACAAATTGTGTATACCTTGTTACGCGCACTAGGAAATAAAGTTAACCTTTCACCAATTAAATGCCCTAATTTGTGTATTTTTCGTGTAGAAAGAATTAGTCAGAGAGAAAAATTTCAAAGTTAGAGAAGTTATGTATTTTCTCTTTAATATAAATAGGTAGGGTGATGGCAGTTATGGAATATAGCTCCACACTACCTTTTGCACGTTTACTTTAGAGGCTCCACACTACCTTTTGCACGTTTACTTTAGAGGAAGTTTTAGATTGTGTGGTAACTTCTCTTAACATGTCTTACTTATTGCTCCTAACCGGGTCGGGTCGGCCCACGACCCATAATTCAACATCTCCTACTTCGCTCATAGTGGGCTAGTGTCACGACCCGGATTTTCCACCATCGGGAGTCGTGATGGTGCCTACTAGTAAAAGCTAGGCAAGCCAATTATTCAAATTATTTACCCTTTTCCATTTTTAACCCATTAACAGTTGTGAATTTATATTATATAAACAACGGAAACAATAAAACGGAAGAATGAAATGTAACAACTTAAAATAATACCGATACAATTCCATATACATAAGCTACCCAGAATTGGTGTCACAATCTCACAGACTATCTAAGAATACTACAAATAGGGGTCCGAAAGATAAATACAAAGCTATTTCTGAAATACATAAAAGAAACAGTATGGAAAGATAGAAGGAGACGCCAAGGCCTGCGGGCGCCTGCAGGACTACCTCGGGTCGCCTGATGGACTGAAGGCAGCAACCTCACTGCGGTCCAAAAGTTGCAGCACTGGGATCTGCACACAGTGCAGAGTGTAGTATCAGCACAACCGACCCCATGTGCTGGTAAGTGCCTAGCCTAACCTTGACGAAGTAGTGATGAGGCTAGGACAAGACTACCAAATAAACCTGTGCAGTTAAATCATATACAACGGAAAAATAAAGGCAAAATTTTACAGTTAAAGATAGGAAGGGGGAAACATGCTGCGGGGAACAACAAGTAACAACAGAAAACCAACAGATAAATGTAAAGAACACCATAATTCAATTATCAGCAAGAATCGGAAATCAAAGATAAGTGCACGGCATCACCCTTCGTGCTTTTACTCTCGTCCTCACCATAAGAATCAATATAATCGGTACGACATCACCCTTCGTGCTTTTACCTCACATAATCATGGCACAGAATTATCTTTCGTGCATTATCACTCATGTCATGGCACGACATTGTACATCGTGCGGCATGACATCACCCTTCGTGCTTTGACCTCACAATATTGGCACAACATCACCCTTCGTTCATTAACACTCTCAAAATCATGCACGACATCACCCTTCGTGTTTTACACTCTTCCTCACCCAAGCAATAATCACAAAGCAATTTGGGCAAGGGAATCAATAATATCACAATAAAATTCCGGCAAGGGAACAATAGCATAACAACAATATCTCGGCAAAGGAAATAATATCATGAGTAATAACATCCCGGCAAGGGAGATAATATAAAAAGTAATAACATCCCGGCAGGAGAGACAATATCATAAACCTCTTCTCTTTTCCACATTTACTTCATAACTCAATTCTCAACTCGAGCCAATGCTCTACAATGTTCAATTACCAATAATACTTCCACAAGCCTTGTTCAGCAGTAGAAATCATCATATAAAGCATGGACAAAACGAACTGAGTCACATTAATCATAGTATAAGACTTACGGGCATGCTTGATACCAACGTATAGATACTTTTCACCATGTCTGTACGTCGTACTCAACAATTAACACATAGCAAATAAGACACAACTCCTAATCCCTCAAGCTAAGGTTAGACCAAACACTTACCTCAATGCCACGAACACAATTCAAACCTCAACTATCGCTTTACCTCTTGTTTCCACCACTAATTCACTTGTATCTAGCCACGATTTACTTAACGATATCAATAAATGCTAAATGAATCAATTCTAATGCATGGAAATAGGTATTCCAATAATTTCCCCAAAAAGTCAAAAATCGACCCGGACCCACATTGTCAAAACCCAATTACCCATTCACCCACGAACTCAAATATATAATTTGTTTTGAAATCGGACCTCAAATCGAGGTCCAATTCCCCAAAATTTGGAAATCCTAAGTTCTACCCAAAACACCCAATTTCCCCCATGAAAACCCTTGATTTGAGTTGAAATCATGTGAAAAGATGTTATAGATTAAAGAAAATGAGTTAGAAACAACTTACAATTGATTTGGAGAAGAACTGTTCTTTAGAAAATCGCCCAAGAGTGCTTAGGGTTGGAGAGCTTGTAAAATGAAGAAAAATGCGTCTAAGTCCTAATTCACTAGTCGCAGATGTCTGTTCGCAATTGCGAACCCCTTCAAGACCTGTTGCCTTCGCATTTGCGAGAGAACCGTCGCATTTGCGATAGAAGTGTCGCATTTGCGACCAAGGCCTGCCCGGGCTAGGTTCATATTTGCGACACCTGGGTCGCAATTTCCATGTCTGAGAACTTCGCAATTGCGAAGCCTGATCTCGCAATTGCGAGATCAGAGGCCTGAGCAAAATATCAGATACCGGCAACTTTTTTTTCCTAAGTCCAATTTCACTATGTGGCCTATCCAAAACTCACCCGAGCCCTCGGGGATCCAAACCAAACATGCACGCAAGTCCAAAAATATTATACGGACTTGCTCGTATGATCAAATCATCAAAATAACATCAACAACTATGAATTAAATCTCAAATTCATGAAATCACTCAAGAACATCAAAATTACTATGTTCTCAACTTAGGTCCGTTTTATAAAAATCAACTCCGATCTTTACCAAATTTTACAGATTCATCTTAATTATTATTTTAAACTTGTACCGGGCTCTGAAACCAAGATACGGGCCCTATACCATCAAGAAAATGCATCAATTCACTTCTAAAACCTTTATATTTTTCAGAAAATAATTTTCTTTAAAAATTTATTTCTCGAGCTTAGGACCTCGGAATTCGATTCCGGGCATATGCCCAAGTCCCAAATTTTACAACGGACCCTACGAGACCGTCGGATCACAGGTCCGGGTCCATTTACCAAGAATATTGACCCAAGTCAACTTTATTCAATTTTAAAAGTCAATTTTCTTATTTCACTTAGTTTTTACATAAAGGCTTTCTGGAAATGCGCCCGGACTGCGCACACAAATCGAGGTGAGAAAAAAGGGGTTTAAGGCTTCGAAACACTGAATTTACTTGCAACACAAGTAATGATAGAACCATCTCAACTCTCCTGGCCACATTGACCGCATCCTGAAAAAAAATCTCACTCCCCGTCTCCTTAGCCATCTACAATCGAAAAGGCTAAACGAGTCCCTCAATGACCTCTCTACTCTCTCTCTCTCTCTCAGTGAAAAGTATAAGAAGAGCATGTTGGGATAAGTCAATAAATCTGGTCTCGTATTGAGTGACAGTCATAGAACCCTGCTGTAGACACTCAAACTGCCTCCGATAGTTCTCCCTTTGAGTGATAGGAAGAAACTTCTCCAGAAATAGATGAGAGAACTTATCCCAAGTCAAAGTTGGTAACCCAACTGGTCTAGACAAACAATAATCTCTCCACCAAGTCTTGGCGGATCCAGACAAACAAAAAGCAGCAAAGTTGACCCCATTGGTCTCCATTATCCCTATGTTCCGAAGAACCTCATGACAGCTGTCCAAATAATCCTGGGGATCCTCAGAAGATGTGCCACCAAAAGTAGTAGTGAAGAGCTTGGTGAACCTGTCCAATCTCCACAAGGCATCAGCAGACATAACTGGCCCTTCTCCGATCTGTGCCATAACACCCGGCTGAACTACCCTAACTAGCTGAGCTGCTGGAGTCTGAAACTGGGGAGCCATCTGCTCCGGAGTGCGAGTAGCAGGAGTATAGGATCCTCCTCTAGCCTAAGAGACAGCTGGTGCTACAGGAAGCAAACATGCCTGAGCGACACTCTCCATAAGGCCCACTAGACAGACCAAAGCATCCTGAAGTACCGGGGTGGTGATGAACCCCTCTAGGACCTGAGATGGTCCGGCTGGAACTGTCTGGGATGGAACCTCATCATCAAACTCAACCTGAGGCTCTGCCGCTGGTGCTGCTGCTCGAGCTCTGGGCTAAGCTCTGCCTCTGCCTCGAGCCCTAGAACGGCCTTGACCTCTGCCTCTCGCAGGAGCTGCTATTGGGGGCTCAGGCTGCTGGTCAACTGATGAAGCGGTACGTGTACTCACCATCTGTGAAAGAATAGAGTGGAAGTTCAATTAACATTGAGAAATCAAGTCGCACGACAGGAAAGAATAGATGTGCGTGAATTATGAGACCTAAGCAACCTAGAGCTCTGATACCAACTTATCACGACCCGGATTTCCCACCCTCAAGAGTCGTGACGGCGCCTACTAGTGAAAGTTAGGCAAGCCGATTATTCAAATTATTTACCCATTTCCATTTTTAACCCATTAACAATTGTGAATTTACATTATATAAACAACGAAAATAATAAAGCGGAAGAACGAAATGTAACACCTTAAAATAATAACGATACAATTCCATATACATAAGCTACCCAGAACTGGTGTCACAATCTCACAGACCGTCTAGGAATACTACAAATAGGGGTCCGAAAGATAAATACACAGCTATTTCTGAAATACATAAAAGAAACAGTATGGAAAGATAGAAGGAGATGCCAAGGCCTGCGGACGCCTGCAGGACTACCTCGGATCGCCTGATGGACTAAAGGCAGCAACCTCACTACGGTCCAAAAGCTGCAGCACCGGGATCTGCACATAGTACAAAGTGTAGTATCAGCACAACCGACCCCATGTGCTGGTAAGTGCCTAGCCTAACCTCGGCGAAGTAGTGATGAGGCTACGACAAGACTACCAAATAAACCTGTGCAGTTAAATCATATACAACAGAAAAATAAAGGTAGAATTTTATAGTTAAGGATAAGAGCGGGAAAACATGTTGCGGGGAACAAGTAACAACAAAAAACCAATAGATAAATGTAAAGAACACCATAATTCAATTATCAGCAAGAATCGGAAATCAAAGACAAGTGCACGACATCATCCTTCGTGCTTTTACTCTCGTCCTCACCATAAGATTCAATATAATCAGCACGGCATCACCCTTCGTACTTTTACCTCACATAATCATGGTACGGAATTATCCTTCGTACATTATCACTCATGTCATGGCACGACATTGTACATCGTGCGGCACGACATCACCCTTCGTGCTTTTACCTCACAATATTGGCACGGCATCACCCTTCATGCATTAACACTCTCAGAATCATGCACGACATCACCCTTCATGCTTTACACTCTTCCTTACCCAAGCAACAATCACAAAGAAATTTGGGCAAGGGAATTAATAATATTACATAAAATCCTGGCAAGGGAACAATAGCATAACAACAATATCCCGTCAAAAAAACAATATCATGAGTAATAACATCCCGGCAAGGGAGATAATATCAAAAGCAATAACATCCCAGAAAGGGAGACAATATCATAAACCTCTTCTCTTTTCCACATTTACTTCACAACTCAATTTTCAACTCGATCCAACGCTCTACAATGTTCAATTACCAATAATACTTCCACAAACCTTGTTCAGCAATAGAAATCATCATATAAAGCATGGAAAATACGAACGGAGTCACATTAATCATAGTATAAGACTCACGGGCATGCTTGACATCATCGTATAGATACTTGTCACCATGCCTATACGTCGTACTCAGTAATTAACACATAGCAAATAAGACACAACTCATAATCCCTCAAGCTAAGGTTAGACCAAACACTTACCTCAATGCCACGAACACAATTCAAGCCTCAACTATCGCTTTACCTCTTGTTTACACCACTAATTCTCTTGTATCTAGCCACAATTTACTTAACGATATCAATAAATGCTAAATGAATCAATTCTAATGCATGAAAATAGGTTTCCAATGATTTCCCCAAAAGGTCAAAAATTGACCCCGGTCCCACATGGTCAAAACCTGAGGTTCGAACAAAAACCAGATTACCAATTCACCCACGAACTCAAATATATAATTTGTTTTGAAATCGGACCTCAAATTGAGGTCTAAATCCCCAAAAATTGGAAATCTTAAGTTCTACCCAAAACACCCAATTTCCCCCATGAAAACCCTTGATTTTGAGTTGAAATCATTTGAAAAGATGTTATAGATTAAAGAAAATGAGTTAGAAATAACGTACAACTGATTTGGAGAAGAACTATTCTTTAGAAAATCGCCCAAGAGAGCTTAGGGTTTGAGAGAGTTTGCAAAATGAAGGAAAATGCGTCTAAGTCCTAATTCACTGGTCGCAGATGTCGCGATTGCACCCATTGTTCGCAATTGCTAACCCCTTCAGGACCTGCTGCCTTCGCATTTGCGAGAGAACTATCGCATTTGCGACCAAGGCCTGCCCAGGCTAGGTTCGTATGTGCGACACCTGGGTCGCAATTCCCTTGCCTGAGAACTTCGCAATTGCGAAGCCTGATCTCGCAATTGCGAGATCAGAGGCCTGGGCAAAATATCAGATACCAATAACTTTTTTTTCCTAAGTCCAATTTCACTCCGTGGCCTATCCAAAACTCACTCGAGCCCTCGAGCCTCCAAACCAAACATGCACGCAAGTCCAAAAACATCATACGGAATTGGTCGTGCGATCAAATCATCAAAATAACATCATCAACTGTGAATTAAACCTCAAATTCATGAAATTGCTCAAGAACATCAAAATTACTATTTTCTAAACAATAGGTCCGTTTTATACCAAACCAACTCTGATCTTTACCAAATGTTACAGATTCATCTTAATTATTATTTCAAACTTATACCGGGATCCGGAACCAAGATACGGGCGCGATACCATCAAGAAAATGCATCAATTCACTTCTAAAACCTTTATATTTTCCAGAAAATAATTTTCTTTAAAAATTCATATCTCGGGCTTGGGACCTCGGAATTCGATTCCGAGCATATGCCCAAGTCCCAAATTTTACTACGGACCCTACGAGACCATCAGATCACGTGTCTGGGTCCGTTTACCATGAATGTTGACCCAAGTCAACTTTATTCAGTTTTAAAATCCAATTTCCTTATTTCACTTACTTTTCAAATAAAAGCTTTTCGAAAACGCGCCCGGACTGTGCACGCAAATCGAGGTAAGACAAAAGAGGTTTTTAAGGCCCCGAAATACTGGATTTACTTGCAACACAAATGATGACCTTTTGGGTCATCACAACTAGACCGATGTCTTTGACACACAATTCATACTGGCAAATAGTTGGTGCGATTTGCGAGCACCAAGAGCTGTAACATTCCAAAACCAATTAAGGTTGTACTAAAGCTATATGTAGAAATCCAATCACATACAAAAAGGATTCACTACTAACATGAAGATCTTATCACTCACAATACCCCAGACATCATTCGCTAATCCTATAGCTTGTTATCCGATCCCTCATCCTCGAAAAGAGGTAAACTTGAGTTCATGTATAACTTTATCCACAATTACACTTATTACCATATGGTAAGTGTAATGGTTGACCTGTGAATACAAGTTATATTATTTATTTTAGTTGTCTTCCCTTTTTAATCGAAACTATCCATCCTAGATCATCTGCTTTCCTAGACATGCACTGCATTGCCGAATCACTCATGGCTATTAGTGTCATGCTAAAGTAGCAACATCAATTGCCATTTTAAGAAACAGTAAAAGGTTAAAGGGTATTCCAATAAAAGTTAATATAACTTTTGGGGATCTCATACAATGAAGAAGCAGGGATCAATTCTTCCATTATCCCATTGGTCTTTAGCACGCATGGTATGAAACACGTGTTACGATATTCTTACCATATATTAGTGCGCGTGTCTAATTCTTTTACTCATTCAATGCCGTACAAATCTTGGCCTAGACACTTACAAATGTCTTAACCTGAATTTCTCACTTCAATAATCCTCAATCTATCTTCTTAGAGAAATTCACATTTGGCTTACAAAATAAGTCATAATCGAATGGTGGAATTCGAAAGTCTAACTAGTTTTCAAGGCCGGCCTTTACAAGTGAAATATGACCTCACACTATTCAAGACTCTATAAGGTCTCATCTCTTCACGATTCTCAATGTAAGAGGTGATTACTCATGTGAGAGAGTCAATCTTGCGGCTTGTTCGACACACTTTGTCAACAAAATATCATCACATGCATATTAGATATGAACATAAATTAAAGAGTCAAATATTGATGAGCATATTATAATAATCAAGTCATTTTACAATACATAAACATGGTCATATCCTTCACAAACCTAGAGCCATAACATTCTTCTCAAAGAGGTCTCTAGATATCGCCTTTGTAGAAGACATATTTCGCGTAGGAATGTATTGTAAATTTATCTCTCTACTTGCTACCATGTCTCTCATAAAGTTATACTTGATGTCAATGTGTTTGGTCCTGTGATACTTAGTATCCTTTGTGTATGCAATAGTCGCTTGACTATCACAATATAGCGTCATGGGACCCTAAAAGTTCTTTGTAATATCCAAATGCTAAAAGAATCTCTTTAACAAACAACTTCTTGTAATGCAGATGCATAAGCCATGAACTCAGATTCTATCGTCGAAAGGGTTGTACATGTTTGTTTCTTATTTTTTCATGAAACAGTACCATCATTAAGTAAGAAAGCATAACCAGATGTTAATTTTCTATCATTTTGGTCACAGCTCAATCAACATCTGTATATTCTCTCAGGTATAAATCATTTCCACTATAACATACTGAATAATCAGCAGTTCTTTTCAGGTATCTGAAAAATCCTCTTTACAGCTTTCCAATATTCTCTTCCAGGATTGGATTGATACCTGCTAACCAGACCTACATCGTAACAAATGTCCGGACAAGTACACATTATAGTGTATATCAAGCTCCCGACAACACTTGAATATGGAGCTCGAGACGTGTCTTCCTTTTCATTTTCAGTCTTGGGATACATTTCAAGGCTTAACGTTTCACCTCTCGCTATAGGAGTATCCATGGATTTGCAACTATTCATGCGAAAATTCTCCAAAATTTTCTTTATATAAGCTTCTTGAGATAAACTCAATAACTTTTTGGAGCGGTCTCTTTGGATCTTAATTCCAAGGATATAGTCTGCCTCACTCATATCTTTCATGTTAAATGACTATGAAATCCATGACTTGATAGTTTTCAAATACTCCAAATTGCTTGCGAACAATAAAATATCGTCCAGATAAAAAGAAAGAATTACAAACATCCCATTGGACTTCTTTACATAAATGAAATGGTCTTCATTAATCATGGTAAAATCATACGAGATCACCTCCTTGTAAAACTCAAATACCATTGCCTTGAAGATTGCTTCAGGAAATAAATAGATCTTTTTAATTCACAGACTTTCTTTTCTTGGCCTTTAACGATAAAATCTACAGGTTGTTCCATGTAGATTTTTTCGTTTAGTTCTCCATTGACAAAAGCTGTTTTCACGTCCATTTAGTCTAATTCCAAAGCCAAGCGTGCAACAATAGCCAAAAGTAAGTGAATGGAGGTAAACTTCACAATTGGTGAAAATGTTTCCTCATAATCTATTCCAGCTCCCTGAGTAAAGTCGTTTGCCACAAAACGTGCCTTGTATCATTCTATTCACCCATCCATTTTGCGTTTAACTTTGAGAACCCATTTTTCCCAATAGCTCTACGCCTAGACGGAAGGTCAACTAGATCCTAGACTTTGTTGGCTTTCATGGAATTTAATTCTTCTTTCATAGGTTTCATCCACACATCTTTTTCAGGGCTCGATAAAGCCTCAGTCACAGACTTTGACTCATTCATTTATGTGGGAGATACCAAAAAATGTAATCTTCAATATCATATGTACGTTTGGGTATATTGTTCCTAGCATTCTTTCGTAGTTGAAATTCAGGTTCGTCAGAAGGATTTTGGGATTGAGAGTTCCCATTCTCACTCGGATCAAGAATAAGATCTTGATCAATTTGATTATAAATTGTGTCAGAAGACACTTGTTGACTATCTAAGTCAACATTCCATAAAGAGGATCTCTATTCTTTACCTTGCCATTTTTCGGAAAATCATTTTTAGAAAGGTGACATCTCGTGATTCAATTTCAGTAACACTTACATCCTCTAATTCACCAATGAACACATACCATTTGGAGTGTTCTAAATTTCTTATGAAGATACATTTTTTGCCTTGTTGGACCTAATTTACCAAAGCTAATCAATCTTTTATATATACAACACAATCCCAAGGTCGTAAATCATTTAAGTTTGGTTTATGACCATTCCATTGTAACGACCCGGCCGGTCATTTCATGAGTTATAGCTCCATTTCCCCCATTTTCTGCTTCTTATTACTTGTTTATCTGTATTATGTGTTATCGGGTTAGTTGGCTCGGGTTCAGAGAGTTTTTGGTAAGGTTTGAGACACTTAGTCTCTTTTGAGTGAGCTTAAGTTGGAAAAGTCAATTGGATTTTGACTTATGTGAAAAAGGGCTCGGATGTGAATTCCGATGGTTTGTATATCTTTGGGAGGTAATTTGGGACTTAGGAGCGTGATTGGAATGTGTTTTGTAGGTCTGGAGTAGATTTAGGCTTGAATTAGTGAAGTTGGAATTTTGACGTTTTTCGGTTGATAGGTGAGATTTTGATATAGGGGTCAGAATAGAATTTCGGGAGTTGAAGAAGGCCCGTTGTGTCATTTGGGATGTGTGTGCAAAGTCATTCGGACGTGGTTTGATAGACTTTTTGATCGAAAGCGAAATTTGGAAGTTTTTGGAATTCTTGGGCTTGAATCCGATGTGAATTTAGTGTTTTGATGTTATTTTGAGCGTTCCGAGGGTTGGAACAAGTTTGAATGATGTTATGGGATATGTTGGCATGTTTGGTCGAGGTCCCGAGGGCCTCGGGGGAGTTTTAGGTGGTTAAACGGATCATTTTTTGCTGAAAGAAATTGCAAAAAAACTGTTGTTGTTGTTGTAGGTTTTTGACCTTCGCATTCACGGTGCATGTCCCACGTTCGCGAAGGGTTGGGATGTGAGGCTGTGAAGTTAGCCTTCGCGTTCGTGAAGGTGGTTCCGCGATCGAGAAGGGTTGAGATCAATGGTCATCGCGTTCGCGAGGAATTAGCCACGTTCACGTAAAGGATAGGTGAGCAGCTGGGTCCACGTTGATTTGTTCTTCGCGTTCGTGGATGAGGAGTCACGTTCGCGGTGAGTTGGGAAGCTAAGCCTTCACATTCTCGTACAGAAAATCGCGAACGCGATGAAGGAAAAAGTGGTCAACATAAGTTTGTGTTTCGCGAACGCGAGGCGTTGACCGCGCTCACGAAGAAGGATTTTGAATAGCTGGGCAGAATGTTTTAAAAGGCCATATCCGCAATTTTGGGTCTAAGTTTCACCATTGTTGGGCGAGTTTAGAGCTTTTTGAGGAAGATTGAAGAGGGAATCAAGGGGAAACACTTCGAGGTAAGATTTATGGACTTAATACTCAATCCTAATGTGATTTCTACCTAATTAATCATGGAATTTGTGGAATTTAACCTTAAAAATTAGAAGTTAAGGCTTGAAAATTGGAGACCTAAATCTAGGAATTTGAGGGGCTATTTGTGGTCGGATTTTGATGTATTTGATATGTATGAACTCATGAGAGTGTAAGGATTCTAGCTATGTAATTTTTATCGGAATTCGAGACATGGGCTTGGGGGCGGGTTTTGACCAATTTTGGGATTTTGATGTAATTTGATTACTTTCGAGTGAGTTTTGTTCCCTTAGCATATTTTGATCGTTATGTACTGATTTTGGTTAGATTGGGAGCATCCGGAGGCCGATTCGAGAGGCAAAAGCATCGCGGGCTAGATTTTGGACCGGATAAAGGTGAGTAATGATTGTAATTGTTGTCCTGAGGGTATGAAAATCCAGATTTCACATCGTGCTATTATGAGGTGACACACACGCTAGATGACGAGCGTGGGGTCATACACCGTTGGGGATTGCAACTTAGTCCGTCCCGTATGACTATTTAACTGCGTATTTGATTGAAAACTGTTTGCTATCATCATGTTTTGGGCTGACTGCCATATTTGGGCCTCATGCCAACTGTTTTGGACCCTTAGGAAATTTTTACTACTATTCCTCACTGTTTTGACTTTATATTTGTACTCAGTCATGCTAAATTCTACTATTTTCATAACTCAGCCATGTTTACTATGTTTGACATCTTAAATGATATTTTGGGCTGAGCATCATATTTTACTACGCCCGAGTGGCTTTTAGAGATATCTGACTGAGTAGGGTCGAGGGCCTGTGTTGTGAGGTTATTATGGGATCGGGCCGCGCGCCGCAACAGTATTGTGCTGATTCATGATTTTTTGGTTGAAGGCCTAAGTTGTACACCACGAGGTGGCTTGATATGAGGCCGAGAGCCTGTTTGATTATGCCACGAGATGGCTTGACATTGCGCTTGAGCCGTAAGGGGACCCTCCCTGAGTCTGTACACCCCTAGTGAGCACGGATACCCAGTGTGAGATGTGATATAGCCCGAGGGGATAATATGAGTGATTGAGAGATAGCCCAAGAGGCTGATTCTATTGGTATTGTGCCCCGGGGGGGTGGGGGTGCTGATTTTATGTATCTATCTTTCTCCCTGTTTTTCATTCACTCGTTTAAAGTACTAAAAGATGTTTTAAGAAGGTTTTACTGAATTAAAGTGTTTCTACGAGCTTTTACTGTCTTATTGCATTACTCTGATTTTAGACTGCCTCGTTGTAGCATTTTGCTGTGTTTTATATGTTTTCTTATCACTCAGATGCTATTACTTTTATTACTCACTGAGTTGGCATACTCACATTACTCCCTGCACCCTGTGTGCAGATACAGGAGTCTCGGGTCATGCTAGCGGGGGCTGATTTCATCCAACAGGTTGTTCGGAGTTCACTAGGTAGCTGCTCGGCGTTTGCAGCGCAGTGCTTCTCCCTCCTATCTTTACTTTCCTTTGTACTAGCTTTGTAATAGACAATGTAGACCTTTTTCATACTCTTAGTAGGATGTTTAGATGCTCATGACTGGTGACACCCCGATGTCGGGCTGTGTTTGTTTTTGCATTTGTTCTATTTCACTCTATTTTGGGATTTATCATTTATTGATGCCTTGATTATGAATTATTATAACTATTAATTGGTATTGGGGGTTTATGTCAGCTGGCCTTGTTTCACGAGAGGCGCCATCACGACCGGGTCCGGTTTGGGGTCATGACAAGTTGGTATCAGAGCTTAGGTTACATAGATCTCACAAGTCATGAGCAGGTTTAGTAGAGTCTCGCGGATCGGTACAGAGACGTCTGTATTTATCCTCGGGAGGCTGCAGAACCTTTAGGAAAACTTCATATTCTTGAAATTCTTGTCGTGCGAATCTGTTGTTCCGAGTATTAAACCTCTGTTATTCTATTCTCTCACAGATGGTGAGGACACATGCTACCGGACAGGATGGACGACCACCAGTGCCACCAGATGTGGCCACTAGAGGCCAAGGAGGCGGTCGAGGCCGTGGTAGGGGCAAGGGTGTAGCTCGCATAGCAGCTAAGGTAGCACCTGCAGATCCACCAACCGCCCCAGCTCATGATCAGGTCCCAATTGTGGATGCTCCAGTAGCACTAGCTCAGGCACCAGCTGTGCCCATTATGATTTCGGGTCTTCAAGAGGCCCTGGCTCAGATTCTATCAGTATGCACCGGCCTAGCTCAGGCGGTCTCAATTACTACAACCGTAACTACTTCTCAGGACGGGGGAGGCACT
Organism: Nicotiana sylvestris; assembly: GCF_000393655.2. Taxonomy (NCBI): domain Eukaryota; kingdom Viridiplantae; phylum Streptophyta; class Magnoliopsida; order Solanales; family Solanaceae; genus Nicotiana; species Nicotiana sylvestris. The sequence goes on along the minus strand of NC_091063.1, from coordinate 37,299,051 downwards.
CAGACTCCCACCACTCGTACACCTGAGCAGGTCGTGCAGGGACTTCAGACACCGGGGGCATCCCCACCCCAGCCGGTTGCAGCTGTTTAGGACTATGTGGATCCTGTTATGCTAGAGGATGAGCAACACAGATTGGAGAGGTTTGGTAAACTTCAGCCTTCGACTTTTAGTGGTGCAGATGATGAGGATGCCCAGGGTTTCTTGGACAAGTGTCAGAGGATTCTTCGTACAACGGGTATTTTGGAGACTTGCAGGGTCGCTTTCACTACTTTTCAGTTTTTAGAGCCTCCTTCACTTGGTGGGAGGCTTATGAGAGGCGTAGGCCTGTTGGTGCAGCACCCCTTACCTGGCAACAGTTCTCCATTATATTTTTGATAAGTATGTGCCATAGTCTCGTAGAGAGGAGCTGCATATGCAATTCGAGTGGTTGCATCAAGGAGATATGACTGTGATGCAGTATGAGATGAGGTTCTCAGAGTTAGCTTGTCATGCTCTTTGGTTGGTTCCTACGGAGAGAGATAGAGAGGATTAGGAGGTTTGTTGATGGCCTCATATATCAGCTTCGTATTCTCATGACCAGGGAGAGGGTGCCTGGTGCTACTTTTGAGGAGGTTGCTGACATTGCTCACGAGATTGAGTCAGTTTGTTGCCAAGAGCGAGATGAGACGGAGGCTAAGAGGCCTCGGGGATCTGGTAGTTATGGTGGTGTTCCTTCGAGAGGTCAATTTCAACACGGCAGAGGTCGTCCATTCAGGCATGCTCCGTCAGCTTGCCTAGGTTATCGTGGGGTGACATCAGGTCATGGTTCTCACAGTTCTCATCAAGGCCATTCATCACTCAGTGCCTTTCTAGCTCAGAGTTCATCCCGTGCTCCATCAGTTCAGGGCTTTTCTATGCCAGGTGCATCTTCTAGTCATTCCAGTGCTAGGGGTTCCCTTCAGTCCCTGTCCCCAGCACTAAGGAGCTGTTATGAGTGTGGAAAGTTGGGCCATATGTGAAGGTAATGTCCTCGTCATCTTGGGGGTTCATCTTAGCAGAGGAGTCAGCCATCAACTTCAGCGCCAGTTACTTCACCATCACCCATCCAGCCAGCTAGGGGTAGAGGACAGTCGGCTAGGGGCCGCCCTAGAGAGGGAGGTTGATCAGGTGGTGGTCAGGCCCGTTTCTATGCACTCCCAACAAGACCCGATGCTATTGCTTCAGATGTTGTGATTACAGGTATTGTGTCAGTCTGCCATAGAGATGCCTCTATATTATTTGATTCTAGTTCCACTTTTTCTTATGTGTCATCATATTTTGCTCGTTATTTGGATATGTCCCGTGAGTCTCTTGTTTCATCTGTTTGTGTATCTACTCCGGTGGGCGATACTATTGTTGTGGACCATGTGTACCGGTAATGTGTGGTGACTATTGGGGGTCTGGAGACTAGAGAGGATCTATTATTACTTTGCATGGTGGACTTTGATATGATATAAGACATGGATTGGCTATCTCTGTGTCGTGCTATTTTGGACTGTCATGCTAAGATAATGATGTTGGCTATGCCAGGTGTTCCATGGATCGAGTGGCGAGGTTTGACTGATTTTGTCCCTAGTAGGGTGATTTCGTTCTTAAAGGCCCAGCGGATGGTTGGGAAAGGTTGTCTTTCATACTTAGCCTTTGTGAGGGATGTCGGTGCAGAGACTCCCAGTATTGATTCTGTTTCTATTGTAAGGGATTTTCCCGATGTATTTCTTGCAGACCTACCGGGCATGCCACTGGATAGGGATATTGATTTTGGTATTGATCTGGTGCCGGGCACTCAGCCCATTTCTATTCCACCATATCGTATGGCACCAGCGGAGTTGAAGGAGTTAAAGGAGCAGCTTTAGGAACTCCTTGATAAGGGGTTTATTCGGCTTAGTGTGTCGCATTAGGGTATGCCTATTCTATTTATGAAGAAGAAGGATGGCACGATGAGGATGTGTATTGATTACAGGCAGTTGAACAAAGTAACAATTAAGAACAAGTATCCTTTAACGCGTATCGATGATTTGTTTGACCAGCTTTAGGGAGCGAGAGTGTTCTCCAAGATTGATCTCCATTCAGGTTATCACCAGTTGAAGATCAGGGACTCGGATATTCTTAAGACAGCCTTCAGAACCAGATATGGTCATTATGAGTTCCTTGTTATGTCTTTCGGGCTGACCAATTCCCTGACATCATTCATGCATTTGATAAACAGCGTGTTTCGGCCTTATCTTGACTCGTTCTTGATTGTTTTCATTGATGATATTCTGGTGCACTCACGTAGTCAGGAGGAACATGCAGAGCATTTGAGAATGGCGTTGTAGAGGTTGAGGGAGGAGAAGCTTTATGCAAAGTTCTCCAAATGTGAGTTTTGGCTCAGTTCAGTGGCTTTCTTGGGGCACGTGGTGTCTAGCAAGGGTATTTAGGTTGATCCAAAAAATATAGAGGCGGTTCAGAGTTGGACCATACCATCCTCAGCCACAGAGATTCACAGCTTTCTTGGTTTGATGGGTTATTACCGCCGGTTTGTTCATGGATTCTCATCTATTGCATCGCCCTTGACCAAGTTTACTCAAAAGGGTGCTCCATTTAGGTGGTCAGATGAGTGTGAGGAGAACTTTCAGAAGCTCAAGACTACCTTGACCACAGCTCCAGTGTTAGTTTTGCCATCAGCTTCAGGTTCATATACCATGTATTGTGATGCTTCGAGAGTTGGTATTGGGTGTGTAGTGATGCAGGAGAGTAGAGTTATTGCTTATGCTTCTCGTCAGTTGAAGCCCCATAAGAAGAACTACCATGTTCATGATTTGGAGTTGGTTGCCATTGTTCACGCGTTGAAGATTTGGAGTCATTATTTGTATGGTGTGTCTTGTGAGGTGTTTTGAGGTAGCGGAGATGGTTGGAGTTGCTAAAGGATTATGATATTACTATTTTGTACCATCTACGAAAGGCCAATGTGGTGGCCGATGCCTTGCATAGGAAGGCGGTGAGTATGGGGAGTTTGGCGTATATTCCAGTTGGGGAGAGACCTCTTGCAGTTGATGTTCAGGCCTTGGCCAATTGGTTCGTAAGGTTGGATATTTTGTAGCCCAGTTGGGTATTGGCTTGTGTGATTTCTCGGTCTTCCTTATTTGATCGCATCAGAGAGCGACCATATTATGATCCTCATTTGCTTGTCCTTAGGGACAGAGTTCAGCACGATGTTGCCAGAGATATGACTATTAGTGATGATTGAGTGTTGAGGATGCAGGGCCGGATATGTGTGCCCAATGTAGATGGGCTTCGAGAGTTGATTCTGGAGGAGGCCTATAGCTTGCGGTATTCCATTCATCTAGGTGCCGCAAAGAATAACAGTATCCGAGACAACATTATTGATGGAGGAGAATGAAGAAGGACATTGTAGGATTTGTAGCTCGGTGTCTCAATTGTCAGCAGGTGAAATATAAGCATCAGAAATCGGGTGGCTTGCTTCAGCTAATGGATATTCTAGAGTGGAAGTGGGAGAGGATCACTATGGATTTTGTAGTTGGACTCCCACGAACTTTGAAGAAGTTCGATGCTATTTGGGTGATTGTGGATTGGTTGACCAAGTCCGCGCACTTCTTCCTGTGTGTACTAGCTATTCTTCAGAGCGGTTAGCAGGGATCTATATCCAAGAGATTGTTCGATTGCATGGTGTCCCGGTTTCCATCATTTCAGATAGGGGTACTCAGTTTACTTTGCAGTTTTAGAGAGCCGTGCAGAGAGAGTTGGGTACTCAGGTTGAGTTGAGCACAACTTTTCACCCTCAGATGGATGGGCAGTCCGAGTGCACTATTCAAATATTGGAGGACATGTTGTGTGCTTGTGTCATTGATTTTGGAGGGTCATGGGATCAGTTTCTACCGCTCGTAGAGTTTGCTTATAACAACAGTTACTAGTCGAGTATTCAGATGGCTCCATATGAGGCTTTATATGGGAGGCGGTGTAGATCTCCAGTAGTTGGTTTGAGCCGGGTGAGGCTAGGCTATTGGGTACAGACTTGGTGCAAGATGCTTTAGACAAGGTGAAGGTGATTTAGGAGAGGCTTCGTATAGCGCAGTCGAGACAAAAGAGTTATGCTTACAGGAAGGTTCGGGATGTGTCCTACATGGTTGGTGAGAAGGTTCTGTTGAAGGTTTCACCCATGAAGGGTGTTATGAGATTTGGAAAGAAGGGTAAATTGAGTTATCAGTTCATTGGGCCTTTTGAGGTACTTTGGAGAATTGGGGAGGTGGCTTATGAGCTTGCTTTGCTACCCAGCTTATTGGGTGTGCATCTGGTATTTCATGTTTCTATGATTCGAAAGTATATTCGCGATCCGTCTCATGTTTTGGATTTTATCATAGTTCATTTGGATGATGATTTGACTTATGATGTGGAGCCAATAGTTATTTTGGAGCGTCGGGTTCGAAAGTTGAGGTCAAAGGATATAGCTTTAGTGAAAGTGCAGTGGAGAGGTCGGCCCGTGGAGGAGGCTATCTGGGAGACCGAGCGGGAGATGCAGAGCAGATATTCTCACCTATTTGAGGCTTCGGGTATATTTCTTGACTCGTTCGAGGACGAACGTTTGTTTAAGAGGGGGAGGATATAACGACTCGGCCGGTCGTTTCATGAGTTACCGCTCTGTTTCCCCCATTTTCTGCTTCTTATTGGTTGTTTATATTTATTATGTGTTATCTAGTTGGTTGGCTTGGGTTCGGAGAGGTTTTGGTAAGGTTTGGGACACTTAGTCTCTTTTGAGTGAGCTTAAGTTGGAAAAGTCAATTAAATGTTGACTTATGTGAAAAAGGGATTGGATGTGAATTACGATGGTTCGGATAGCTTTGGGAAGTGATTTGGGACTTAGAAGCATTATTGGAATGTGTTTTGGAGGTCCAGAGTAGATTTTGGCTTGAATTGGCGAAGTTGGAATTTTGGCATTCTCCGGTTGATAGGTGAGACTTTGATATACTGGTCGGAATGGAATTCTGGGAGTTGCAGTAGGTCTGTTGTGTCATTTGGGATGTGTGTGCAAAATTTTAGGTCATTCGGATGTGGTTTGATAAACTTTTTGATCGAAAGCGGAATTTGGAAGTTTTTGGAATTCTTAGGCTTGAATCCGATGTGAATTTGGTGTTGTTTTGAGCGTTTCAAGGGTTGGAACAAGTTTGAATGATGTTATGGGATATATTGGCATGTTTTGTCAAGGTCCCGAGGGCCTCGAGGGAGTTTCGGGTGGTTAAACAGAATATTTCATGTTGAAGGAAATCACAGAAAAACTACTATTGGTGTTGCAGATTTTTGACCTTCGCATTCGCGATGCATGTCCCGCGTTTGCAAAGGGCTGGGATGTGAGGCTGTGAAGTTGGCCTTTGCGTTCGCAAAGGTGGTCCCGCGATCGCGAAGGGTTGAGATCAATGGTCATCGTGTTCGCGAGGGATTAACCGCGTTCGCGTAGAGGATAGGTGAGCAGCTGGGTCCAGGTTGATTTGTTCTTCGCGTTCGCAGATGGGGAGTTGCGTTCGCGGTGAGTTTGGAAGATAAGCCTTCACGTTCACGTACAGGGAGTCATTAACGCGATAAAGGGAAAAGTGGTCAACATAAGTTTGTGCTTCGCGAACACGAGGCGTTGACCGCGTTCGCGAAGAAGGATTTTAAATAGCTGGGCAGAATGTTTTAAAAGGCCATATCCGCGATTTTGGGTCTAAGTTTCACCATTGTTGGGTGATTTTAGAGCTTTTAGAGGAAGATTGAAGAGGGAATTAAAGGGAAACACTTAGAGGTAATATTTATAGACTTAATACTCAATCCTAATGTGATTTCTACCAAATTAATCATGGAATTTGTGGAATTGAAGCCTAAATATTGGAAGTTAAGTCTTGGAAATTGGAGACCTAAATCTAGGGATTTGAGGGGACATTTGTGGTCGGATTTTGATGTATTTGATATGTATGAACTCGTGAGAGTGTAAGGATTCTAGTTATGTAATTTTTATCAGAATCCGAGACGTGGGCCCGGGGGTCAGGTTTTGACCAATTTCAGGATTTTGATGTAATTTGGTTACTTTCGAGTGAGCTTTGTTTCCTTAGCAAATTTTGATGGTTATGTACTGATTTTGGTTAGATTTGGAGTATTCGGACGCCGATTCAAGAGGCAAAGGCATTGTGGGATAGAGTTTGGACCGGATAGAGGTGAGTAATAATTGTAAATGTTGTCCTGAGGGTATGAAATCCCGGATTTCACATCGTTGTGCTATTTTGAGGTGACACACATACTAGATGACGAGCGTGGGGTTGTGCACCATTGGGGATTGCGACTTAGTCCGTCCCGTATGACTGTTTAATTGCGTATTTGATTGAAAACTGTTTGCGATCATCATGTTTTGGGCTAATGTCATATTTGGGCGTCGTGCCAACTATTTTGGACAATTAGGGAATTTTTACTACTATTCCTCACTATTTTGGCTTTATATATGTACTCAGTCATGCATTTTTATAACTCAGCCATGTTTACTCTGTTTGACATCTTAAATGATATTTTGGGCTGAGCATCATATTTTACTGCGCCTGTGTGGCTTTTAGAGATTTCTGACTGAGTAGGGTTGAGGGCCTGTGTAGTGAGGTTATTATGGGATTGGGCCGCGCGCCGCAGCGGTATTGTGTTGATTCATGATTTTAGGCTGAGGGCCTAAGTTGTACGCCACGAGCTGGCTTGATATAAGGCCGAGAGCTTGTTTGATTATGTCATGAGATGGATTGACATTGCGCTTGGGCCGTAAGGGGCCCCTCCCGGAGTCTGTACACCCCCAGTGAGCGCGGGTACCCAGTGTGAGATGTGATATAGCCCGAGGGGATGATGTTGTTTTGTGTTATTGCCCGAGGGGCTGATACGAGTGATTGTGAGATAGCCCGAGTGATTGTGAGATAGCCCGAGGCGCTGATTCTGTTGGTATTGTGCCCGAGGGGCTGATTTTATGTATCTATCTTTCTCCCTATTTTTCATTCACTCGTTTAAACTACTAAAAGATGTTTTAAGAAGGTTTTTACTGAATTAAGGTGTTTCTACGAGCTTTTACTGTCTTATTACATTACTTTGATTTTATACTGCCTCGTTGTAGCATTTTGTTGTGTTTTACGTGTTTTCTTATCACTCAGCTGCCTTTACTTTTATTACTCACTGAGTTGGCGTACTCACATTACTCCCTACACCCTGTGTGTAGATCCAGTAGTCTCGGGTCACTCTAGCGAGGGCTGATTGCTTCCAGCAGGCTGTTCGGAGTTCACTAGGTAGTTGTTTGGCATTTGCAGCCCAGTGCTTCTCCCTCCTATCTTTACTTTCCTTTGTACTAGCTCTGTAATAGACTGTGTAGTCCTTTTTCATACTCTTAGTCGGATGTTTAGATGCTCATGACTGGTGACACCCCGATGTCGGGCTGTGTTTGTTTCTGCATTTGTTCTATTATAACTATTAATTTGTCAATTCTGAATGACTTAATTCTGAATTATTATAACTATTAATTTGTATTGGGGGTTTGTGTCAACTGGCCTTATTTTAGAGAGGCGCCATCATGACCGGATCCGGTTTGGGGTCGTGACATCCATAGATCATAAGGAGTGGAAGAAACTGATTTAGAAGGCACTTTGTTCAACATGTAGGCTGCAGTCAATAACGCATCTCCCCAAAAGGAGATAGGTAAATTTGCCTATCATGGACCTTATCATATCCAGTAGTATTCTATTCCTCCTTTTTGTTACACCATTTTGTTGAGGTGTGTAAGAATAGTTAACTATCTAGTGATGCCCTTTTCGTTACACAATTCTTCAAATTCTTTTGATAGATATTCACACCCTCTATTGGTTCTTAAGGTCTTAATCCTTTTGTCTAATTGATTCTCAACTTCATTCAAATATTTCTTAAAAGATTCAAGTGCTTCACATTTATGAGAAATTAAATAGACATAACCAAAGCACGTGAAATCGTCAATGAACATAATGAAATATAAAGCACCAGACCTAGCCCTCACATTCATCCACAAATAACAGAATGGATTAATTGTAATAGAAAATTATCTCTCTTAGCCTTTCTAAATGGTTTATGTATAATCTTTTCGGCAAGACAATTTTCACAAGTTGACATTTTAATTTTAGAGAAAGAACCTAAATGTCCTTCCTTAGCCAATCTATTCATTCGATCTTGCCCTATGTGACCTAATCTTGCATGCCATGTAATAATATCAACATCATTATTATTAGAATAACATGTCATAACACAACGATCAACATAATAGTTATAAGTAGAAGGATTACAATCTAACATAATAAAACTATCATAACGATGTCCAAAATAATAAAAAAATATTGTCTAGAGTAATTCTAAGACCATTATGATTAAAGTTGAAATTGAAATCTAAATCTAGAAGAACAAACACAGATACTAAGTTTTGTCGAATCTTTGAAACATATAGGACGTCATGCGACATCAAAGATCGACCACCATGCATGTCCATTCTGCAAGTGTCTATCCCTTTGACTTCAAGCTTTGCACTATATCCCACATATACATGCTTTGATCCAGGTGGAACTCGACGAAACTCTATAAATGCTTCTCTATCACGGCTCACATGGTCGGTGGCCCTTGAGTCTACAAACCACATACGATAAGATTCAATTAGTAAAATAGTGCTAGAAACATATATAGCACTAAGAGATGCGTTTTGAAATGCTACATTTTTCGACTCAATGCACTCACGAGTAAAATTCCCCAGAACATGGAAATTTTAGCACTTCATCTTACTCTTGTCTTTCTTCTTATATAATCATTTTCTTTCTTGGAATTTGACTTATTTCTTTTCTTGGAGGGTCCTTCTCCGGTCTCCTTACCATTTCTGTTATTTTTTCAATTTCTCTTGCACTTGAAGCTTGATTTTTTTGTACTACTTGATTCTGCCACAAAGGTACTAGGTACAGCTTTAGCAACACCAAGCTGCTCGTCTTCAAGCTCCACATGATGGGCGCAAAAGTTTTGATGATATCATTGTGGGTTAAGTTAACCTTCAAATATTCCCAATTATTAGGAAGAGACCTAATCACTACCTGAACCTGCTGCTCGTTAGAGAGAACATAACCAGTACTTTTGAGTTGAGCAATGATATTTGATATCACCCTTAGATGTTGCTTGATACTGTTTTTATGATGCTTTTTGTACGTGTCAAACTTGATTGTCAGCTATCGAAGGCGAGTCACAGTTGTACCCCATATGGCTCTCTTAAATGTGCCCACATGGCTTGAGTAATAGGATATTACTCACATTCGTGGATGAGATCATCAACAACTGAACTTACAATAAATCCACGTGTAGTTGAGTCTTTCATTTTTCAAATATCATAAGTTTTTAGATCCATCATGTAACGACCCGACCGGTCGTTTTGAGTTTTTGCACTTTGCTCGCCAATTTTCGGGCATGTCTACCATGTATGATATATTATAACTTACGTAAATCATCGGTTTTGGCTTTTAGGTTAATCAGAATGAACTTTGAAGAACAATTCTCAGTTTGAAGCTTAAAATTTGAAAGGTTTGACCAAGTTTTGACTTGTTAGTATACAATCTCAGATTGGAATTCTTATAATTTGGTTAGCTCTGTGAGGTGATTTGGGACTTAGGAGCATGATCGAAAAGTATTTTGGAGGTCCGTGGAAGGTTTAGGCTTGAATTGGCGAAAATGGGATTTTGGTGTTTTCCGGTTGATAGGTGAGATTTTGATATAGGGGTCGGAATAGAATTCTGAAAGTTGGAGTAGGTCTGGTGTGTCATTTGTGACATGTGTGCAAAATTTCAGGTCATTCGAACGAGGTTTGATAGACCTTTTGATCGAAAGCGGAATTTGGAAGTTTTTGGAATTCTTAGGCTTGAATCCGATGCAAATTTGGTGTTTTAATATTGTTTTGAGCATTCCGAAGATTGGAACAAGTTTGAATGAGGTTATGAGATATGTTGGCATGTTTGGTTGAGGTCCTGAGGGCCTCGGATGAGTTTTGGGTGGTTAAACGAATCATTTCATGTTGATGGAAATTGCAGAAATACTGATGTTGGTGTTGCAGGTTTTTGAACTTCGCGTTCGTGATGCATGTCCCGCGTTCGCGAAGGGTTAGGGTGTGAGGCTTTGGAGTTGGCGTTCGCATTCACGAAGATGGTCCTGCGTTCGCGAAGGGCTGAGGTCAATGGACACCACATTCGCGAGGCTTATGCCGTGTTCGCGTAGGGAAAGAAGAATAGCTGGGTCCCCAAGGCAATTGTTCTACGCGTTCGTGTAGTAGAGGTCGCGCTCGCGAAGAGTTGAGTCAGTTGTGTATCACGTTCGCGAAAGGATTCTCGCATTTGTGTAGAAGGAATTCTGGTCAGTGAAGCTGTGTGCTTCGCGAACGTGAGGGAGATGTCGTGTTTGCGATGAAGAAAAATCTGGGTAGACAGTTTATATTTTAAAAACGAGGGTTTAAGTCCAATATCACAAAAACCATTGGATAGCTTGGGAGAAGGTGAAATTTGAGGGGATTTTCAGTGGAGCAATTAGGGTAAGTATTCTTCACTCATATTCGGTTTAATTCCATGATTTAGTCTTGAATTGCATCATTTAATTTGATAAATTAGAGTGGAAATTGGGGAAAATGGAAGAAAAGTTTGAGAATTCTTTTGGGGATTTGAATGGGTAATTGAGGTCGGATTTTGATGAATTTGATATGGATAGACTCGTGAGAGGATGGGAATTCTATTGATGTGATTTTTATCGGATTCCGAGACATAGGTCTGGGGGCCGGGTTTGAGCAATTTCGGGATTTTTGATGTAAATTGGATATTTTTGAGTGGGCTTTGTTTCCTTAACATATTTTAATAGTTATGTACCGATTTTGGTTAGATTTGGAGCATTCAGAGGTCGATTCGAGAGGGCAAAGGCATCACGAGCTAGAGTTTGGATTGGATCGAAGTAAGTAATGATTGTAAATGTCTGTCCTGAAGGTATGAAAGCACGAATTTCACATTGTTGTGCGATATTGAGGCAGCGCACATGCTAGATGGCGAGCGTGGGGTCGTGCACCACTGGGGATTGTGACTTAGTCCATCCCGAATGACTGTTTTACTGCTTATTTGACAGATTTTTTGATCGAAAGCGGAATTTGGAAGTTTTTGGAATTCTTAGGCTTGAATCTGATGCATATTTGGTGTTTTAATATTGTTTTGAGCATTCCAAAGGTTGGAACAAGTTTGAATGAGGTTATGAGATATGTTGGCATGTTTGGTTGAGGTCCCGAGGGCCTCGGATGAGTTTTGGGTGGTTAAACGGATCATTTCATGTTGACGGAAATTGCAGAAATACTGCTATTGGTGTTGCAGGTTTTTGACCTTCGCGTTCGCGATGCATGTCCCGCGTTCGCGAAGAGTTAGGGTGTGAGGCTGTGGAGTTGGCCTTCGCATTCGCGAAGATGGTCCCGCATTCACGAAGGGCTGAGGTCAATGGCCACCGCACTCGCGAGGCTTATGCCGCGTTCGCGTAGGGGAAGAAGAATAGTTGGGTCCCCAAGGCAATTATTCTACATGTTCGTGTAGTAGAGATTGTGTTCGCGAAGAGTTGAGTCAGTTGTGCATCGCGTTCGCGAGAGGGTTCTCGCATTCACGTAGAAGGAATTCTGGTCAGTGAAGCTGTGTGCTTCGCAAACGCGAGGGAGATGCCACATTCGCGATGGAGAAAAATTTGGGCAGATAGTTTATATTTTAAAAACGAGGGTTTAAGTCAAATATCACAAAAACCATTGGAGAGCTCGAAAGAAGGTGAAATTTGAGGGGATTTTCAGTGGAGCAATTGGGGTAAGTATTCTTCACTCATATTTGGTTTAATTCCATGATTTAGTCTTGAATTGCATCATTTGATTTGAGAAATTAGAGTGGAAATTGGGGGAAAATGGAAGAAAAGTTTGAGAATTCTTTTGGGGATTTGAATGGGCAATTGAGGTCGGATTTTGATGAATTTGATACGGGTAGACTCGTGAGAGGATGAGGATTCTATTGATGTGATTTTTATCGAATTTCGAGACGTGGGTCCGGGGGCCGGGTTTGAGCAAATTTGGGATTTTGATGTAAATTAAATATTTTTGAGTGGGCTTTATTTCCTTAGCATATTTTAATGGTTATGTACTAATTCTGGTTAGATTTGGAGCATCCGGAGGTCGATTCGAGAGGGCAAAGGCATCGCGGGCTAGAGTTTGGACCGGATCGAGGTAAGTAATGATTGTAAATGTCTGTCCTAAGGGTATGAAATCTCGAATTTCACATCGTTTTGCTATATTGAGGTGGTGCACATGCTAGATGGTGAGCGTGGGGTCGTGCACCGTTGGGGATTGTGACTTAGTCCATCCCGAATGACTGTTTTGCTGCTTATTTGATTGAAAACTGTTTGCTATCATCATGTTTTGGGCTGAATGTCATATTTGGGCCTCGTGCCAACTGTTTTGGACCCTTAGGGGATTTTTACTGCTATTTCCTCACTGTGTTGATTTTTACATCTGTACTCAGTCATGCTATATTCTACTGTTTTCATAACTCAGCCATGTATTGTGAGTAAGGCCGAGGGCCTGTGTTGTGAGGATACTTTTGAGTCGGGTTGCACGCCGCATCAGTGATACATTGATTCATGATTATGAGGCCGAGGGTCTGAGTTGTACGTCACAAGGTGGCTTGATATGAGGCCGAGAGCCTATTGATTATGCCACGAGGTGGCTTGATATTGCGCTTGGGCCGTAAGGGGCCCCTCTTGGAGTCTGTACACCCCCAGTAAGCGCGGGTACCCTGAGTGAGTGTTATATTGATTACGCCACGAGATGGTTTGTTATTGCTTGGGTCGTAAGGGGCCCCTCCCGGAGTCTGTACACCCCCAGTGAATGCGGGTACCCAGTATGAGATGTGATATAGCCCGAGGGGCTGATGTTGTTCCATATTATTGCTCGAGGGGCAGTTCTTGATTTATGTTATGCCCGAGGGGCTGATTACGAGTGATTGTGAGGTAGCCCGAGGGGCTGGTTCTTTTGATATTATGCCCGAGGGGTGGTTTATGGTAGATGTTTTGCCCGAGGGGCTGTTTACGCTTCTATCATATTTATTCACTGTTTTATCACTCGTTTGAAAACTATTGAAAATTGTTTTAAAAAGGGTTCTTACCGAAACTGAGCATGATTTATGAAGTAAATGATTTATGTACTGTGTTGGAAATATCCTGCTTTTGTTGCAGCGTTTTGACGTGGTTTACGTATTTTCTTACTACTCAGGTTTCATTTACCTTTGTTACTTACTAAGTTGGAGTACTCACATTACTCCGTGCACTTTGTGTGCAGATTTAGGTATTTTCTGAACCCGGTAGCGGGTGTCGATTGCTCAGAGGCAGAGTCATCGAGGTTTAGCAAGGTAGCTTCCCGGCATTCGCAGCACAACTTTTCTCCCTCTTGCTTTCATTAGACTGTATTTAGTACATTTTCAGACTTTTCCTTTGTATTCATACCTTAGTAGATGCTCGTGACTTGTGACACCCCGATATCGGGCTTGTATATTATTTCTGCACTGTTCATTAGACTTATATTATGAAACATTGGTTTAAATTAAAGGCTTAAACATGATTCTTATTGATAAATGATTAATTTGGGAATTGTGTCGGCTGACATAGTTTCACGATAGTCGCCATCACGATCGGGTCGGTTTTAGGGTCATGACACCTCATATGTTGGGCACTGTTACCCTTTTCTGGATGACGCATAACATGGTTAATACTTTCAAGAGCATTTTCCTCTTCGAGTACATACCACATCTTACAATTCTAGATGTCATAATTTTCACCATTTAGTTTGTCAGCCTTGTTCAAGTCAGCAATGCTACTTTTCGATGTCATGTCTGTTATTAGAGACAATATTACAAGTTTAACTTATCAATATATACTTCAATCAATTTATCCATGTGATTACATACTCAAGCAAATTAATTATAATATTAAATTTACCTTTAGTATAGAATCGAAAGGTCACTACGTTTCTGTTCATCATCTATAACTAAATATTTTAATTAATATTAAAATCACTTCTTAGTATGTAATTCATTTCAAGTCTCAATCTATTACAAAATAAAATAATAAATAATTATGTAACTAGTGAGACAAACAACATAATCTAAATTTCATTAAAATAAACACATAATAACATTTTACATATTTGCTAAGACATACATATACCAACTGAAAACTAACTCTTGAACATATACTCTAAAAGGTGAACTAAGCCAAATATCATTATAAATATTAGTTAAAACATCACCTCAAGGCTCTCGAAGAGAGTCCGCTAAAATAGCTAGTGCTTCCCAATCAGTAATCTCTATGTAATTAGACAATTCATTCTTTTATAACTGAAAAAAGGTGTATATGTTCATGAATGGAAGCATCAGGGCTTATTTTAAATTTTTTAAACTCCCTATATTTCTTTTCTCCTTCCCTTCGTTCAGCCGTTCGATCTCTTAACTCATTTTATATCACTCTAGGGACATTCCTGATGACTTCAGACTCCGAGTCTGAATTATTATCGAAATAGGTCCTGAGGTGATGTATCCTTCTACGTTGTCCCCTTCCTCGACTTCGAGATTTGAATGTGTCCTTGTTTAGCCATGTTTGAAATAGGACCAAGAAAATGATAAGAATGGCTACGGCCATTTAATTTGACAATATATATCACAATTACTTGTAGAAGGATATGAATTGAGGGATTATGTCTAAACTAACACATCAGTAAAAGAATGACTAAGACTTAGCTAAATCCTTTAAATACTAAATCCTTATCCGATTGACTTTATCAGAAAATAATTATATACTCAATTACTATTTTAAAAGGAATTTTTGCTACTACCAATTGGTTTTATCACTTTTGCAAAAAAAAAAGAAAAAAAAAAAAAAAACAGTTATGATCAGTAAGATAATATTTCTCCATCAATTTGACATGTCAGGTTATTATTACAGTGTAAGAGACATGTAAAATCAATATATAATCTTTTCAATTAAAAAAATTTCACCACCAGAAATACCAAATACAAAAATGCTGTAAGCATTTGTTTTACAGAATTTGTTTAAAGCATTGACTTCATCGTCTCATCATGAAGTCATCATGATATTTCCCTTAAAAAGCACCAGGGATTAAAAGAAATTTGACATCATGTTTCATAAATAAATAAAAAAAAAACTGAAAACATAAAATAGACTTTACGTTGGGGCAGGAAACTCCTTTATATATTTAAGTGTAGTCATTGTATTTTACGCTGCACATCATAGAGAATCAAGAAGATAGGAGACAAAAGTAACCAATCGACGTATACAAAACAGTTTATTAAGAGAAAAATGTCTCTCACTATTTCTTCTTTCTTTTCTTCTCCAACACTTGAAGAAAGAAGAAAAAATTCAGTTTCCCCTAAGTTCTTAGACATCAATTTTCATTAAAAAATATGATCTTTTACACTAAAAGCAGACAAAACTTCTACTATATTTAGAACTGGGCTTAGACGCCATAGTATTGAAAAGAGATAATAACCAGTAAAAAAAAGGAACTGGCATGCTATAAAAGAAACAGAAACAGTGAAACACCTCCGAAGCATATATAATTCACTCACGTATTCAAGCAGTTTACTCAAGGGTGTTCAAACTTGAAAGAAGTGAAAAAAATCTCCGAGAAAGAGTGTTCAATTTGTGTTATATACCTCTAAAATCTAATATTTTACATATACATGCAGTGTAATTTTCTGACGAAGGGTAATCAGTTGACCACCCTTTACAACATGTAGCTTCGCCCATGTATTCAAGTTAGAATACACACTACAGGCTCTAATACCAATGTTAAAAGAACAACAAATTATGTATACCTTGTTATGCGCAACGAAAATTATTATAATAACTACCAAGAAAATTGCTCCTAAATCTACTTTGAATCATTAAGAACAAAGTTAATCTTTTACCAATTAAATGCCCTAACTTGTGTGTTTTCCGTGTAGAGAGGATTAGTCAAGGAGAAAAATGTTAATATTGGAGAAGTTCTGTGTTTTCTCTTTAATATAAATAGACAGGGTAGTAGCAGTTAAGCAAGATAAATCCCCACTCCCTTTTGCACGTTTACTTTAGAGGGAGTTTGTGATTGTGTGGTAACTTCTCTTAACCTCTCTTACTTATCTCTCCTAACCGGATCAATTCAGTCCACATGGAGAGACCCATGACCTATAATCTAACACTTGATTTATTCGCAAAAGTTACCAAAAATACTTAAAATACAAAAAACATATAAGAGCTAAATTATTCTTGACTTAGTAAAAAATAAAAAAATAAAGTAATCCTTGAAGAAACTCTTATGGTTTCTGTGTGAGGGATTCAAATGGTGATCTTATTTTTGCGCAAGCTAAGGAAATACACATTACTACAAACATGGAGGCAGAAGCTATAGCTATAAGAGAAGCTTTGCAGTATTGTGTGTCTAATCATATCTTTCAGGTTATTATTGAAACTGATTCTTTGTTGATGAAGAAGGTGTTAGACAATGCATGGGATACTTCTTGGAGCATTATTTCTATTGTGGAGTTCATCAAGTTATTAATTGCACACTGCCATGTTATTATTAATCCTATTTTTCATGAAGATTATAGTCTAGAGGATCATTTAGCTAATTATGCTTTTGATGTGGATGGTGTTTTGTCCATTAACTCATTTACGGAACTTACGCCTAAAGGATAATTGATTCTTAATCTTGATAAGAACCAATGTCCCTCGTTGCATATCAGGCCAGTGAAGCTTATTAACAGATGACGTTGCAGATAGTAGGGGTGGTAGTGATGGTTATGTCATGGTTCTACTTGTTGAATCTATATCTGATTCTACTACATAGTTTAGTTGCAGGATATAATAAAGTGCAGGTATTGGCCTTAACAACTACTACGCTTTGGTTTGAGATTCAGAGGCTGCTCAGCTTTTCGTCAATTTGGCTAGATAGAAGTGTTTGGCTCGATTGCTATTTTGGCATGGTGTCAGGAGATCTAGTTCCTTCTGCTATGTCTTGCAAATTTTATTTTGTTGTACATATTAAATATTCAGCTTGTAAAATCAACTTAGAACATGCTACTAATTCTAAGTTGATTCTAGTATTTCGTATTTTCGCAACTTCTTATTGTTTACATGATGTAAGAAACATAGGGGAATTTCATCATTAATAAGATTAGCCATTAGATGTCTATCTAGTGGTATATTACCTTTTAAAAAAATTATTACTTAATAAGAAATTAATAATACAAATTAGAATCAACTTTTTAAATAAATAAAACTCAATCTATCTATAATAGTTATACTAAGGGTCGTTTGGTAAGCGGAGTAAGTTATTCCGGGATAATAATCTCAGGATTATAATCTCCGAACTATTTTATCCCACCTGAAAGTGGGATAAAATAATTCCAAGTTTGATGGAATAAGGTAGGATAAAGTGGTATATCCAATATTAAGTCTGGGATTAAATTTACGGAAAAAGGATCTTATATGTCCTTATACTATGATAAATTGTTTAAAGTTGTCTCCCGTTATACTATTGGATCATAAAACTCTCTGCCGTCTTACTATCCTAATAAATGTATCCTTAATTGGACGGAGGGACACATGGCACCCATCAGTGTCTTTTTTACATATCGTAACATATTAATCGACCTGCTCCATGATACCTCATACACATAACTCGTAACCCGTAATTTATAACACAAACTAAATCCATTTCATTTATTTTCTCTTCTTTCTCTTTCACTCTCTAACCTCTCTCTTCTCCGTTGACTGCCGATTTGAACAACAAATGCCATAAAGCTAATACCTTCCTCCATTAAAGTGACTCATCTCTACTATATTGTTTCTGTTAGTATTTCATCTTTTTAGTATATTTTTCGTTTTTAGGATTTTTATTCTAGGGTTCCGATTTCTTGGGTTTCATTTACATCCAACTTAAGTTTCTGCAACTTCAGTTATATAT
Source organism: Nicotiana sylvestris (assembly GCF_000393655.2). NCBI lineage: Eukaryota > Viridiplantae > Streptophyta > Magnoliopsida > Solanales > Solanaceae > Nicotiana > Nicotiana sylvestris. Next base: position 37,280,984 of record NC_091063.1, on the reverse strand, counting down.
TCTTATTTCTTATCTGTTTCTAGTGTTTTCATGCATGGTTTACGCTTTTGTTGTTTATTTATTGTTGGGGTTCTCTATTTTGAGGGATTTCGTGGGGTTATGTGGGGTTTATTTTTTGTCTTTGTTAATAAAGTATAGTTGTGTTGTCAGAAGATTCTGCACTTTTTCATTATTTATTGACAACGATGGTCCCCAATTGTGTGGCCATTTGATTAAAGTATTCGGATATTTCGGATTCTTCTTTAAGGGGGAGACCTCTTATCATAAAAAATTATTCTTTTTGGCTTTAATTATTCTTTTCCCACTATTGACTTTTACATTGTTTACTTTTTTTTTTTATAAGTGGTATATTTTTTGTTTTGTTTGGTAGGTTATTGGAGATGGTGCTAGTCGACTTAGTATTCAATTACGATGGTGATTAGGTTACTGAGCTTAAAGTTGTCTACACAGGACAATTGGTAAAGACTTGGACAGGTTATGACTCCGACTTACTTTCACACGTAGACATGGCAAATAAATTCACAAATGAGCTAGGAATTTTAGGGGTTCAACAACTTATTGTTGCTGCCCATCTGGTAAATTTAATGTGATTGAAGGGAATGATGGTATTAGGCATTTACAGAAGTTAATATGCAATGAATTTAATATAATGAACCTATTTGGTGTAGATGAATGTGAGCCCTTATTTACTCTATTCCCAATATTGTACATTATTACGAAGAATCTAATAAAATTGTAGATGATGTTGGTACTGATTGTAGCTTTAGTGATATAGGATCTGACTCTAGTACTGATTCTGAAAGATACAATTCTGAAGAATTAGAAGCACTTAAAACACAAAAGAAAATGGAAATAACTAAAAAACTTAGTGACTACAAAGAGTTATACAAAGGTATGTCCTTAAAGGATATACCAGAAGCTAGGAAGTGTATAAAGTTCTATTCTCTAGCTAACAAGAAAAGATTGAAATTGGAGAAGAGTGATTATCATGACCCAAAAATCACAAGTTGTGATGGCACCTAACTCAACTTGCTAGGTAAGCCAACTAACTCGAAAAATACAATACGACTGAGATAATAAGAAAATAGAGAATAGCTAACTGAACCTTTACAAGTTTACCAAGACCTAGTAGTACGAATCACGAGCTTCTAAGATTTGGAAGTTCAAAACTGATACAGATAAATACACATTCTATTTGAAGGTTACATAAACAGATTAACAATAATCTAAACTACCAAGGACAAGTGACAGTTATATCCAAACGCACGAACATCTTCCGAATCAGCACCCGATGTCACCAGCAGCTCTGCTCCAAAATCTGCACGGGACGTGCAAAAGTGCAATATCAATACAACCGACCCCATGTACTGGTAAATATTTTGTCTAACCTCGTCGAAGTAATGACAAGTCTTTTAGTTAAAAGTTGGTTATTGCTATAACCTGTACATTAGACTAATAGTAAAATCAGTTCGAAGCATAACAGATAAAAGTATCATAAACAACTCAGCGAGACAGTCAATAATTACAAAAAGGAACCACAGTAGAATATTTACGATCTTTCCTGGTATGAGATATATGTCCAGAATGTCAATTGTCAAATCACATGGTACTAACACCCTTCGTGTCTTATCTCATCCTCACCATGTATAAATAAATTATGTAACAATTCAGTTAGCACGGCAACATCCTTCATGCGTTCAACTCATCCTTCCAAATGAACGTATAATAGAACCCACCATATGACAGAAACACAATGATAGGAATTACAAAATAGGGAATACGCAAATAACAACAATGGACAAGGATATACTTGTGGGCAGTAATAAAGAACTAAACGGAAAGCACATGAGTAATAACAACTGAAAAGTAAGTAATATAATCTTCAATTAACTAGCATATTGGAGGCCTAAGTACAATTATAACAACTAAGACGGAAACACATGATCTTTGCAAGTTCACAGGTAAGGGCATGAATGGCTAGCATAGTGAAAGACTTAAACTAGAGTGCAACAGAATAGATACAACATGAATATAATTATAAAAGCGGGAAGTAGGCACGGTATTCGCAAGTTAGGCAAGTAAAAGACATGGACAATGCAATAACAATGGAGATAAAAGTCAGGTACAGGACAATAGCAACAAGTCACACAAAATATGTAAATACAACAATAACAGCTTAAGGTAAGGGCACAAACGTATACACGGGAAAACAGATATCACATCATTATGCATGTCCCTCGTCCTCACCTGCACGGAAACACCATTCATGCCATGACCTCACCATAACATACAAGCATAACAATGTAAATGAAATGGCATGACATCATCCTTCATTCTTTTTACTCTCAATAATATGGCACGACATCACCCTTCGTGCTTTTACTCTCAATAATATAGCACGACATCACCCTCGTTCTTTACACTCTCTCTCACATGAAAATATATAAACAATGGCACGACATCACCCTTCGTACTTTACACACTTCCTTACCAAGCATATATAACAATAACAAACAAGGAAGGAAGCATAATTGACATCAAGGAGAGTGTTTTAATGGATATTCCAAATAATTCCCAATCACAACTTTCAAGGTCAACAATGGTTCAACAACCCTCAAGAACCGTATTATTCAAATACTTTCACAAATCTCATAAATGATCCACAACACAAGTATAGAGTCTAGCGTCTCATGAATATCGGTTGTAGTAATATAGTAATGATTTCGCATAGAGATGACCGGATTAAACGCATCAATGTATTCTTACAATTTCCATCTAGTGTGATCAAGTTATAACAAACTAGGTCTTGATATCTATCATGTAATATTATGTCCTTAGTATCTAAGAGTCAAATAAGGCATTAAGCAGAATGTCACAAAATTCTACGCACACAATTATAACATAATCCACCCTCGAGCACGATTAACTCTGGCACATACATATACACTTGTCACCTCATATATGTATCACCCCCGCATGTAGCAAACAATGATAAATAGGAGGAAAAATTCCCTCAACAAAGCTAGGCAAAACACTTACCTCAATTAGGCTAACTTAACACTCAACTTAGCCTTTTCCTCTACAAATTTGCCTCTGCTCAACTCAATCTAGCCAATGACGACTTGAATACACCACATAATGCAAGAGAAAACAATTTCAATTAATAAAGTTGTGATTTTTCTTAGATTTCCCAAAAGTCAACAAAAGTCAAACAACGGGCCCACCCGGTAAAAACCCGGGTCCAAGGGAAGGTCTTGACTACCCATAGCCTCACGAGTCCAAATATGTATTTGTCACACCTCCTTTTTACCACCCCGAAAGGGCATATAAGGAAGTTTTTCCAATTGAAGTGGCATTATTCGAAATGGGATTAATCAATTTATTTTATCAGAGTCGCCACTTGGAATAATTTATTTGGGTGTCCCAAGTCACCGGTTTATTTTAAAATCTCAAATCAAGGAAATTTCGACTTTATTTAAAAGCCTGCGAACCAGAAATTCTAGATAAGAAATTTTGTTAACCCGGGAGAAGGTGTTAGGTATTCCCGGGTTCCGTGGTTCTAGCACGGTCACTTGAACTATTAATAGTTAGCCTATTATCTGATTTACTACACATTTTAAACCTATTGTACATTTTTAGCTTTATAACCGCTTTTATTTGTTTAAAATCGCTTTTTACGATTTATGGAATTTATCTCTTGAACAAATTACGATTGTCGTATACTTATTTGTTTTCTGACACGCCGCGAACCACGCTACATGAAATGCACCCGCAATTCATGACATATTTATTTTATTAATATTCGGAGTTGTTATGATCGGGTTACGTGAAATGCACCCCCAATTTTGGGAATTAGGTATCGTGACTATATCACGGGAACCGTACCCATAACCAAGATGATTTATTATAAAACGCGCCTAAAGCAAGCCACGAATGTTCAAGGGTGATTATTTCTACACTTGTCACAATATTAATGTGAGGGACATGGATTATGGATTTCATTTATGGATGGCATGCCTCAATTTATTTTAAAAGACTTGTACTCAATTAAAGTAATACGTATACCCATTTCATTTGGCGCGTCAAAAATCATGTCATGCGTACGTATCCACAATTCCTACCGCTTAGTTATTGATTTACAGTAACAGGTTAAACTCAACGTTGAGCCCGTCAATTAGCACTGTGGATGACTGAGTTCACCCATTATGGTTCCAGAAGAATTTTGGTTTCCATAGTAAACCCAAACAATACTGAAAATGTGCCACAAGGAAAAAAACCAACATAAACACATTTCATATCTTGTAAATCTGTTCAAACAAATAATTATAAAGAATTAACAATCGATAATATGAAGTACATGATTTATTAATCTCAAAACTAATTCCATGTGTCCATTACACTTCAAATTGAATCAACAGCTAAGGCCATGTGATTTCATTCCTCCAATTTATGTTTCCACATATAGAGTGCAAACAAATTAGACAAAAGCCATCATGGAGTAATTGTAATTATGTAAAACTTGTTACAATCTAAATACATATACATATAGCCAGCAGCGTAACTAGAAATACACTGCGAAATCAAACTATATCAAGACATAAACACGTCAATTTCACAGCCCCAAACTCATGCAACATATAAAATAGAGAGTCATATACACATCCACAAACACACAAACACATCAATTTCAGGAAAAAATATAATATAATGGAACTAAAAGAGAGTAAGAATAATGCCTTTTCAGCTAGATAACAGCAGAAAGTGGAATCAGTTGCGAGTTGCTGACTTGAGAGCAGCTGAAACGAACAGTGGGCAATCGACAAAATGATTTTTTGGTTCTCTTTCACAAGACATTCTCAGGTACCAAAATTGGCCATTTATACTTGTCATCTTTGCACCAATGCACCAACAAAGTGCAATAGAATTAACAGGGAGAAGCACCTGGCACAGATAAGGCTTGAAGTCTCTTGGGTTCTTTTTAACAAGAAGTTGAAACTTCTGTAAGGCCTCTTCTAATTCACCCTCAAAATGACTAGGAAAAGAGAGTTGGACCAAATAAAAGCCAATAAAATGAGGGATGAAGCTCCAGTCACTTATCACAGCAAAAACAAAAGCAAAATCACATTAATTGACCATTTAATTGACAAATTTGAGTATATATAGGAATATGATTACAACTTGCTTTATAAGCTTCTTTCGAGAACCATAAAACAGTAAAAATATAGCTCAAAATTATCCAAATGAAGCTGTAATGGAAAGCTCAACAGCTGTGATAACAAAGAAGAGAAATTCGGAACCCAGCAGAAGCAGATTCAACAACAAACAATGCAGCAAGAACTCTCCCTCTTTTCTGTCTGAACCCCATTTTTCGTTTTTCAGCATCTTTTTCTTTTTCTCTTTTTTTTTGTTTTCTTCACTATTGTTTGAGAGATGGGTGCGATTGAGGTTTTTATATGGGGGATGAGGTTAGAGGGGATGATTGATCTTCTCCTCTAGGTCTGTGTGTATGTTTATTTCGAGGAAGAAGATGAGAGATCGTGAAGGAGGGGGGAGATCTTCTGATGGTTTTTGATGAAAAATAGAGAAGAAGAATCTAAAAACCCAAATGCATTGTTTCTTTTGCTATGTATTTTCTAAGGGTCTAGGACATCTCTAATCTGATCTTATTTTCCTAGCTTTAGGTCTTTTAATTTGAGGGGGAGCTGATTGGGTAGGTAGGATTTGGGCTTGGGCTAAAGGATTGGATTTGGGTTAATTAATTGGGATTAATTTAAAGATTGGCCCAATTTTGAATAAACAAGACCAATCATTTTTTTCTATTTTCTTCTATTTATTTTTTACTTTTCTTTAATTAATTAAAATTCTAAATTAATCTATTTTTTGTAGAAATTAAAATTCTTTATTTATTTTTAACATTAAAACAACTAATTAACTTAAAACTAAAGAAAAATGCTAATTTTAAAGGCTAAAATCTAAATATGTAAAAAAAACCATTTTTGTGATTTTTTGCTTAATAAAATTAATTCCTACATGCAAATTGAGCCTAAGATGGCATGGAATTAAAACGTGATAATTTTTATGATTTTTCTATGATTTTAAAATATTAAAGATGCATGGAATGCAATTAAATAAAGAAAAACTTCTAAAAATCAATTAAAATTATTTTTTGCCTATTTAGGAGTTATTTTCATGTAGGACAAAAATTAGGTGCTCACAGCTGCCCCTCTTTGCTCGAAAACATGAAGACTTTTTGGGCAAAGATAAAGTGAGCAATTACGAGCAATTTTTGCCAGTTTGAAACTCCATTTGGAAGCATTTTGAAAAAGTTTGACTGAATCTTGCTTCAGAGGTTGCCTACATATCCTTGGCTATAAAGGAATCATGTCAGTGTAGTTCTGGAAGTTTTGGTAGCTGGGACTACCGAGAAACCATGATTTCACTGTTGTTGCTGTTGTTTCTACTTGCTTAGCTCCTTATTACACCAAAATGATAAATAAAAAGCTAAACTAGCTAAGCCTATTAGCTACGAGTTACAAGATTCCTCTCTATAAATCTTCTGAAGCTTGATCTTGAGTCTTCCCAGGTTCTTCCTGCAGACTCTAATCTGAATCTTGATGCTCGTTAGCTGCAACCGCTGGTTCATTCTTCTTCAGCTTTTGGATCAAGGAAGGACATGCAAAGCTTGCGACTTCAATCATATCTTAAGCAGTCTGCACCTTTTCTCCGCTTCTATACTTAGATTTCACTTCTTTTCTTGTTTTTATTTTCCTTTATTTGGATTGAGACTTCTTCTTTCGGCCATCTCAAACCTCGTGCCTTATGGTAAAAACCTATTCATGCACCAAAACAAACAAATAACGAAATTTTCTGCCCCAGTTTTCACTAGAAAAATTTCGAGAGTTATTGTAACAAAATCTAAACTATTTCTTTATTGAAAGCAATTAAAATCGGGATTGTGTATCCTTGAGAAAAAGAGATTAGGGAATGGAGCCCTATATATATATACTAAAATCAACTAGGGAGTGGAGACCCTATGTTGGAAAAACGACTAGGGAGTGGAGACCCTATGTCTAAAAATAAAATCAACTAGGGAGTGGAGACTCTATGTTGGAAAAACGACTAGGGAGTGGAGACCCTATGTCGAAAATAAAATCAACTAGGGAGTGGAGATGCTATGTTGGAAAAGCAGACTAGAGAGTGGAGACTCTATGTCTAAAAATAAACTCAACTAGGGAGTGGAGACCCTATGTTGGAAAGGCGACTAGGGAATGGAGGCCCTATGTCTAAAAAATAAACTCAACTAGGGTGTGGAGACCCTATGTTGTAAAAGCGACTAGGGAGTTGAGACACTATGTCTAAAATAAATTCAACTAGGGAGTGGAGACCCTATGTTGGAAAAGCGACTAGGGAGTGGAGACCCTATGTCTAAAAACAAACTCAACTAAGGAGTGGAGACCCTATGTTGGAAATGCGACTAGGGAGTGGAGACCCTATGTCTAAAAACAAACTCAACTAGGGAGTGGAGACCCTATGTTGGAAAGGCGACTAGGGAGTGAAGACCCTATGTCTAACAATAAACTCAACTAGGGAGTGGAGACCCTATGTTGAAAAAGAGACTAGGGAGTGGAGACCCTATGTCTAAAAATAAACTCAACTAGGGAGTGGAGACCCTATGTTGGAAAGGCGACTAGGGAGTGGAGACCCTATGTCTAAAAAATAAACACAACTAGGGAGTGGAGACCCTATGTTGGAAAGGCGACTAGGGAGTGGAGACCCTATGTCTAAAAATAAACTCAACTAGGGAGTGGAGACCCTATGTTGGAAAGGTGACTAGGAGTGGAGACATTATGTCTAAAAATAAACTCAACTAGGGAGTGGAGACCCTATATTAGAAAGACGACTAGAGAGTGGAGACCCTATGTCTAAAAATAAACTCAACTAGGGAGTGGAGACCCTATGTTGGCAAAGGAGACTAGGGAGTTGATACGCTCAAATTATACTTTAATTAAATAGTGTAAGGTGATCGGTGTCAAATGTAATAACCCAACAAGGTTGGAGTCGAATCCCACAGGGAATAGGTGTGAAAAGGTTACCCAAATAGTGTGTTACTTGACTAAAGTCATAATTCTATTCGGTTAATGGTAACAAGAGTATGAATTGAGTTTGGTTTGAAGAAATAACTAATTGTGATATTGAGAGTGTAAATAATTTGATTAAAGAAACCAAGGTTGTGTCCCCTTCAATGAACTGTAATGCTATCGGTGTTAATATGATATATTTCTAATGGAAGGTTCTTTTAATATGCAAATAATGTCTAAATGACTACCCAATATTTTCCAATAGTTGGATAGTACTTCCTCTTTATGAATTTTCCAAATATAAAAGAGTTGCAATTAAGAACAATCAATATATGCCAAATAAAACCCGCTTATTCCTAAACGATTCTATTAAACAAGATTTAAAGCCTTGAGTCTTTGATATTTACTTCTACCAAATTCCAACCCACTTTCCCAAGCAAAGTAAGAATTTAATAGCACTTGTTAATGTTTACAACCACCACCAATAAGTGAAGAATGAAAAGTAAATAAATATCAACCAACCATTATGCATATATTCAATGTTAAACACCCATTAACATAACACCCATTTAGGGTTCTTAGTATTTAAAGTTAGCTACACATGCTAAAATACAAAAGGAGAAGAATATTTAATGTCATAAAGCTTACAAAGTGCAAGATTCTTCACCCAAAAGCTTCCAAAAGACAGGAGTAATAAAGTCTTGGAATGTAGCTCCAAAATCAGACAAGATGCCCCCACAAAAACCCCAATAAATCTATTTATAGTGGGTCAAAACTCGGGACAAAATTTGGACAAAAATATCCTTTCCGGTTAAATATGCGACTGCATATCTGTCGCATAACAGACATGCAGTCCGCATTCTTGACATGACCATCGCATATTTTAACCCTAGTTTCCAGACCTTCATCGCATTCATGGTTTGCGGTCCGCATTGTAGAAATGCGATCGCATTTCGCGTCACATTTTCTACCTTCAACAACCTTTATGTTAAGTTTGCGGTCCATTATGCGGCTCACAAACAGGTTATGCGATCGCAGACTGGACTGCATTTTAGGCGTTGGACTTAGCCCCAGAAAACTGTTGTGTTTGCGATTTCATTGTGCATTCTGTGGTTCACATGTTGGCTTTGCGATCGCATATCCACATTTGCGATGCCTTTAGGCTCTTTTCTTGTCTTTTGTGGCTTTTTAAATTCATTTTCCATGCTCTTAAGTCCTTAAACCTCATACACTGCAAAAACACTAAAATTACATAAGTAAATAATTGCATCTAAAACAATATACAATCTAAGAAATTTGTATCAAATGTGCCTAAATTCTCCGGCACATCAACACCCCTAACTTAAACTCTTGCTTGTCCTCAAGCAACTAAGACAACACTATCCTATTCTAGACTCCATCTACAAGATATGAAACAATAGTGACCATGGACGGTGTTTGTTGTTATTACTACAAGCATGCATTTTTGATTGTTTTACCCTTCCTGAACCATCAATATTTACAAGGAACTAATCAACTTGTGAAACTTCGAGCCTCAAACATTGTGACAAAATGTTACCCTCAGCTGAGTGCACTTGCATTTGACTCAAAAACTCAACTTTTGTCCAACCTCACAATTCATGTGCCCTCACTAGAAGGAAAGTCCCAAAATCACAATATTTACAATGTCAACAAAAAAGGACGAATTCACAAGTACACTCACCCTCAAAAAGAGTTTCAAGTGTTACAACATACCATACCATAGGCTTGCCCTTATTTTAATTCATCGCTTTATTCTAAGAATGCTCGGTTGGAGATCCCATAAGGACCTTTTAAGCTTGTAATGTAGGTTTAAGGAAGGGTCGGATAAGCATTTGGGTACAAGTGACTACACCCTCCTTGAACACTAATCACATTTTTCTTTCTTGTTGCCCTTTGCTTCTTTTCAAACCACATAGCCTTCATTAGCTTCAACTTTTCCACTATTTAGCCACCTCAACTACCTCTTTTATTCTCTTCAAGACTCATGTATAAACATTCACACTTCTTATACCCTTTTTTTTTTTCTCTTTTCTTTTATATTTTGCTTTTGGAGCTTGAGTAGTTTCACAGTTTGGGGTACACTTTCCTACACTCACTACACAACCTTGCCAATTTTCGGCTTGAAACCACACCCCCAACTTAGGTTTTTAGCCTCATTCTCAATGCTCAAGGAGGGACGAGTTCAAAAGAGGAAATTATTTCACAAAAAGGGAAAGGTTTGTAATGAGGTAGCCAAAGAAAAGGTTAACGACTCAAATGGGATGACTAGTGATGCTATCTATACAATGGGCGGCTTGAAAGGTTAACTGGTTTTCAAAAATCACAAAGACTGCCTAAGGTCATTTCTCCAACCAAATGTAATTATTAAAAGCATCGAAAAACCAATCGGGCAAGTTCTAGATGGCAGAAGTAAACACAAGAATTATTTACACAAAGAACTCACACACATGGCACACAAACTGTTTGGCATACATAGTTTGAAGACCTCGAGTCAACACTTGGCAACTCAAAGCTTTCATCATATATACATGTATAACTCTAGGTAGACATAGAGTCACAGAGCGAGCCTCAAGTTCACACAGCTGATATCTCTTTTTTATATATTAATGGAAGGGTATATGCTATATACAGATACACATGCTTGAAACTAAACAAGTACACCAAACCAGTCAACATGCTTCATTCTACTGTCCTGGTTCTACTATTACACCCTTGGAAAAGAACCCGGCGAAGAAAAACCAAGGGGAATTCATTGCTAATTACCAAGATGGACAACTATCTACTTGTTTTTGTTGTTTTTTTATACACAAGGATAACATAACTTATGTACGGAAATCACAAAACACCAATATATACAGAATCATGAAACACAAATGAGTACATAAGTTTGCTTGTAGCACAAAAGCATAAACAAGTACAACAGTTGCCAATTTCACAAAAAAATATACAAGGCTACCACCCCCTAACTAAAAAGCATGCATTGTCCCCAATGTATAAGAACATAAAATAGAGTTTAGGGGCTCCCTGAGGCGCACTAAGCGCTATAGGAGTCGGAAGCCGGCTGAGTGATGGTGGGGTCACCCTCTGATGCTGAAGCTGGGACCGATGAGATCTCGGCCTGAGGAGTGACCTCCATTGATGGAGGAGGGATCTCTAGCTGGCCCAATACCGGAGCTGGGGCCTGTGAGCTGCTAGCCTCGCCCGCTGATGGCTGAGTGGCCGATGGATCTACAGGGGCGGCCATATCTACTAGCGAATGTTCTATCGCCATCTGAATTTCTGCTTGCTCCTCATCCTCAACTATAGGAGCAGCAATCTACTTGCCCTTCTCCTGAGGGCCATCATCATCCGTGGACCATTAATCCTCCTTATCCTTTCTCTCGTCTGCCTCCTCACCCTCGAACTCTGAAGAATGTTTGGAATCCTCCTCAGAAGGAATATCAATATGTGCAGGCGGAGCTTGGGGCTGGGAAGCCCCTACAGTCGGAGGTGCAATATCCATCATCAGAGTGGAGAAGTCAAAGTCCAAGCCTGGTGCTGCTGTGTCTGTACCCTGCTCACCTTCCTTGGGCAGGAAGGATGATAGATCGAACTCCAAATTCTGCATCTTGTGGTTCTCGTTATTTATAGTGGAAACTTCCTCCCGGATCCTAGGCAAGTCACTAACCTCACCGCGCTCTATATTCTTAACCCTTAACTCAAACTGTTGCAGGTGGTCCCCATAAGTTGTTTGTTGTTGTTGTAGTGTTGTCACTGAGGACTGAATAGGAGTCAAAGCCTGTTTGATAAGGGTGGGCAAATTCTTCAGAAGTTGGTCTACCTTAGCATTGGCATGTTGAGCTATGAGACCAAGCCTCGAGACGGCTGGCAGTGCAGTAGAAGGGTGAGCAGTGGTGGACTGAGAGGCGGGTTATGAAGTAGAAGTGGACGCAACTGGAACCTGAGGGGTCACAAGAGTTGGGGAGTCTGAAGGCTCTACATCAACTGGACCCTGAGTCTGTAACTCTGGGGGAGAAACAACATCACTGATGCGCGTGATATCAATGTCCTTCAGCTCATTCCCTGTCCTGTCAGTATGTGGCATGGTAGGGACATTCACAGCTTTACAGAGGGTTGTGATCAAACAGGGAAATGGAAGCGAAGTGGCGTGCTGCTTTGCTCGGATCCCTTTCTCTTGGAATATAAGAGCTCCCACATCAATCTTAATACCCGCCATAATACATGCAATGAAAGGAGCTTTTTCAATGCCTATGTCAGTCTCGTTTCTAGTCGGTATCAGTCGAGAGGTGACAAAGCTGAGCCAAAATTGACCCTCTCGTGTGAGATCCTCCTTGTATATTTTATGCACAGGGTTGATCCAAGCAGGGGTCCCCTTTGCTATCACCGAAGCAATCCAACTACGCTCATTTTCCCTATTTGCCCATTTGGCAGCATACTCAGCTGCGCCCGATCTCCAGCTAGGGAAGTACGACTCATTAATTGTCTCACTAGTGTAGAACACACTCTTCCCCTGAACCAATACAGTGTCACAAAAAATCCTGTTGCATTTGTGGTGCGCAGTATTGGAGGCTCCATACAATGCATAGAACTCACGGACAAGAGCCTCATTATATTCAACAGGCGGTTCAGTGAAACACTCCCATTTTCTTGCTTTGATGTTCTCCCATATATGGGGATACCGCTCTTGTAGCCTGTTCAAACTCAATTGCTTTTCGGCCAGGATTTTCCGTTTGGTGAGCCCTTCTCTATATAGTGCCCTGGACCCATCAACCCCAAATCGGAGTTGGAAATCATCTCTGCTTTTCCTTCTTGCCTCAGCTTGTAGGCCAACTGAAGGCAAGATCTCCTCCTTATCAAACTGGGAGGGATGTGGAACATTAGGGTCCGTTCGTGATCGTTTTGCTTGTGACACGTGACGATTGGAGGATGCCCTTTTCTGGGCGGAGGCTGTATGTTTCTTGGGAGCCATATCAGTGACGTTGTTTATGAGCACACTTGGAATATTAGTTCAAGCCCTATTTATTTTTGCCTTCTCTGTTCCTTTTCTCTTCTTCCTCTTTTTTTCGTTTTGTTTTGTTTCTAATAAAACAAAAAAAAACAATTCTTTTTGTTTGTTTTGAATAAAGAGATGCGAAGGGGATACCTGCACGATTTGCGGTGGGAAAGTCACTGCATAACACACTATGCGACCACATAAGTGTTATGCAGTGGAATCAAGAGAGTTGCTGGAGAGCCAAAAGTGCGGTGCACTATGCGATCGCATAGTGGAAATGTGGTCTGCAAAATGCACCAACTTGTAGAATCTTTATAACCAATTTTACCCAAACACACTGTGTTGGTTTACGACAAAAATGCGGTCCGCATAGTGAAAATGGGACCGCATATGTGAAGCAAACTACCCAAGGTGATTTTTCTTCCCTTTTTCATGCAATCTTACCCCGTGTTATGATCTTTTGAATCCCCTGCACTCTAACACACACTTTAAATTGCTCAATTAAATATATCTAACAAAAAATTTAAAACTTAAAGGCCAAAAAGGGTGTTACCACACATGGGTTGCTTGCCATAAAGCACTTGATTTAACGTTGCGGCACGACGAAGTTGGCGTTCCTTTGGATTCACTCATTGGTCGAGCACGGACCATCTTTGAGAGCTAGCTGCTCCACCAAATGTTTTTCTCCATCTATGCCCAAGTAGTGCTTGACTCGCTGGCCATTCACTTTGAAGGTTCGGAACCCATCCTCCGATTCTAGTTCCACAGCTCCAAAAAGAGAGACATTTACCACCTTGAAGGGACCGGACCATTTTGATTTAAGCTTGCCCGAAAACAATTTTAGCCTTGAGTTAAAAAGCAAAACCAAGTCACCCGACTTGAACTCCCTCTTCAAGATCTTTTTATCGTGGACGAACTTCATCGTTTCTTTATACACAGCTGCACTTTCATATGCATGGAAACTGAATTCCTCCATTTCATTGAGTTGTGTTAACCTCAAATTTGCAGCTTCAGCCCAATCCAACTTCAACCTCTTCAGGGCCCACATGGCTTTGTGTTTCAGTTCTACAGGTAGATGACAAGCTTTGCCGAAGACTAACCGATAAGGAGAAGTGCCAATAGGAGTTTTGTATGCCGTGCGGTATGCCCATAATGCGTCATCTAGTTTTCTTGACCAATCGGTCCTGTTTGCATTGACGGTCTTTGCTAGAATGCTCTTTATCTCCAGGTTGGTAACTTCAACTTGACCACTTGATTGGGGATGATAAGGTGTGGCCACCTTGTGCTTGACGCCATATTTCTCTAGTAGCCCCATGAAAGCCTTATTGCAGAAATGAGACCCACCATCACTAAGAATGGCCCTAAGAGTGCCAAACCGAGTGAATATGTTTTTCTTCAAGAATGCGGTCACACTTCCTCGTTGTTTGGTAAGGCAATTGCTTCAACCTATTTGGACACATAGTCCACAGCCACCAAGATATATTTCATCCTACAAGAGCTCACAAAGGGACCCATAAAATCAATTCCCCACAAGTCGAAGATTTCTATCTCCATCACAAAGTGCATTGGCATTTCATACCTCTTGGAGATTGATCCTTGCCTTTGACATTGGTCACAAGCCTTGACCATTTGATTGGCATCATGATAGATTGACGGCCAATAGTAACCACATTTAAGCACCTTAGCCGCTGTTCGATTTCCCCCATGATGACCCCCAACTGGTGAGTCGTGGCATGCCTTTAGAATTGGATAATCTCTTCTTCTGGAACACACCTTCTGATGATGTTGTCAGCACAAACATGGAACAAGAATGGCTCTTCCCAATAGTATTGCCAACAATCTCTCAAAAACTTCTTCTTTTGATAGCATTCCAATCCATCCGGAATAAGGTCACTAACCAAGTAGTTGGAAATATCGGCATAACAAGGAGCAAAAGTGCTAGAAAGTGCCAATATGTGTTTATTTGGGAATGCATCGTTGATCTCAAGATCTCTCTTTGGCCTCCCTGCCTCTTCAAGCCTTGATAAATGATCCGCTACTTGATTTTGAGTTCCCTTGTGATCCTTGACCTCAAAGTCAAATTCTTGCAATAACAAGACCCATCGAATCAACCGAGGCTTTGCATCCTTCTTTGCCATGAGATAGTGAAAAGTAGCATGATGTGTGTACACTATCACCTTGGATCCCAACAAATAAGCCTGGAACTTCTCAAACGCATAGACAATGGCAAGAAGTTCTTGCTCAATCACTGTGTAATTCATTTGCACTCCATTGAGTGTATTGCTTGCATAATAGACCAAGTGGAGAACCTTGTTGTGATATTGGCCGAGCATTACTCCAATAGCTACACCACTGGCATCACACATGAGTTCGAAAGGAAGAGACCAATTAGGTGTGACAATAATAGGTGTCGTGGTGAGAGTTTGCTTCAATTCCTCAAAGGCTTTGAGGCATTTCTCGCAAACACAAATTTGGCATCTTTCTCGAGGAGTTTGCACATAGGATTCGCAATCTTGGAAAAAACATTGATGAAACGCCTATAGAACCCAGCATGCCCCAAGAAACTTCGAATACCTTTAATGGAAGTAGGTGGAGGAAGCTTGGAAATAATCTCGATCTTATCCCGGTCAACCTCTATGCCATGTTTTGAAATTTTATGCCCCAATACAATACCTTCATCCACCATGAAATGGCATTTCTCCCAATTGAGCACAAGGTTGGTCTCTTCACATCTCTTAAGCACTTGTCTAAGATTGCTAAGACAATGCTCAAAAGATTCACCTACCACTGAGAAGTCATCCATGAAAACCTCTAGAAAATCCTCCACCATGTCGGAGAAAATGGATATCATATATCTTTGAAAAGTAGCCGGAGCATTGCACAAACCAAATGGCATCCGGCTAAAAGCAAAAGTCCCATAAGGGCAAGTGAAAGTTGTCTTTTCTTGATCCTTCAATGCGATGTTGATTTGGTTGTACCCTGAATATCCATCAAGAAACCAATAGAATAACCTTCCCGCTAGCCGATCAAGCATTTGATCAATAAAAGGCATAAGGAAATGGTCTTTGCATGTGGCACTGTTGAGCTTCCGATAATCTATGCACACCCTCCATCCGATCACCATTCTTGTTGGGATGAGCTCATTTTTATCATTTTCAACCACGGTCATGCCTCCCTTTTTCGGCACACATTGTACCGGGCTTACCCAAGAACTATCGGCAATAGGGTAGACTACCTCGACATCCAACCACTTGATGATTTCTTTCTTTACCACCTCTTGCATGGATGGGTTCAACCATCGTTGATGTTCCACATTTGGTTTTGTCTCACTCTCCAATTGGATCTTGTGTTCGCAAATTTTGAGGGGGATCCCTCGAATATCCACAATTGTCCATCCAATAGCTTGCCTATGCTCCTTCAACACTTCCAACAATTGTTCTACCTGCACATCATTCAACAAAGAAGAAACGATTACTGGTAAAGTATCATTTGAGCCAAGAAATTTATACCTCAAGTGTTGTGGAAGTGGTTTGAGATCTAGTTGCAGTGGCTCAATAATAGAAGGCTTTTCAGGAGGAGTGGCTCTATTCTCCTCCAATGCATTTACCGATTCCATATATCCTTCCATATCTTCACCATGAAAGTTTACCAAAATAGCCGTCAACGCCTCACCAAGGCATTGTTCTTCCCCTCCTTGTCCCGGAGGCTCTCCGGCCGGGCTTTTTTTTTATACTAGCGGCGGCAGATCTATTAGTAAACAGGAGCCGCTATCGCTCACCCGGCTGGATGTCAATCTGACGGATGGATAGGCGTAGCAGAAAAGAAAGGGTCAATTACAAGAGGAAGGCGGAGGAAAAAAGACGAGAGAGCAAGACCCAGGAGGCTCGCAGCTACCACGGCCATAAGTACTCCGCTCGTTCGTAAGCCCCTTTAGAGATAGGGGCTTCATTTCAACCGCATCTTCCACTTTATCAACAACACCAATCACCGAGATGCTCTCATATTCATGTGGTAGTTTCATACCCTTGCTTGCTTGGAATGTGACCTCTTCATCATTCACAAGAAACTTGATCTCATTCTGTTTCAAATCTATTAATGCTCTTCCTGTGGCTAGGAATGGTCTCCCTAAAATGATAGGGATCTCTTTGTCAACCGCATAATCAAGGATTACGAAATCGGCGGGTAAATGAAACTTTCCCACTTTAACAATCACATCATCAACAATTCCAACTGGTCTCTTTATGGAACGATCGACCATTTGCAATCTCATACTTGTGGGACTTGGCATACCCAACCCCACTTGCTTGTAAATGGCAAGAGGCATTAAGTTTATGCTAGCCTCATTATCACAAAGGGCTCTTGCAAAGTCATGTGCCCCAATAGTACAAGGAATGGTAAAAGCTCCCGGGTCTTCTTTCTTTTGAACGTTAGATGTTACAATGATGGAACTAACCGGTGAGTCACATTCACCACTTCATTTTTGGTGGTTCTCTTGTTGGTAATCAAATCTTCCAAATATTTAGCAAAACCCTACATCTCTTGAAATGCTTCCACAAATGGAATATTCACCGATAATTGCTTGAGAATGTCATAGAACTTTTCAAGTTTGCTATCATCAACCTTCCTAGCAAGTCTTTGAGGGAATGGAGGAGGAGGTCTAGGAATAGGTGGTAGAGTTTTTGGTGTCTCTTTCACCTTTTCTTTTACTTCGCTCTGGTTTTCTTGTTGCACTTTCAACTCTTCTGAAACCTTTTCAACTTCAACAACCCTTTGCTATTCAACCTCAACTTCATGTTTGGACTCTTCAACTTCAACCACTTGTTTACTCCCTCCTTGTAGTACCTTCCCACTCCGAGTAGTAATCGCCATGACATGAGAAGTTGGACCACTCCCATTACCCTTGGGGTTCGCAATTGTGTCACTTGGAAGTGTCCCTTTTTGCTTCGGATTTTGTTCCCTAGAGAGGTCTCTCATTTTTATCTCCAATTTTTGAATGGATGCGGTATGAGAACCAACAAGCTAGGTCATATTCCTTATAGAAGTGTTGGACTTTTCTTGATTTTACAATATCCGTTCAAGCATGCCTTCCAACTTAGACTCACTTGAGGAACCTTGATTTGAATATTGACCCTTTGGAGGAACATAAGGGTTGGAACTCTGATTTGGGAAGTTGTTGTTGTTGTTCCAGTTACCTTGATTTGAGCCGCCTTGGTCATTTCTCCACTGTTGGTTGCCTTGCCCTTACGGGTGAGGCCTCCATTGATTTTTTTGTCCTTGACCTTGGTATTGTTGCCTTTGATATCCACCTTGAGAGTTGTTGACATAGTTTGCCTCCTCAAAGTCCTCATTTGATAAGGGTTGCACATCTTCCACCACATTTACTTTCTTTGTCTGGCTTTCTGTGAACATCTTTGTCAATACATTGACATTTGTGGCAAGCCATGCAATCACTTGATTCCTCTCTTGGTTTTCCTTGATCATAGTGGCCAAGGAAGGGGACCCATATGCAATTCCACCTGTGGCGTCCTCTAAATGCCATGCTTGATTATGCTTTGTCATTTTGTCAAGTATTTGTGTGACCCTTGCGAATGATTTGTCCATGAAAGATCCATCAGCTGCATTCTTGGCTATAGATTGGTTCATAGGATCCAAGCCCATGTAGAATTTTTCCAACAAGATTGAATCCGGAAAACCATGGTTGGGAAAACTCACCAAATATAACTTGAACCGATCCCATGCATCATGTAGATGTTCTTCCGGTACTTTCTTGAAAAAGAAAATTTTATCCCGGAGCTCAGACTTCTTACTTTGCGGGAACCATTTAGCTAAGAATGCTCGGACAAGTTCAGGCCAAGAATGAATGGAGTTTGGTGGAAAATTTTGAAGCCATCTCCTTGCGTCCCCAGCTAGTGAGTATTTGAAGCACCTCAACCTTAGAGCATCATCCGAGACGTGGTTCTGCTTATTTATCGCACACACACCCAAGAAATTTCTAAGATGTTGTGTCGGATCATCATCAGTAGAATTCTTGAAAAACCCCTCCGCTTTGAGCATAAGGATTAAACCATGTTCCACTTTGAAAGTTGCAGCACCAACGGCTGGTGGTACAATAGCATTAGTATCCTCAATATACTCCTCTATGTCCGCAAAAGGATTTTCTTCCATTTCCGCCTCCATTTCTTCTTCATATTCGGCCATGTTTTCCTATCAACACCAAGCAAAACAAGTAAAGTGTGATGGAATAGAATAAGACGTAAAGTAAAGCACACACTAATTAGTATTTTCAAAACTGTATTCCCCGGCAACAACGCCAAAATTTGATACGCTCAAATTACACTTTAATTAAATAGTGTAAGGTGATCGATGTCAAATATAATAACCTAACAAGGTTGGGGTCGAATCCCACAGGGAATAGGTGTGAAAAGGTTACCCAAATAGTATGTTACTTGACTAAAGTCATAATTCTATTCGGTTAATAGTAACAAATGTATGAATTGAGTTTGGTTTGAAGAAATAACTAATTGTGATATTTAGAGTGTAAATAATTTGATTAAATAAACCAAGGTTGTGTCCCCTTCAATGAAGTGTAATTCTATCGGTGTTAATATGATATATTTCTAATGAAAGGTTCTTTTGATTTGCAAATAATGTCTAAATAACTACCCAATATTTTTCAATAGTTGGGTAGTAGTTCCTCTTTATGATTTTTCCAAATATAAAAGAGTTGCAATTAAGAACAATCAATATATGTCAAATAAAACTCGTTTATTCCTAAGCGATTCTATTAAACAAGGTTTAAAGCCTTGAGTCTTTGATATTTACTTCTACCAAATTCCAACCCACTTTCCCAAGTAAAGTAAGAATTTAATGGCACTTGTTAATGTTTGCAACCACCAACAATAAGTGAAGAATGAAAAGTAAATAAATATCAACCAACCATTATGCATATATTCAATGTTAAACACTCATTAACATAACACCCATTTAGGGTTCACAACCTTAGTATTTAAAGTTAGCTACACATGCTAAAATACAAAAAGAGAAGAATATTTAACGCCATAAAGCTTACAAAGTGCAAGATTCTTCACCCAAAAGCTTCCAAAAGAGAGGAGTAATAAAGTCTTGGAATGTAGCTCCAAAATCAGACTAGATGCCCCCACAAAACCCCAATAAATCTATTTATAGTGGGTCAAAACTCGGGACAAAATTTGGATAAAAATATCCTTTCCGGTTAAATATGCAATATCTGTCGCATAACAGACATACGGTCCGCATTCTTGACATGGCCATCGCATATTTTAACCCTAGTTTCCAGACCTTCATCGCATTTATGGTTTGCGGCCCGCATTGTAGAAATGCGATCGCATTTCGCGTCACATTTTCTACCTTCAGCAACCTTTATGTTAAGTTTGCAGTCCATTATGTGGCTCGCAAACAGGTTATGCGATCGCAGACTGGACCGCATTTCTGGTGCTGGACTTAGCCCAGAAAACTGTTGTGGTTTGCGATTTCATTGTGCATTCTGCGGCTCGCATGTTGGCTTTGCGATCACATATCCACATTTGCGATGCCTTTATACTCTTTTCTTATCTTTTTGTGGCTTTTTGAATTCATATTCCATGCTCTTAAGTCCTTAAATCTCATACACTGCAAAAATACTAAAATTACATAAGTATAAAAGATAATTGCATCTAAAACAAGCTACAATCTAAGTAATTTGTATCAAATGTGCCGAAATTCTCCAGCACATCAGGAGTGAAGACCCTATGTCTAAAAATAAACTCAACTAGGGATTAGAGACCCTATGTCGGAAAGGCGACTAGGGAGTGGAGACCCTATGTCTAAAATAAACTCAACTAGGGAGTGGAGACCCTATGTTGGCAAAAGCGACTAAGGAGTGGAGACCCTATGTCTAAAAATAAACTCAACTAGGGAGTGGAGACCCTATGATGGAAAAGGCGACTAGGGAGTGGAGACCCTATGTCTAAAAATAAACTCAACTAGGGAGTGGAGACCCTATGTTGGCAAAGGCGACTAAGGAGTGGAGACCCTATGTCTAAAAATAAACTCAACTGGGGAGTGGAGACCCTAGTCTACCATTATTTTCTTTTTTTTTCTTTTTTTTTGTTTTAAGAAAATGAGTAAAAATACAGGAAAGAATTCGGAGGAGACTTCCTTTTTGGATTGGTTATTGCTGCAAAGCTGTTTCTAGCCCTTGCGCAGTTTCTTTTGGTTGCACCTGCTTCTTGCAAGGTTGCTTTGGATTGCACCCGTTTCATGTTTTCAATCAAAGAACATTTGTTAGTTTGAAACGGTGGTTGGTTTTGTGGCCTTGACTGTTTCAATCACTTGATCTCGGCCCGGCTTCTTTGATAAAGATCTCAATTGTAACTGCTCGTTTCCTGGGGACCGATTTCATTTTAGCCCCGAGAACCTCTGGTTTTTTTCCATATTTTGCCATGACGGTTGGTAGGTGGAACTCAACCTTTTCAACTTTATTTTGCCTTCGTATGTCTTTCACTTTTGAACTTTATTTTGCCTTCGTATGTCTTTCACTTTTGACTTGTTTTTTTGTTTTTGTTTTTAACCATTCGGAGCATTGGGGAACTTTTGGCTCATCAAACTTGCTGCAACGGCTAGTCACGTGGGACTTAACCTTTTCCAACTTTATTTTGCCTTTATAGGCCTTTCATTTCTTGCTTCTTTGTTCCAACTTCAATTTCAGAGCATTTAGGGTACCTTGGCTTTTTAATTTTTTGTCGAGACGGTTAGCCACGTGAGACTTAACATTTTCCAACTTTATTTTGCCTTTTTGGCCATTTGACTTTGATTTCCTTTCTTTTCTGGAGTTTCTTTTTATTTCAAAGCATCGACCATCATGGCCAGTCGAGGTCGACTCGATGCACCTGGCGAGGCTGCGTATCTTCTTGAATATTGGCTCGTATCAAACAAAAGCCCTGTAAATCAATCTTGCTATCTCTTCTTTGTCTTTGTTTCGGAATAGAGTTAGACCGAAAGGGATTCAAAGAAAAAAAACAAGGGAATGGAGAATGAGTTTAAACAAGATGTGTCCCTTTCAGGGAAAGGAAAGAAAGACTTGTATGGAGTACATGCGGACTTCAATGAACATGACATGCCTTTTGGACTAGATGTCTGATCTGTGTAAACCATCCGGCTCTCAGAAATTCATCACAACTTTTGCCTCAAAATCGAGAAACCTTGCCAGGACTCTGTTGATGCCGATAGCTGTGAGGATCTTCTTTTCGACCATAGGAGCCTTTTGCGGGTTTTCACAAGCTGACCTCTTATTTCTCTTCTCACCATCGCCTAATAGTGCTCTTTGCGAGTTTTCACTAACAAGACTCTCTCATTTCTAGTTTCTCTGCTTAATGTCGCCTCATGGTGCCCGTGTGGGTTTTCACCAATAAGACTCTCTCATTTTATTTCTCTCATTTTGACTATATCGGATCCAAGTAACTGTATTCTTCGGTCCTTGAACATTCTCACCAATTGATCGGAAGGACTTGAACAGGGTTTGGGTAAAAAAGGATGTGGATTGAGTTACAACTTTGGAACCTTTTGGGCGGGATCATCGCCAAATCATTATAACATCTGCCCCAATTTCGCTTTTTTGGGAACTTTGGAGTTTTATTTTGGTGTAACTGAACCCCAAAGAGAGGCTGCCTACGTATCCTTTCGGAATCAAGTCGAACGTAGTTCAGGGAACTTTTTTTTTTATTTTGTTTTCTTTTGCTTTTTCTTCTGTTTTGTTTTCTCATTCTTTTTCCTTTCCTTTTTTCTCTTTTTTTCATTATTTTTCTTTCATTTCTTTGTTTTTTCTTCCTTTTTTTTTGTATCTTTCTTTTTCTTCTCCTTTTTATTTTTTTCATTTCATTTTTTCAAATATTTTTTTTTCAATAACATTTTCAGGTTCCAAAGAGGGTAACCAAAGAAGAGTGACAGGCTCAAATGGTTTACAAAAGGGTTAATGGTGTTTGAGTAGCGAGAATGAAATTCTTCGTCATCCCAACCGGAGAACATTAATGCTATATAGAGGATCCAACATGGTACCTTTTGATTGCATTTGTAGTGACAGTTGTTTCTGGGACATTTCCTTCGATGTGCCCCAAGTACAACGCACTCTTTTGGCAGTACTCTTGTTGCATTGTATGGACCTTTCCAATCTGGAACCAATTTTCCTTCAGCTATTCCAACTCTTTGTTTTATTTCCTCAAACTTATCTTCTTTGCATTTTGACTCCTGATTCATTATTTCAAAGTCTGACAGCGTTTTGGGATCTGGGCATGAAGTCCGCAAGCATGTCATGTTATTGAAGTCTGTATTGAACAGAACTAAACAGAGAATAAGAAAAATGACAAGATTAAGAAAAGAGACATTCCTAGACAATGAAATATTAATTTTATTTGATTTTTGATTTTTGATTTTTTCTATTTTGATTTTTTTTTCAATTTTTGAAGACAGAAGGGTTCACATAGGAAAGTAAGACAATAAAGTAAAACATTCGAATCACACCTTGAGGTAATCCGGATGCAGAAAGGATAACAAGACTAGCTACCGAGACTTTCGTCTGATGGGGAACATCCAGGCTTGGCGACAGTATTTCGGCTTTTCTTCTATTTCGGCAATGGCTGCAATAGCCTTCAGTGTCGGATCAAATTCCTCAGCTTCACAAATCATTTCGACTATTGGCCCGCTATTGTGGGCAGGCAACAAATTGTTCATCACATCAGGAGCTTCTTCATCCTGAAAAACAATTCTTTCAGCTTCAATCAAATCTTCAACTGCCCTTTTGAGAGTCCAACAGTCCTCTGTACTGTGTCCCACTGCTCCAGAGTAGTATTCACATATAGCATCAGCTCGATGTAAGGGGGACTCGGGGTTTGGCCTGTTTGGGGCCACTGGCAATAGATTTAGCCTGATTAGCTTTTGGAACAAGCTCGAATACGATTCACCAATAGGGGTGAACTGATTCTTTCTGAAAGGCTCTCTTGGGTGAGGATTGTATTGGGGATCATTTGGTTGAGAGTTATATGGAGCTTGGTAAGGATGGGTATTTCTGGGAGGTGGAGCTTGGTTTGTGTAATGTTGTGGCTGGGTGTAAGATTGCGCGCTCATCACCACATAAGGAGGCGGTGCCACGGTATAAGCATCATCTTGAAGGGGATAATAGTGTGGTGGAACCATAGGAGGCATCGCCAGAGCTGTCACACCTCCTTTTAACCATCCCGAAAGGGCATATAAGTGAGTTTTTTCAATTAAAGTGACATTATTCGAAATGGGATTAATTAATTTATTTTATCAGAGTCGCCACTTGGAATAATTTATTTGGGTGTCCCAAGTCACCGGTTTATTTTAAAATACCAAATCGAGGAAATTTTGACTTTATTTTAAAAGCCTACGAACCAGAAATTCTAGATAAGGAATTCTGTTAACTCGGGAGAAGGTGTTAGGCATTCCCGGGTTCCGTGGTTCTAGCACGGTCGCTTAAACTATTAATAATTAGCCTATTATCTGATTTACTACACATTTAAACCTATTGTGCATTTTTAGCTTTATAACTGCTTTTATTTGTTTAAAACCGCTTTTTACGATTTATGGAATTTATCTCTTGAACAAGTTATGATTGTCGTACACTTGTTTGTTTTGGAACACGCCGCGAACCACGCTACATGAAATGCACCTGCGATTCACGAAATATTTATGTTATTAATATTCGGAGTTGTTATGATCGGGTTACATGAAATGCACCCCTGATTTTGGGAATTAGGTATCATGACTATGTCACGGGAACTGTACCCATAGCCACGATGATTTATTATAAAACACGCCTAAAGCAAGCCACAGATGTTCAAGGGTGATTATTTCGACACTTGTTACAATATTAATGTGAGGGCGATGGATTATGGATTTCATTTATGGATGGCATACCTCAATTTATTTTAAAAGACATGTACTCAATTAAAGTAATACGTATACCCATTTTATTTGGCACGTCAAAAATCATGTCATGCGTACGTGTCCATAATTCCTCCATAATTCCTAATGCTTAGTTATTGATTTACAGTAATGGGGTTAAACTCAACATTAAGCTTGTCAATTAGCACCGTGGATGACTGAGTTCACCCATTATGGTTCTAGAAGAATTTTGGCTTCCATAGTAAACCTAAACAATACTGAAAATGGGCCACAAAGAAAAAAACAAATATAAACACATTTCATAGTCTTGTAAATCTATTCAAACAAATAATTATAAAGAATTAACAATCGATAATATGAAGTACATGATTTATTAATCTCAAAACTAATTCCATGTGTCCATTACACTTCAAATGGAATCAGCAGCTAAGGCCGTGTGATTTTATTCCTCCAATTTATGTTTCCACATATAGAGTGCAAAAAAATTAGACAAAAGCCATCATGGAGTAATTGTAATCATGTAAAACTTTTTACAATCTAAATACATATACTTAGCCAGCAGCGTAACTAGAAATACATTGCGAAATCAAACTATATCAAGACATAAACACGACAATTTCACAGCCCCAAGCTCATGCAACATATAAAATAGAGAGTCATATACACATCCCCAAACAGACAAAAACATCAATTTCAGGAAAAAATATAATATAATGGAACTAAAAGAGAGTAAGAATAATGCCTTTTCAGCTAGATAACAGCAGAAAGTGGAATCAGCTGCGAGTTGCTGACTTGAGAGCAGCTGCAACGAACATTGGGCAATCGGCAAAATGATTTTTTGGTTCTCTTTCACAAGACATTCTCAGGAACCAAAATTGACCATTTATACTTGTCATCTTTGCACCAATGTATCAACAAAGTGCAATAGAATTAACAGGGAGAAGCACCTGGCACAAATAAGGCTTGAAGTCTCTTGGGTTCTTTGTAACAAGAAGTTGAAACTTCTGTAAGGCCTCTTCTAATTCACCCTCAAAATGACCAAGAAAATAGAGTTGGACCAAACAAAAGCCAATAAAATGAGGGATGAAGCTCCAGCCACTTATCACAGCAAAAACAAAAGCAAAATCGCATTAATTGACCATTTAATCGACAAATTTGAGTATATATAGGAATCTGATTATAACTTGCTTTATAGCTTCTTTTGACTACCATAAAACAACAAAAATACAACTCAAAATTATCCAAATGAAACTGAAATGGAAATCTCAACAGTTGTGATAACAAAGAAGAGAAATTCGGAACCCAACAGAAGCAGATTCAACAACAAAACAACGCAGCAAGAACTCTCCCTTTTTTCTCTCCGAACCCCATTTTTCGTTTTTCAGCTTCTTTTTCTTTTTCTCTTCTTTTTTTTGTTTTCTTCACTGTTTTTTGAGAGATGGGTGCGATTGAGGTTTTTATATGAGGGATGAGGTTAGAGGGGGCGATTGATCTTCTTCTCTAGGTTTCTATGTGTGTGTGTGTGTGTGTTTATTCTGAGGAAGAAGATGAGAGATTGTGAAGGAGGGGGGAGATCTTCTGATGGTTTTTGATGAAAAATAGAGAAGAAGACTCTAAAAACCCAGATGCCCGTTTCTTTTGCTCTGTATTTTCTAAGGGTCTAGGTCATCTCTAATCTGATCTTATTTTGCTAGCTCTATTTTAATGTGAGGGGGTCTAATTGGGTAGGTAGGATTTGGGCTTGCGCTAAAGGATTGGACTTGGATTAATTAATTTGGGTCAATTTAAAGATTGGCCCAATTTTGAATAAACAAGACCAAACATTTTTTTCTATTTTCTTCTATTTATTTTTTCCTTTTCTTTAATTAATTAAAATCTTAAATTAATAATTTTTTGTAGAAATTAAAATTCTTTATATATTTTTAGCATTAAAACAATTAATTAACTTAAAACTAAAGAAAAATGCTAATTTTAAAGGCTAAAATCTAAATATGTAAAAATGACCATTTTTTGTAATTTTTTACTTAATAAAATTAATTCCTACATGCAAATTGAGCCTAAGATGACATGAAATTAAAACGTGACATTTTTTATGATTTTAAAATATTAAAGATGCATGGAATGCAATTAAATAAAGAAAAACTTCTAAAAATCAGTTAAACTTATTTTTTGCCTATTTTAGGAGTTATTTTCATGTAGGGCAAAAATTAGGTGCTCACAGTATTTTGTTTTCAAATCCGAGTCTTATTCGACTCCAAAATCTCAAATTTTCATTTTTCAAAACTTTGACAAAATTCCCAAATTTTTTCATAGTTTTCCCATGAAAATCTTGTATAAAATCATGAAATATAGTTGGAAATTGATTAAAAATACCTACCCAATGATTTGGCATGAAAATCCCCTCTCAAAATCGCTTCACCTCGAAGTTAGGGTTCAAAAATATGAAGAATTAAGCAAAAAAACCTTGAATTCTCAGCACTTAACAGGTTGTAGATGTCGCATTTGCGACCAGGGGTTCCATCACAATTGCAAAGAATACATCGCAGTTGCGAACCTGAAGGATGCCTGTTGAGGTGGCATTTGCGACAGAAAACTTCGCAAATGCGAAGACCAGCCTTCACAAGTATGGGTGGTTCATCGCAAATGCGAAAACTGCCTAGTCACCCAGGCTTCGCAAATGCGGGGTTTCTTCGCAAATGCGATGGCCGCATTTGCGATCAAAACCTCGCAAATGCGAAAATACCAATACCAGCAATTAAAAACTATGTAAGAACATTTCGAAACCAATCCGAAACGCACCCGAGCCGTCGGGGCTCCAAACCAAATATGCACACAAGTCTAAAATCATAACACGAACTCGCTCGCGCACTCAAATCACCAAAATAACTTCTACAACTACAAATTGGACGCCAAAATGCATGAAAATCAAACTAAACTTCAAGAACTTCTAAAATCACAACCGAGCGTCCAAACCATACCAAATCAACTCCGAATGGCGCCAAATTTTATAGACAAGTTCCATATGACAATACGAACCTGCTCGAAGCTTCAAATCACGCACGACAATCTCGAAACGATGAATCACACCTCAAGTCGAAACCAATGAACTTTGAAACTTTAGCTTCTAGAACCGATGCCGAAACCTACCAAATCACCTCCGATTGACCTCAAATTTCACACACATGTCACACTTGACATTACACACCTACTCCAATTTCCAAAATTAAAATCCGACCCTGATATCAAAAAGTCCACTCCTGGTCAAACTTCCCAAAAATCCAACTTTCGCCATTTCGTGCCAAATTCAACTACGGCCCTCGAAATCACAATCCGGGCATGCTCCTAAGTCCAAAATCTCCCAACGAAGCTAATGGAACTGACGAAACTCCATTCCGAGGTCAAATGCTAAAAGATCAAACTTGGTCAACTCTTCCAACTTAGTACTCAACTCTTGAAGTTCATTCTTCCAAATCGATTCTGGATAACTTGAAAACCAATATCAATGATTTACGCAAGTCATAATACATCATGCGGAGATACTCGAGCCCTCAAATACCGAGCGAAGTGCAGATTCCCAAAACAACCAGTCGGGTCGTTACATCTTCCACCACTTAAACTCACGTTCATCCTCGAATGTGCTAGGAGTCGTTCCAAAGCTATCAAATCACGGTGTAATCATACTAAGCATAAACCCGGGGGTGATCCCACGTCACCCTACTCCACATAATCCCGCCAACACAAGACCATTAGAGATCTTTGTTTTCAACCTTGGTCCTTAAAACTTAGAACCCAATCTCTACAATCTAGAATTCATTACAAGACCCGAATCCCATAGCCATACACTGTATAGGTCTGAAAAAGCTGTATCAAGTCACAATCATAACACAGGATGTAATCATACGATATACCCCATCACTTAGATGCTCACAGTAGGAACTGATGACCACCAATATTGCCCAACACAAATTCGGTGCCGGTAGTAAACCTCATACTGATTAGCACCTCGTTCAAAACCTTCATACCCTACCGATGATGAAAGAAACACACATAACCGCTTAACCACCCATCTGATCAATAATCCAAGAAACCCATTTGCCCGACCAGGGCCATTGTACAAATCCTCAACAAATCATAGTGTTATTCCTCCAAACCTTCTTCACCCCAATACAATAGTGCAAATCTCAGGTCTAGGAACCTCATCTCAGCCAATACCAGTAGCCACACCGACCAGTATCAACAATAAGCATATAGAGCCACACACTACCCGGTTCCGAACACTAACAAGTAATAATTCAGACAAAACAGATAATAGTAAGAAACTAAATAGGAAAACTACTAAGCAGGTTAAATAGGCAGGGAAAATCTTAGCATTTTACTATGAACTATCCTCAACAAGGTGAAATAAGGTGTCACTTTTCATCACTGTACCGTTGCGGCGTGCAACCCGATCCCATCGTATCAATCTACATAGGGTACCCTTCAAGCCATAATTCTCGGGCTCACTGATCATATATGCGACAACATCAAGCACAATAGAGTGCACAAAAATTTAACTATAAGAAAAATCATTAGGAACAAACAATACTGAGAAGGACAAGCACAACTATGGTGCAATAAGCAAATAAATTTCACAAAGGCCACCTCGCCCATAGTGCCATGAAGTCTAAACTGAATCACAATATGCATGCGAAGAATCATGTAACCCTCACAACCCGCCATAGTATAAGAGGGAAACATATAACATAAACCAAGGCGTGAATGACATCCATTCCACCTGATGTATACACATGGCAATAACTGCGCAAAACAAATAGGTCAGATCCGATACAAAATACACACTCTCATTAAGCTCAAAATAATCCCCAAACCAAATTCCGATCTTCCTCGAACATGTAATAAACCTTCCAAAATTCTACAACAACCTTTCCATAACACCTACCGTTAATCATCCAATCTGCTTCATTCCTTCACAACTCGCAATCAAGGAATAGTCCGCCAACAAGAACATTCAGTCTCTGAGCCTCACGAATACCAGAATTTTCATACCCAATATCAACACTGCCACTCAAATAGCTGACATGTAATTCATACTCCATCATCTCACGGAGAAACACCCATAGGACAAAACACAATGTACCTGCCAATAGGCAAACTCTATTTCGATGGGAACCCATAGTACCAACAAGACCTCAAACACTCCAAATTGTCTGAGACATCAAGAACTCGTATCCTTCCTCCAAAACTATATCGCACCCTTGCAGATGCAACTTCTCATCCCCACATGGTGCACCGCCTCTAACATGCTAACTCGCAACACTACGAAAATGTCATAGCCAACTCTGAACCATAAGCAAATTGAACACCCATCAACCGGGAATGTTTCATTTAACCCAATCCAAGAAAACACCACCACATGCAATATAGCCTTTATATCTATAGAAAGCATCAACTCTGACTGTGGTCATAACCATGATAAATATTTTGGAACTCATTAACACATAATTGAGGAATAAGAACCAATCGCCTCTAACTCAACTGAGTTACGCAGACTGTCAGCCTGAAAGTAACTCAATCCAATATGCCTGCCCTGAGGGAACCTCCTGGGAACCCGAAGCCATTTCTTGCATCACCCCAATATTGACTTATAGACCTTTCTTGACAAGGAAATACCGCCAATCCGATTACCATTCACTGCTCCATAGATAAATTCAAAAGCCCCTAAATTCACTCATCTTATTATGATCTTCAATACGCAACTAATACGTGTTGAGAAACCCGTGCTTCACCAGCATATGCCCATTCAAAGAAATAACCATGAAAGCTCTCGGTCCGAAAACTGATACGGCCCATGTGTAGACATGTAATTTTTGACCTGCCACGTCTTCAAGCTATATTAGCAGTTTCACATATTTAATATATGTATTTGAGTTAATTGAATTTTTCTAGGATTCTGATACACTATTCTTATTGTTATTTTATTTAGCATTTGAAAAATCAAAAACACAAAAAAAAATAGTTTCAAATCTATTTAATTTAATGTTAATTAGTACTTAATGTAGTAATACTATTTTCACCTATTTTTATTTTTATATAATCTTGAAAAATACCAAAAATAGTTTTACAATATAATATTATCTATTTTAATTAATTAGAGTTAGTTATGTATTTTATAGTATAGATTTTACATTAATTGTAGAAAAGAATTAAGATTTTGGGTTGGAAAGGCCCAATTTCGGATAGCCCAAAACATTGAGCCATACCAATTCCCCATTTGACCTAACCTAATTCGTACTCCCTATAAAAGAATTTCTAATTCCAAAAAGAGGGCAGTCGTTCCTACACTAGAGGGGGACCCCAAGAAGAACCTAATCTGGATTTTCCAAAAAACAGTTAAGACCTAAAAGACCCCCTCCCTGCCGTTCCCATCTCCTCCATCCCAAGAACTTAAGCCATCAGCAGCTAAAAACACACAAAAGGGTAACTTGAATCTCAATTCCAAAAGAAAGAGTACGAGCGGCCATCTCCCTCTTCAAGTGACAGCAACCAGCCTTTTCTTTCTCTAGCGTCCTTTTCTCTGACTACTGGAACAAAATGGAAAACATAGAGAGGATTAGGGAAGATTAGGAACGAAATAGTGACAGAATTTGGGAGGAAGATTCTGGATAAAAAGAGATTGCATTTAAGGTACACACAGAACTCCATTTTTTCATGTTGATTTGTAGGATTGATTTACCTTTGGAATATATGGAATGAATTCTGTAGCAAAACATCTCACTATTTTGTGTTCATAATTTAAAAAGATTGAACCATACAGGCATTTCCTTAATTCTTTTCTGCTTTTTTCTCTAAATCCTTAATAAGTCTAAAGGGAAATGTTCGTGAATCTCATTAAGAAAGGAAGGTTTTCTCATTGCCATATTGCCTTGTTCTTAGTCTGGATGTTCCGTTGAATATGTATTCTTATTGAGACCGACTGTAGGTTAGTTTAAGTTAATATCTAATTTAGCATGTCATGAATCAATTTTTTTTTAAAATTAAATTTGTGTTTTATGCACTGTTTGTGCAAATGTTTAGCCTAAACATCAATTATTGTTAAAAATGACAATTAATTTATTATGCTGGGTTAAGTTGTATTGATAGTGTAGTGCTCCATAATTACATGTTTTTCACGCGTAATCTCAAAGAAGTTATTATTCATTAACCTCGTAGTTTGCTTAGGCACGATTAATAAATCATCGTGACTATGAGTACGGTTCCCGTGGCATGGTCACGATACTTAAATCCCAAATTCGGGTGTGCATTTCATGTGACCCGACCACAACTTTGAACAATAATAATAAATAAGCATGTTGTAAACCGTGGGTGCATTTCATGAGACACGATTCACAATGTGTTCAAAAACGACAAGTGTACGACAATCGTGCCTTGTTCCAGAAAATAATTCCATAAATACTAAAAGCGGTTAAAAGGTTAAAAATGCACAATAGGTTTAAGGCATGTAAAAATCAGATAATTAGGCCAATTATTAATAGTTGAGCGACCGTGCTAAAACCATGGAACCCGGGAATGCCTAATACCTTCTCTCGGGTTACCAGAATTCCTTACCCGAATTTCTCTATTTCGCGGACCGTAAAAATAGAGTCAATTTCCTCAATTTGGGATTTAAAATAAATCGGTGACTTGGGACACCATAAATTATCCCAAGTGGCGACTCTGAATAAAATAAATAATCTCATTTCGATTAATGTTACTTTAATTGGAAAAACTCCCTTATATCCCCCTCTCGGGTAAAAAGGAGGTGTGACAGTTCTGGCAACTCTGTTGGGGATAAGAACCCAGAACTTCTGGTTCAGGGTTCAGAATTCGAGCTTAGAATAACTGTTATAATGGGCTTTTATCTATTATCTGATTTTTATATGTTTGAGCCTAATGTGCTAAATGTCGTTTTTTACCGTTTTGATATTGATTGAACTGTATATAAATTGTTACGAAACCCCTCTTCTCTCTGAGTTTTCTAAATCTCCTGGGAAGCGTGTGCTTCGCATGGCTTCTTTTCTGTTAGAGTCATATCCCAATTTTAAAACGAGGTTTGGACAAGTTGCAAGCTGGTGAAGCTTCTGTATTCCCGGTATGCTGCCCCTTCCCCCGACTCGAGTTGTCCGCTCGTGTAAGCCAAGTCTAGAATAATACACCCAAATTTTTAAAACTAGAATAATATAGCCTCATGCCGGATCTCTAGTAGGTACGTTTGTTTGCATCACGTGCATTTGACTTTGGGGACTCAACACAAGGGTTGGGTCCGTCTAGGACAGGTGTACCCAAATTAAAAAGACCATCCTGATGCATCTTACGTGCTACTTGCGCATTTGTTTGTTTCGCCTTACATGTCGACTGGCTTCTAGAATAGGGAAAGAAAAGAAAGGAAAACGAATAAAAAAAAGAGTGAGAGGAAGGTATTGGGAAAATTCCGAAACTGCTGAAATTTTCAAAAAAAAAAAAAAGAGAAAGAAAATAAGTGCATGTTTTCAAAAGTCATGTTTCCCTGTTCGGTCAAAAAAGGACAGAACTAGGCGCGTCTGATTTTCACCGGATGTGAGATACGTAGGCAAACCTCATCGGTTCCGGCCCACCATTTTAAAAAATCCAAAAATATTTTTCTTTACTTCCTTCTTTAGAAAGTTTTTCTTTTAGACTCCAATTTTTAAAAATACAAAAACATTTTTTTTTAATCTCTCTCAAAATCCAAAAATAATTTCATTCTTCTTTCGAAAAGTCAAAATAAAACTCAAGATTCAAAAAATATTTTCTCTTTTCTTTCGAAGTATTTCTTTCATAAATTCAAAGTAAAAGTCCAAAACTCAAAAAAAATATTTCCTTTCTTCTTTAGAAGTTTTTCTTTCGAAATTCCCAAAAAAAAGAGTTAAAATTCAAAAAAAAATATTTTCCTTCCTCTTTAGAAGTTTTTCTTTTCAAAAATTCTTTAAAAAAAGACAAATCAAAATCCAAATATATTTTCTTTCTTCTTTATAAGTCTTTCTTCAGAAGTTTTTAAAAAAAATCAAAAAATTCAAAATTCAAAAAAAAGAGTTAGTTTATATACTTTATTCCTGATCTTCCCGAACTACGAAAGATCTAATTCATGCGGCATCATGATACGTAGGCAACCCACATCAGGTTCGATCGAATAGTTTAAAAGAAAAAAAGAAACAAAAAAGAAGAAGAGAGAAAATAAAGAAAAGAAAAAAAAAGAAAAAAAAGAAGAAGAAGAGTGACCTAGAACATGTTGTTTGTTTTGAATTGTGAAGAATGTTTGAGGTGGTCGGTTTGTGGTAAGTTGGCAACCCATCCATAATTCACAAGATCAAAAGAAAAATGCTAATGACAACTGACATCGAAGCTGTTACTAGTGCTCAAGAGACTCAGGGTCAGAGGGTTCAACAAAAGACTATTGTGGTTGGGGAAAATAGGGTGCTAAAGCAGCAAATATCTGAAATGTGTCAAGCATGGGCCAATGGCCAAGACCGCCCTTTTCTTCTCATGGTTACCCAGAGTTCACACCCATTTTGACTACTGCCATTTCGGTCTCATTGTCTGATCAATCCTATCCACTTGGGTTCAGTCATTATCCCAAGTATACGACTACAGCTAGAACTTCTGTTGTGCGCTCCCAAAGTTTGCCATTGAGAACCAATCAGACAACTACTACTGTTATGTCCGTATTGACCATCCCACAACCGACGATGGTGCAGAAGAACACTCATGAGTCACAATTTGCTACCCAGCAAGAGCAGTACCACTCTCCTAAGTACCACTCTATCACGACCCTAAACCCAGACCCGGTCGTGATGACGCCTCTTGTGAAGACAAGGCCAGCCGACACACTTCCAATTCATTTTAACAAATTAAAATAATACAAATTTAGTCTATAACATAATAATAATCCCAAAATAAGGCGAAACAATACAATTGTGGAATAGACATAGCCCGACATCGGGGTGTCACCAGTCATGAGCATCTACTAACTGATTAAAAATGGGAATGGTCTACATAGTCGATTACAGAACCTAAACAAGAGAAAATAAGATAGAGGGAAAAGCACTGGGCTGCGAACGCCGAGCAGCCACCTAGTGAATCTCTGAATTCGCCTGAGCTGGAAGAATCAACACTCGCTAGCGGGACCTGAAGCGCCTAAATCTGCACATAGGGTGCATGGAGTAAAGTGAGTACTCCAACTCAGTGAGTAATAATAATAAATGAAGACTAAGCGATATGAAATCACGTAAAACACAACAACATGCTATAAAGAAGCAGTATAAAACCAGTAAAAGCAATGAAATAGTGAAAACATATAAAGACACTTTAGTTCAGAATAAGCTTCTTTAAAACACCTTTGTAACAGTTAAGCAATTAAATGAAAAGCAGGTAGAACAGATAAACACATAAAAATTCGTCTCTCGGGCACAATGTCAATAGAATCCGTCATTCGGGCAATATCGTGGAACAACACCAACCCCTCAAGCTATATCTCATATCACAATGGGTACTCGCGCTCACTGGGGTGTACAGACTCCGGGAGGGGCCCCTTACGACCCAAGTGTAATATCAATCCATCTCGTGGCATACAATCTCAGGACCTCGGTCTCATAATCATAAATCAGTGTATCCTCACAACACAAACTCTCGGCCTTACTTAGTCAGAATCTCATCATCCACTCGGGCAACAGTAAAATATGATGCTCAGCCCAAATTATCATTTAGAATATCATTTAATGTGTTAAAACGGAGTAAACATGGCTGAGTTATGAAAATAGTAGAATATAGCATGACTGAGTACAAGTATAAAGTCAAAACAGTGAGAAACTATCAGTAAAAATCCCTTAAGGGTTCAAATAGTTGGTACGAGGCCCAAATATGGCACTCAGCCCAACACATGATGATAGCAAACAGTTTTTAATCAAATACGCGGTGAAACAGTCATTCGGGATGGACTAAGTCAAAATCTCCAACGGTGCACAACCTCACGCTCGTCATCTAGCATGTGCTTCACCTCAATATAGCACAATGATGTGTAATACGGGGTTTCATACCCTCAGGATAACATTTACAATCATTACTCACCTCTATCCGGTCCAATCTATAGCCCGCGATGCCTTTGCCTCTCGAAGTGACCTCCAGATGCTCCAAAATCTAACCAAAATCAGTGCAAAACCATCAAAATATGCTAAGGGAACAAAGCCTACTCGAAAGAAATCAAATTACAACACAAATCCCGAAATTGGCCAAACCCGACCCCGGGCCCACGTCTCGAATTCCGATACAATTTACATCAATAGACTCCTTGTCACTCCCCGAGTTCATTCATATCAAAAGCATCAAAATCCAACCACAAACGACCCCTCAAATCCCATATTTTAGGTCTCCAATTACAAGCTCTAGTTCTTCAATATTAGGCTTAAATTCCATGATTAATTAGGTAGAATTCACATTAGAGTCAAGTTTTAAATCCATAAATCTTACCTACTAGTGTTCCCCCTTGAATCCCTCTTCAATCCTCTTCAAAAAGCTTCAAAATTGCCCCAAAATGGTGAAAGTTAGCCCCAAAATCGCAGACAATGGCTATTTAAACATTCGGCCCAAGCATTCAAATCCTTCTTCGCGAACGCGGTCAAAGCCTCGCACAAACTGATGTTGACCACATTTTCCTCCTTCGCGAACGCGTCGACCTCTCGCAAATGTGATGCCTCCTAACTCCAACCCTTCGCGAATGTGGCTCCCCTTCTCGCGAACGCGTAGCTCAATGGCCCAGCCCTTCGCGAACGCGGGACCTTCCTCGCGAACGCGAAGTTCAAAACTTCAGCCTCACCTGCTAACCCTTCGTGAACGCGAGGGTCCACTCACGAACGCGAAGCACTACTGTCTCCAACATTTCAGCAGATTTGTTTGCAACTTCCAATAACTTGAAATAGTCCGTTTGACCACCCGAAACTCACCCGAGGCCCTCGAAACCTCAACCAAACATGCCAACATATCCCATAACCTCATTCAAACTTGTTCCAACCTTTAGAACGCTCGAAACAACATCAAAACACCAAATTCGCATTGGATTCAAGCCTAAGAATCCCAAAATCTTCTAAATTCCGCTTTCGATCAAAAGGTCTATCAAACCACGTCCGAATGAACTGAAATTTTGCACACACATCCCAAATGACACAACGGATTTACTGAAATTTCCGGAATTCCATTCTGACCCCTACATCAAACTCTCACCTACCAACCAAAAAACGCTAAAATTCCAATTTCGCCAATTCAAGCCTAAATCCACTCCGGACTTCCAAAACACATTCCGACCATGCTCCTAAGTCCCAAATAACCTCCCGAAGCTGTCCGAACTATCGGAACTCACATCAGATCCCTTTAACACATAAATCAACATCCGGTTGACTTTTCTAACTTAAGCTTTCTTAAAAGAGACTAAGTGTCTCAAACCTTAACAAAACCTCTCCGAACCCGAGCCAACCAACTCGATAACACATAGAACCAATAAACAAAGCAATAAGAAGCAAAAATGGGGGAAATAGAGCAGTAACTCATGAGACGACTGGTCGGGTCATCACATCCTTCCCCTCTTAAACAAACGTTCATCCTCGAACGAGTCAAGAAACATACCTGAACCCTCAAACAAGTGAGGATATCTGCTCCGCATCTCTTGCTCGGTCTCCTAAGTAGCCTCCTCCACGGGCTGACCTCTCCACTGCACTTTCACTGAAGCTATATCCTTTGATCTCAACTTTCGAACCTGATGCCCCAAAATAGCTACTTGCTCCACATCATAAGTCAGATCACCATCTAACTGAATTGTGTTGAAATCCAGAACATGATATAGATCCCCAATATACTTCCTGAGTATAGAGACATGAAATACCGGATGCACACTCGACAAGCTGGGTGGAAAAGCAAGCTCATAAGCCACTTCCCCAATCCTCCGAATCACCTCAAAATTCCCAATTAACCGAGGACTCAATTTACCCTTCTTCCCAAATCTCATAACATCCTTCATGGGCGAAACCTTCAACAGAACCTTCTCACCAACCATGTAGGACACATCTCGAACCTTCCGGTCAGCATAACTCTTTTGTCTCGATTGTGTTGTACGGAGCCTCTCTTGAATTACCTTCACCTTTTCTAAAGTATCCTGTACCAAGTCTGTCCCCAATAGCCTAGCCTCACCCGGCTCCAACCAACCAACTGGAGATCTACACTACTTCCCATACAAAGCCTCATATGGAGCCATCTGAATACTCGATTGGTAGCTGTTGTTATAAGCAAACTCTACGAGCGGTAGAAACTGATCCCATGACCCTCCAAAATCAATGACACAAGAACGCAACATGTCTTCCAATATTTGAATAGTGCGCTCAGACTGTCCGTCCGTCTGAAGGTGAAAATATGTGCTCAACTCAACCTGAGTACCCAACTCTCATTGCACAGACCTCCAAAACTGCGAAGTAAACTGAGTGCCCCTATCTGAAATGATGGAAACTGGGACACCATGCAAACAAACAATCTCCCGAATATAGATCTCTGCCAACCGCTCTGAAGAATAGGTAGTACACACAGGAATGAAGAGCGCGGACTTGGTCAGCCGATCCACAATCACCCAAATAACATCAAACTTCTTCAAAATCCATGGGAGCCCAACTACAAAGTCCATGGTGATCCGTTCCCACTTCCACTCTGGAATATCCATCTGCTGAAGCAAGCTACTCGGTCTCTGATGCTCGTATTTCATCTGCTGACAATTGAGACACAGAGCTACAAA
The DNA here is from genome assembly GCF_000393655.2 of Nicotiana sylvestris. Lineage (NCBI taxonomy): Eukaryota > Viridiplantae > Streptophyta > Magnoliopsida > Solanales > Solanaceae > Nicotiana > Nicotiana sylvestris. The sequence continues at coordinate 37,242,136 of NC_091063.1, read as the reverse complement.
TCCCACAATGTCCTTCTTCATTCTCCTCCACCAATAATGTTGTCTTAGATTCTGATACATCTTCGCGACACCCGGATGAATGGAATACCGCGAGCTATAGAATCAACTCCCGAAGCCCATCTACATTGGGCACACATATCCGGCCTTACATCCTCAATACCCCATCATCACCAAAAGTCACATCTCTGGCATCATCGTGCTGAAAACTGTCCTTAAGGACAAGCAAATGAGGATCATCATAATGGCCCTCTCTGATGCGAGCATATAAGGAAGACTGAGAAATCACGCAAGCCAATACCCGACTGGGCTCCGAAATATCTAACCTCACGAACTGATTAGCCAAGCCTAAACATCAACTACAAGAGATCTCTCCCCAATTAGAATATATGCCAAACTCCCCATACTCACTACCTTTCGGCTCAAAGCATCGGTCACCACATTGGCCTTCCCCGGATGGTACAATATAGTAATATCATAATCCTTTAGCAACTCCAACCATCTCTGCTACCTCAAATTGAGATCCTTCTGCTTGAACAAGTGCTGGAGGCTATGATAATCAGTAAACACCTCACAAGACACACCATACAAATAATGCCTCCAAATCTTCAATGCGTGCATAATGGCAGCCAACTCTAAATCATGAACAAGGTAGTTCTATGGGGCTTCAACTGGTGAGAAGCATAAGCAATAACTTTACCCTCCTGCATCAAAACACATCCAATACCAACCCTCGAAGCATCACAATACACGGTATATGAACCTGAAGCTGATGGCAAAACTAATATTGGAGTTGTGGTCAAGGTTGTCTTGAGCTTCTGAAAGCTCTCCTCACACTCCTCCGACCATGCAAATGAAGCGCCCTTCTAAGTCAACTTGGTCAAGGGCGATGTGATAGATGAAAATCTATGAACAAACCGGCGATAATAGCCTGCCAAACCAAGAAAGCTGCGAATCTCTATGGTTAAGGACGGTCTGGTCCAACTCTGAACCGCCTCTATCTTCTTTGGATCAACCTGAATACCCTCATTGGACACCACGTGCCCTAAGAAAGCCACTGAACTAAGCCAAAACTCACACTTGGAGAATTTTGCATAAAGCTTCTCCTCCCTCAATCTCTGCAACACAACTCTCAAATGCTCCGCGTGCTCCTCCTGACTATGCGAGTACACCAGAATATCATCAATGAAAACTATAACAAAAGAGTTGAGATAAGATCGAAACACATTGTTCATCAAATGCATGGACGTTGTTGGGGCATTGGTCAGCCCAAAAGACATCACCAAGAACTCATAATGACCATATCGAGTCCTGAAAGTTGTCTTAAGAATATTTGAGTCCCTGATCTTCAACTAGTGATAACCTGAACAGAGATCATTCTTGGAGAACACTCTCGCTCCTTGAAGCTGGTCGAATAAATCATCAATGTGAGGCAAAAGATACTTGTTCTTAATTGTTACTTTATTCAACTGCCTATAATCAAGGCACATCTTCATAGTGCCATCCTTCTTCTTCACAAATAGAACTGGTGCACCCCAAGGTGACACACTAGGCCGAATGAACCCCTTATTAAGGAGTTCCTAAAGCTGCTCCTTTAACTCCTTCAACTCCGCTGGTGCCATACGATACGGTGGAATAGAAATAGGCTGAGTGCCCAACACTAGTTCAATACCAAAATCAATATCCCTGTCCGATAGCATGCCCGACAAGTCTGCAGGAAACACATCGGAAAAATACCCCACAACTGGAATAGAATCAATACTGGGAATCTCTGCACCGACATCCCTCACAAAGGTTAGATACGAAAGACAACCCTTCCCAACCATACGCTAGGCCTTCAAGAATGAGATTACCCTACTAGGAACATAATCAGTCAAACCTCGCCACTCAATCCGTGGCACACCCGGTATAGCCAATGTCACTATCTTAGCATGACAGTCCAGAATAGCACGACACAGAGATAGCCAATCCATGCCCAAAATAACATCAAAGTCTACCATACACAATTACAATAGATCCACTCGGGTCTCCAGACCCTAATAGTCACCACACATGACCGGTAAACATGGTCTACCACAACAGTATCGCCCACCAGAATAGATACATGAACAGGTGAAACAAGAGACTTATGGGGTATATCCAAATAACGAGCAAAGTATGATGACACATAAGAAAAGGTGGAACCGGGATCAAATAATACAAAAGCACCTCTGTGGCAGACTGAGACAATACCTGTAATAACAACATCGGAAGCAATAGCATCGGGTGTAGCTGGAAGTGCATAGAAACGGGCCTAACCGCCACCTGATCGACCTCCCCCTCTAGGGTGGCCCCTAGCTGACCGACCTCCACCCCTAGCTGGCTGGGCAGGTGGTGGTGAAGTAACTAGTGCTGAAGCTGATGGTTGACTCCTCTACTGAGATAAACCTGCAAGACGACGAGGACACTACCTCCACATATGACACATCTCTCCACACTTATAGCAACTCCTGAGTGTTGGAGACGGGGACTGAAGGGAACCCTAGCACCTGAATGACTAGCAGATGTACCTGGCAAAGAAGTGCCCGGAACAAATGGAGCACGGGACGAACTCTGAGCTAGAAGGGCACTAAGTGATGACTGCCCCTAATGAGAACTATGAGAACCATGACTCGATGATGCCCCACGATAACCTGGGCGAGCTGGCTGAGCATGCCTGAATGGAAGGCCTCTGTCGCTCTAAAATTGACCTCTCAAAGGAGCACCACCATAACTACCAGACCCCCGAGGCCTCTTGGCCTTTCTCTCATCTCGCTCCTAGCGACGAACTGACTTAATCTCCCGAGCAATGTCAACAACCTCCTCAAAGGTAGTACCAGACACCCTCTCCATGGTCGTGAGAATATGAAGCTGATAAGTGAGGCCATCCACAAACCTCCTAATCCTCTCTCTATCTGTCGAAACCAACCAAATCGCATGACGAGCTAACTCGAAAAACCTCATCTCATACTACATCACAGTCATCTAATGACGCAACCACTCAAACTACCTGTGCAGCTCCTCTATGTGAGACTATGGCACATACTTCTCTAGAAAGAGAATGGAGAACTGCTGCCAGGTAAGGGGTGCTGCACCAACAGGCCTACGCCTCTCATAAGCCTCCCACCAAGTGAAAGCAGCTCCAAAAAACTGAAAAGTAGTGAAAGCGACCCCGCTGGTCTCCAGAATACTCGATGTGCGAAGAATCTGCTGACACTTGTCCAAGAAACCCTGGGCATCCTCGCCCTATGCATCACTAAAAGTCGGAGGCTGAAGTCTACCAAACCTCTCCAACCTACGCTGCTCGTCCTATGGCATGGTAGGAGCTACATAGTCCTGAGCAGCTGCAACCGGCTGGGCTAGATGTGCCCCCGATGTCTAAAGTCCCTGCACGACCTGCTCAGGTGTGCGAGCGGCGGGAGTCTGATTGCCTTCCCCAGCCTGAGAAGCAGCTTCGGCTGTAGTAACTTAGACCGCCTGAGCTAGACCAGTGCATACTGATAGAATCTGAGCCAAGGCCTCTTGAAGACCCGGAATCATAATGGGCACAGCTAGTGCCTGAGCTAGTGCTGTTGGAGTGTCCACAACTAGGACCTAATCCTGAACTAGGGCGGCTATTGGATCTACAAGTGTTGCCCTAGCTGTTGTGCGAGCCACACCCCTGCCCCTACCGCGACCGCGACCGCATCCTCGGCCTCTAGTGGCCTTAGCTGGTGGTACTGGTGGTCGTCCATCCTAATCGGTAGCGCATGTCCTCACTATGTGTGAGAGAATAGAATAACAGATGTTTAGTACCCGGATCAACAGATTCGCATGACAAGAATTTAAAGAATATGAAGTTTTTCCTAAAGGTTCTGCAGCCTCTCAAGGATAAATACAGACGTCTCTATACCGATCTGCGAAACTCTACTAAACCTGCTCATGACTCGTGAGACCTATGTAACCTAGGCTCTGATACCAACTTGTCACGACCCTAAACCCAGACTCGGTCGTGATGGCGCCTCTCATGAAGACAAGGCGAGCCAACACACTCCCAATTCATTTTAAGCAATTAAAATAATACAAATTTAGTCTTTAACATAATAATAATCCCAAAATAAGGCGAAACAGTACAATTGCAGAATAGACATAGCCCGACATTGAGGTGTCAACAGTCATGAGCATCTACTAACCGATTAAAAACGGGAAGGGTCAACATAATCTATTATAGAACTAAAACAAGAGAAAATAATTTAAGGGAGAAGCACTGGGCTGCAAACGCCGAGCATCTACCTAGTGAATCTCTTAATTCGCCTGAGCTAGAAGAATCAACACTCGCTAGTGGGACCTGAAATTCTTGAATCTGCACACAGGGTGCAGGGAGTAAAGTGAGTACTCTAACTCAGTGAGTAATAATAATAAATGGAGACTGAGCGATATGAAATCACGTAAAACATAACAACATGCTATAAAGAAGTAGTATAAAACCAGTAAAAGCAATGAAACAATGAAAACATATAAAGACACCTTAGTTCATAATAAGCTTCTTTAAAACACCTTTGTAACAGTTAAGCAATTAAATGAAAAGTAGGTAGAACAGATAAACACATAAAAATCTGCCCCTCAGGCACAATGTCAACAGAATCCGCCCCTCGGGCAATATCGTGGAACAACACCACCCCTCGAGCTATATCTTATATCATAATGGGTACCCGCGCTCATTGGGGGTGTACAAACTCTAGGAGGGGCCCTTTACGGCCCAAGCACAATGTCAAGCCATCTCGTGGCGTAATCAATAGGCTATCGGCCTCATATCACCAAGCCACCTCGTGGCGTACAATCTCAAGCCCTCAGCCTCATAATCATAAATCAGTGTATCCTCACAACAAAGACCCTTGGCCTTACTCAGTCAGAATCTCATCATCCACTCGGGCAACAGTAAAACATGATGCTCAGCCCAAATTATCATTTAGAATATCATTTAATGTGTTAAAATGGAGTAAACATGGCTGAGTTATGAAAACAGTAGAATATAGCATGACTGAGTACAAGTGTAAAGTCAAAACAGTGAGGAAATATCAGTAAAAATCCCCTAAGGGTTCAAATAGTAGTCATAAGGCCAAAATATGGCATTCATCCCAAAACATGATGATAGCAAACAGTTTTCAATCAAATACGCGGTAAAACAGTCATTTGGGATGGACTAAGTTGAAATCCCCAATAGTGCACGACCTCACGCTCGTCATCTAGCGTGTGTGCCACCTCAATATAGCACAACGGTGTGTAATCCGGGGTTTCATACCCTCAGGACAACATTTATAATCATTACTTACCTCTATCCGGTCCAATCTCTAGGCTGCGATGCCTTTGCCTCTCGAATCGACCTCCAGATGCTCCAAATCTAACCAAAATCAGTGCAAAACCATCAAAGTATGCTAAGGGAACAAAGGACACTCGAAAAAAATCAAATTACAACACAAATCCCGAAATTGGCCAAACCCAACCCCCGGGCCTATGTCTCGAATTCCGATAAAATTTACATCAATAGACTCCTTGTCACTCCCCGAGTTCATTCATATCAAAAGCATCAAAATCTAACCATAAATGACCCCAGAAATCCCAAATTTTAGGTCTCCAATTACAAGCCCTAGTTCTTCAATATTAGGCTTAAATTACATGAGTAATTAGTTAGAATTCAAATTAGAGTTGAGTGTTAAGTCCATAAATCTTACCTCCAAGTGTTCCCCCCTTGAATCCCTCTTTAATCCTCTTAAAAAAGCTTCAAAATCACCCAAAAATGATGAAAGTTAGCCCCAAAATCGCGGACAATGGCTATTTAAACATTCTACCCAGGCATTCAAATCCTTCTTCGTGAACACAGTCAAACACTTGCGTTCGCGAAGCACAAACTGACGTTGACCACATTTTCCTCCTTCGCGAACGCGTCTGATCTCCCGTGAACGTGATGCCTCCTGACTCTAACCCTTCGCGAACGTGGCTCCTCTTCTCGCGAACGCGTAGCTCAATGGCCCAGCCCTTCATGAGCATGGGACCTCCATCGCGAATGCGAAGGCCAAAACTTCAACCTCACCTGCTAACCCTTCGCGAACGCGAGGGTCCTTTCGCGAACGTGAAGCACTGCTGTCTCCAACACTTCAGCATATTTTTCTGCAACTTTCAATAACTTGAAATAGTCCGTTTGACCACCCGAAACTAACCCGAGGTCCTCGGGACCTCAACCAAATATGCCAACATATCCCATAGCCTTATTCAAACTTGTTCCAACCTTCGGAACGCTCAAAACAATATCAAAACACTAAATTCGCATCGGATCCAAGCCTAAGAATTCCAAAATCTTCTAAATTTCGCTTTTGATGAACTATCAAACCACGTCCGAATAACCTAAAATTTTGCACACACATCCCAAATGACACAACGGTCCTACTGAAATTTCCGGAATTCCATTCCGACCCCTATATCAAATTCTCACCTACCAAACAGAAAATGCCAAAATTTCAATTTTGCCAATTCAAGCCTAAATCCACTCCGGACCTCCAAAACACATTCTGGCCACGCTCCTAAGTCCCAAATCACCTCCCGAAGCTGTCCAAACCATCAGAACTCGCATACGAGCCCTTTAACACATAAGTCAAGATCCGATTGACTTTTCTAACTTAAGCTTCCTCAAAAGAGACTAAGTGTCTCAAACCTTACCACAACCTCTCCGGACCCGAGCCAACCAACCCGATCACACATAGAACCGATAAACAATGAAATAAGAAGCATAAATGGGGGAAACGGAGTGGAAACTCATGAGATGATTGGTCGGGTTATCACACATTCGTATTTGTTTGATCTTCCTGCAAACATTGAGAAGCCTGCCCGAAAGATGGCACAGGAAGAAATGTCCCAAAAACTGAAAAGCTTAGAACAACAATTGAAAAACATGCAAGGGTTGGCAGGTCAGAAGAGTATTGCCTTCAAGGATCTATGTATGTTCCCCGATATTCGTTTGCCACTTGGTTTCAAGATCCCCAAATTTGAAAAGTATGATGGACATGGAGACCCCATAGACCACCTAAAAAGGTATTGTAATCAACTAAGAGGTGCAGGAGGAAAGGAAGAATTACTGATGGCTTATTTTGGGGAAAGCCTTATGGGAGTAGCCTCCGAATGGTTTATGGATCAAGACACATCTCACTGGTATGTCTAGGATGACATGGCACAGGCCTTTGTCAAACAGTTCCAATACAACATCGACATCACCCTAGATCGCAATTTCCTTTCAAACGTGAAGAAGAAACCAACTGAAAGTTTCAGGGAATATGCCATTAAATGGAGAGAGCAAGCAGCTCGAGTTAAGCCACCCATGGATGACCACGAGCTAATCACTGTCTTTCTTCAGGCTCAAGAGCCAGATTATTTTCAGAATATGATGTCCGCAGTGGGTAAATCATTTTCGAAAGCAATCAAAATGGGGGAAATGGTTGAGAATGGTCTTAAGACAGGCAGAATTATAAGTCAAGCATTTCTCAAAGCCGCAACTCAGGCTATCCAAATTGAATCTAGTAATTTTAGTGACACAAATGAGAAGGACGAAGAAATCATATGACATCAGGGTCGAGAAGAGGTCCTAGGAGAGCATCTCGAAGGTATGACCAGCCTCGTCTGTTTTCTGATGATGCTCCTAAGCACTACTATCCTCCTCAGAACCCACAATACTCTATTGCTCCACCTCAGTATATTGTCCAACCACCAAGATACCCCAAAAGGCGAGAACCAGCACCGCAAAATCTCCACCAGCCTCCACAAATTTTTCAAATGCCCTATAACCCACATCCAAGTCAGGGGTATAGAGGGGAACAAAGGTTGAAAGATAATTTTACACCAATAGGAGAGTCATATGCAAGCTTATTTGAGAAGTTAAAGCATTATGACATGATTGCACCCATTCCTCCAAATCATGTGGACCCACATGCAAGAAGCTTTGACCCTTCTAAAAGGTGTGAATACCATTCCAATGCCCAGAGACACAATGTTGAAAGTTGTTAGGATTTGAAAAGAGAAATAGAAAGGATGATCCAGGAAAAATTGATTGTGATCCAAGACAATGACACCTAGAATATCACGCAGAATCCTTTACTTTCACATGATGATGCACACTTTGTGGGGATGATACCTGGTGACATAGAGTATGAGAATCCTCTCGGGAACTTGCCGACTGAAATTGGAGAAGGCCATGGTGATTCTGATGAGCAAATTTGTGGCTAAATGTCAAACTTAGCAATTGAAAAGTCATTCTCTCCTCACTAGGAAGGAATCTTGGTAGCTTGTTTTGATGTTTTTTCTATTATTTGGGTTATTTCAGGGTTGCCATCCAGATTTTATTTATTTTATTGAGTCAAACCCTTCTATCCCTCTATTCTGTTTGTGTGAGTCTTGTTTGTCTGTTTTGTTGCTATTTTCATTATCCGGGTTATTTTAGGGTTGTAACTCAGATTTTAGGTTGTTTTTCTTGTTGTTTACTCAATAAAATAGAGTTTGTCCTTTTGTGTCATTCCACGCGTAGTTCTTTTCCCACTAGTTTTAGTGATATGACATGCATGCAGAATTTTTGGCCAGATCTTAAAAAATTAATTTAAGCTTGAATTGGATAACTGAAAACTTGACACTTTTGAGGATGAAAAAGAGTTGAAATACCTTGGAATTAAGCCCGAGTAAAATTCACTTTGAATCACTATGAAGGTCGGGTTTGAGGAAGAATCAATTGAAATATGGTGGAAAGTTTGACATTAAGGGATAGAAAGTGTCTTGTGACCACGACACACCAAGAAGTCAGACATGCTCATCAATGCTGTGATCACGAAAGGATACTATGTTTGGCGTTCTCAAGGTTGGGAGGCCCTTTTTCTGCTATCCAAACACTTTATACCCTTTGTTACCCCTTTTGGTCCTGTGTTATTTTCTTTGACCACCCTCTTTTGGAATCATGTTAAGAGTCAAAAGTTCAAATAAAATGAAAAAAGGTTCATGCCCCAAGAGTAAAAACTAGGGCAAATTTTAGAAAGTTCAAATGAAAAAAAAAAGAAGAAGAAAAGAATTGTCAAAGGTCTGTGCCCTCAAAAAAAGGAAGCTGGGGCAACTTGTTTTGAAATCAAAAAGAAAAAAGATAGAAAAAAAAGAAAAGAAAAGAAAAAACAGAAAGAAATATTGAAAAAAAATAGTTAGGTCAAATTTTTTGAACTATGTTTGACCTGATTCCTTTTTATAAAAAAGATACGTAGGCAACCTCACGGTTCGGTCCAATTAAATAAGAATTCAAAAAAAACAAAAGGAAAGAAAAAAAATTCCAAAAAATACCCAATAGCTGAAACTGGGGCAAAGATTTTATTTCACTTTTGAAAGAGTCGATTCCAAGAGTTGTAAGTCTATAACCCCCCCATTTTGAGTCTGCTTTGAGCCTTCATGACGGCCCTTCTTTCCAACCCTATCCAAGAACCTTCCAAATAAAGACCTCCTGATCGGCCTCCAAGAATGCCAAGAAAAGCATGAATGAGCAACGGTTTTCACACAATATAGAACACTGTTAAGTTGCTCACAAAAGAAAGAGAAAAAGAAAATAGAAAAAAATGAGAGAGTCTTACTAGTGAAAACCCTCACGGGCACGGTAAGGCGACAGTAAACAAAGATGAATAAATGAGAGAGACTTATTGGTGAAAACCCCTCAGGGCACTACTAGTCGAAAGTGAGTCGTGAAGCAGATGCGAAGAATTGGCATAAATAAGTCCGACTTCAAAGGTCATAGGAATGGTAAAATGAAAGGTTAGATTAGTTTGATAGATCAGACCGTTAAGTCCAAAATGCATGTCATAATCATTAAAGCTAGTTATCGGAAAAAAAAGCTCTTTTTTCTGTCCTTCCTGACAGGGGCATTTCTTGTTAGTATTGTTTCTTTGTGTCATTGTGTCCTTCACTCTGAGTTAGTCCTTGTTAAAACAAGTAAGAAAAGATTTCAAAATGTGCTACCAGCTTTTCAGTTGCACAAAGTAAATTTGGCCAACACACTCAGTTGTTACTATCAACATGCCTTGAAGATTTATGCAAAGGCGTCCCCCAAAAAAGACTCTTGCCAGCCTACTTGGCGCAAGCAAAGATAATTTGTGATTCTCTCTGACAGACAAATTGCTCAAAAGCAGGGAGTCATTCAAGATATCAAAAAAGGTCATGTAAGCAAAGATCTCCAGTCGGGATAAGGTTGATTGAGCCACAAATACAAATGGTACCGGGTGAAAAACAATCAGGGTTGATACAGAGCAAAAAGTCTCTTGAAACTGACTCAAGCTGATTGAGCAAAAGCCAAGCTGCCAAAGGCTCAAGGCCAAAAACCGACCACCACTTTCAAAATTGACAAAATTTTCTTTGTTTGAAACAGAAACAAAGCAGTGCAAGGAAAGTGGGTGAAAATAAAGAAAAAAAAGAGGATGAAAAATGAAAGAGAAAAGAAAGATAAAAAGAAGAAAAAAGAGCTGGCAAAGGGAAGTTCTCAAATCTTTGCCTTTATGTGTCTTTCTAGTGTGTGTAAAATCTAGCCATTGCTCTTCACATTTTTGCTCCTAGGGTAATACATCCTAGTCTAATGGATTTTCTTCCTAGATAAGAAATCCTAGTCTGATGAATCTTTCTCCTAAGATAAGAAAACCTAGTCTGATGAATTTTCTCCTAGGATAAGAAATCTTAGTCTGATGAATCTTTCTCCTAAGACAATAAATAAAAATGGACCTAGTCTGATGAATTTTCTCCTAGGATCGAAACGTCTTAGTCTGATGAATTTTTCTCTTAAGATAGGAAACCTAGTCTGATGAATTTTCTCCTAGGATAGAAATCTTAGTCTGATGAACCTTACTCCTAAGATAACAAAAAAAAAAACTAGTCTGATGAATCTTTCTCCTAGGATAAACATCTTAGTTTGATGAATCTTTATCCGAAAATAACAAAAAAAACCTAGTCTGGTGAATCTTTCTCCTAGGATAAACGTCTTAGTCTGATAAATTTTTCTCCTAAGAAAAAAGACCTAGTCTGATGAACTTTCTCCTAGGATTGAAATCTTAGTATGATGAATCTTTCTCCTAAGATAACAAAAATGGCCCTAGTCTGATGAATTTTCTCCTAGGATCGAAATCTTAGTCTGATGAATCTTTCTCCTAGGATAAACATCTTAGTCTGATGAATCTTTCTCCTAAGATAAGAAAGCCTAGTCTGATGAACTTTCTCCTAGGAGAGAAATCTTAGTCTGATGAATCTTTCTCCTAAGATACCAAAAAAAAGACCTAGTTTGATGAACTTTCTCCTAGGATCAAAATCTTAGTTTGATGAATCTTTCTCCTAAGATAGAAAACCTAGTCTGATGAATTTTCTCCTGGGATAATAATTTTTTTAATTAAAAAAGGGAAGTCTTGATTTGAAAACAAAAAGGGTCAATTTTTAATTTTCTTAAGTTATCAATCTTTAGTTTCCTTGAAATTAGCCCTTGGAGAATAGGGTGAGTTTTACTTAAGTCAAGCTTAGTTTATAGTTTTTCGCAAGCTCAATCTCAAATTTCGGAGATGCACTTCCTAGTTTGGATTCATGTAGGAGACGCACTTCCTAATTTGGGTCATTCAGGTTTTATTTTTAGCAGACGCATTTGCTAGTCAAAGTTTCTTGGTTTTACTCACAGGAGACGCACATCCTAGTCGAGTCTTTAGTTTACTCTCATCATTGCATCAATAGCATAAGTGATTTACAGTTTTGCTAACAACTCACAAATCTTCCAAAATTTTGTTTGTTTTGTTGTTTTGATTGCAGGCACCCACCTGGAGAACGAGGGAATTCGTTTCAGAATTATTTCAAGTTTCAATTCAGTAGCAGACGCCCACCCGGAGAACAAGGAAAATCATTTCAAAAGTCAATTCAAGTTAGAAGTAGCGGAAGCTCGCCTCAAAAATGTGAGTCGATAGTCCGAGATAACCAAAAAGTAAGTCTCAATCCAAAAAAAAAGAGAAAAAAAAAGACAAAAAAGAAAAAAAGAGGGAAGTGAATCCAAATGCCGAAGCAGATGAAAAATGTGAACTGCTCAAGACATGGCTGAAGTCATGAGCACTGCATGTCCGATCTTGATTCGAAGAAGTCGTGGAAGAATGAACTAACACCTGCAGCTAACAAGCATCAAGATTCAAATTAGAGTCCATATGAAGAACTAACCAAGACTCAAGATCAAGCTTCAGAAGACTCATAGATATGAATCTTGTAACTCGTAGCTGATAGGCTTAGTTAGTCTTTTTCATTTTTGATTTTAATGTAATAACAAGACCGTGGCTCAGAACCTTGACGGAACCTCACTCGAATCTCTCGTCCTCTCCACACACTCCATCATTTCATTCACTTCTGAACTACACGTGGCCTGATTCCATTATAGCTAAGGATATGTAGGCAGCTCAGATACCAGGGCTCGATCACATTCTCTTTTCTTTTAGTTTTTGGTCTCTCTAAATAAGAGTCGGGTCAAAAAAATTGTCTCGTCGTTCTTTGTCTGAAAATTCTTCGTGTTTTAAGTCAAAGAGGGGAAGTTTCAGGCATGTAAATTTTGACCCGCCACATCTTCAAGCTATATTAGCAGTTTTGCATATTTTGTATATGTATTTGAGTTATCTGAATTTTTCTAGGATTCTAATACACTATTCATATTGTTATTTTATTTAGCATTTGAAAAATCGAAAACACAAAAAAAATATAGTTTCAGGTCTATTTAATTTAAGGTTAATTAGTACTTAATGTAGTAATACTTTTTTCACTTATTTTTATCTATTTTTATTTTTATATAATCTTGAAAAATATCAAAAATAGTTTTACAATACAATATTATCTATTTTAATTAATTAGAGTTAGTTATGTATTTTATAGTATAGATTTTACATTAATTGTAGAAAAAAATTAAGATTTTGGGTTGGAAAGGCCCAATTTAGGATAGCCCAAAATATTGAGCTCATACTCATTCCCTATTTGACCTAACCTAATTCCTACTCCCTATAAAAGAATTCCTAATTTCAAAAGGAGGGCAGTCGTTCCTACACTAGAGGGGGACCCCAAGGAGAACCTAATCTGGATTTTTCAAAAAAAAAAACTAAGACCTAAAAGACCCACTCCCCATCGTTCCCATCTCCTCAATCTAAAGAACTTAAGCCATCAGCAGCTAAAAACACACAAAAGGGTAACTTGAATCCCAATTCCAAAAGAAAGAGAACGAGCGGCCATCTCCCTCTTCAAGCGACAACAGCCAGCCTTTTCTTTCTCTAGCTTCCTTTTCTCTGACTACTGGAACAAAACGGAAAACATAGAGAGGATTAGGGAAGATTAGGAATGAAACAGTGATAGAATTTAGGAGGAAGATTCTGGAAAAAAAAGAAATTGCATTTAAGGTACACACATAACTCCATTTTTTCATGTTGATTTGTAGGATTGATTTATTGATTTACCTTTAGAATATATGGAATGAATTCTATAGCAAAACATCTCACTATTTTTTGTTCATATTTTAAAAAGATTGAACCGTAGAGGCATTTCCTTAATTCTTTTCTGCTTTTTCTCTAAATCCTTAATAAGTCTAAAGGGAAACGTTCGTGAATCTCATTAAGAAAGGAAGGTTTTCTCATTTCCATATTGTCTTGTTCTTAGTCTGGATGTTCCGTCGAATATGCATTCTTATTGAGACCGATTTTAAGTTAGTTTAAGTTAATATTTAATTGGCATATTATGAATCAATTTTTTTTAAAATTAAATTTGTGTTTTATGCACTGTTTGTGCAAATTTTTAGCCTAAACATCAATTATTGTTAAAAATGACAATTAATTTATTATACTGGCTTATGTTGTATTGACAGTGTAGTGCTCCACAATTACATGCCTTTCATGCGTAATCTCAAAGAAGTTTAGTAAATAATTCATTAACCTCGTAGTTTTCTTAGGTGCGATTAATAAATCATCGTGACTATAGGTACGGTTCCCGTGGCATGGTCACAATACTTAAATCCCAATTCGGGTGTCCATTTTATGTGACCCGACCACAACTTCGAACAATAATAAAAAAATAAGCATGTTGTAAACCGCGGGTGCATTTCATGCGGCGCGATTCGCAATGTGTTCAAAAACGACAAGTGTACGATAATTGTGCCTTGTTCCAGAAAATAATTTTATAAATACCAAAAGCGGTTAAAAAGTTAAAATGCACAATAGGTTTAAAGCATGTAAAAATTAGATAATTAGGCCAACTATTAATAGTTGAGCAACTGTATTAAAACCACGGAACCCGCAAATGCCTAACACCTTCTCTCGGGTTAACAAAATTTCTTACCCGAATTTCTGTGTTTCGCGGACCGTAAAAATAGAGTCAATTTCTCCGATTTGGGACTTAAAATAAACTGGTTACTTAGGACACCATAAATTATCCCAAGTGGCGACTCTGAATAGAATAAATAAACTCATTTCGACTAATGTCACTTTAATTGGAAAACTCCCTTATATTCCCCTCTCGGGTAAAAAGGAGGTATGACACCATGATCCTACAATCTGATCGTCATTAGCAGCCTCCACCACTTAGCTCGAAGCCATAGAATACCCCGAAGATTCTGCCAACTGCTTACCCATCATCGCAATAGTCAAACAACTTTCCCAAATGCTCTGGAATGATAACATATGCACTCCACCGAATGGAAACCTCATACAAGACGCACGATCCAAACTCATCATGCAGGAGATGGCCCACTGGTTATAACTCAAATCGACGTCTTGCCATGAACTTACCTTAATCATAATAGCCTGGCCACCAACCAATCTTCCCAAATCTGTGCTCACCAACCAGACATATGAACCTGCCCCCTACCATAAACGAATGACTAGAAGATTTAACATTTCATCTGCTTCTGAGGCTAGATAGCACATCGCGATGATAATCAGGCATCCTCAGCCCGTCATAATCCATCTACAGCATCACCGATCGTCGACACATAGCGAATACTGAGTGCACAATATCACATACGAGCGATCGGGAGGAGTCAAAGTCGTAGATTTCAAGCTGAAGAAAAGCCGCACGATAAGAAAAAAAGAAAGGAAAAATTTTCCTAAATGCCCTGTAGCCTCCCGAGGATAGGTATGGATGTCATCATACCGATCCGCAGGACTCTACTAGAAACTTGCTCATGACTCGTAGAACCTACAAACCTAGTGCTCTGATACCACCTTGTCATGGCCCAAAAATCACAAGTCGTGATGGCACCTAACTCAACCCGCTAGGTAAGCCAACTAACATGAAAAACACAATACGACTAAGAAAATAGAGAATAGCTAATTGAACCTTTGCGTCGAGAAAATAAAATCAAGACCGAAAAATATCGCAACAATCGTAGTATTTTATTTCGAATATTTGAGTGTTATAATCTCTATGGTTCCTCTAATTCTTCTTTTCAATAGTAAATAAATTGAAGGGCCTTTGAGCTTGATCTTGAATCTATGTTTGTTGCCACGAACGATGATCTTGTTCTTGAGCTTTAGCTTGATTGCTTGAACTTGACCTTGATTCGTTCTTCGTTCTTGAGCTTGAACTTGATTTGTTCTTCGTTCTTGAACTTGAATTTGATTGCTTAAAGCTTGAAACTTGTAGAGAAATTTGCGGCGTTTGATCCACGAGCTCTCTCTTGCTTCTTGTTATAACTTCTGGTCCCTTTCCTGGGTTATGAAGACCCTTATTTATAGTTGTGGAAGGGAGGAGTTGTGATAAGAACAAACTATTTCCAATTAATCAAATTGAAGTGTGACATGGCCGCATTTGATTGGCCAGAACGTGTCACTTGCACACGTGGCGCGGTTTCATTGGCCTTTTAGTGTGATTTGGCATGCCTTGTCATTTTGACACGTGGCATGATCCTATTGGCTCTTCCGTTTGACTTGGCGCGCCACGTCATTTGACACGTGGCACCAAACTAGGGCTCTAGGAAGATGTCATTTTGGGCTTAATGAAGTGGGCTCATCACTTTAGCCCAATTAAATGGGTTAGCCTAATGGATTAAGATTTATTTATTTAATCCATATTTGTTGGACTTATATAATTAATCCAATTATATTAGCTCATAATATATATTTGGACCAATATGTCTTGAATTTAAAATATAGTCCAAATTAATTTTTATGGATTTAAATCCAATAACTTTTGTATGCCTACAAATACCCCTACTTCAAGATGTGTTGGGGGACGAGTATATTTAATTCAAAAAAAGAAACAAGGATTGAAGTATCATGAAAATATGCCCCCCCCCCCCTTTTAAATTTTAGAAATCATGTAGCTCATACAACTTATTAGTAATGCTAGAACTATTCTAGATTACTGTCCCAATCCATATTTGATTAAAGTATGGATAATTGATACCACTCTCTTGGCACTTGAATTTTAATTTTGTCAAGGATTTTCACTTTTGCATAATTAGAAAATTAATTCTCTCCAATTGCAATGGTTAGGCCCTAGTATTTTTTTGTGCATTCTAAGATTGCACGTAACACTTCCTCACCTCAACTTTTAGGCAGAATCTTTTCCTTATACGAAAGTTCCATCGTCCTGTAAACCAAATTCTAGTAGGATACCAATTGTGCCATCCAAAAGGCGGCAAGTGTTATCCCACATCAGGCAAAACCAGATTTCCTCAACCTCTCCAACACCTATATATAGCCATGCGCTCTTCTCATAAGCATCAACTGCAGCGTTTGCAGGCAACATTCAGTCTATTTTTGATGACTTGAAAGCATTGTCACAAAGGTAATTTTTTCTTTTTTTCTTGTGTTTTTTTCGTTTGTTGTCTTTTTTCTTTTTGTAGGCTCAGAAGAAAAAAGTCATTGAGTGCTAAGTTGACGGGAAACTCCATGACTTCCCATATAAGGATAAGTTCATCATGATATATAGATGATCAGATCTGCAATAACATATAGAAGGACAAATCCCTTGCAACATATAGACGGACAAATTCACATCAACATATAGACGGATAAATCCATATCAATATGTAGATGGACAAATTCCCATCACCATATAGACAGATAAATCCACATCAACATATAGACGGATAAATCCACACCAATATATAGATGGACAAATCTCCATCACCATATAGACGGACAAATCCACATCAACATATAGACGGATAAATCTACATCAACATACAGACGGATAAATCCATATCAACATATAGGTGGACGAATCCCCATCACCATACAGACGGACAAATCCATATCAACATATAGATAGACAAATCCACATCAATATATCGACGGATAAATCCATATCAACATATAGATGGACAAATCCCCATCACCATATAGATGACCAAATCCACATCGCTATATAGACCGGCAAATCCATAAAGAGACCAACTTAAGGCACAAAGGGACTTAAATGTCCACCTTAAGATTGGAGAGTTATAGTTCCTTTTAAGGACAAACCCCACGGAGAGTCCAACTTAAGGTGCAAAGGGACTTAAATGTCCACCTTAAGATTCGAACATTATAGTTCCTTTTAAAGACAAACCCACGAAGAGGCCAACTTAAGGTGCAAAGGGACTCATATGTCCACCATAAGATTGGAAAGTTATAATTTCTCTTAAAGACAAACCCACGATGAGTCCAACTTAAGGAGCAAAGGGACTCATATGTCCACCTTAAGATTGGAAAATTATAGTTCCTTTTAAGGACAAACCCATGAAGAGGCCAACTTAAGGTGCAAAGGGACTCATATGTCCACCTTAAGATTGGAAAGTTATAAAGCTTCAACTCGAAGACTTCATGGACTTGATGACGTCGACTTGAACACTTGGAAAACTTTGAAGATTCGGCGGACTTTGCAGACTTAAACTTGAAGACCGACAAACTTGAAGATTTGGCGGACTTTGATGTTTCAATCTAAAAAATTTGAGGGCTCAAATACTTCCACTTGAAGACCGATGAGTTTGAGGACCTCAACTTGAAGACTTCAACTTGGAGACTTGGAGGGTTTAGATATCTCAACTTGAAGGGTGGCGAACGTGAAGACTTCAACTTGAAGACCGACGGACTTGAAGATTTCAACTTGGAGACTTCGCGGGCTTAAACAACTCAACTTGAATTCTGATGAACTTAAGGACTTCAACTTGAAGGCCGATGGACTTGAAGGGCTTGAATACTTCAACTTGAAGACTTGCGGATTTGCAGACTTCAACTTGAAGACCAAAAATTTGAAGGTTTGACGAACTTGAAGGCATAACGAATCACCAGGCTTCATTGCAAATACTTGGCAGTCTCCTAAAAGACTATAATCAATCCATTGAAGACATCGATTTACCATGGAAGCTTGCCCCTTTTAAATCAAATGAGATCAAAGTTCAACGGGAGGATGGCGTTTCAGCTTGATTTTACATTCCTCCATACTTCACTCGGACAACAATTGGGGCAATACGTATCTTTTGAACTTATGAGACTGAACTTAGAATGAAACTCTAAGCTGCCTACGTACCTCGGAGAAGAGGATCAAGTCATATCGTAGTTCAGAACGGGTAATTTATTATAATTTTTTAATGTCCTAACTTTTACCTAGGCCGCCTCTTTCGAGATTTTCAACCTAGCGAACTTTTTTTTGGGTCGTACACAGTTTATACTCTTGCGGGCCAAGAGTATAGCAACATGCATTTTAGGCTCATGCGTCAAGGAGAATTGCAATTTCAAGGATAATATTTCTTTAAACACTTGCCATTGATAGGGCCGATTCGCATGTCATCTGCATCAACTAACTTGTAAACCCCACTGGAGTAAGCTTCTTGTACGACATATAGCCCATCCCATTTTGAAGTGAACTTCCCTACAGGTTTATGGTAAGTAATTATGGGTCTTTGTACGGCAAGGAATTGATCTCCTACTTGAAAGGATCTTGGGCGAACTCTTTTATTGAAGGCGCGAGATAATCGAGCTTGATAACATTCAAGACTCTGTTGAGCTTCCAACCTCTTCTCATCAATGGCCTCCAACTCTGCTAATCGAAGTCGAGCATTTTCTTCATCAGTGATCCCTTCTTGAATAGCCAGTCGTAATGAAGGTATTTGATGCTCAAGTGGCAAGACGACTTCGACTCCATAAACCAGTGAATAAGGAGTCGCTTGTGTTGGCATGCGGTGAGTCGTCCTATATACCCATAGAGCTTCTTCCATACGGCCATTCAAATCTCGTTTGGATTTGGAGATGACTTTCTTTAGCAAGTTGCATAAAGTTTTGTTGAACACCTCATCTAAACCATTGGCGGCAGCATTGTACATCTAAGAGAAGCCAAAGAGATCACAAATCTTGTTCATCAACCTACTGTCGAACGACTTGCCGCTATCTATTATTATGTAACGAGGAATGCCAAAGCTATACATAATGTTTACTCGGATGAAACTTGCAACATTTTCTTTCTTTACCTCCTTAAGAGCAACAGCTTCAGCCCATTTTGAGAAGTAGTCAATTGCAACCAAGATGTATAGGTGACCAGAGGACTTTGGCAGTGGTCTAACAACATCCAATCCCCAAGCGTCAAACGGCCAAGATGCAACAGTCAGGTGCAACACTTCAGAAGGTTGATGAATAAAATTCGTATGGAATTGACAAGCCTTACATCTTCGAGCATAGTCCAAGCAATCTTTTACCATCGTTGGCCAATAGTATCCCATCCTTTTTATATGGAAGTGGAGTTTTGGTCCAGACTGGTGTGACCCACATACCCCGGAATGCGCTTCTTGCAAAGCTTGGAGTGCTTCATCTTCCCCTAAGCATCGCAAGAGTACTCCCTCGAAAGATCTTCTGTATAGGGTATTTTTGTAATAAAGGAAGCGAGGTGCACAACGACGGATTTCAATTCTTCTTCGCGGATTTTTGGAAGTATCCCATAGCACAAGTAGTCGATAATGGGTTGTCTCCATTCTTCTTTCTCAACTTCAAAAAAAAGCGACAAGATGCTTGAGTTCATTTTCTTCACCTTCAGCCTTATTTGGCAGCGGTACTACCCATTTTTGGCAGACAGTAACTTGCACTTGATCAGGTAGGGTTAAAGATGAAGCTAGGGTAGCTAAAGCATCCGCCTTCTTATTTTCTTTCCTTGGCACATGTTGAATAGTCACATCATCGAGCCACCCCATTAACTTTTTAGCGTAATCATAATATGGGCGTAGTTCAGGCTTCTTGACCTCATAACTACCTAAAAGTTGATTGACCACTAACTGAGAGTCACCAAAAACTTGCAATTGCAACAACTTCATTTCGACAGCCATTTTGAGCCCAAGTATTAGTGTTTGATACTCAGCAATGTTGTTAGAGCAGAGTTGCGTCAACGTAAAAGAGTAGGGCAAAACTTCACCTTGAGAAGGGACAAATACTACACCAGCACCAGCACCAGCTCATACGCAATGTGCAGCACTATCAAAGTACATCTTCCATGGAGGCTGAACTTCAATGACCATGGCGTCCTCATTAGGTAGTTCGTCAGTTAGCTCCCAGTCATCAGGTATAGGGTGATCTGCCAAGAAGTCTGCTAACGTTTGTCCTTTTACAGCCTTTTGAGGGATGTACATGATTTCAAATTGTTGAAACTGGAGGTACCACCTTGCTAGTCGATCACTAAGCACAGGTTTTGGCATCACAAACTTGATAGGATTTGCTCTAGAAACCAAACAAATGACATGAGCTTGAAAGTAGTGCTTCAACTTTTGGATTGAGAAGACTAGCGCCAAACATAACTTTTCAATTGGCGAATAATTTAGCTCATTTGGTGTCATCATCCTGCTCAAGTAGTAAAGGGAGTTTTCTTTCCCTTCACTATTTTCTTGGGCCAATAGTGCTCCAACAGACCTTTCTTGTGCTGAAATGTATAGTATCAACGGCTTTCCAAGTATAGGGGCTGCCAGAACTGGAGGCTTCATCAAGTAGTATTTAATGATCTCAAAGGCATTGCTACATGTTTGGTTCCATTTGAAATGGACACCTTTCTTCATAAGGTGACTGAATGGTTGGCACCTCCCATCTAGGTTTGAGATGAATCTCCTAAGGTACGCTAACTTTCCCTGCAGACTTTTCAATTCGTGAATGTCCCGAGGCTCAGGCATTTTCAAGATTGCATCTACTTTGGCTTGATCAATTTCAATCCCTCGATGTCGGACAATGAAACCAAGGAATTTCACGGAAGTAACTACAAAGGCGCATTTCAATGGATTCATCCTAAGTTGGTACCTCTGGAGCAACTCAAACACCATTCTCAAGTCTTTCAAGTGGCCGCCCTTCTCTCTTGATTTTACCACCAAGTCATTAACATAGCATTTGACATTCTTGTGGAGAAGATCGTCAAAAATATTTTGCATAGCCCTTTAGTAAGTAGCACCAGCATTTTTCTAGCCAAAAAGCATTACCTTGTAGCAATAAATACCCTTGGGGGTACGGAATGTAGTAAGCTCTTCATCTTTTGGTGCATGCAAATTTGGTTATAGCCTGATGAACCGTCCATAAATGACATTGCCTCGTACCCAGTAGTAGCATCGATCATCAGTTCTGGAATGGGAAGCGGAACTCATCTTTCAGACATGCATTGTTAAGATCCCTAAAGTCAACGCACACTCGAATCTGGCCATTTTTCTTCCTTACAGGGACAATACTTGAAACTCATGTTGGGTATTTAACTTCACAAATAAATCCAACTTCGATGAGTTTGTTAACTTCGGTTTCAATCAAGGGAACCAAGTCCGGCCTAAAATGCCTTTGAGCTTGTTTAACAGGGCGAGCACCATTTCTGACTGCAAGGTGATGGACTGCTACTTTCGGGTCCAAGCCAGGCATCTCTTTGTAACTCTAAGCAAAGGCATCCCTGAACTCCTTGAGTAACTCAATATAAGTGCTCTCTTCATTAGCTTCTAGCAAAGCAGTTAGGTAGGTGGGTCTTGGTTCCTCATCGGTGCCAAGATTAACTTCTTTTAAGACATCAACTGTCATCTTCACTCCTTCTTCAAGTTCGGATGGAGCGTCTTTCACATCTTCATCTTCTTGAGGGTCCCCATCCTTAAAGGATATGTGATAATATGGTGAAACATCCTCCAATTATACATTATCCTCCATTGGAGATGGAACACCATTCTCGCCTTGTACAACAACATGATACGAAGAACCCATACTTCCTTCATCTTCGTCACACTTCTTAGTGTAGACCACAGTATATGGCTTTACCTTTAGTACTTCTTTACATGAAACCACAAGTTTTGTATGTCGCCTCATTCTAGAAGGAACCAAACTTTGGAGATCCTTAGAGATCTTCTGGATTTTGGGGGAAGCGGGTGTTCTTATGCTTTGAAAATTTCTCTGGAACTTGTTCCCCTTCTTTAATAGACCTAATCTTTCAAACACGGAGGTCCTCACAGGTGATTTTCCAAGTAGATCAAAGACAGAAGGCTTGTTGGAAGCAGCAGATTTGTCTTCAATAGTGATATAATTGCTACTCGACCTTCTTATGGAGATGCGCACTGGTGACGGTTGCTTGTATCCCAAACCTTCACGTGGTTGCCTCGTTGCAGCTTCTGATGGGAGTTTCCCTAACTTTGACGGCTCATTGGGATTGTATCCATCTTTTGCAAATAGCTTGTAAGTGTTAGGGCCAAAACCTTCATCTGTTCGCTTTGTAGGGAGTGCCCCATTCTGTAAAGGATTTTGGGCTACAAATCTTGCAAGCGGCTTCGAGGACAACTTTACTGCCTCAATTTGTTTTACCGGAAGAGTTAGCTCCTTCAGCGTGTTAGTTTGGAAATTAGATGATTTGCCCTCATCTTTCTTCCTTTTAGGGACATATTAGAGTGTGAGACTTACTTACTTTCCATAAGACGCAATACCCCCTTTATGAGATTTATTCAAGTTGGTGTGTACCTCCTCAGTAACAGTTTTGGCTTTAACAATAGTCACCTCAGCCCTTTTAGTTATGAGCTCGTCATTCTTGCTTTTTATGCCATCATCAACTTTTATCTCCTTCACAATGCGGTTCTTCAAGTAGAACTTTGCATCAGCAAAGTGTGACTCTACCTCGGTAAATGGCTCATCATCAACAACTATCTTCTTCTCGACTTCACCCTCGTAGTATTTTAAACATTGATGGTAGGTAGATGGAACCACTTTATTCTCATGTATCCAAGGCCTTCCAAGCAAGACATTGTATGAAGTTTTCTCGTCGATTACATGTAGCCATGCACTTGATTGCATATCTTCAATGGTGATTTCCAGCCTGATCGCGCCTATGGCTTTTTGCCCCCCTTGGTTGAATCCTTGGATCATCACATGACTTTCTGAGAGTTCGTTCATGGGAATACCAAGTTCTTTCACAGTGTGGATTGGCAAAATATTCACTGAGTATCCTCCATCAACCAAAATTCGATTTACCCTTTCATCGCGCATATAGCCAACCAGGTACAATGGGCGGTTATGAGGAGTGTCACCTAGCAAAAGATCGTCATTTGTGAACTTAACCTTTTCCTCACAAGCATTAACTTCTTGAGGAGTGGACTCGATGGGCTTTTCCAAAGATGGTGCCAATGGTAGGTCATCACTCTTTTCTTCCCCTTTGTCAGCATAGCAACAAGAGGCATCAATGCCCTCATGGGAAATATTCGTGCGGAACCAACTTGGTAAGAACTTCTCCAAGGTCACTGGATGTCGTGGCTTTTAAGGATGGTGCACCTCCACTTTTGCTTTCTTCAAATATTTAACTGGATTCCGTCTCCTTGGTCTTTTCACCATCATTTTCCTTGTTGGTTGTTCTATTGATTCTTTTTGTGGGCTCCTTTTATGGTGCCTACGACGAGTCACCAAGGTCCAACCTTCATCATCATCAGGTTGATTGACTTCAGCTTTGTCTCTCTCCAGTAATTCTTTATCTTTACTTTCTTTAAAACCACATAATTCATCCGGACCGAATGAGCCAAAGGTGATAGAGACTTGGTTTGCGCTTACTTTCTCATCTTCAAGCACGATCTTCTTTTCGCGAGCCAAGTCCATGAATTTGTCCTTGAAGACAAAGCACTTCTCCAGAGGGTGGCTTACAAGTCGGTGATATTTGCAGTAATTTGGGTCATTTGTTTTTCCAGCTTTATTTGGTCATTTCATCTCCGAAAGCTCAATAAGATTTAACTCGAGGAGTTCTTCAAAAATGGCTGGCACATCAGAATCCAGGAATGGGTACTCTTTCTCCTGCATTTCTTTTAGAGCCAACTTTCTACTTGGCTTATCTTGAAAAGAAGTGGATTTCATACTCTGCTTCTTGCTCACCTTCGTCATGAACTTCATAGGTGATGTATTGACATTCATAGCTTCTTTGATTTCAGACTTTGGTACGAACTTGCCCCACATCCTGACTTCTTGCTTGTCATTCCCTTTGCGAGGTTCATAGATGGGCATCCTTTCATTTCCAGTGGAGGCCATGCTCAATTACATGTCATGGGCACGAGTTGCAAGTTCTTCAAATGTGCCAGGTTTAATGCCTTGCAAGATGTAGCGCAATCCCCAATGCATGCCTTGGATGCACATCTCTATGCCTGAAGCTTCACTAAGCCTATCTTTGCAGTTGAGGCTTGTATTCCTCCAACGATTGATAAAGTCGATAAGTGATTCTCACTTTCGTTGACGAGTATTTCGTTGACTTGGATCCTCTGATTCTTCTTTTCAATAGCAAATAAATTCAAGGGCCTTTGAGCTTGATCTTGAATCTATGTTTGTTGCCACGAACGATGATCTTGTTCTTGAGCTTTAGCTTGATTGCTTGAACTTGACCTTGATTTGTTCTTTGTTCTTGAGCTTGAACTTGATTTGTTCTTTGTTCTTGAACTTGAATTTGATTGCTTGAAGCTTGAAACGTGTAGAGAAATTTGCGACGTTTGATCCACGAGCTCTCTCTTGCTTCTTGTTATAACTTCTGGTCCCTTTTCTGGTTTATGAAGACCCCTATTTATAGTTGTGGAAGGGAGGAGTTGTGATAAGAACAAACTATTTCCGACAAATCAAATTGAAGTGTGACATGTCCGCATTTGATTGGCCAGAACATGTCGCTTGCACATGTAGCGCGGTTTCATTGGCCTTTTAGTGTGACTTGGCATGCCTTGTCATTTTGACATGTGACATGATCCTATTGGCTCTTCCGTTTGACTTGGCGCACCACGTCATTTGACACGTGGCACCAAACTAGGCCTCTAGGAAGATGTCATCTTGGGCTTAATGAAGTGAGCTCATCACTTTAGTCCAATTAAATGGGCTAGCCCAACGGATTAAGATTTATTTATTTAATCCATATATGTTGGACTTATATAATTAATACAAGTATATTAGCTCATAATATATATATTTGGTCCAATATGTCTTGAATTTAAAATATAGTCCAAATTAATTTTACGGATTTAAATCCAATAAATTCTGTATGCCTACAATAACAATGTAAATGAAATGGCACGGCATCACCCTTCGTGCTTTTACTCTCAATGAAATGGCATGACATCACCCTTCATGCTTTTACTCTTAATGATATGGAACGGCATCACCCTTCGTGCTTTACACTCTTCCTTACCAAGCATATATAACAGTAACAAATAAGGCAGGAAGCATAACTGACATCAAGGAGTGTGTTTTAACGGATATTCCAAATAATTTCCAATCACAACTTTCCAAGTCAACAATGGTTCAACAACTCTCAAGAACCATATTATTCAAATACTTTCACAAATCTCATAAATGATCCACAACACAAGTATAGAGTCTAGCATCTCATGAATATCGGTTATAGTAATGTAGTAATGATTTCGCATAGAGATGATCGGATTAAACGCATCAATGTATTCTTACAATTTCCATCTAGTGTGATCAAGTTATAACAAACTAAGTCTTGATATCTATCATTTAATATTATGTCCTTAGTATCTAAGAGTCAAGTAAGGCATTAAGCAGAATGTCACAAAATTCTACGCACACAATTATAACATAATCCACCCCCGAGCACGATTAACATGGCACATACATATGCGCTCGTCACCTCATATATGTATCACTCCCGCATGTAGCAAACAATGACAAATAGGAGGAAAAATTCCCTCAACAAAGCTAGGCAAAACACTTACCTCGATTCGGCTAACTCAACACTCAACTTAGCCTTTTCCTCTACAAATTCGCCTCCGCTCAACTCAATCTAGCCAATGACGACTTGAATACACCACACAATGCAAGAGAAAACAATTTCAATTAATAAAGTTGTAATTTTTATTAGATTTCCCAAAAGTCAACAAAAGTCAAACCCCAGACCCGCCCGATCAAAACTCGGGTCCAAGGGTAAGTCTTGACTACCCATAGCCTCACGAGTCCAAATATGTATTTTGTTTTCAAATCCGAGTATTATTCGGCTCAAAAATCTCAAATTTTTATTTTTCAAAACTTTGACAAAATTTCCAATTTTTTTATAGTTTTCCTATGAATTTGATGTTAAATCTTGTATAAAATCATGAAATATACTTCGAAATTGATTAAAGATACTTACCCAATGATTTGACATAAAAATCCCCTCTCAAAATCGCTTCACCTCGAAGCTAGGGTTCAAAAATATGAAGAATAAAGCAAAAAAATCCGGAATTCTCAGCACTTAACAGGTTGCAGATGTCACATTTGTGATTGCGAACCCGCAATTGCGAAGAATACATCGCAATTGCAAACCTGGAGGATGCATGTTGAGGTCGCATTTGCGACAGAAAACTTCGCAAATGCGAAGACTAGCCTTCGCAAATGCGGCTGGTTCATCGCAAATACAAAAACTGCCCAGTCGCCCAGGCTTTGCAAGTGCGGGGTTTCTTCGCGAATGTGATGGCCGCATTTGCGATCAAAACCTCGCAAATGCGAAAATACCAGAACTAGCAATTAAAAACTATGCAAGAACATTTCGAAACCAATCTGAAACTCACCCGAGCCTTCGGAGCTCCAAACCAAATATGCACACAAGTATAAAAATGTAACACGAACTCGCTCATGCACTCAAATCATCAAAATAACTTCTACAACCACGAATCGGATACCAAAACGCATGAAAATCAAACTAAACTTCAAGAACTTCTAGAATCACAACCGAGCGTCCGAACCATATTAAATCAACTCCGAATGGTGCCAAATTTTGCAGAAAAGTTCCATATGACAAGACGAACCTAGTCGAAGCTTCAAATCACGCATGACAACCTCGAAACAATGAATCACATCTCAAGTCGAAAACAATGAACTTTGAAACTTCAACTTCCACAACCGATGCTGAAACCTACCAAATCACCTCTGATTGACCTCTAATTTAGCACACATGTCACACTTGACATTAAGGACCTACTCCAACTTCCTAAATTGAAATCCGACCCCGATATCAAAAAGTTCATCCCGTTCAAACTTCCCAAAAATTCAACTTTCGCCATTTCGCACCAAATTCTACTACGGACCTCCAAATCACAATTCGGGCACGCTCCTACGTCCAAAATCACCCAACGAAGCTAACAGAACTGATGAAACTCCATTCAGTGGTCAAATGCTAAAAGTTCAAACTTGGTTAACTCGTCCAACTTAGTACTCAACTCTCGAAGTTCATTCTTCCAAATCGATTCCGGATAACTCGAAAACTAATACTAACGATTTACGTAAGTTATAATACATCATGCGGAGATACTCGAGCCCTCAAATACCGAGCAGAGTGCAGATTCCCAAAATAATTAGTCGGGTCGTTACAAGTGACCTAGAAAGGCATATGTATAGTTGTGATATTGTTGGTTGTCCCTTTATTTGTTTAATATCAAAAGAAAAGTTTGGTGGGGTTAAAATCAAGACTTTAAATGCTGAATTGTGGCACTGCATTTGATAACAAAATTGTTGATTTTAGTACCATTGCACAATATTTCAAGAAAAAGTTATAAGATAATCCTAAGCACAAGGTAAGGGAGATGATGTTAGATTTGAAGAGAATCTTTGAGCTAAATGTTAGTCATGGAAAGTGAGAAAGGGCAAAGAGGATAGTATTGGAGTCAATAGATGGTAATTTTTTAGATGAGTATAATAAACTTGAGGCTTATATCAATGAATTGACGGAAAGTAACCCCGGTAGTGATGTAGTTGTTACCCTTTCAGAAAGTGAACTTGAAGAAGGAAGAAGAAGGTTCTTGAGGATGTATGCGTGTTTACATGCTTTGAAGATGGGTTTCAATCTAGGATTGAGACCTTTAATTGTCTGGATGGTACTTTTTTGAAGGGCAAAGCCAAAGGCTAACTATAGTGAGCACGTGATTTTTGCCTCACACGAACCACTCCTAAAAATTCAAAATAAAATAAATCTTTCTTTTTGTGTGCAATTTTGTGAATTTTCGTGATATTTTTTGTAATTGTTTGCATTTGTGTGTGCATATTCGTCTTTTTAAATTAATGAAAATACAAAAATATAGCATATGCACTTAGGATTTGATTTTACATTTTTTGGTTAATTTAGTAAAATAATGTTTTACAAAATGAAAAATTCACAAAAAAATAATAACGTATTTTTGCATTTTAGTGTTTAATGTCAAATTTTGCGATTTTCTTTTAATTTGGTATTAGTTATGTGTGATAATTATTATTTAGAGATAATTAGTAATTTAAGGTAATTTGGATTTTTATAGCTTAATTTAGGATTTTTAAGTCCTAATTATTGAAAGAAAAAGGAAGAAAAGAAAAGAAAAAAAGAGAGAATTAATAAAAGAGAGGAAACAAGATCTGGGCCAAATATCCCCAGCCCAAACACAAAACCAGTCTAAACCCATCAGAAAACCGTTCGAAACTGGCCCAACTAGCCCAGACCCGTCTCCAACCTCAACCAAACGACGTCGTATCTGGCCAATAAATCCAAGCCTTTGATTTGTTTTGATCGAACGGTCGAAATCACCCCTCCCATAACCCGTCTTTGACCCATTCCCTGTACCCGGTCTAACCCGATCCCCTCACAAAACCAAACGACGTCGTTTCTCATTAGTGAAGTAATCCAGGCCGTTGATCGTGAATGATCCAACGACCAAGATCAAATCCCAACCCCACTATATATTCCTAAAACCTCACACCACGCCCCCTAAGCTATACCCCCCCCCCTCTTCGCCTTCGTCTTTAACCTAGAGACAGGCCCAGCACCCTCCGCCTTCAACCACCGCCCTTCGCCCACCGAAAATCGCCTCACGGCGGTTCCGGTGGTCTAAATGACCCCATATGTACACCGTTGATTCTCCTTCACCTCTGCATCTCAAATCCCTAAACCGTTCCTTTCGAATCACGGCCAAAATTGTCGAATATTCGATCGAAATTTGACCCCGAACAGTAGTTAACCCAATCAACCCCAAATTAACACCTTGAAGCCACCTCCCTCTCCTCTTCCTTAATCCGTGATACCTCGAATCAAACCAGAACCTGTCGAATAATGAATCTAAGTTTTGAACCTAAAACTGTAGAGTCAAAGAGTCGCTGATACTTTAAGCTAATTTGGACTTTATCCGTGTGTTCTTGATGAGAACACACAGTTAAAGTCAAAATCTGGTTTAAAAGTTGAAGATTCGAAGGTTTTCTTCAATTACTAATGACCGGTGAGTCCCTGTCCTGATTCTATGTTTGTATTCTATTAACACTTATTCTGATATTCGTTTTCTTCGTCTCTTTTTCTGTTTATGATCAATTTCATTTGAAATTCCATCAGTTCCTTGTATAGATTATTTTCATTCACAGTGGTTTCTTTAGGATTGGTTTTGCGGATTTGTTTCATACAATTAGGATATCAATTTGTTTTAAGGCATTGAAATTACATCTCGTTTTTCACTTAGTCAGAACAATAGGATTAGTTCAATGGTTTGGTATAACTTCTTGTTTTAATAACCAACTGACTAGTATAAGTTTAGCGCGAGGGGTTACTAATTAAGTCTGACAACAAATGGTAGTGGTACACTATTAAATTAATTAAAAGCACTAAGTTAGTAGAGGGAATTAAAAATTGAAAAGAAAGATCAGTAGTGGGAATTACATTTGTTTAAGGACCTTTTAAGAGCTAGAAATCAGAAAATAACATGGGCTAATGATAAAAGTTAAAAGGAGTGCACATGGGAGGGAATAAACAGGCTGAACAATGGAAAAATTTGAATAAAAAAGAGTTTAACATTGGTCTTTAAAAGGGGGGGTCTTTGATCAGTTCGAGGGGAGGGAGAGGGGAAGAAAGTTGAAGAGCCAGGGAAGACGGGACGAAGAGAGAACGGTTTGGTCTTCAGAAATAAAAGAAAACAATTCTGAAATAGGAGAGAGGGAGGATCCAGAAAAAGAAACGAATAAGGTTTTCCTATTCCATTGAATCTTCCTTTTCCTTTCTTGGTCAATCGCTGAAGTTTTCAAGTCTTGACATAGTTTCTGACTTATTCTGAGAGTTTATATAGAGTGATATTGAGTTTTGGAAGAGTTTATCTATTTCAAGTTGTTAAGAACCACAATTCCAATTAATTTTCAAGCTGGTTGTAGTGTTTCAATCAATAAATCTGGGCTGTTCTACTGCTGTTCATTGCTTTCACCTTCTTTCCTTTTGCAATTTCCAGGTACTCCCATTGATCTCGTATGAACTGTAAAGGATCAATGTAGGTATGATTTGGGGATTAAATGATAAAGTATTGTTTGGGTTGATCTCTGAATTTCTTCTGTTCTGTTTTGGTTTAAAGGTGTAAAACAGTCACGTTTACTTGAAACTTTGTATCGTTTGTATAATTGGACTGTTCAAACTAGAATTGTCTGTATGTTGCTTCATTAGTTTAGTCCTAGTGTATTTTAATTTCCTATAAATAATCAATATTTTAGAACTTATATTGACTGGAATTACTCATCTCATACTCTACCTCAAAGTATCTATGAGATATGAGTGTTGTTGAAGAGCTGCGATTCAATTAATAAATTCACAGTTCGACGAAGATTTTAAGCCGTGGTTTTACGTATTCTAGTATCACTGGTGAATTCCAAATCGAGATTCAAAAGTTACCTAACGTGTAGGTCATTTAAAATGAAGAGAAAAGTCACCAGTTATGCAGATTCAAATAACCTTGAGTTCAGTTTCAACAAATTTGCTTTTGTTTCGTCAAACAATCAATGTGTGTTGCTTAGCCACAACAGATTTGAATTGAAGTGCCTGCCAAAATGAATTTATTTTACTCATTTTAACTGTGTGACAGATTCAGCATGTTTGGTTAACCATGTATGAATCAGTGAATATGCATGTGATGATTCAAAGTTAGCATGTTGAAATTAGCATGAATTCAGAAATGATTATGTGTTCACCAATAATTTAGCCTGTTGTGAGTTAAAATCAGTAGGCTGAGATTCAAATAAAATCAGTACGGGATCTAGGCTCATTTAGGAGCCTAAACGTGACAGCCTCTGTTTGAACAAGATCTGGGCCTGAATCTTCTTAAGGCCCAGCGTCTGACAACCCTTCCCCTCTTGTAAAGTTAAACAATTCTCCTTCTTTTGGGCTGATTTTGAAGCCCAATCTGCTGAAGATACTAGGTTGTTTATTAAAGCTTTTTGATTTAATATTGTGATGTAATACTTTCAATGATGGTTTATTAACAATGCTAATTAATTAGGGCCTTTTTAGAGACAATACTTAATAGAAAAATCATAGTTCTTTTAGGTTGGCTTTAAAATAAATGAGGTGCGCCGCGCCAAACAAATATCATACATTGTGTGGCCCTCTTAATTATAGTAAAAATATTTTAGACCTCGGGACGTGCCATTTAGCGAATTTCATGGCCTCCCCCAAAGTTAATAATACGCTAGTTGCTTTAGGCCCGACATTTAATAATATTACCTTCTTAAACTCGGGTGCGCATTTATGTGACCCAAATCCAAATCTCAACAATGTTAAAATATGTCAAAGACCACGGGTGCATTTATGTGACGTGGTTCAAGATGTGTTTTAATAACATTGCAATCTTCCTAAAAATGAATAAGAGCGGTTAAGGTTAAAAATGCACATAGGTTTGAACATGTACTAAAATCAGATAATTAAGCTGAATATAACAGTTGAGCAACCGTGCTAGAACCACGGAACTAAAGAATGCCTAACACCTTCTCCCGGGTTAACAGAATTCCTTACTCGGATTTCTGGTTCGCGGACTGTTAATAGAGTCATATTTTCCTCGGTTCGGGATTCAACCGGTGACTTGGGACACCATGAATCTCCCAAGTGGCGACTCTGAATAAATAATAATAAATCCCGTTCCGATTGTCCTTTAAGTGAAAAAACTCCTTTACGCCCCTGCGGGCGCAGGTAAAAAGTAGGTGTGACAGCTCTGGCGACTCTGTTGGGGATCAGAGCCCAGAACTTCTGGTTCAGGGTTCAGAATTCGAGCTTAGATAAATTGTTATATTTGGCTTTATCTGATTTTGTTACATGTTTGGGCCTAACGTGCTAAGTGATGCTTTTATCGCTTTAATATTATCTGAACTGTATATATAAACTATTACGAAACCCTTCTCTTCTCATCTTCGGGGATGTGCTCGCTAGTCGAGACTCCCTATTCTGTTAGTGTCATAACTTGAAATAAGAAAGAGGCTCGGACAAGTTACTAAGCCGGATGGCCTTTTAGTTCCCGGTACGTAGCCCCCTCCTCGACTCGAGTTGTCCGCTCGGGTACACAGTCTAGAACAAATATCCCAAGTTATGAACCTAGAATAACTCAGCTTCATGCCGGATCCCTAGTAGGAACGTTTGTTTGCATCACGTGCATTTAACTTTGGAGGCTCAACACATGGGTTGGGTCTGTCTAGGACAGGTGTACCAAAAATGACAAAAGATCATCCTGATGCATCTTACTTGCTACTTGTGCATTTGTTTGCTTCGGACTTGCATGCTGACCGGCTTTTGAATATTTTGAGGAAAGAGAGATAGAGGTACGAGGGTTAAAAAGAGTTAATCGCCTGTTTTGAAAAAAACCAATGTCCAAATAATGTCGAAACTTTGCCGAATTTTTTAGAAAATGAAAAAAAAGAAAAGAAAAAAAAAAGAGAAAAAGAAAAAAAGGTTTTGTTTATGAAAAAATAGTTTTATTTGCCAATGAAAAAGAGTCTTGTTTTCAAAAGAAGTTTGTTTTATCTGCCCGAACTACGCCAGTTTGATTCTCACAGGGTGTGAGATACGTAGGCAACCCCCATCGGGTCCAACTTCACTCTTTGCGAAAATAGCCAAAAGAACAAAAATTTTATTTGAAAATAATTAGGGGGATGCCATTCTTATTAGAAATAGCCGAATGTCCCTAAAAGGGCGCCGGAAGGCTATTTTTGCAAGAACAGCCGCCTGTGGTCATTTTTTTCAAGGCTTTCACCGGTTAGCCGACACAACCTTAAAATTTTCAACCCCGAGGTACTGAAAGGCCGTATTGGCAAAATCGGGTTTTATTTTAAATAGAAAAGTGTCCATGTTATCCTTGAGTCAATTGAATCGTGATTTTTTCTTAACCACCGTAATAAATGTGCAGAATGAGCACAAGTCAGAATTTACACGTAACAATAGTGAACAAGATCCCTTTGGAGTTGCACATGTGGTGGGATGACTTGGGCGAATCAGGGCGCGACACGGTCAAGCTATACCTGGGAGGCCTCACTGGTTGCTGAAGATTAATCCTAGGGG
Source organism: Nicotiana sylvestris (assembly GCF_000393655.2). Lineage (NCBI taxonomy): Eukaryota > Viridiplantae > Streptophyta > Magnoliopsida > Solanales > Solanaceae > Nicotiana > Nicotiana sylvestris. Next base: position 37,208,371 of record NC_091063.1, on the reverse strand, counting down.
GGATATCATAAAGGCTTTGGTTACATTTTGGGACCCGACCCACAATGTATTCCACTTCTCAGATTTTGAACTCACCCCAACCTTAGAAGAGGTAGCAGGTTATATAGACATTACTGAGGGGCTAAGGCACAAATATCTGATTGCTCCAAGAGCCGTCAATGCACACCAGTTCATGGATCTACTGAAGAAAAGCAAGGGAGTCCCGTACTCTGAGTTGGATAGGGTTTTTCTACTCTGCAGTTCATGGGCATATAGGAGGGTTCGACAATCCAAAAAGCAGGGTTTGCAGCAAAGGGAATCGGACAAAATGGGATGAACATAGGCGGTTCACCTTCATGGTAGCATTCTTGGGCATTGTGGTGTTTCCCCGGAAAGACAGAAATATTGATTTAAAGGTGGCGGGAGTCGTCAAAACCCAGATTACCAACAACAAAAGCACGCTTGCCCCTATGATAGTATCCGAGATGTACCGAGCTCTCACAGCTTGTAAAGCCGAGGCAGATTTCTTCGAGGGGTGCAGTTTGTTATTGCAGATGTGGATGATCGAGCACTTGTGTCATCATCCTCAGTGCATGAGCTATAGATCTACAGAAAAAAGCTGCAGTAAAGAATATGACAAGAGGATTTCAGGGCTTAGATTGTCGGAAGGGTTTGAAGACTGGGTATCCTATCTCCGTTCCATCACCGCGGTACAAATAGATTGGACATTGGGTTGGCTTCCTGTTGTGTATATGCCCGCCACTGGTCCTTACTTCCTCTTAATGGGACTCCGAGGTATTCAACCTTATGCGCCTTACCGGGTGATGAGACAATTGGGAAGATGTCAGGTGGTACACCCAGATGAAGATCTCAGTATTTATGCAGTCGAGGTTGGCAACGACGGCCAATTTCATGAAAAGACCATTCGTTATATATGGAGCGAATGCCAGTATTTGCCGGCAAATACTCGAGTGCGTGACCTATCCAGAGGCAAAGTCTCACCTGCTTATCTCGCCTGGTATAGAAAGAAGAGCATTGCAAGAGATGAACAAGAACGGCCAACCAAAAGACCTCACCTCCAAGATTTTGCTGAGTCATCGCAAAAACAGTGGGGTTGGCTTGCAAAAGAAGAAAACTACAGGGCAGAAATAGGCAAGCTGAAACAACAGATTAGGGACCTGGAGTTTGAAAACAGTGTGCAAGCTGCTGCCGACAAAGGGGAAAAGAACAAATTGGCCCAAGAAATAGGGGCACTGAAGACCCAAATCTGACAAATAAGAAAAGATGCTGACAACCAACAAAAGAGTCGGTCGGACGAAAGGTTGATAAATGGGCTAAAAAATCAAATCACCAAATGTCAAAAAGGTTTAGAAAGATCGGAAGCTAGCAAGAATCTGAGCCAGATGGGCAAGGGGTACAGAAGCGCCAGCAAAGCATATGCAGCAAATAAAGAGGGACTACGAAGGGAACATCGCTATATTGAGAAAAACAATATCCACTCTCAAAGAGCGGATCTTCAGACAAGCCCAAAATGCCAGAACAAATAGGAAGCGCTGCTATGATCTGATGGCCCGAATGGAGAAACAGATGAATGAGTTTCAGGATCAACTCTTTTACAATGCTCAAGTGTTAGGGACACGGAATCAACAAATAGAGCGTTTGCTTATGGAAAGGGACAGAATCAAGGGAAGAATCGACGATATCGGGCACTACATCACCATAAAGTGCCTAGCTTATGAGGATATGTCCCGTACCACCTTCTTTGCTTGAATAATGATTTATGTCCACCAGATCATAGAAGATTTGAAAGATCTGCAGAGGGGCCTTGTACCAAAGCCCGCAGCGAGGCCGAACGACGCCCCGCGGGCGCCAAAATTCAAAACTCTGAGACATTCACAGTTTGAAGTTTGTATGTTCCTTGTCTTCAGAGTCTGTTATCTGTTGGAGTTTGTATTTCCCTTTTTGCATAAAGTCTGTAGTCTGTATCAAGTCTGTCAGTTTCCTTTCAAAAATGTTTTGCCTTGTAATAGAACGTTTTGCTAATGAAGAATGAAAAATCCAAAAATGGTGTCTTTATTTTTTGCACTTGTGGTCAGAACTACGCACGGTTTGATTCATGCGGGGACATGATACGTAGGCAATCCACATAAGATTCGACCACCATCAAAAAGAAAAAATATATATAAAGGAAGGCGTTCAAAAGGAGCACAATTATAAGAAGCCGGAATGACGCACGTAACTGAAGCAAATGCATGATAGAAAGGGTTAACTGCCTAGTTGCATTGCATCCTCAATGTGTGTTTTCCTATCTGTTGAAAACCCTAATGCTAACAGGTTGCTCCTATTTTGTTCTCTTTCAATCCAGAAAGGTGGTTGGTTGTGGTTCTAAAGTGACGCTTCCCTGCAACACAAAGGCAAAAGACAATGGCAGAGAACAACAAAATTAAGTGGGTTGGTACCGATGCCCGAAACAGCTGGTTGAACGGGACTACGGGTTGGTAGAAGAGGTAAAAATGTTGAGACAGCATGTGGCAGACATGTATCGGACATGGATGACTGGGAAAGCACCACCCCCGCCACCGCCTAGCTTCCTGAACTCTATCCTTACCCAAACACCTAACACAATAATGGATGATCTTCCATACTCTCCATATCTACCCACTTATGACGGCTTTCCCAGCCACCTGAGTAGCTCCATCACTCGTCGTCCAACTATATTTTTCCAACGCTACTCCCCTCCCCAACGGATTTCTCTCCATGGGACTCCCAAAGATATGCTTCACTTTCCAAGTACCCAGCTCCACAAAATGCCTATCCACCCCCACGAGCACACCAGAAACCCCCCGGATTAGGTTTTAGGCCAAATCAGGCATTTAGGAACGAGAGGTTGCTGAAATGAGAAAAGGCTCTCACCCCTATCGGAGAATCTTATGCAAGTCTGTTTGAAAGGCTAAAGCATGCTGGCCTGATTGAGCCGCTCCTCGGATATACTCCAGATCCACGTGCAAGAAGCTTTGATCCTACTGCACGATGCGCATACCACTCCAATGTCCCAGGGCATAGCATTGAGAGTTGTTATTCGTTGAAAAGGGAAATAAAAAGAATGATTCACGAAGGAGTGATTGCGATCGACGACAGTAATAAAGAGCATGTGAACCCGCTTGGGATATTGACTAAAGCTGAAGATGTTGAAGCGGATAGTGGTCTTGGAAATATTGATGCGAAGCTTAGTGGCTAAGATGACGTGCTTGGTAATTGGGAAGACGCTTCAATCCTTGGTCAGCCAGAGTAGAGCTTTTGGTGGTTTATTTTGTTGTCATTTATGTTATCCGGGTTATTCTAGGGTTGTGATATGGATATTGTCTTGTGTCAAACCCTCTTATCCTTCCATTTTGTCATAGTGGTTTGCTTAGTTTTGTCCAGGTTTGTTTCAGGTTTGTTCCAAGATTGTACTCTAGTTGCTTTACTTGTCTTATTGTGCGAACCGTTTCACCGATTGTCTAATGCAAATTCTGGTCTTTTGTTACCTCCAGTCATCTTCTTTGTTTAGTTCTTTTTTATCCTTTTGTGTTTTCTTTTGTTCAAACGTCGATTCTAGTGACATGACATGCGCGCACAGTTTAGGCCTAATCTTAAAAGTTAATTATAAAGCCATTAGGAGATGATCGGGACACTTAAGGGAAATAGGAACAACTTGAGATCATTTGAAGCCCGAGCCACGTGAAACTGGGGCAAGTAAAACATAAAGAAAACCATAAAAGCAAGTTAGCCATATTGACAAGGGGGTCGTTCATGGTAACGAAAGTGAAAGTGTTGCCCAACGGTGCTTTAAAAATGACAAATAAAAAGGTGAATGTGTGGATATGGTTATCAAGTCTGGCACAATCAGAAGAGGTGGCGAATGTTTAATTGTGTTGTTTGTGCTTGGCATGTTTTGAAGATTGGAATGACGAAGGCAATTTATTCTTCTATCTAAACACTTTATCCTTCGTTAACCCTTTGAGCCTTATTGGTTTTCTTTCATACCCCTCGTTCGGAATCGGTAGCAAATATTAGAAAACACAAGCATGGAAGATAAAGAAAAAGAAAAAGAAAAAGGAAAAGAAAGCAACAGAAACAACAAAACAACAAAAGAGAAAGGAGAAAGGAGAAAGGAGAAATGAGAAAAGAGAAAGAAAAAGAAAAAGAAAAGAAAATAATAAATAAGTGAAAAGGAAAACAAAAAAGGAATTGGGAACTACGTCTGACCTGATTCCTCAAAGAGGATACATAGACGCTTCACGGCTCGGTCATAGTGTAACAAAAAATCAAAAATCCCCAAGCAAGAAACTGGGACAGAAGTTGTGTTTGATGTAAAGAAATCTGGTTCTGAAGGTTGTAAATTTTGAACCCAAATTGATTCGTTTTGAGCCGCTAATACCCTTTTATTTAGCCCTATCCAAAATCCTACGTTACGGTCCAAAGAAAGACCTTTTGACCAGTCTTCGAAAGATGTCAAGTCATGCAAATGGAAGTCGAGAATAACACTCTGATCCCCGGCAGAAAAGTAATAAAATGAGTGAGTCTTATCGGTGAAAACCTTCATGGGCACCTTGAGGCGGCTATAAGTTGAGAGAAAAACCAAATGAGAGAGGCTTGATAGTGAAAACCCTTCGTTCACTATAAGTCAAATAAAGATTGAGAATCAGATAGGAAAGCACCAGACGAAGATTGTGAAAGGCGATTAACGACGGAGGATAGGCCACGTGTGCATGTCATGGCCAATAGAGTTGGTATCCACATCTGATAGGGTTTACTTTGTAGTTTTCTTGTTAGGAGTCATCTCTTTCTTTTGTCTTTTACTCCGTTCCTTTTACCTTTGTCATTTCCTCTTCTTGAGTCTCTTTGGTCAGAACAAGTGAGAAATGATTTCAAAATTTGCCATCAACTTTCCAATTATGCAAGACGAGATCTGACTAGTACATCAAAGTGGTATAAGTCAAGAAAGAACAAGCGCAATAAGCTGGTAATGGTCAACATGCTTTGAGGTTCGCGCAAAATACCCAAGATTGGTCCATATCAATTCAGGGACAGTGCAACAAAAGGAGGGCCAGGGGGATTGAACCAAGGGTATATTCGATGATGAGATTGACAAAAGGGTGGACCAGTGTCAAGAAGGATATCCCCAGCAGAAATCGAAGGTTATAAGTCCAAGGCCAGCGGAGAAATCAAGAAAGAACAACGCGGAAAGCGATGGACATAATTTGGAAATTCATAGGAGATTCAAAGGTTGGGGAAATGCCAGTTAACGAACAGTACCACAAAAGAAGATATTGGGTCTGCATAGGAAAAAGGTATTTCAGTAACACAGACGATGGAGAAAGTGGTTAATCAATAAACATGCAAGATCTTCAAATGAAATCAGCTGTCATGAAAAATACATGGGGTCAGATAAGGAGACTGGGAAAATGGTTGAGAGGTTTGTGAATAAGGAATCGTCAAGAAGGTCGGAAGGTATCAGCCAAGTTTCAAGATGGTCAGACAACGCATAGCATGGAAAAAAAAAAGGAAACCCATCCTCAGCAGGAGTATCACAACCAACCACCACGTTTTAAACTGACCAAATTCTTTATTTGATTTGAAATAGGGACAGGAAATGCTATTGATGACGGAAAGGTATGATATAAGGAAAGTTATCAAATTGGGGCAGAAAATTTTTTGTTCATTTTTGAAAATTTTCCTGAAGTCAGGTACCCACTTGAGGAAGAAGGAAGATAACACAAGTTTTAAGGGAGGTAGTCTTTGAAGGAAGAAGATAACAAAAAAAAGGAAAAAGAGGGAAACAGTTTGCAGAAGAATGAAACACCAGTCTTAAGGGAAGTAGTCTTTGAAGGAGGAAGATAACATATTTTGAAAAAAAAAAGTGTTATCCCTAGTAGTTTGCGGAGGAATGAAACACCAGTTTTGAGGGAAGTAGTTTTGAAGAAGGAAGACAATACAAGTTTTGAGGGAAGCAGTTCTGAAGAAAGATAATTCAAGTTAGAAGGAAAATGGTTCAGGAGGCAAGGGGGAACAATGGCAATACGAATGCAGTTCTAAGTTATTGTTGAAGTCAGGAGCCCGCCTGAAGAGAGGAATGACATTTTATTTTCGAAGTTGTTGTTAAAGTCAGGAGCCCGCCTGAAGAGAGGAATGGCGTTTTATTTTTAAGTTGTTGTTGAAGTCAGGAGCCCGCCTGAAGAGAGGAATGGCGTTTTATTTTTGAAGTTGTTGTTGAAGTCAGGAGCCCGCCTGAAGAGAGGAATGGCGTTTTATTTTCTAAGTTGTTGTTGAAGTCAGGAGCCCGCCTGAAGAGAGGAATGGCGTTTTATTTTCGAAGTTGTTGTTGAAGTCAGGAGCCCGCCTGAAGAGAGGAATGGCGTTTTATTTTTAAGTTGTTGTTGAAGTCAGGAGCCCTCCTGAAGAGAGGAATGGTGTTTTATTTTCGAAGTTGTTGTTGAAGTCAGGAGCCCGCTTGAAGAGAGGAATGGCGTTTTATTTTCTAAGTTGTTGTTGAAGTCAGGAGCCCGCATGAAGAGAGGAATTGTGTTTTATTTTCGAAGTTGTTGTTGAAGTCAGGAGCCCGCTTGAAGAGAGGAATGGCGTTTTATTTTCGAAGTTGTTATTGAAAGGAGCCCACCTGAAGAGAGGGATGGCATTTTATTTTCTAAGTTGTTGTTGAAGTCAGGAGCCCGCCTGAAGAGAGGAATGGCATTTTATTTTCAAAGTTGTTGTTGAAGTCAGGAGCCCGCCGGAAGAGAGGAATGGCGTTTTATTTTCTAAGTTGTTGTTGAAGTCAGGAGCCCGCCTGAAGAGAGGAATGACATTTTATTTTTAAGTTGTTGTTGAAGTCAGGAGCCCGCCTGAAGAGAGGAATGGCGTTTTATTTTCAAGTCTTGAAGTTGGGAGCCCGCCCATATAACAGAGGAATACATTTCAGTCTATACATTTCAAGTTTTGGTGTTGGGAGCCCGCCCATATAACAGAGGAATACATTTCAGTCTTTACTTTTCAAGTTTTGAAGTCGGGGGCCCGCCCGTATAACAGAGGAATACATTGAAGTTTGAAGTCAGTAAAGCGGAGGGTTACAACAAAGATCCCCAACATAAATTAAAGTTCAGAAGTCGGAAGGAAGGCAACACTAGTCAGAAAAAGGCAGCTCAAGTTTCGAAGGAAAAATAATTCGAAGCTCACAAGAAAGAAATAAGCAGTTCAAATTCGGCAATCAAGAGAGAATACAAGTCAAGTCAGAAGTAAAGAAACATCAGAGGAAACACAAGGCAACAAGACAGCAAGGCAACAAGGCAACAACAGTCACATGACCAAGTTTGAGAATAAATCTTTGTAATTCATAGACCATAGCTTAGTATAACTTCTTTATTTTTATCAAGGTGTAATAAGGAGTTCAGTAAGTAGTATCAGCAGCAGCAGCAGTAAAAGTGAAACCACAGTTCATGGTAGTCCTAGCTACCGAAACTTCCCGAACTACATTGACCTGATTCCTTTTCAGCCAAGGATATGTAGGAAACCTTTGAAGCAGAGGTTCAGTCAAATCTTTCAAAAATGCTTCACACAGAGTACTCAAACGGGCAAAAATCGCGCATGTCCGCTCACTTGGTCTTTGCACGAAAACTCTTCGTGTTTGCGAGCAAAGAGGGGCAGCTGTGAGCACGTGATTTTTGCCTCACACGAACCACTCCTAAAAATTCAAAATAAAATAAATCTTTCTTTTTGTGTGCAATTTTATGAATTTTCGTGATATTTTCTGTAATTGTTTGCATTTGTGTGTGCATATGCGTTTTTTTAAATTAATGAAAATACAAAAATATAGCATATGCACTTAGGATTTGATTTTACATTTTTTGGTTAATTTAGTAAAATATTGTTTTACAAAATAAAAAATTCACAAAAAAATAATAACGTATTTTTGCATTTTAGTATTTAATGTCAAATTTTGCGATTTTTTTTTAATTTGGTATTAGTTATGTGTGATAATTATTATTTAGAGATAATTAGTATTTTAAGGTAATTTGGGTTTTTATAGCTTAATTTAGGATTTTTAAGTCCTAATTATTGAAAGAAAAAGGAAGAAAAAAAAAAGAGAATTAATAAAAGAGAGGAAACAAGATCTGGGCCAAAAATCCCTAGCCCAAACACAAAACCAGTCCAAACCCATCAGAAAACCGTCCAAACCCGTTCGAAACTGGCCCAACTAGCTCAGACCCGTCTCCTGCCTCAACCAAACGACGTCATATCTGGCCAATAAGAGCCTTTGATTTGTTTTGATCGAACGGTCCAAATCACCCCTCCCATAACCTGTCTTTGACCCATTCCCTGTACCCGTCTAACCCGATCCCCTCACAAAACCAAACGACGTCGTTTCTCATTAGTGAAGTAATCCAGGCCATTGATCGTGAATGATCCAACGGCCAAGATCAAATCCCCTCCCCACTATATATTCCTAAAACCTCACCCCACGCCCTCTAAGCCATACCCCCCCCCCTTCGCCTTCGTCTCTAACCTAGAGACAGGCCCAGCACCCTCCACCTTCAACCACCGCCCTCCGCCCACCGGAAATCGCCTCACGGCGGTTCCGGTGGTCCAAACGACCCCATCTTTACACCGTTGATTCTCCTTCACCTCAGCATCTCAAATCCCTAAACCGTTCCTTTCGAATCACGGCCAAAATCGTCGAATCTTCGATCGAAATTTGACCCCGAACCCTAGTTAACCCAATCAACCCCAAATTAACACCCTGAAGCCACCTCCCTCTCCTCTTCCTTAATCCGCGATTCGTTACCCTCGAATCAAACCATAACCTGTCGAATAATGAATCTAAGTTTTGAACCTAAAACTGTAGAGTCAAAGAGTCACTGATACTTTAAGCTAATTTGGACTTTATCCGTGTGTTCTTGATGAGAACACATAGTTAAAGTCAAAATCTGGTTTAAAAGTTGAAGATTCAAAGGTTTTCTTCAATTACTAATGACCGGTGAGTCCCTGTCCTGATTCTATGTTTGTATTCTATTAACTCTTATTCTGATATTCGTCTTCTTCGTCTCCTTTTCTGTTTATGATCAATTTCATTTGAAATTCCATCAGTTCCTTGTATAGATTATTTTCATTCACTGTGGTTTCTTTAGGATTGGTTTTGCGGATTTGTTTCATACAATTAGGATATCAGTTTGTTTTAAGGAATTGAAATTACATCTCGTTTTTCACTTAGTCAGAACAATAGGATTAGTTCAATGGTTTGGTATAACTTCTTGTTTTAATAACCAACTGACTAGTATAAGTTTAGCTCGAGGGGTTACTAATTAAGTCTGACAACAAATGGTAGTGGTACACTATTGAATTAATTAAAAGCACTAAGTTAGTGGAGGGAATTAAAAATTGAAAAGAAAGATCAGTAGTGGGAATTACATTTGTTTAAAGACCTTTTAAGAGCTGGAAATCAGAAAACAACATGGGCTAATGATAAAAGTTAAAAGGAGTGCACATGGGAGGGAATAAACAGGCTGAACAGTGGAAAAATTTGAATAAAAAAGAGTTTAACATTGGTCTTTAAAAGGGGGGGTCTTTGATCAGTTTGAGGGGAGGGAGAGGGGAAGAGAGTTGAAGAGCCGGGGAAGACGGGACGAAGAAAGAACGGTTTGGTCTTCAGAAATAAAAGAAAACAATTCTGAAATAGGAGAGAGGGAGGATCCAAAAAAAGAAACGAATAAGGTTTTCCTGTTCCATTGAATCTTCCTTTTCCTTTCTTGGTCAATCGCTGAAGTTTTCAAGTCTTGACATAGTTTCTGACTTTTCTGAGAGTTTATATAGAGTGATATTGAGTTTTGGAAGAGTTTATCTGTTTCAAGTTGCTAAGAACCACAATTCCATTGGATTTTCAAGTTGGTTGTAGTGTTTCAATCTATAAATCTGGGATGTTCTGCTGCTGTTCATTGCTTTCACCTTCTTTCTTTTTGCAATTTCCAGGTACTCCCCTTGATCTCGTATGAACTGTAAAGGATCAATATAGGTCTGATTTGGGGATTAAATGATAAAGTGTTGTTTGGGTTGATCTCTGAATTTCTTCTGTTCCGTTTTGGTTTAAAAGTGTAAAACAGTCACGTTTACTTGAAACTTTGTATCGTTTGTATAATTGGACTGTTCAAACTAGAATTGTCTGTATGTTGCTTCATTACTTTAGTCCTAGTGTATTTTAATTTCCTATAAATAATCAGTATTTTAGAACTTATATTGACTGGAATTACTCATCTCATACTCTACCTCAGAGTATCTATGAGATATGAGTGATGTTGAAGAGCTGCGATTAAATTAATGAATTCATAGTTCGACGAAGATTTTAAGCCGTGGTTTTACGTATTCTAGTATCACTGGTGAATTCCAAATCGAGATTCAAAACTTACCTAACGTGTAGGTCATTTAAAATGAAGAGAAAAGTCACCAGTTATGCAGATTCAAATAACCTTGAGTTCAGTTTCAACAAATTTGCTTTTGTTTCGTCAAACAATCAATGTGTGTTGCTTAGCCACAACAGATTTGAATTGAAGTGCCTGCCAAAAGGAATTTATTTTACTCATTTTAACTGTGTGACAGATTTAGCATGTTTGGTTAACTATGTATGAATCAGTGAATATGCATGTGATGATTCAAAGTTAGCATGTTGAAATTAGCATGAATTCAGAAATGATTATGTGTTCACCAATAATTGAGCCCGTTGTGAGTTAAAATCAGTAGGCTGAGATTCAAATAAAATCAGTACGGGATCTAGGCTCATTTAGGAGCCTAAACGTGACAGCCTCTGTTTGAACAAGATCTGGGCCTGAATCTGCTTAAGGCCCAGCATCAGACAGCTCTTCCCCTCTTGTAAGGTTAAACAATTCTTCTTCTTTTGGGCTGATTTTGAAGCCCAATCTGCTGAATGTACTAGGTTATTTATTAAAGCTTTTTGATTTAATATTGTGATGTAATACTTTCAATGATGGTTTATTAACAATGCTAATTAATTAGGGCCCTTTTAGAGACAATACTTAATAGAAAAATCATAGTTCTTTTAGGTTGGCTTTAAAATAAATGAGGTGCACCGCGCCAAACAAATATCATACATTGCGTGGCCCTATTAATTATAGTAAAAATATTTTAAACCTCGGGACGTGCCATTTAGCGAATTTCATGGCCTCCCCCAAAGTTAATAATACGCTAGTTGCTTTAGGCCCGACATTTAATAATATTACCTTCTTAAACTCGGGTGCGCATTTATGTGACCCAAATACAAATCTCAACAATGTTAAAATATGTCAAAGACCACGGGTGCATTTATGTGACGTGGTTCAAGACGTGTTTTAATAACGTTGCAATCTTCCTAAAAATGAATAAAAGCGGTTAAGGTTAAAAATGCACATAGGTTTGAACATGTACTAAAATCAGATAATTAAGCTGAATATAACAGTTGAGCGACCGTGCTAGAACCACGGAACTCGGGAATGCCTAACACCTTCTCCTGGGTTAACAGAATTCCTTACTCAGATTTCTGGTTCGCGGGCTGTTAACAGAGTCATATTTTCCTCGGTTCGGGATTCAACCGGTGACTTGGAACACTATTAATCTCCCAAGTGGCAACTCTGAATAAATAATTATAAATCTTTTTCCGATTGTCCTTTAAGTGAAAAAACTCCTTTACGCCCCTGCGGGCGCAGGTAAAAAGGAGGTGTGACAGATGTTAGTGGCAGTTGGACAGGACTCACAGAATCATTTTTACCCTTTGGCATGAGCAATTGTTGATAAGGAGAAAAAAAAATACGTGGAATTGATTCCTATAGTTGCTTCAATCTTCTTTGGACCTCAAGGAAGGGGAAGGAATCACCTTCATGTCAGATATGCAAAAGGTGAAGTTTCTGAACAATTCTGTCTGCTCAATTCAATCTTCTATTTTTTTTACTTTTTACTTGATATATGTTTTGACTAGCTTTTGGATAACCATTGTAAGGACTACTTGATGCAGTCAAAACAGTGATTCCTAAGCACATCACATGTATTGTGTTAGACATATTGAGTCTAACTGGTGCAAACAGTACAACACCGAGGAAAACAAGAAGCTTTTATGGTGGTGTACATGGTGCACATATGCAGAATATTTTAAAGATCAGCTAGAAAAATTGGGGGACTTGAACAAAGATGCTGCAGAAGCTTTGTTGAGGTATCCACCTCAGGCCTGGTGTAGAGCATATATGGACATAGTATGCAAGAATCAGTCGGTTCATAATAAGAAGTGTGGCTACAGTCTAGAAAAGGAAGAATCATGACTTGTAGCAAATGTAGAGAAACAACTCATAATGCAAGAACTTTGGTCAGGTAATTGTTTTACATGAACTTCAAAGCATTAAATACTAGACATGAAGAATATTTTCTAACTTGTCTTTTTAACTGCAACCAAAGGGAAAGAACCAAAGTAAGAGTAGAAGAACTGAGCATGCTGCCACCAGTTCAGCACATGCTGCAACAACTGAGCAGGCTGCCACCAATTCAGCACCTGCTTCAACAAAACCAAAAGGAAAGTAGCAAAGGAAGAGGCCAAGTTGTTTGATAAATCATGAAACTGAACCAAGTCAACACAGGTCAGCACCTCAAGTTGCAAATGATATCAACTGTTCAGCACCTCAAGCCACTCAAGCAAGTCAGGACAGTAGGCTTAGGTTCATGCCTACACCTGGAAGAATGCTTAGGCCAAGAGTTAGACATGAAGAAGATGTTGTGCTTAGGCCAAGAGTTATATCAGAAGTAATTACAAGGCTCAGGATGAGACAACATGTACAAATACCAGCCGGAATAAGGTCAATCAACTTCACTGGTGATCACAGTGGTGTTCGTGTACTAACAGATCTACTATATTCAGCCCCAACATTACAGTGGAGGGGGAAGGCTGCTGTAACAGCAAATCAATTGGAAAAATAAGAGTAAGAGAGAATTTAGAAGCTGAAATCAAGGAGAAAAAAATGAAGACAAAGCTGGAATTTTTTTATTGTGTATAGGATGTATTTACTGCAAACTTAATGACAATTATCTCCCATTTACTATTTTGTGATTAATGGTTGGTTCTGAATGTTGTCACTGAATATTATATTATGATCCAGTGATGTAATTACTGTAATTACAATTTTTTTGTGTATGTTTTTGGTGATGTAATTATTGGAGTTACTGTGAAGAAGTGTATATTTTTGATGATGTAATTACTGAAACTGGTTGCCATATTAATCTAATTGTTTTGAAGTTGTAACTTGCCATATTGGAGTTCAACATTGTGTGTTGTTAGTTCTTAGCTCTAAGTTGTAAGTTATATGTTGTAAGCATTTGTCTTCTAAGTGTCTATGTTTTGAAGTGCCTTCAAGCATTTGGAAGAAAACATGTTTTATTTACAATATTGGCAAAGGAATTAAACAATTGAAACTAGTACAAGTCAGTAGATATGAGCATAAAAAAGGGACAGTAGATAGAACATCAAAACACTAGTACTTGGAACATACATTAACAATTGATGTCATTATTTTACAATGGCTAAAAGTCAGTAGATAGGAGCATAGAAACGTCTAAGTATTACAAGAACTAGAAACTGAAATATGGAGCATATGCCATCTTTCTTTTACAGAATTTACTTCATCCACATTGCAGCAATAAATCCAACAAAAAGTGCAATTGAAATCAAAATAAACATCTTCATCTTAACCACTTTATCTTCGATTTCCCTTGCTTGTTCACTTCAAAAAAATTTGCAGCCTTCAAATCTTCAACTTTTTCCAATAATTTGTCCCTTTCTAACCTGTACGACTGCAATAATTGCTTCAACATATTGATTATAATATTAGCATCATCCAATTTACACTACAACTTATTGATTTCTACCAACGCTCGGTCCGGAAAAGGTTCGTCTTGCCATTCCCAATATCCACATGACTCATTCTAATGATAATGAATAATAATTAGGTTACAAGGAATAAAAATTCAATTTTTGTACAAACAATTAACAAACTAAACACATGGAAAAATTTTACTTACTTTAGGTTTAGCACATTTATAGAATCTCCTTCCTGGATTTGAGGTGTGGTCGATCGGAAGTGGTTGCAATTTCTCCACAATGGCACTTACTCTTTGATGTAGCACTAGACTCCGACATTTGACCCACTTTTACCACCACCAACAGAAAAAGAAATTTATGATGAAATTTGTTGAAATGGGCAGTCTTGATGGAGCTTAGAGCATAGAGGGTTTGATGGAACTGGTTGTAGGAGTATAACTTAGGGTTGGAGTTTATTTTGTGTTATAAATTACGGGTATGGGTCTGGAGTATCGTGGAGCGGATCACTTAAATATGATACCAGATGTAAAAAAAGTCACAGATGGGTATCACATGTCCCCTCCGTCTAATTAAGGATACATATATTAGGATGGTAAGAGGGTAGGGAGTTTTATGGTCCAATAGTATAACGGGGGACAACTTTAAATAATTTATCATAGTAGAGAGACAGATTAGACCCTTTTTCCGTTAAATCTATACCATGCTTGGTTGATGATATAAATTTAATCCCTTACGTTATCCTACCTTATCCCGTGTACCAAACGACCCCTAAATATTAGATCTCAAACAAAATAACGATTATATCAGGTTAAGAAAAAGAACACCAAAGGATGTGGTGCAGTGGATGAGGCTGCTCCTCCCTTAACCAGAGGTCTCGAGTTCGAGCCCTGGGTATGGAAAAATCCTTGGTAGGCAGCGCTACCCGCCGAATGGGGCCTTACTCGGCGTGAATCTGGATATAATCGGGCTCCAATGTGAGTACCGGACACCGGATGAGAAACAAAAAAAAGGTTAAGAAAAAGAAGTCTGAAATTTTAATTCTTTTATAACAGATAAGCATATTTATATGTTGATTAGATATAACTTTTTATTTAATATCAAATCAAACCAAATCAAATTCGTATAAAAAATTATAACATTTTCAATGACTGTTTGGGCCCTTCTAATCTTGGAAATTCCAAATAAAAGACCGCTTCTGGTAACTGGTAATGACGACATAAAACAAACCCAAAAAATTCAAGGGACCAAATCATAAATAGTACAAGAACTTCGACAAAATTCGACTTTGAGAAAAAGAAAAAAAAGAAATAATAATCAGGAAGGAGCTTCAACGAATCCTACCAATCATTCATTCAAAATTCAGCTCTCCAACTTACAATTTTTTTTATTTGAATATTTATTTTAACATTTACCAAAATTCAACCGGAGAAAAAAAATCATATGAGCTCCGATCATCGGAACCCTAAAAATCGTAGCTGATGCAAGGGATAATATCAATATCATCATCATCGGAGCATTTGAATCGGGTCATTCATGGCCTTTTCAGTAATTACTCACCTCCTGTCTGGGCAACACTAGTTGCTGGAGTTTTCGTTGTTGTTTCTCTCACACTTTCTATGTACCTCCTATTTGAACATCTCTCTGCTTACAAAAACCCTGAGGTACAATTATTTCTCTTAATTCTGTATGTTTTTATCATTTTCTGTTTATCTAATATGATAGTGTTTTCGTTCTTTGTTGGCAGGAACAAAAGTTTTTGATTGGTGTAATTTTGATGGTGCCTTGTTATGCAGTTGAATCAGTAAGTTAAAACTATATATTCTTTGTTAATTATAGTGGTTTATATCAATTTGGGTATAGATACAGTTCTGATTTTATTTTTTTTTTGCATAATTTGGACATGATCACTAATAAGAGTAATCTTATTAGCAGAGTAGGAACCCCCCCCCCCTTGGAGGTGAGGGTTCTGTGAGTTCTTCCACTTCTCCACATTTCCGACTTAACTAATTTTGTAAAGCCCTTGGAGAGTAAACGATCTGAGAAATAGAGAACATATGGTAGGTCTTGATTGTTGAATGGAAAAAGAAAAGATTGCTAAAAGAGTTGCTAATGAAGTGCAGAAAGAGTGACATTCACATGTCAGCTTAAGTTGTGCTATCCCATGTTCTTTACTAGTGGAATGTATCTTTTATTATAGCTGCTCAAGTCTAGTTTTTTTTTTTTTTGTTCTTCATTGAGGGGAAGAAGGCTTCATCTTTCAATTTATTGCTTTTATGGTGTCATCGGTTAGGTTTTAAGTTTGATCTACCAAGGATTTCTGAGCACATTTTCTCTTTTTTATGTACAACCTACATGTTCAACTGCGTCTTTCTGCTGTTCCCTTACACATTTATAATGCATATACTTCTAAAGCCAAAAAAAGTGGGATATATCTTTTTATTTTTAAACTAGTTTGACTGAAGAGAATCACATTAAAGCACCAAACAAAAGAAAAGTAAGGGCAAAGAAAGATAAATGTTATTTCCCAATTTTATTATTTTCCTAGATATTGGAAAAGTCAAAACTTTACTAGGGATAGAGGAAGGAATATATACGGTGTAAAGATATCCATATTGGTCATAAATAAAAGTTGATAACCTACAGATAGTGAGCACTTATAAAGTTAATCTAAAGCGAGTTTTCAAGAAAATGTTCCGAGTTTTAGCGGGGGTGATATGTTATTTTACATAGTCCCTTCCATCTCTTTATATATAAAATAACAACATTCATTAGCAAATATGTTTGCGTTTGACTGCAGTCAATTGAATTGAATAAATGAGACATATATTTAATATTGCATGCTACTATAGATATTGTAAGTTATGAAATTTATACCAGATAATTATCTCAAAAAGTTGAGTTCGTTACATTGACTGACTTATTGATGTAATTGCCTAAAGGCATATATTTTATTGAATATCAGCTCCAAGTATCTGGTCTATCTCAAGTTGGTTGTCACTGAACTCTGTTAGATTATACTTTGTCAATTTTCTGATTCTACGTGTATTTTTCACAGTTTGTCTCATTGGTACATCCAGCAGTTAGTGTTCACATCGGGATACTGCGGGATTGCTATGAATCCTTTGCTATGTACTGCTTTGGGAGGTATCTTGTTGCATGCTTAGGTATGGTTAAGTTTTTTTGTCTTAAACTTGATATTGCTAACTTTTATTTATGGGTCGTTTGGTTCGTGTACTAGTTATATCTAGACAGTAATGCATGGCTTTTTATGTTGTGAATAAAAATGTAGGAATTTGCTATGTAGTGGGTAATAATAAGGATCAGTGTGTAGTGAAAAATAATACATGGAATGTGTATGCAGGGATTACTCACTTTAAGACCATTTTTATTATCTGTAGATACTCTTATCCACATATTGCTAATACTTATATCTTGTTCCACATTTTGTTCCCAAAATAACACGAAGATTCCCATATAAGCATGTTTGTAGCACCCCAGGTTGTGTCCTTGTGGTCAATGATGTGGGTACAAACCTAGGAGTCAAGGGTTCAAATTTCCGGCGGAGACAAGAAACAATAGATGATTTATTTCCATCTGCCTAAGCCTTGGTGAGCAGAGTTACCCAGTATATGTGCTGGTGGGAGATAGTAGGTACACGGCAGAATAGTTGAGGTAGCAGAAGTTGGTCCAAACATCACGGTTATTTAGAAAAAGAAAAGAAAAAAAGAAGTTATGCATGTATTACATTTTATACCGCTAACCAAACACTGCATTTAGTTATGCGGAGATCCTTTTTACTAATGCGGCCAACAAAATGTCGCATTAATTATGCTGAGATTATCTTTTCTTGTGCGACCGACCAAACAATGTATTACTTATGTAGAATTTTATGCAGAGATTATCTTTACTATAGCAGCCAACCAAATGGTCCCTTAATGTGTAAATTCAGGATAATAACTCATACATTACAGCCTAAAGAAAAATATGTGATTTCCTTTTTTTAGCAAGTTGAGGACATTGGACAGTATACTTTTTTCTTCTATTCTTCTTTGATGAGAGCTCAAAGAGTCACTGAGGTTAATGAATCATTTGATTTTTACTCTCTTACATGTTAACATATGGCCCTTTGATATAAAGGGTTGGCATGCCTTCTTGGCTGATGAACTTTCTAGGTTCTCTTGTATTTTTGAAAATGCTGACTGAAGACTACCATGATTAAACCTGTGTTGAAAGTTTGATTCTACAAGTATGTTTTTCTAAAAAAAATTTGTGACTTAGGTGGGGAGGAGAGGGCTATACTATTTATGGAGAGGGAAGGACGTGCAGCTTCAAAGATGCCACTACTAGAGCATGGCTCCGAGAAGGGGGTTGTCAAGCATCTGTTTCCTATGAATTACTTTTTAAAGCCATGGAAACTTGGTCAGTGGGTCTACCAAGTTATCAAATTTGGAATTGTCCAATATGTGAGCATGCTACCTGACTTAGATCTTATATACCTTTGGACCTAAAAGCTATGATCATCTTTTCCTTGTGATTAACGTGATAGACAATTCTCTTTGTAGATGATCATAAAAGCATTAACCGCTATTTCAGCAGTGATTCTTGAAGCTTTTGATGTGTATTGTGAAGGAGACTTCAAGTGGAATTGTGGGTAAGAAAGACCTCTTATTTATTCTTGTACAGATCTAGCACTCTTGTTACGCTACTTCATTAATACAATCAGTACCTTTAAAAAAAAAAGACCTCTTGTTATTTTATGGATAATGACCCTCGATAGTTGCAAGTTCCAAGTACATTTCTCTAAAGTAGGCAAATATCGTACTTTATTAACACCAAGTGCCATGCCATAAAATTTTCGGAGCATTCATGTGGTAGATAGTCCTACAAGCTATTATAATCTGGAAGAATTTTCAGTACTGTGCTATGACTTATTGGGCTGATCTACATGTAACTAATACTATCTCTTACTTCAATTCTGCTTTTTTAGGTATCCGTATGTGGCAGTGGTTTTAAATTTCAGTCAATCATGGGCGCTGTATTGCTTAGTACAATTTTATGCCATTACAAAGAATGAATTAGCTCACATCAAGCCGCTGTACAAGTTTTTGACGTTCAAGTCAATTGTCTTCTTAACTTGGTGGCAAGGCGTGGCCATAGCTCTTCTCTGTAGCCTTGGTTTGTTTCGAAGTCCAATAGCTGAAGCTTTGCAATTTAAATCCAGTATTCAAGATTTCATCATATGTATGGAGGTAATTGTTCTGAAATTGGCCATGCATATATTACTCATCGTGTACTGAATATTTGCTTTTATGATTTTTAGAATTTTATTATGGATGCATGTTATGCTTTTAAGTTTTTATGGCTGATCTAGTGATGCTTGATATTCCTTCGACAATTTGACAGTTTTTTAACAGCTCTGTTTATTCATCCAGTACAGATGGGTGTTGCTTCTGCAGTTCATCTTTATGTCTTCCCAGCAAAGCCGTACGAGCTGATGGGAGAGCGCTATACTGGGGCTGTTGCTGTTCTTGGGGATTATGTGTCTGCTGACTTGCCAGTAGATCCTGAGGAAGTTAGAGACAGTGAGCGTCCGACCAAATTACGTCTTCCTCAACCTGACATTGATACTAAGAGCGGAATGACAATTAGAGAAAGCGTTAAGGATGTCTTTATTGGAGGTGGAGAATATGTAAGTGCCTCTTTCTCTTTGCTAAAGGTTTGAGCTATCTTATATTTGTGAATCTCTGTACAACTGAGTTAAAACCTCACAACTATGTATTACAAATGATGAGATCTCAATAATCTTCTCAGCAGCTGAAGTCTTATCCGGGTGCTGATACTCCTAATTGTCATGAGAGAGAGTTAAGGATAAAAGAAATGGACATCTTTAATACCAGGGGATACACCACGATATTGGTTGAATCAGCTTATGTCGTTCTTGATATTTCCGATAAGTTATTTGAAAGTAAAGAGCTTATTTGCCTTTTCAGGATAACTCAAATTTCTAAGATATCCTCACCATCCAAAATCAAGTCTTCCCATTTTGATTAATGACAAGTGCAGTAGGGGTCCTGGCAATCATACTGTGATTGACTCTAATTTTCTGTTTCTTTTCAGCATTCATGAACTCTGTCATTCACTGTGGTCAAGATAATAATGTATGGTCCAAAGTAAGAACAGGGGTACAAGGAGTGAACAAAAGGGAATACTGAATCTATACTGCTGTATTCAGATCAACTATGTGAATCTTGCCAATGCTACAATTTTCTAAAATGTAGGGAGACTTTTGAGTTTCTTAGTTTATCCACCACTTTCATCACATTGTTCTTGGGGTGGGATTGGATGATGTATTTTGCTTAGTGTCTGAGTCATCTCATTATCCTTCTTCTTTGCTTGTGGAGAAATGGTAGAATCTATTCTTGACACTAGGATACAACAACAACAACGACCCAGTCAAATCCCGCAAGTGGGGTCTGGGAAGGGTAGTGTATACGCAGACCTTACCCCTACCCTGATGAGGCAGAGATGTTGTTTCCGACACTAGGATAGACTGATGAAATGATACCGATGTTAGGGATGTACCACTGGACAATAGCTGGTCACACAGTCACCAGGGTTGGGCAAGTTTAGGTTTTATTTTCTGGTCTAAGTGATGACAGAATCATGATAGTGCTTATATGGTTTTCTCAATGCATCCGAATAATGGGCGGCCAGACAGTGTGATTACTAAGTGATTGCTCATTCTCTTTAATTAACCAGTTCACTGACTGGCTTGTTGGTGATGGTGACGACTGTTAGTTTAATTTTTGAAGCTAAGAATAGTGTTCGGGCATTCTTAGAAGAAACGGTGTGAAATATATATTATTATTTTGTTGTTGTTGTTGTTATTATTATTATTATTACTTTTGTTCCTTTTTATTTGGATTTTTAGAGAATCTTTAGTTATCATTTACCTTAATGGAAAAAGGAAAAAACATCTAAGTTAACTTCTCCTTATTTTTTCTCTCACCACTATCGCTGCTTTTTGCTCTTTTGCTGAAAGCCTCAAACTCTATAGCTGAAGCTGAGTAGTGACTGAAGTAGATATGAATTGTTAAGGCAATTTTTACATGAGTACTTTAATTGGAGTTTTTTTTTTCGGGGTAAGAAGCAACCCAACTTATAATCTTAAACTAAAATCCAAATAACCAAACCGATTAATCAGAAATCAAACTCTAAAAAGCCGAAACAAACTGGACTTATTTGATTTGAATTGTAATTTCTTAATCCGGAAGCTTAAAATTAAATTGAAATATGCTTAATCCAAACCTAACCGCCCAGTGCTCACCCATATCCACACTTGTTTACCCTAGCTGCGGATGAGATAATCAATAGGAATACATGAGGTTCCATGGTGCAATATATTTAAAAATGATAGTGTTATTGACGGAACTCGTGAAAAGTTCGGCTACAAGTTCGAATAATGGAGAACTGTATGAACTAGAAAGTAAGGTGTTTTAGGATAATAGAAGTAAGACAGTATAATACATCAAAACTACTTGAAGCTCGTGGGTTCCACTCTCCCCTAGAGCACATTTTGCTCCTTGTCCTACACTTTCGCTTTTTTCAAAAAGAGTATATGCATTAAAAAATCTAGCCCCTAAGAATGGTGATGAAGTGAGATTAGACGAGATTATGGTACCGAATGTAGCCAAACAAGATATTTAAGCTGAGCCTTCCAGAGAGAATGATAGATAAAGATGTAGTACTTAGGATAATAGAAATGGAGAATTGCTGCATTAACGTTATGCATATAAGAATATACGTTATTAAGTGAAATGCAAGTTATATAAAACGATTGTGAGACCAATAATGGTGTATGTCAGTGCATGTTAGGCCCCTAAATGCCAATAAGATGATCTTTTAAGAATACAAATGATAAGATGAATGGCTGGTCATATAGGCGACAACAACATACCAGTATCTTCTCACACTGTGGGGTCTGGGGTGCATGGTCATATAGGATTGGACAAAATAAGCTTCACATCTAATAGAGGGTTTAAGACATAGAGGATAGAATTGCTGGTCTCCTGAGATGGTTTGACGCTACCTCCTATGTAGACCTCCAAATGTACAGTTTGTATGTGCTATAATATAATAGAGGAGAACAGTAAAGAGGGAAAGAGGTAGATCTAATGATTTTTGAGAGCAGTAGTCTCAAATGACATACAATCTCATGGAATCAAGAAATTAAGTTCGATGTTCAACAAGGATTCTTTAGTTTAGCTATAGACTTGTATGTCAGTGTTGAGATAAGTGTGAGATCCAAAGAACTTCTACTTATAGATAACTTCAAATTTGCTTTAGACGATAATTCATTTAGTATTGGAATGAAACAGGCTTTAATAAAGTAGGTTGGATAGAAAGGATCCTATATCCAACTTTAACTAATCGGAACATAGATGACTGCTATATATGGTGTTGATCGTTACCTACTATCTTGTGAAAAGTAAAATATCAATCTGAAACAATTGGCACTCCTATTTCTTCTACCAGATAGTGAATGATTTGAAATTCACGGTAACCCAAGCAGTGGAGCCTGTAGAGAAAGGAATTCAAAAATTGCATAAGATCTCTCAGAACATAAAGAAGCATGAGAAAGAGAAGCGAACGAAGGATGACAGTTGCATTGCAACATCATCTCCAGTACGGAGAGTCATACGTGGGATAGATGATCCCCTTTTACACGGAAGCATTAGTGACAGTGGAACTGCAAGGAAAAAGAAGCACCGCTCCCGGAAATCTGGATATACCAGTGCAGAAAGTGGTGGAGAAAGTAGCAGTGATCAGAGCTTTGGTGGTATCCAAGTTCGTGGCCGAAGATGGGTAACTAAGGATTAATCAGAAAAACAAGAGCAGATAATAATTGCTTTGAAGACTTGCAGCGCAAGCTTCTGCCTTCAAAAATCTGGAGTTGTTTAGCTCTCTACTCTACTACATCATTCTTCTGCTCCGAGGAAGTTGAAGTATTTGCTTCAGCAAAGTTCATCTGGGTCTTTTTTTCTCTCCAGAGTTGAAGTGCTACATTATGAAAGCACTTGCAGATTCATTCTCTCTTGTCACTATTGTTGCACATAATGGTATTCAAATGTTGTATAGATGTATCCTCATACGTATATGGTCCCTCATTGTATTGGGATCAGTTTGCCTCGTATAGAAGGTTATGCATTCAGTTTTGGATCTTCGGTAGATGTACGTCCTTAATGAAATTAACTCGATCACAGCCATTATTCTATCAGATGGTGTTTTTCTCCTGCATTTTACTGATAATAATTTGTTGAAAGAGAGCACTTTGCTTTCAGCTAAGCCAGTATGTCAATGCTGCAATATTTTAGCACAAGACCTTCAATAACTGACTTGGGTATACTTCTCAAATACTTCATTTTTGTATTTTTATGTACTCAGTCGCTGCAGGTTCAGTAAAGTGTGTATTAGTTTAGTTCTACAATGTATATGCACAATTGTTTTTCCCCTTCAGAGTATATAGAAAAGGCCAGAGAAAGTAGTAATCATTGGTCCAAAAAGAACTACACTATACTAGTCTTTTCTTTCGACTATGAACTTCAAACATCTTTAAATATTTTTAACAATTAAATGTTGTGATTATATTGTTTTTTACGTAGCTCTTAAATAGGTAAATTTCGTCTTAATAAAATTAGATGAATATCCGAACTCATATTAAAGCTAGAATTGTTGACGTGTCCTGTCTACTTGAACTTGAACAAGATAACTTGTTTGATTATTTGTTGAGATTTGAAAAGCAAAATAACTTGAACATATATGTTGACATACAGCCTCATTCTAGTTTTTTTTTTTTTTTTTTGCCACTCAATTTTTTTTGAAAGAAGCTGATGAGTTTCTGATCAAAGCATGAGCTGTGCGAATAAGATCTTGACTTAACACAAATGGATGTGGTTAGACTTTAATTTTAAGTTATTTTGTGATTTATGAGGATAAGTAGATATGGAGTTGGCATTAATTTCCACATTAGTACAAATGATGCCGATATTAGCTGTTATAAACTGTTTTTTTTTTTTTTTGTGTGTGCTTGCCATGCAAATATAAACAAAGTGCGATAAGTCTAGGGTCAAATACAAACCCAAGTATGTAACTGAAAACTATAGGATGTGAACAGACTTCAATGCTATATTATCTAGGGGTTTATGAGGATAAGTGGAGATAAGAATAGAGTTATCATTATTTTCCTGATTAAAAAGAGTTTGAAGTCAGTTATAGATGCTACAAATTTCTTTTGTCCTTGTGCTCCCAAGTCAATAATTTACAGGTAAAAGACTAAAATTAGTGTTCGTCATACATTTACCACTGCTTCCTCCTATTTCAAATAGTCGTTTTAAAAAAGTTGGTTTATTTTAAAATATTGGCATTTTAGAAAAATAAGAAATCATTTATATTACTTCTTTTTTTTTGAATATATCCTTATTGTTCCAATTAAAACCAACAAACTAGAGCCATTATATATCTTTCTTAAGGAGCGCGGAAAATATAAAAGGGAAGAGAGAGTAACATTTGACCACAAATGTAACAATCACTAAACTTTAACAAAAAGCATCACCAGTGCATGGAACACATTTGCAACATTAGTTAGGCCAGAGTTTATAACTGAATGCAAATGGATATGTTCAGACTTCATTCCTAAATTAGATTATGTGTGTTACGAGGATAAATACGAACTGAAGATAATACAAAAGTTAGTACCAGATTTTGTCAATTTGCCACTTCCCAAAACAGGATAATAAACTTAAATGCCAGTACAAATTCTGCCAACTAAAAAGAAAAATAGGAGTCCGGAACCCAATTGTGGTTCTTTTGGACTCAAAATACATAAATAGGTGGGAAAAAAAAGGTGACATTTTTATGTATAGGCGCCACAATACTTGGCGCTATACAATAACGTTAACTGTGTCGTTACTGTATAGCGCCAAGTATTGTGGCGCTATACTGAAAAAGCTGACACGCCCAGGTATAGCGCCACAATACCTGGCGCTATACATAAGTTTTATATATAGCGCCTGGTATTTTGGCGATATACTCCTTTTTCCTGACCCCACCAACAATTCCTGACTTCAATAATTCAAAAGCATATAGTGCCAACTTTTTGGGCGCTATATATATATAAAATAAAAATTCCCGGCTAGCCATTTCCTATATAAAGAGGTTAGGATTGTATATAAATTCATTCTAAAAAAATTTAACTCTTGTTGATCAATAATTGACCCGATAGGGTCACCTCGATGGCACTGGAGTGCGATAAATTCCAAGGCTGTAAGACGGCATGTCCGTCTCATGCATGCCACCTGCCATATCAGCAGCAGCAACATCATCAAGAGCCTCAACGCCCCCTTGCTGGGGACCACCTCCTCTCCGCCCACGACCACGTCGCCCGACACCACCAGCTCATCGGGCACCACCAGCTCGTGGGATACCACGACCTCGATGGTACTGCGCTGGGTCTATATAATCAGCCTCGTGTGCTAATCGCTGATCCGATCGGGCTCGCTGCAGTGTCTGGGCAGCCACATCCATGAATCGACGACTATACTCCTGCATGGCCACAGGATCGTGGACATAACTTTGCATCTGCTGACCCATATGATAGATGGTATGCAATCCAATCGCCTGCACAAAGTAAAAAATATAAACTACATATTTGGCACTAAATTACAGGTATATAACTAATAATAACAGAAAACATACCAGGGCCTCGTGTCTCCCGGCGTATGGGACGTACCGATCGTGTGCCTGATGAACTGGGTTCCCGATAAAAAGTCGGGAAATAGTGCGGTACCATGCCATATAACGTTGAATAGGAAAGTGTTGCGGAGGTGGGGTCAAGTCCCCTCGCCTGTCCCAAGTACCCAACTGCTTGTTAAGCCATGCCATAAATGTGTCGTCCGCCCTAGACCAATCATCTCTCTCATAATGTAAAGCATGCCATGCAGGCGGAGTCGGTATAGGTTGCGGCAGGCCAAACTGACGAAATACCCGCTCGAAGGCATGGTGCTCGACAATATCGAGGCATATGAGTGGGACAGAAGCCCTCCAAATATGTCGGCCGAACGTGCAATACACTGGCAGGAAACCTATCACCTCATCGCTGTATGGCGTCCAGATGAACTATCAAATAAGAACACAAACCGTTAGTATGCACAACACTAAGTTAATCTATAACAGGTAAGTTTAGTTAGATATTCACCTGTGCGTCCTCCAGCAGATCCAACAAATCCCTGTAGAGGGGGAGATTATGATGGGCATCATACTCTCGTGCATGAGTACGACGCATAACCCACCTACAGGCTAGAGGGAGTTGCGGAATTTCTACATTAGCCGGTAGCTATGGTAGAGGTGGCTGAAACTGCAGAAATCGCTCCCAAACCCAAATTTAACATACAAAGTTGACGTAAAGTATAAGATTAACTATAACTAGGTAAAATTGTAACTAATGGACATATTATTTGAATATGTTGTCACCTGTAGAAGCGGCATAAAGCCATCAACGTCTCTCTGTATGCCGATGCAAGCCCGACACATCTGCCTGTACAGATATGAGCTGACAGCACCACCCCAGCTGTAGATGGCTGTATCCTCGAACCAGGCAATATGATGCAGAAAACGGAGGCTCACTAGGTTCCCTGAAGTGTTCGGGAACAAGACCCCCCCAAATAGAAGGAGCAACAACAGTCTCGTATATCGTTGTACATCCACCTCCGCTGACTCGTCGGTGATAGTATAGTGGATTTGTACTAGGTGGTCTCTAATGGGGACCAACTGTATACGACTGGACCCAGACGCTATCTCCTCGTCCTCCGGCATGAAACCCGTGAGCATGTGCAGCATATCCCAATATGCCTGCCGCGAATAATATCTCATGGTCGCAGGCAGTAAAATTGGCAAGCCATCAGCGGACAGACCATATAAAATCTCAGCGTCCTGGAGTGTGATGGTAGCCTCGCCGCTGGGCAAATGGAAAGTGTGCGTCTCCGGTCGTCACCGCTCAATCAAGGCTGTGATCAAAGCATAGTCGAGCTGTATCCGGCGAATCCTAATAATCCTATATAATCCCATCTCCTCCAGGTAATGGACCACGCGGGGAGGACTCAAAAACTCCCACAATAGATCCACTCTCCTAGCCCGGAAATTCTGCGTAAGCAACTGTCCGTCCCATATATACTCGGATCTACGCTAGGGCGGTAGGGCTAATAGATCCAACGTCCGAGTGCCGGGATGTATAGTCGCGTCCATGTCGTCAACTGTAAATTCATATTTTTTAATAACTTAATTGTACAAATTATATATATATTCTGGGCTCGATATTTTGAGGAACAGTGACATCAAACTATCATTAATAATTATGTGTTTTTATTATAATTTTAATTCATATTTTTTAATAACTTAATTGTATAAATTATATATATATATATATATATATATATATATATATATATATATGGGTTCAGGGCTCGATATTTTGAGGACCAGTGACACCAAACTATCATTAATAATTATGTGTTTTTATTATAATTTAAATTCATATTTTTTAATAACTTAATTGTACAAATTACTAATTATGTGTGTTAATACAATTATTAATTTAATTGTACAAAGTTTGCATTTTCAACAACCAGTATAAGATACTTAAGCAAAAGGAATTCTAAGCTAAAATACTACACATTATTACGCTACAAGGCTCTAAATTTTACTACGCTAAAAGGGTCTACGTTTTACTACGCTAAAAAGGTCTAGATTTTACTACGCTAAAAAATAATCTAAACTAAACATAAACAACAAATAAATTTAATTGCAAATAAAACACAAAATGCCATGAAAACACACACACACACACACACACACATATATATATATATCAGGATATTAACAGACAAATTTATTTTACAAATTTATATTTTTTAGAAAACACTAATATTAAATCCAGATAAATTTAACATGCTAGTTTCGAAAAAAACACAAACCGAAATAGAACACATACAAATCAAATAATATGCATTATTATAAATGTTTCAACTTAAAATAAATCGAAATACCTCGATTTAGAATTTTCGGAAAGCAAAAAGATTGAAATTTTGACTTCGGAAGTGTGAATCAACAATAACACGAAGCTCTACTCGAATGTGGGACCTACGTACTTTAAGTTTTATGTGTCGGGGGGACCCAAAAATTTTTTTTTTTAAAAGGAGGGCAGAAGCGGGTATGGGGTGGGGGACCAAGAAGAGAGGAGAGGTTAAAAAAATGGAGGATGAAACGATGAAGAAGACAGAAGGAATTTAAAAAATGTATGTATAGCGCCAGGTATTGTGGCGCTATACCTGTGTCGTGTCAGCTTTTACAGTATAGCGTCAGGTATTGTGGCGCTATACATAAAAATGTAACTTTTTTTTTACCACCTATTTGTGTACTTTGAGTCCAAAAGAATTACATTTTGGTTCCGGACTCGAAAGTTAGTTCGGTGCTTTAAGACCAACCCCCCCTCCCCCCAAAAAAAATCTCTTTTAACTCTAACTACTTATTACTCCTTCCGGTCCACTTTAATTGATTTTTTGGCCTTTTTTGTGATCTATAATATTTGATTTTTTCAGATATCAATAAGGAATTAATTTCTTTTTTTCAAAGTTGTCCTTGGAGTAAAGACTCTAGGAGTACTTGTTATATCTTCAATGAACAAATTAAAGTTAATATGATCAATTTCATCGTTAATTAATGCTAAAAGGTGAATTTTTAATATGTGTGAAAACATCCAAAAAAATTAATTAAAATGAACCGGAGGGAGTTATTAAATTTATGAAGAGCTATGTTGCTCTTGCAGCTCAAGAAGTTTTAAGTAAAAAGAATAAGAGAAATTAAAAAATAGTATATATCGAATAA
This sequence comes from Nicotiana sylvestris, assembly GCF_000393655.2. Classification (NCBI taxonomy): domain Eukaryota; kingdom Viridiplantae; phylum Streptophyta; class Magnoliopsida; order Solanales; family Solanaceae; genus Nicotiana; species Nicotiana sylvestris. Next base: position 37,179,579 of record NC_091063.1, on the reverse strand, counting down.
TATGCTAAAGTAATTTTAGCAAGTTAATGGAGTAATATTTTTAACCTATGCTAATTTAAATACTAAATTAACATCGGTATGCAACTTAGTACTAACATTTTAGATTTAATAGATATTAATTCAAAACTTATCATTTTATTTAGATCTTATTACTTTTTTCACTTTCTATTTAAACTTCTTAAGCAATATTTAATGTTCAAGAAAGTAAATTTCTATAATGTAATTATTTTTTAGTTTTGTTTATTTAAATATATTGTCATAACCTGAAGTTGAAAATTTGACCTTTAAGGCATATATATTATTTGAGCAATTTACATATAATTTCATTACTTTAGCGTAATAAAAAATAGTTTTTGTATAAAATAAAGACTGTAAAGTAAAGACAAGTATAGAGAGAAACTGATATATTATTCGAATTCAAACTGATGTACATAATGAACTGAAATCTCCTCTATTTATAGAAGAAAGGAAGCTGTTGTGTAAGCAGCTACTGCAAGCTTTTTAACGGAGTACTGAAAGGATAAGCTCATTATACCCGGTATGGATAATATTCTACCGGAGCTAATGTTTATCCATAACCGAGTATCGAAAGGATAAACTTATTATACCCTGTATGGATAATCTTCTATGGAGGGTAATATTTATCCATAATCGAGTACCGAAGTGATAAGCTTCTTCAGGAGGCTTATTTCTAATAGAGTACTAAATAGATAAACATATTTACGGTGGAGTTCCATATGGATAAGCTTCTTCAGGAAGCTTATTTACAATGGAGTACTAAATAACATCCATAATATAAGATATTTATAACACGGATGTTCATTAAAAGATAATGTGCCTCATTAAAACCTTACTAGAAAAAAAAACCCGTGGGAAAAAATCTAGTGAAGGAAAAAGAGTACACATATTTAGTAATACGCATTACTGGCTGCCTCATTAAAAACCTTATAAGGAAAACCCTATGAGAAAAAGCGTACAGCGCGCATTTTACTCCCCTTGAAGAAAACCTTATTTCAAATATTTGAGTCTTTGCATTCCAATCTTGTATACCATATTTTCAAAAGTTGAAGTTGGTAAAGACAATCTGCTGGATTGTCACTTGAACTAATTTGATGCACATCAATGTCACAATTTTTCTGAAGATCATATGTGTAGAATAATTCTGGTGAAATGTTCTTCATTCTATCTCCTTTTATAAATATTCCCTTTAATTGGGCTATGCATGCAACATTGTCTCCATATAATATTGTGGGTCTTTTATCACATTCCAACCTACATGTTTCTCGAATGAATCACTGATCTCAATCATATGCACTCCCTGCTTGTCGGTTTGAGGTCTAGCTTTATGAGGATCAGATAAATAACCTGCATCTGCATAACCAATACGATATGCACCACTTTTGTTAGCATTAGCAAGATAAATAAGTGTACCAAGGAGTTCCTCATCCTCTTCTAAAGGTTGGAACAGATCCTTATTCACTTCAAGTGATTGAATATCCATTGGTGTACTTAATGAGTACACTTTGTCCATGTAAAAGCATTTTTAAGACCCTTTTGGAGCTCTTCTGGAGTTCCAATAAGATTTATGTCATCAACATAAATAATAAGTATAACAAATTCTGATGACATTTTCTTTATAAAAATATATGTACAAATAATATCATTTATCTAACCTTCTTTCAGCAAATTTTCACTGAGGCGATTATACCACATGCGCGCAGATTGCTTTAAACCGTACAAAAATCTTTGTAATTTGATCGAGTACATTTTTCGAGACTTTGAATTATATGCTTTAGCCATTTTAAATCCTTCAGGGATCTTCATATAAACTTAATCAAATGAGTCATATAGGTTATGCCTTGCATTTAAATGGCATGATATCTCCAAGTTCCTGGACTACAAGTTTGATCCTTACAATCTTTTACAATATTGTGCACTATATTGTATCAAATATAACGTCGATAATCATTTTGTATCGGTTCCTAAGCAGCATAACTTGTTGAGATCTCATAACTTTCTTTATTTTCAGGTACTTGAACTTCTTCTGGAGTTTCATGAAATGTTATGTCGTGGGCTCTTCTAGAGCTCATTTCCTCTTCATTATGATCATTTTGATCATTTTCTCCTATCATTTTCCTAGGATTGTTACCTTTGGAACCAATCGATTTACTACGCTTCATGCTTGTCGTAAACTTTATCCTTCAGGGACTTTAATTTTAAGCATTTGCAACTGAAATATAATATTTAATTTTGGATCAGCAAATGCTTCTGGCATTCGACTTGAATTATCTTCTAAGTGAGGATCATATTAATGATAATTCGATTCATATAACATATTTTTCAGTTGTTTATTCCATCCCCCAAATGTTAGAAAAACTAACATATATATCCCCAATCATCTTTGGGAAATATATCTTTGTGTATTATGGTAGAGAAATTAATCATATACCATGCAATAAAAGATAGTAAAAATATTTGGTTTGTGATCCTAAACCAATTGTGAAGGGAGGACTTATCATATATTGTTGGTCTGATGCATACAAGTGCTGTTATATGCAATTTAGAAAATTTTAGACCAAACACATGAAGTTTTGTTCTCATAAGCAATGGTTTAGCCATTAATAGTAGATATTCAATGCTAAACCAGCTTGGATATAAACCAGCATTATCAAGATGAACTGTCTTGATTTCATAATCTGAAAATTATGCTCTTAATCGACAAAAGCAATTCCAAATGTCAAACTGCAGGTTGACAATAATTACACATGTAACCATCTCATATATGCATCTATAAGTGATTCACATGATAGGTGAACGGGCCCATATTCACCTTTTATATATTCCAGAATTCAAGGGTCTTAGTCCCAACTTTAGCCGGTATAACCAATTTATTATGAGAACAAGCAGCACAAGAGAATTCTTGAAGAATCTTCTGGTTCTTCAGTATATGCTTATCAGAATTCTCAAATAGCTCATTTAAAATGGCAAATGAAAACTTCAAGTTTATCATGGCATATGCTATCTCTTAGTAAACTTCTAGTTCACTATGACATAAATTTTTGCCTTAGTAAACTTCTGGTTTACTATGATACATGATGTAGTACAAATTAAAGAATAAGGCGGGTAACTTTTCACATACATATTATTTTACCCCCTATGATTGTGAAAACATGAAGATTTTCAATCTTCCAGTCATTTGTAGTCTCAATATGATAGTCATTTGTATTAGTAAACTTCAGGTTTAATACAACATATGTTTTGACCATAACCATATAATATGAATGACATATTTGTATATACGCTCTTCGAGAGCTTTCATTTATTATCCACAATCTAATATTTATCGGACACTACTGGTGTCATGTATTCTCTAGGCAAACAGTTAGCTCTTCAAGAGTTGTTGATACATTTTGTACTATCAAATATTGCTCAGACACTTCTGATATCATGAGAGAAAATCACAATCAAATAAACAATGTAAAACAATTGTTTAAGCACACGAAAACTCCTCTTCATAATATTTTCCTACTTCAGGAGGCAATTTCAATTTTGTTACTTCTTCAGGAGCAAATTTAAAATACGAAATAGTGAGTATATATTCTCTCAATTATATTACCTCTTCTGGAGGTGAATTGTAATATATTCACATCAAGAGCGCGTTCATATTTACCCGACTTATTAATATTACACATTCACTTCAAGGAATGAATTAATACTATCAAAAGTTCTCATCCTTCAGGAAATCGAACATAATTATCTGAATGCGCATTAATCACATCAAATTGTGATGCCTCAACCTCTTTTAAAATATTTACTACTTCAGGAGCAAATCGAGGCGTGCATTTAATATAGAGAATATTTATGTAGCTTATCTTCAATTGTAACCATAGAAAGCCTAAATTATCACTTCTGGTGATCATAGGCATATACCACTTCTGGTAGTTAACAAAATATAATTACAATGAGATATACGAAATATAACCACTTCTTGTGGTTGTATATTTCTTGCAAACTCTGCTAGAGTTTAAGTTGATCTAATAATGTTATCCATATTCTTCAAAATGACATAAACAAGATATATTATAGTAAACATCATTATCAAATCATAATTTTTCTTTATGTACAACAATTACATAACCATACTATCTATTACAAATAACAAAAATTAAAATATTTACATTTCTACAGATTCACCACCGATTACATGACTTGTTTCTCCTTCTGGGAGTGCAAAGTAATCAGCTACATCCAAATGCATGAAGTCTAAATTATCTTCAGAAATAAAATTTGCTTCAGCATTTTTCTCTGTCTTCTTCAGGGAGGCTTGATAAAGCTCAACCAGGTGCTTTGGCGTACGACAAGTACGTGACCAGTGCCCTTTTCCTCCACATCTATAGCATGCATTTTCTGCATTTGGCGCTTGCACCGCTTCATGCTTTTGTTCCTTCCTTTTCCACTGCTGGTGGTGAGGAGGCTTCTTTGGTGCATTATTATTACCATGATTGGGGTTTCTTCCCCGACCACGGCCATGACCACGACTGGGGCCACGACCTCTTCCACGTTTAGCTTGGTGGAAGTTCGTCTCATTCACTTCAGGGAATGGACAAGAACCAATAGGTCGGCTTTCATGATTTTTCATTAATAGCCCATTATGTTGCTCTGCTATAAGAAGATGTGAGATAAGTTCAGAATACTTTTTAAATCCCATCTCTCGATATTGCTGCTGCAGGAGCATATTCGAGGCATGAAAAGTGGTGAAAGTTTTCTCCAACATATCATGATCAGTAATATTATCACCACATAATTTCAATTGGGAAATAATTCTGAACATAGCAGAATTATACTCACTGATAGATTTAAAATCTTGTAGCCTTAGATGAGTCCAATCATAACGTGCCTGTGGAAGAACGACCATCTTCAGGTGGTCATATCTATCTTTCAAATTATTCCACAGTATGACTGGATCTTTAATAGTGAGATATTCCATTTTCAGGCCCTCATCAAGGTGATGGCGTAGGAATATCATTGCTTTGGCACGGTCTTGGTTTGATGCCTGATTTTTATCCTTGATGGTGTCTGCCAGACCCATCGCATCAAGATGAATTTCAACATCAAGCACCCAAGACATGTAGCATTTGCCTGATATATCCAGGGCTACAAATTCAAGTTTTGAAAGATTTGACGTTATATAGAAAAAGAAAGTTCGTACCTCAAATACTTTCAAAGTATTTGCTCGAGATGGCAGAGTCTCGTGCTGATAACGTGTTATAAAATAAAGACTGTAAAGTAAAGACAAGTATAGAGAGAAACTGATATATTATTCGAATTCAAACTGATGTACATAATGAACTGAAATCTCTTCTATTTATAGAAGAAAGGAAGCTGCTGTGTAAGCTGCTACTATACCAGATATGGATAATCTTCTACTGAGAGCAATGTTTATCCATAACGGAGTACTGAAAGGATAAGCTTATTATACCCGATATGGATAATCTTCTACCGGGGGTAATGTTTATCCATAACTGGGTACTGAAAGGATAAGCTTATTATACCCGGTATGGATAATCTTCTACCGGGGATAATATTTATCCATAACTGGGTACTGAAAGGATAAGCTTATTATACCCGGTATGGATAATCTTCTACCGGGGGTAATGTTTATCCATAACTGGGTACTGAAAGGATAAGCTTATTATACCCGGTATGGATAATCTTCTACCGGGGATAATATTTATCCATAACTGGGTACTGAAAGGATAAGCTTATTATACCCGGTATGGATAATCTTCTACCGGGGGTAATGTTTATCCATAACCGGGTATCGAAGTGATAAGCTTCTTCAGGAAGCTTATTTCCAATAGAGTACTTAAATAGATAAACATATTTACGGTGGAGTCCCATATGGATAAGCTTCTTCAGGAAGCTTATTTACAACAGAGTACTAAATGAACATCCATAATATAATATATTTATAACACTCCCCCTTGGATGTTCATTAAAAGATAATGTGTCTCATTAAAACCTCACTAGGAATTAAATTAGAGTATATTCTATCAAGGTCAATATTGGAGACCGTGAACGTCGAAATTTAACACCGATCTTGGTCCGGTTGAGGGTTTCCCCTTTAATCAATTTCTGAATATTTGCTTAAATAGTGTTTTACTGCTTCAATGGTGATTCAGTCCTCACTCAGGGAAGAAATATTTTGTTAAAATTAAACCAAATATTACTATTATTGATGGCTTGTTGCTGCTCTTTCATATAGTAGTTATTTAAAATTCTGTATAATTTTTTCAAATCATAGTAGTAGGGTAAATTCATGCATGCGTATATGAACTGTGAAATATGAATCCACACACGTGGTATTAAGCTCTTTTGATTTGAATTACATGTTTATTTGTGTCAAAAAAATTATGGGGCTATGGTTTTAATCCTAGGATTAAGCTCAAGAATTTGAAATTGATGTGAAGGGTGTTGATTCTGTCCTAAAACTGTACTTTGCGAGCGTGAGAGCTACTCATTTTAGTAATACTTTATTTCATTTAGAAATTTGCTTATTATTTAGTTTTTACAATAAATAAATTTATTGGTAGCTCGGGCAGACTCTTGGACTATGTTATTGTTTGATCGAATTGAACCGAGTATGTTTTTATCTTTTACTTTTGGGAAGAAATCGATGACAGAGAGTGCGGTTAAGAAGTATGCTTGCAATTTATTTGGAATTCCAAAAGGGAAGAAAAGTTGATCTACAGAAGTATTTGGGATCAAGGAAATTCGGATTTAGTTTGTGTTGAGAGAATCGATTGTTGGCAATGGAACTGGAGTTATTTTTCCGCTTTAAGGCGAAAATGCAGTCTTTTATTGACGATGAAGTCATCTTAGACGCTTTTGGTTGCTGGAATCAAGGTCAACGCAGTGGCACTCATACAAATTCAGATAAAAGAACGACGTGGTTTCTGAATACTTGAGGTAAACGCCTTGATTATTCCTTTTTCATTTAAGTAAGAATTTTTCAATTTGATTTTTGTTTCCCTCGGTAGCTCTATATGGTAGGATCAAGGTCGCGTGAATAATTTAGGAATTTAATGTATAGGAGTAGTTTTAGGTTTCCTGTTATGGTTGTGTTGTATTTTTGCGACGTTATACTGCTTTTATGATTGGTTACATATAACCCTTGTGATATGAAGTTATCGACAAATATATAATTTTTGACTTATTTATTGCGAAGTGGGGGTTGCTTATAGCGGACGGTTGCATCTAATTTACTGACAGCAAAGCATGCACCGGAGTGAGCCTAGTGGCAAGATATTTTGGCCGAAAACGCCCGATATCCTCTATATAAGTTTCGTGTAACACTGTAATTTTCAGAAGCAAAACTCATATCGTTTCTGTACTAAATAGGCGAGTGTGTAACTTACGCTAAAAGAGGGCTTGATTTCTCATCTAACACTCGAAAAATCAGTCCTGAAACAGGTATATGAAAAAATGTTATGCTATTCATTCTCTTTCCTTTTGTATAATTGTTAACTTTATGGCTGGAATCACTCGTATGTTTATACAGGTTCATTTTTGGTAGGGGGCGTTTAGGCTTGGCAAATCTAGGCTTTTGCATTGTGTTCCAACTGTTGAATCCTGAATGAGAATCCTGCTTTGATTTAAACTGTATTGGATCTTTCTTTTGTCCATGCATCTTATGATTTTCAGTTTCTTTCTGTTTCAGGGTATACAAGGTCTAAGTACTCTGGTTTTAGATATTAAAATTTTATCTTGCTCCCTTTTAGGGGTTAAAATTTGGTTTGAGTCTATTGTAAGCTCGACGCTATATATGAGATTTTGGATTGAGGTCATCTACAAAAGAGAATTGGTATACATTTTATGCGCTTATCGCATTTGTGTGCAGGTTAACTTTTGGTAGGGCCCATTCAGAATAGCAAATCCGGGTTGCTGTTGTTTTCAAATTTTTGGATCTCCCAATAAAAATGTAGTTATGTGATGTTGTAACCTGAGCTGCATTGCTACTTATTGGTCCATGCGTTTCTGTTGATATTTTTTAGGTTTAGATACTAGAAACTTGTTAAGCTTTTCTTTTGGTTTATGATTCTGTTTGTTTATCTTTTAGGTGGATGCCTTGGATATGTGCGCGTATACATTTCTTTTTCCCTTAACACTCTTCTAAGTGGATTCGTTTTGAAGTTTGTTTTTTATATCAGTGGGTACTCTTAGAAAGTGATTGAATCTAAGAATACATTTGCCTTGTCTTAGAAACTTTTTAATCCAAACTATGAATGGTAAAAACTTAAAAAGTTTCCCAATCTGTTTGATCCCATGTGTTATCATCATGAATTGTTATCTCTAAATGGAAATTTAATATGCTGAGATTATCGCTCGAGGATTTCTCAGCCTGATTAACTAGAGGGAGGAAAGTTCTTGTTCTGTGCCTCTTGGTTTCTAGGAATAACATATGCTCAGTCATTTCATAGCTTGCAATTTATTGCACCTAAAAATGTGCTATGTTGTCTTACAGAAGGAAATATGTCTGCAAGGCAAAGAAGCTGTAACTTTAACGAAGACCGTATAAGTGGACTACCAGATGCCATCCTCATCCATATTCTCTCCTTATTGCCAACAATTGATTCTGTGAACACAATCTTGATTCGAAGATTTAATCACCTCTGGCCATTCATCCACACACTCACTTTTGATCAATGCATGTTTCCGGGGCACAACTGCATCTATTATAGTCAAGCTAATCGTCCTGACTATGACGAAAGGTTCTTGAACTTTGTTCGTCATGTGCTTCTTCTTAATAAGAGCCCAAATCTTTATAAGTTCTGCCTTGATTTTCATTTTAGCTTATCCCATTCAATTCGACAGAGAGTATCCAGCAGAACAGACAGATGGCAGTATGACTGTCTGAGGAGTGAGAATAGAATGGCTAATGAAATTGGTACTTGGATCCAGTTCGCATTAAATAAGAATTTGAAGGTCCTTGACTTGTCTTTCTCTGCACATGGTACATTTGAGCCCCAGGCTTATTATGATCTGCCTAATTTTGTTCTAAGCAGTCCTCGTTTGGTTGAACTCCGATTGGCATACTGTAAGATAAATGTGAAAAAAGAAGAGCGAGCTGAAGGCTCTAACATCATTTTCTCTTGATAATGTTATGCTAATGGATCAATCGATGGATTATATTCTCTTTGGTTGCCCTGTGCTTGAGGAATTGACTCTGTGGTTTTGCTACGGCCATAGAAGACTGGTTCTGCTCAATTCAAATTTAAAGACATTGGTACTTGGCATTAGATGGTTTGGAACAAGGATACATGTCTCCTGTCCAACTCTCCTATCATTAGAAATGTCTGGAACTGTGGAGGTGCTAGATATTACAAATGTAACACCTATTGTTGAAGTGTCTGTCAATCGTATGGAGAAGTTTGACTTCAAAGAGTACAAGGATTATCAAGAGATGAGAATACTCCTCCAAACAATTACAGGGGCCAAAAGTCTCAACTCTCAAGCTATGTTCCTGGTTTGCTCTGGTATGTGACTTTTTCTGTTTCTTCGCAACTCCAGGTATATTTTATGATTTCTGACTCTATGGAGAAATAACCTTTTAGGTTGATATACTAGCTATTAACTCTTCTATTAAAGCGATGGAATATCAATAAATTGATGGACTGGAGGGTTTATGGTGTTGGATTTTGTCTTTAACGTCTCAGGTTTAGGCATCCATCAATATTTCATGTATATTGTGCAATCAGTTTTTTAATGCTTTTGTTACTTACCTTGTGGTTTTCAGCACAAGTCCTTGTTGATTAAATCGTCATCTTGAGTTTGTGCTTCTCTGCTTTTCTTAAGAAATTTCATTTTAACTTATCGAAAAAAAGAAGTTTTATTTCAATATCATCAGATTATAAACACACCCTTCTCATGTTGTTTTCCATAAACTCAGAAATGGTAGATAAGTCAATATCCTAAGTCCTACAGCAAAAGGCATATTCTTTCATGTAAAGTCTTATGGAGGCTAGACAATAAAAATTCAGAGTATAGTGAAGCTGTCATATGACTGTAGGCTACTTCGTCTAAGCAATTTAGATGTCTGCATTTTCTTGGTTCAGTTTACCAAGCATTTACGTCAAATTTGGTGGATGCAGCATTCTTTGCTATTGTAAGCATCTCTTTGGTTGCATTTTTTGTCATGTCAATACCTAAGGAAGAAACCTCCTTGTTTTCTTGATCACTTAGAAGCATTGTTCATAGTGCATAGGACAATTTCCTTTTAGACATAGTCCTTTTCGCTACTTATGTGCTTCAGCACATACCAAATTTGTGCATCGCATTGAATGTGTGCATTGCATCAAATGTGTTTAAGCTTAGTTTGAACTTACAGACAATATCCTTTTCATGGTGTAGAGATGCATTGTTCAAATAAATAGATGGTGAATACTCATTAGGGGTGGCAAAACTAACCCAAATCCATTTGACCCGCCCAACCCGCCCAAGTTTTAATGGGTTTGGGCTGGAACAATTTTGAAGATGGGCTGTTTTGTGATAGCCCAAGTTAACCCATCAAAAATCATCAACCCAAATGGACCCGCGATGATGCCCAACGTTGACCCATGGAAATGCTCAATCTTAAAGTTCTACCTTGGCCCATGTTCTAGAAAATATTTTCTAATTTTCCCATGTTTGGTTGGTTAAATGTTTGAAAAATATTTTTCTTATGAATTTGTTTTTCTCCAATTGGTGAAAAATATTTTCCAAAACTTTTTTTCAACCTTCCTCATCTTCACCAACCCCCACCACCCCACCCACCACCCCTACCCCCACTCAACCCCTACCCCGCCCCCATGCCCACCTCACCCTCCACTCTCACTCACGCACCGCCCAACCTCATCCCTACCCGCGAACCCCCACCCTAAATATATGAAAATATTATTTAGAGTATATGATATAGAAACAGTATTTTCTTTCATATTAACAAAATGAATAATTTTTTAATGACGTAGAAAAAGTAGTTTCTTTCATTTCAACAAAATAAGTACTAATTTCATGATATCGAATGATTTATTTAACTAACCGTTATTGACAAAAGTAATCATCAAACATGAAAAAAATCTGCAAATAAAGACAAACACATTATCACAACAAAAAAAACAACAAATAAAATAAAGGACGGTATTGAGCTATTTTTTAGGTATTACAATAAAATAAAAGGAAAATACTCTATCTACAAAATTAAAAGAAAATACTTTTTCTACAACAAGAGAAGAAAGTACTCATTTTGTGAAAAAGAAAATATTTTTTCTACAACATGAAAAGAAAGTACTCATTTTGTGAAAAAGAAAATACTTTTTTTACATCATGCAAAGAAAATACTCTTTTTGTTGAAACAAAAGAAAATATTTTTTCTACAGCATGAAAAAAAAGTACTCATTTTATGTAAAAGAAAATACTTTTTCTACATCATGAAAATTGAAATGAAAGAAAATACTTTTTCGACATTATAAAAAGAAAATATTCATTTTGTTGAAATGAAAAAGAAAATACTCTATCTACAATATTAAAATAAAGTACTCTAAATAATATTTTTATTTAGGGTGGGGGTAGGGTGGGGGTTGGTGGGCGAAAGCACGGAAGAAAATATTCTTGATTAATATTGACAATGATACAATGAGCCCTGTATATAATACATGTCCTACTCCTAATATATATGTGATTAGTGTTATTTACTACTATTTAACTATCAAACTAACACTCCCCTCAAGCTGGTGCATATAAATCATATGTACCGAGCTTGTTACATATATAACTAATATGAGGATCAGTGAGGGACTTGGTGAAAATATCAGCAAGCTGATCATTCGACTTCACAAATTTTGTAGCAATATCTCCCGAGAGTATCTTTTCTCTAACAAAGTGACAGTCAATCTCGATGTGTTTAGTTCTCTCATGAAACACTGGATTTGACACAATATGAAGAGCAGCATGATTATCACACACAAGTTCCATCTCACTAATCTCACCAAATTTCAACTCCTTTAGCAACTGCTTGATCCAAATTAGCTCACATGTCGCCATAGCCATTGCTCGATATTCTGCTTCTGCACTAGACCGAGCAACCACATTCTGTTTCTTGCTCTTCCAAGACACCAAATTTCCTCCTACTAAGACACAATATCCAGACATAGAACGTCTATCAGAAGGTGATCTTGCCCAATCAGCATTTGAGTATCCAACGATCTGCTCATGGCCTCGATCCTCAAACAATAAGCCTTTGCCTGGAGCTGATTTTATATACCGAAGAATGCGGACAACTGCATCCCAATGACTATCACAGAGAGAATCTATAAACTGACTCACAACACTCACAGGAAAGGAAATGTCAAGTCTAGTCACTGTGAGGTAATTTAATTTACCAACCAACCGCATATATCTTGCAGGATCGCTAAGAGGCTCCCCCCTGTCCTGGCAAAACTTTAGAATTCGGATCCATCGGAGTGTCAACAGGTCTACAACCTGTCATTCCTGTCTCCTCATGAATATCTAAGACATACTTCCGTTGTGAGATCACAATACCTGAGCTAGACTAAGCGACCTCAATACCTAGAAAATACTTTAATCTGCCCAGATCCTTAGTCTGAAAGTGCTGAAAGAGATGTTGCTTCAACTTACTAATACTATCCTGATCATTGCCAGTAATAGCAATATCGTCAACATAAACGATCAGATAAATGCAGAGATTTGAAGCAGAATGTCGATAAAATACAGAGTGATCAGCTTCACTATGAGTCATGCCAAACTCCTGAATAACTGTGCTGAACTTACCAAACCAGGCTCGAGGAGACTGCTTTAGACCATAGAGGGACCGACGCAACCGACATACAAGACCACTAGACTCCCCTGAGCAACAAAACCAGGTGGTTGCTCCATATAAACCTCATCCTCAAGGTCACCGTGAAGAAAAACATTCTTAATGTCCAACTGATAGAGAGGCCAATGGCGAACAACAACCATGGATAGAAAAAGGCGGACTGATGCAATTTTAGCCACGGGAGAGAAAGTATCACTATAATCGAGTCCAAATATCTGAGTATATCCTTTGGCAACAAGACGACCTTAAGTCGATCAACCTGGCCATCTGGACCAACTTTGACTGCATACACCCAACGACAACCAACAGTCGATTTACCCGAAGGAAGAGGAACAAGCTCCCAAGTACCACTCGTATGTAAAGCAGACATCTCGTCAATCATAGCCTGTCGCCATCCAGGATGAGACAGTGCTTCACTTGTAGACTTAGGGATGGAAACAGAGGACAAAGATGACACAAATGCACAATGGGATGATGAGAGACGATGGTAACTTAAACCGACATAATGAGGATTAGGATTAAGTGTGGACCGTATACCTTTTCGTAGTGCAATCGGTTGATTAAGAAGAGAGAAGTCCGCAATATTAGCAGGGTCAGGTGCAGGACATGAATCAGCTGGGCCTGATGCTGGGGGCTGACGACGATGATAAGTAAGGAGTGGTGGAGCTGTAGAAAGTTGAACTAGACTAGGTGGTGGCACTGGAGCTATAGTTGGTGGAACTGGACTCGGTGGTGACATTGGAGCTATAGGTGGTGGAGCTGCAACTGGAACTGTAGGCGGTAGAGCTATGGAGGAAGATGAATGGGAGATATGGACTAAATCTCCAAAAGAAGGAACGGGTAGCACCTCAGAAATATCTAAGTGATTAACTGGACCTGTGAAGTATGATTGGGTTTCAAAGAAGGCAACATTAGCAAACATAAGAAATTGCTGAAGGTTAGGAGAATAACATCGATATCCCTTTTGCGTTCTCGAGTAACCCAGAAATATGCACTTAAGAGCACAAAGAGCTAACTTATCTTTTCCTGGAGTAAGGTCATGAACAAAGCACGTACTCCCAAAGACGGGTGGAAGAGAGAACAAAGGTAAGTGGGGAAACAGGACAGAGAATGGAACTTGATTTTGGATAGCTAAAGATGACATTTGATTAATAAGATAACAAGATGTAAGAACTGCATCCCCCAAAAACGCAGCAGAACATGAGATTGTATGAGTAGGGTACGAGCAGTTTCAATAAAATGTCTATTCTTTCTTTCAGCTACCCCATTTTGTTGGGATGTGTACGGGCAAGATGTTTGATGAATAATCTCATGGGAGTTCATAAACTGCTGAAATGGGGAAGATAAATACTCTAGGGCATTATCACTACGAAATGTGCGGATAGAAACCCCAAATTGATTTTGAATTTCAGCGTTGAAGGTCTGGAAAATATAAAATAACTCACATCGATTTTTCATCAAAAATTTCCAAGTGCACCTAGAATAATCATCAATGAAACTGACAAAGTAGCGGAATCCTAAGGTAGAACTAACCCGACTAGGACCCCAAACATATGAATGGACTAAAGTAAAAGGTGACTGCTCGATTATCAAGACGTCGTGGGAAATGGGAGCGGATATGCTTACCGAGCTGACACGACTCACACTCTAGAGTGGACAAGTGAGATACGCCAGGTACCATTTTCTGAATTTTTGATAAACTGGGATGTCCTAACCGTTTATGTAATAAATCTGGTGAATCAATAACGAGACAAGTTATTGGAGGAAGGCAAGATGCGAGTCCATGTGATTTTGCAAGGATAAGGTAATAAAGTCCATCTGATTCACGTCCGGTACCAATGATCCGCCCTGTACTGCGTTCCTGTATAAAAACAAGGTTATCAAGAAATAAAACAACAGATTTAAGTGATTTGGCTAAGCGACTAACGACTATGAGATTAAAAGGACTACCAGGAACATAAAGAATTGAGTCTAAAGGTAAGGAAGGAAGTGGACTTGCTTGACCTATTGCAGTTGTCATGGCTTGAGACCCATTGACCATTGTGACTATTGGAAGAGATTGAGAATATGAGATACTAGTGAAAAGAGATTTGTTAACGGAGGCTAATCCTGAAGATGTCTGTTTACGTGCTTTGTACTGAAGGAACTCAATATAATCCGGTAAAGAAACCATCTGGATTGGATTTAATGCATTCGATCCAACGAATTATGAGTCTAAGACTTCTAATAAGAATGACATTATAATGTTCATGCCGGAAAAGGTCAAAAAATTGTTTGGAAATCACTGTTTCACTATTATTGTTCACCGGAAACACTGTAGCTCACCGGAAAATAAAAAAGTCGTCGGAATCTGATGTAAACTTGATGGGTAGGCTCGGAAAAGCAAGACGATTACACTATCCAAAAGAAATTTTTTGAAATTCTGGCCGGAACAACCCTCACGCGCCGCCTGCGGCAGAACTCCGGCAGGAGTGTGGGTGAGTGTTTTCATGTGGTTTTTTTTCTGGGGTTTGGTCCCCTATCTCTTGGGGACCTTTTGGTGGTATTGGATTTTGCACAACACTGATAATTAGTGAGTTTGACGCAAATAGTCACTTAGGTCACCGGAAACTCTCACAGTGACTGAGTTCTTTCTTCCCGGATGTCGTTGGAATGATGCACAACGATCTATTCTCACCAAAGCTCTGATACCATGTGAGAAAACACGAGAGAAAATATTCTTGATTAATATTGACAATGATACAATGAACCATATATATATAATACATGTCCTACTTCTAATACATATGAGATTAGGGTTATTTACTACTATTTAACTATCAATCTAACAGTTGGGGTGGGTGGAAAGTTCTAATTTTGCTACTTTTTTATTTTTCTGATTTTTGTTATTATTATAAGATGAAAAACTATCAAATAAATTTCTAAATCCACATGAATTGAAAGTTGTTCCAAAACATAAGATAATTTTTATATATGCTTGTTTAAAAGTTGAGAATATTGCAAATATTTGGGTCAATTTGGCGGGTTGGGTTACAACCCATTGTTTAACCCATCTTGACCCAGTCCATCTTAACCCAAGTGAACTTTGGGCAGGGATGGGCAATGACCCGGTTAATGAGTCAACCCATCATGATCAGCCCAAATACAGTCCAAATAGCCCATTTGCCACCCCTAATACTCATGTTTCACATAGCAACAAAGAATGTTGACCAAGCGCTTGAATAACCCAACGCAAAAATCTATGTATTTAGTTTCTTTAACTTTCATGTTTTATTTTTTGTCTGCCTAGGTACTTTCTTCATGGCAGTTGACAAATCTACCAGCACCGACCTTCAGTTGCAAGACGCTTCACCTTCAATTGGATTTTGTGAAATGGCAGTTACCAGGAATACTGAACTTGCTGAAGCACTGTCCTAGCTTGGAGAATCTTATCATCGATATAACTGCTTACTATGATTATCCATCCCGAGTATGACAAAATTTAATTGTTTTATTGCTCTTGCTGTTAACTGTATTCTTTGCAATGGTAATCCCGAGTATGACAAAATTTAATTGTTTTATTGCTCTTGCTGTTAACTGTATTCTTTGCAATGGTAATACATGGTGTTAGACACTGGTAGGACACTAATCCGAGTTGGCATGATTGGGATGTGTTGAATACTAACTTTGGCAGTTTCCTTTTTTTTTAACAAAAAAATATCATTTTCATATTTCATATAAATGACCCTACTGTGAAATGTGAGTGTCTTTCTACTATATGCAAATAGGACTTTTTTCCCTAATCTCCTTTTTACTCGTTATTTGGGGAGTCATGAGAAACCATCAAGTAGAAAACATAAGACATCGTGTTTCTTCAAGGTGGAAACTTAAATTTCTAAACATGTATGATTTTCTTTGTTTGTTTCACAGTAACTATAAATGTATTTTCATAATGTGTTACCCTACGATTTTGCAGTTCTGAGTCCTTGTTAGTATCCATTATACATAGCTCGGGACAATTCTTAACTGGATATTTCCTCTTGTGCTTATTTTAGAACTTAACTTCGTGGATTCACTCATATGACTTTGATGGAGATGAATTTTGGAATATGGTAGTTACTCCTGTCCAGTGCTTGACTCATCACCTCAAGATGGTGGAGGTAGCTGGTTTTGTAACGGAGAAGCATGTGATTCATTTTGTGGAATATTTGCTCAGGAGTTCCATGGTGTTAGAGGAAATGGTGATATTCGCAGAGAAGCAGATGTGGATCTATGGCCCAATTATTCTTATGTCTTATAAGGTTCAGGAATTCGAGGAGAGGCTAATGAATGCACCAAAAGCCTCTGCCTCTGCTGCAGTGCTTTTCTACTGAATGGTGAACCCTTCAGAATGATTTTCCTAGATAGTGTAAAAATCATTTACACTATCGGTGTATTTAAGTTAAAACTTTATGATAATAATATGCACAATGAATTGTGCCGTGGACTGTTTCCTGCATTTTCTGTAATAAACTGTTGGAGGGCTTTCCTGTTGGAGATGGGTATCCAAGTTCGTGGCCGAAGATGGGTTACTAAGGATTAATCAGCAAAATAAAGGCAGAAAATAATTGCTTTGAGGACATGTATGCTCGCCTCTGCCTTAAAAATCTGGAGTTGTTTACCTCTCTATGACATCCATTCTTCTGCTCCGAGGAAGTTGAAGTATTTGCTTCAGCAAAGTTCATCTGGGGCTTTTTTCTCTCCAGAGTTGAAGTGCTACATTATGAAAGCACTTGCAGATTCATTCTCTCTTGTCATTATTGTTG
The DNA here is from genome assembly GCF_000393655.2 of Nicotiana sylvestris. Lineage (NCBI taxonomy): Eukaryota > Viridiplantae > Streptophyta > Magnoliopsida > Solanales > Solanaceae > Nicotiana > Nicotiana sylvestris. The sequence continues at coordinate 37,161,924 of NC_091063.1, read as the reverse complement.
CACATAATGGTATTCAAATGTTGTATAGATGTATCCTCATCGGTATATGGTCCCTCATTGTATTGGGATAAGTTTGCCTCGTATAGAAGGTTATGCATTCAGTTTTGGATCTTCGGCAGATGTATGTCCTTAATGAAATTATCGCAGCCATTAATCTATCAGATGGTGTTTTCTCCTTCATTTTACCGATAATAATTTGTTGAAAGAGAGCACTTTGCTTTTCTGTTTAGCCAGTATGTCAATGCTGCAATATTTTAGCACAAGACATAACTGACTTAAGTAGCTATTCTTGCCGAGACATGACAGAGTAATACTGGTAACAACAACAGTAACAACAACAACATTCTCAAGGAATTCAAAGCTTCTCAGATATTCATTTTGGTATTGTTGTGTACTCAGTCGCTATTGGTTTAGTCAAGTGTGTATTAGTTTGGTTCTCCAATGTATCTGCACCAATTGGTTTAGTCAAGTGTGTATTCATTGGTCCGAAAAGAACTACACTATAACTACTATTTATTTAAAAAGGCAACTATTTTTTTGATCATGAATTTCAAACATCTTTTAATATTTTTAACAATAAAATGTTGTGATTATATTTGTATACGGTCGAAATCGGGCTCGTTTACAGCATGGTGGATCGGGCTCAGAATGTGAGGGATTGAAGATCGACCCCGAGTCTCATCGAACCAGAACACGAGGTCAGAATGTCCGTCCTCGAGAACGTTGAGTCCATGATCCTGGAATCGACCATGACACCGAATGAGCTCGAGGAAACATTGCCGGTATAACCAACAGAAGACCGAAATAACGGAAAGCCGAAATATCCGTAACCAGTTGGGTATTACGGTGGGAATCTCGGCACGTATCATAAGGAATTGGCAAATCAGCAAGTCAGAAGATTTTTTTCCTTTTATAGAATTGTACCTAAAGTAGGACTCCCCTAATATATAAAGGGGTCTGATTACTTGTGAAGCACATTATAATATGTACTCAAATACTTCGTTAGAATTGTACCTCAAATACTTCATTTTTGTATTTTTATGTAGCTGCAGGTTCAGTAACGTGTGTATTTAGTTCTACAATGCACAATTGTTTTTCCCAAAAGCATATAGAAAAGGACAGAGAAAGTAGAATTCATTGGTCCGAAAAGAACTAATACACTATAACTAGTTTTTTAGAAAGCCAACTAGTCTTCAATTTTTCAACTATGAATTTCAAATATCTTTGAATATTTTTAACAATTAAATGTTATGATTATATTGTTGTTTACGTAGTTCTTTATAAAATTAGATGAATGTCCGAACTCATATTAAAGCTAGAATTGTTGAAGTGTCCTGTCTACTTGAACTTGACCAAGACAACTTGTTTGATTATTGTATACGGTCGAGATCGAGTGCCTTCGATCTATATACTCGCGAGGTCGTTCGAAGTCTGAGGCCGGGTAAGATCAAGTTCGACTTCGAGGGATCAGACCCGAGTTCGAAGATAGAGCACGATACGTACCGAGGTCGAGTGTGCTCGACCCTGAAATAATACCATTATGGATTTGTACCAGAACAAGCTAGATTCCTGCCACATCCCCAAAGTCATGGCGCAAATCCAGTGATAGGAATATACGATTCCGTACTTTGCGGTTAGACAGTTGTACCAAGAATATTCTTTACTGTAAATGAAAATATTCCTTATTTAGGATTTCCCTATTATATAAAGGAGACCTAATCATTTGTAACATTATCTAATTATTGAGCAAAGAATATACTCTCTACTTTTTGCCTACTGTTCATTAGAGTTGTCCTTTAGCTTTATTGTTCTTACTTTACTTTTCCTACTTAATTGTTCTTACTGGCCTAAGCCACCTCGAGGTCGCTAAGCTCGAGGTCACTGCTGCTGAGTAACATTAGTTTGATTAACTTCTATCTTTCATTTCTACTTCATACTTCTTGATTATTAATTATTATTGAACTAAATCACGTATCTTTAAAACCACTAATCAAATTTAATTGTTACTCGTATTTTCGAGGTAAACAGTTTGGCGCCCATTGTGGGGCTAAAGATATTAGTGATTATTTCTTTACTGATTTTCATTGCACACATTGTTTTACGCTTTTTCTTGTCAAAATTTTTTGATTCTCAGGCTGAAACATGTCTAGCACACAAAATGCACATGTTCATGACAACGAAGGTCTTGGAGAAAACAGCAGTATAGGGGTCGGTGTACCACCAATAAACCCTGAGGAAGTGCCAAATATGGAGCCAGTTGATACCAGTTCACATAATTCTCTAAACGCGAATTAAGGCACAGACCCCGTAGGGAATGAACGCAGGGAAGCCCGATCTATTGGCCAAGGAGTACGAGGAACGGGAGATGGAGGAATCAGCCTCCAAGTGATATTCGAGATGCTGCAAGCTCAGCAAATCGCCATCGCTCAACTTCAAAGTCAGAATAAGACTCCGAGCATAGCCGAACTTGAAAATACTCGACATGCTGAACCAAAATCGGAGAGGTCGAACGGAAATAATTCGGGGACTGACCTCACCATTATGCGGATACTCGAAGAGCTCGCAAGAGGATCGAGTTCGGAGAAAAGAAGATTAAAGAAAATGACAAAAAGGTGGAGACTTATAACTTCCGTGTTGATCAAATACTGGAGGCACCTCCGGTCCTGAAAGGTTTAGATGCCAAGAAGTTCATACAAAAACCATTGCCAAGAAGTTCATACAAAAACCATTCCCCCGGAGCGCGACTCCGATGCTCATTCCAAAGAAGTTTCGTATGCCCGATATACTCAAATATAACGGGACAATCGGCCCTAACTGTCCTGCCCCCTTTTTCTCGCGAAATCGGGTTTATGACATTTGGAGGGACAACTCGTTCCTTTTGGGAACTGGGTTTGCATTTGAAGAGTCGCCACCTAATGATTAAGGTGCATTAGGACACCAATGGGGTTTGATTTGAATCATCAGAGATAGGGTAAGAGCTTGAAATTATTCTAAGGGGAAGGTGTGAGGCACCCCTCAGAATCCACTATTGTGGTTCCCGGCCAGACAATTATTGTGAATTCGGGTGACCCTAACATATAAGCAAAGAAGGCTCAAATAAGAGGGGATTTCAATACATAATGGTTTGAAAGTAAACAAATTTGAAAGAACGATCAAAGAGCTGATTTTTAAATAAAGAGTTACAATGCTAAAAAAGAATAAAGAATAAAGGAGGGTCCTAAGTTTATTAAAAATATGGATCACACCACACAATGTCCGATAATCACTCCTCAATGAGGGGCTACACGTGACATTATCGCATGGTCATCATATCCATATCTACCCTTCCCACCCCGTTAAGGTATTAAAGTGTGCATTGGTCTCGATTACTTATTGTATGCTATTACCCGTCCCATTCCTATCAGTCCCGGAGGCACTTAGGACTACTAATCCTAAAAGGGAGTGATATTAGGATTATTTGAAGTTTCAAAGTTAAAAACTCTAAGATGACATACAAAAAACACATACTGCATATTAAAAGGGAAACACATAAGCATATAGGCTCAAGTATACCTCTTCAAACAAAACACATAAAATAGCATGTCTTACACATACTGCTTAGGTCTGATTTAAAATACTGAAGATAAGGGAGATTAATTATTAAGGTAGACTAGTTTATTACATAACTCAGATAAGAAGTATAAATCAGGCCTGCCTGCTGGTTGTAGCGATTAACAAAGTGGATCCAATTTGCAGTTATTACACTAAGGCTTGCCTAAATGTTTAGGCGGGGTCCTATAGGCATGCTTGCTAAACCTTATTAAGCGAGGGAGTTAGGTTATTAAAAGAGGGTCAGAATGTTCAAAATTAAAAATTAAACCGGTTACAGGTTCTGCAGGCGATAATATCTGCTATTATTGATTTTAGTTCCTAGGAGCATGAAATCTAACATTGACTGTGAATAAAACGAATCAGATTTATTTAGAAACCCCTATAGGCATGATTTCTATATGTAGTGAATATGCAGAATTTAAAACACCCTATAGGCATGGCTTCTAGGTGAAGTTTTGAATATGCAAAATTAAAAAGTACCCTATAGGCATGTTTTCTAAATGAAGTTTGCATATGCAGAATTTAAAACACCCTATAGGCATGTTTTCTAAATGAAGTTTGCATATGCAGAATTTAAAACGTCCTATAGGCATATTTTCTACCCTTGCATATTACCCAACCTTTTTTACTAGCCAGCCCCAAATGTTTATTATAACTTATTACAAACCAGAATAATAAATTACATCAGAAAAGTACAAAGAAAAGTACAACCAGAGGAAGCCTGATTCTTGACTTCCTCTATAAGTTATGAGATAAACCAACTCAAAGACTATTGATCCAAAGCCTTTCTTCAGACTTGAGTGTGTCAGAGTTCCCTAAGAGCCTCAATAAGACCCCGAGCAGTGCTCTCACCCAAGTTTCATAACCAGAATAGGGACAAGTGCAGTGTGGAAGTGCCAACCCTCATGTGTCCGAGTTCAAATGAAGCTCATGGGTCCCAAGGCAAGGCTCACAAGAGGGGGGCATAACTTAAGTCTAAGAGAGAGTGGAAGTGCAGAAACAGAGCTTTATTAACTAAGGAAGGAAAGAGGCATTGGGAAACAGTTACAGAGTTGATAACTTCACACAAAAAGGGATTCAGGGGTTGGGAATTTATTGCAAAGAGCCTATGTACTTAGGCAAGGGTCAGCTTTGGGCATGCACAACAATAGAAGATGCTGGCATGCCTATAAGCCTACCAGAACACACAACATCAGAGAGACATAGAGGTTATGATCCCAGGGGATCAAGTTCGACTTATGGACAGCAATGTTCCATACTGCCATGCCTCAAACAAACTATAAGTATCAAACACAATGGGGTAGAGGTTTAGGGTTCATAATACATAGATTCAGAATAGGAAGAAAGAAATTACAACATGCTAAAATAAAGTACTGGATTAAATACAAGCAGTAGGCAGACAAGAATGCAAGAACATTAAGTAACCATGTTGTTGTTGATGCTGAAAACTTAATTAGGACATACTAGTTCAAAAAAGCAAAACGTAGTAAAGAAATGTAGTAGGATTTTTGAAATATAGCTTTGGCTTTCAACCAGCTAAATAGGCCACAGTAGAAGTAGTGAAGCAAGAGAGAATGTTTTGAGTGTAAGTGAGTTCAGAACTAAGAGTGTTCGTGTGTTTGTGCTAATGAAAGAGCATGGTACTTATAGTTTGAAAACAGGTAGAAAATAAGGCAAGAATCATATTTTAGCAGTAATTATGGAACTATGTACTAATTAAAATCAAATCAGTATAAGTACTTCCTTTAATTAAGGAGTTAAATTTAAACGGTAATAGGAAGAAAACATTTAAGGAAAGAAATCAAGTAGAGCATCATGTGCAGAATAGACAATTAGGGGTAAGTACATAGAGGTTCAATTAAGGGAACAACTAACGAAGAATCCTTGAAATACTCGGTTAATCCAAATAAGGTAAGAAGACAAAATAAAGTTGCAGAATATGGAGATAATCGAAAATCAGTACATAGTAAATCAGGGAATCAAGGATTTCGAAATCACTGATTTAAGGAGAGTAACATGGGTTCCCATGAGTAAGCAAATAAACCAAGTTAAAATAGGAGAATCGAAAGTCTAAGGAAAGTTTTCAAATCAAGCCCAGAAACAAGGAGCTCAGAGTCAATCAAAGAGAGAACCATGAGTCCTATTTTAGCATATAAATAGAATGCACAAAACATTAGGCATGTGAGGCTAAAGTATGGCAAAGAGAAGCAACATGCAATAACAATCACAAAGTCAGTAGACAGTGAACTATCGAAACATGGTAGTCACATAGGTCAACTTCATTAGCTTAGTAATAGAGAAAAGAGAGAGTATCAGAAGTATGCAAAAGGGTCAAGTAAAAAAAAAGCCCTTTCTGAAAAGTATAGTCTAGTTTCAATGATTGCAAGAAACTAAATCATATAAAGAAACAGACGCTGAAACAAAAAGGATTTCGAATCCAATCGAGCAACTTCAAACAGGTGAAACAACTTCAGAAGCTCGAATAGACCCCAAAGAAATTAGGGTTTTGAAACCAATTGGATTCAGAGATGATGAACAAGTAAATTATACAGCAAATGGTCTCAAAACTCAAATGAACCCAAAATTTTAGGGTTTTTACCACCAATCGAGTCTAGTGATGAAAAACAAATAAATCGAACAAATACTAACAAAAATAGAATAGGAAACCTCGAAAGGAGTTAAGGCCCTTAACAAGCAAACTCAAGTAGAAGAATGGCATAAGGAAACACAGCAAAATGTGTCAAACAACTTAACAGAAAACCTAATCAGAAAGGATAAAGGTTTTGAAGGTAGAGTCTTAGAAAAAACTTTGAGAAAAATGTTTAAAAGTTTAGAGCAAACACAGATCTAAAAGAAATCGGAAGAACCTTAAAGGTTAAGGTTTTGGAAGAACCTTAAAGGTTAGGGTTTCAGAAGAACCCCAAATGGTGAGAAAGGCTTTGCAGACCATCGATCTAAGCAGGAGAGTCAAGAATCAGACTAGAATAGCCATAGCTAGCTGGGGGAAGATCAGAGATGACCGGAGAATGACCATAAACTGAAATCGACCTAGGTCTGAACCAAGTTCTTTCACAATCTGGCCTTGAAACCATAATAGTCGGGCACGTAGAGGCCAAAGGAGGAGGATACATGCCTCCAATGGTCTTGGAAGCCATGGTTTTGGGAGATTTTCATGTGGTAGTTGAGGGCGGCGACTAAGGTTTGAGAGATGATTGAGAGAGAATGGGGATTTAGAGGCAGCTGTAGGTAAGAAATGGTTAGGGTTTGGGGGTAGTTAGGAATTAATTTAGGAAAGGGTTAATATGAGGCGTTGATCTAAGCGATCAACGGCTGGGATTAAATGGGAATCCGGACGGGTTGTTTAAAAGGGTCATGGGTTGGTTTGAATGGGAATTGGGTCGGGGTAAAATTGGGTTTAAATTGAATTCAATTGGGGTCCGAATTGGGGCTATAATCGAAATGAAATTGGGCTAAATATAAATTGGGTTTAAAATAATTTCTGGAAATAAATTAAAGGTACTAGAATCACTAATAGTATATAATTATCAAATTAAAATACTGGACTTAATTTTTATAAATATAAACGTAATTAAATCCAAAAGAGGCTAATATTGCAATTATATGCAATTTAGCTTTAAAAAATATTAGATAAATTTGTAAAAATATGTAAAAATTATCTTAGCTATATTTTAGCATAAATATAAAAATTCAATAAATGAGTCACCAAAATGATAATTTTGGGAATAATTATTGGGTTTTTCTGGATAAAATAGGTCAATAAATTATTTAAAAAAATCTTTAAAAATTAAGAAAAAATAATAAAATATTTGGACATGCTTATATATGTATACATATGCTATTTGAAAGTATTTTGAATGTTAAAAATATACTGGAAAAAATTGGGTGTCAACAGCTACCCCTCTTTACCTGGGAAGGATGGAAGAGTTGTCGGGTAAAGATATGATGGCCAATTTTGACCGAACGAAACGGTTCAAAGAGGTTTAGGCCGCGCCCTAGCTTCTAAGCTGCTTATATATCCCTGGTCTTACAAGAATCAGGCAATATGTAGTTTAGGATCCGTCGGCGGAGTATGCCGATGGAGACTTTCGAGAACGGACGCAATATTCAGGGCGGGGAAATGGTTAAGGTTTGACATGGCTGAGGGAAATAGAGTGGAATCGCTCCTGTTGAGATGGCCGTTGCTTGCCGGTTTACTTGCAAATAAGCAATACAAGCATATATTGTGCGTAAATTTAAACATGATGCAAATTCCCGTCGGACCATGAAGATTGTCTTCGGGCGGTTAGAATGACGTCCTTAGACCATGATTTCCTGGGCCATGAAGCGTATAATAAAGGATTCGCAGGCCATGAAATGATGCTCTCGGGCTGTGAGGATGATGCCTCCGAACCATGATGTCTTTGAATAATGATATGCAAAAAATTAAAAGGGGTCCTCAGGCCATGGCATGGTGTTCTCGGGCTATGAAAATTGTGCCTCCGAACAATGATGCCTTTGGACGATTTGGCGATCTTTCAGCCCATGTAGATGCAGTTTGTGGTGATCTTTTAGCATGCAATGCAGTATGGGGTGATCTTTCAGCCATGCAGATACAATATGAGGCGATCTTTCAGCCATGCAGATGCAGTATGAGGCGATCTTTCAACCATGTAGATGCAGTATGTGGTGATATTTCAGCCATGCAGATGCAGTATGAGTGTATAGTATATCTGATGATTTGGCGATTCAAGTGCCTGTATCCAAAGAAAAATTGTGAGTTTTGTAAAAGGAGGAGGTTAGTTCGTATTCCCTGCTGGCTCTGCTTGACCTTCTCGACTTTAATCTGGTGATACTGTATGTATCATTGGGGTAGCATTTCTAAATAAGGCGATTTCAGTAATAGACATGCATGATTTAGCAAAAATATGACATAATAATAATAATTTTTAGATGACCGATAACTGTGACGTGGTTAAGGACATTGCAACCTCTCTTGCTACGGAATTTTGAGGGTCCTCCTCAAAATTCTGCCCCAGTTTAATGGGTTGATGTTTTTGACTGTTGCTTGCGATGATTGGCTGAAATCAACTTCAGAATTTTGAGGGACCTCCTCAAAATTCTGCCCTAGTTTCCAATTGCGGGGAGGGGGAATGAAAATTTTATTGAATTGTGACCGAACCCATAGGGATGCCTATGTATCCCCTCTCAAACGGGAATCAAGTCAGTCGTAGTTCAATTTACATCATATAGGAAAACATAAAGATTACACATAGTAGCGCTTGACTGCATCTGAATTGATCGGCTTTGGCCAGACTTTCCCGTACATTTCTACAAGTATGAGGGCTCCTCATATCAGAACCCGGTGAACCATGTACGTACCTTGCCAGTTGGGAGAGAATTTCCCCTTGGCTTCATCTTAATGTGGAAAAATTTTCTTTAACACCAACTGCCCAAGTGTGAACTGCCTCGGCTTGACTCTTTTGTTGAAGGCTCTGGACATTCTGTTTTGATAAAACTGACCGTGGCAAACTGCATTCATCCTCTTTCCATCTATAAGAGCCAGCTGCTCGTAACGAATCTTCACCCATTCTGCATCGTCGAGTCCTGCTTCCTGTATTATTCTTAAGGAAGGAATTTCCACTTCAGCGGGAATGACAACTTCTGTACCATAAACCAACATATAGGGGGTTTGCCCAGTTGATGTGCGGACTGTGGTGAGATACCCCAATAAAGCAAATGATAGCTTCTCGTGCCATTGCTTATGCTTCTCTATCATTTTCCTTAGTATCTTCTTGATGTTCTTATTGGCGGCTTCTACGGCCCTGTTCATATGAGGTTTGTAGGCTGTAGAATTCTTGTGTCTGATCTTGAAAGTTTAATACATAGCTTTCATTAGGTCACTATTGAGGTTGGAGCCATTATCAGTAATGATTGATTCTGGAATCCCGAATCGACAAACGATGCGGTTGCGGACAAAGTCTGCCATGACTTTCTTAGTCACTACTCTGTAAGATGCTACTTCTACCCACTTGGTGAAATAGTCTATGGCTACCAGAATAAATCTGTGTCCATTGGAAGCGGCATGCTCGATTGGTCCAATAACATCCATTCCCCAAGCAGCGAACGACCATGGTGAGCTTGTTGCATTAAGCTCATTTGGAGGTACCTTTATCATGTCTGCATGTTGTCGCGCCCCCTTTTTCTAAAAGAGAAATTGGGTTCATGACATTTGGGAGGACAACTCATTCCCTCTTAGGAATTGGATTTTTTAGGTTGAAGAGTCGCCACCTAATGATTAAAGTGCATTAGGACACTAAAGAAGAGTTCGAGTTGGAAAACCAGAGTTCGGGTAAGGGCTAGAAATTATCTCGAGGGGAATGTGTTAGGCACCCCCCAAGATCCACTTGTGTGGTTCCCGACCATGTTACAATTGTAACTTTAACTAACAAGTAAGCAAATAAAGGTCTCAAATAGAAGGGGATTTACACACAATGTTGCAAGTGAATTGAAAGTTTGAAGAAAGATAAAGAAAACATAAATCTTAAGCAAATAGTCTGGACAATTAAAAAAGGGATAACAAGTAAAGGGGAGGGGGTCCTAGGTTTACAAACAATATGGATCACATCAATGCAATACCCGGCAATCACTCCTTAGAAGAGGGGTCGCACGTGGTATTAGCGCACCGATCATCATGTCCATATCTACCCTTTCCCACCTCGTTAAGGTATTAAATGTGGAATAGTGTCGTTACTTATTGCATGCTATTACCCGTCCCGATCCTATCAGTCCCGAAGGCATTTGGGACTACTAGTCTTAAAGGGAGGGAGGTTGGGGCTTTTCAGAGTTTTAAAAGGACAAAATTCTAATGCAACAAACAAAACACATAAGCAAGTAGGGGGAAACAAATAGCAGTTTAAGGGCTCAAACAGGCCTCCTCACTTAAAGGAGCAAATTATTTAGCATGACTTCAAATACTGGTTATAGTCTGAACTAAATTTAAAGCGTTAGGACATGCTGCTTCATCACATATTTCTCATATGATGAGTCCGAATTAGGCCTTGTCTGGTTGCAATTTATTAAAACTGACACAGTTAAACAATTACCTACTGCTTACCTAGGTGGAAGTATACTGATTTTAAAGAAGGGTTACTGATTTTAGAACCAATTAAATTCTGCAGATATTAAACAAACATTACTACTGATTTTAGACTTATAGATAAAATAGACGAATCAGATTCAGACGGTTGCTCCTATAGGCATGATTTCTAAGCATTATTGATTTTAAAACGATTATGTAAGTGTAGGAGCCCTATAGGCATGGTATCTAGAATGAAGTTGATTACTATTAAACCTATGATTGTTTGCCTAATGACAGATTAATATGCAGAGATGCAAAAACAAAACTATAGTCATGATTTCTATATGCAGAAACTTATAGGCATGATTTAATACAGTAATGAAACAACTTATAGGCAAGATTTCTACGTGTAATGCATAACTTATAGGCAGGATTTCTAAATGCATAGGTGCATAAACTTATACATGATTTCTATATGAAGAAACTTATAGGCATGGTTTCTAATGTAATAATGAGATGACTTATAGGCAAGTGTACTATATGATATGCATAAATGCAGAATTTGTAAATAGTAATCCCTATGAGCATGTTGTCTACCCATATGCATAAATAAATGACCCTCCCCTTTTTCACTAGAGCCCCATAGTTATTACAAATTATTACAGACTCGAATGAATCAAAAAAATACATCAGAACTTCCAGCTGCAACTAAACAGCCTAATTCAGACTCAAGGTCTAGCAATATGAGATAAACCAACTTTCAGGATCCGTTTTCCAAAAGCCTTTCTCTTATTTGGGATGTGTCAAAGTTCCCAAGAGTCTCAAAGGGACTTAGAGCAGTGCTTACACCCCAAACACATTGCAGAATTAGATTATAGTGCAGTGTGGAAGAGTCAGCCCTCAAATGTCCAAGTTCAGAGGGAACTCAGGGTCCTAAAGCATGGCTCATAAGAGGGGGACAGAACTTAGAATCTAAGAGTAAGTGTATATGCATAGAGGGGGATTAGGGAAGGCCATGGCAGGCTGGTGGTCATGCCCAACAATTTAAGAGTGCTGGCACACCCTGGCCAGCCTGTCAGCCAAAATTGGGAGTTAGGATCCATTGAGGATCAGGTTTGGACCTGGGCAGTAATTTGGATACTGCCAGGCCATGAACCTTAACTCAAACACATAGAAGGGAATAGGGGTAGGGATTCATAACAGAAAACAGATGCAAGGAAAGAACACACACAGTTAACATTAATCATGAACAACAAAGTAAACAGGATTGCAGAAAACTATAAATAAACACATAGGGGTGAGGCAGGAAAGCTAAATTAGAACATACCAGTTTCAGGGAAAACAAACAAGTAAAAGTAGTCTTGAAAAAGCTAAGTTGCAAGCAAAAGTTCCAAAAGATCCCAGAAAAGAGCAGAATGTTGTAAGAGTATTGAACTCAAAGCAAAAAAGTGTGTAAGTAAGTTGAAAGTATTGATCTAAAAGTTCAAGGTATTGACTCGAAGTGCTCTTAAAAGTGCAGAAGGGCAGTCCCTTTTATAGTGCAGAGAAACAAGTAAGAAAGGCAAGGAAATATCATTGAAATCGATCTCCCTTTGGTTAAGGGATTCCAATTCCAACGGGTAAAAGCCAGTTAAGGAAATAAATTTTAATTAAAACCTTTCAAAGTAGCACAAAAAGGGTAAATACATAGAAGTTATTTAAGAAAAATCATCAATGGTACATGGTTTGTGCCAAATATGGTAAGGAAATCAATCAAACAGCCATGAAACCAAAATTACAGGTTCAATTCGAATGAACCAAGTCAAGAAATGTAAAGGAGGTTCAATCGAAGAAAAATTAGTGATAATTCGTCAGCCTTATTAAAAGGATTTCAGAATCAATCAATCAGTTGGTAAAAACCTTTTGAAAGAGAAATTTCACATATATAAAGCATACCAACCAAACGAAAGGAATCGTCAGGTTACTCAGAAAAAGAGTCTAACATTGAAAGCCCTAGAGTCACAAACAAAAGGGAATCGAGTTCAGTTACAAACTCATAGTGAGTTTGAAAGCCTAGGGTCCCAAAGTGGAACCCTAATATCACTTGCCAAAGAAACCCCTAAATCCTATTCGAATTGAGTCAAACATAGAGGTGAGAGAGCAGGTCATTGAAAGAGGCTCAGAAGTCTCTTCCAAAGACTTTATGAGAAACAAACATACATGATAGAAAGAACTGATTCAAGGTCATGAGAACATGTTTGAGAAAACTCGGAGTTTAAACAAGTTTAGAAGAAAGGGATGATACGAGCTTAAACAAAAGCAGGTGAAATATGCTTAGCAAGAACACAAACAGAGCTAAATAAAGTGAACAAAATCAAAGAACTCACAATAAACATATATAGTAGAAGAGTAAGGAAAACATAACACGGATTAACATGTGAGTACAAGAGTAACATGTATAGTAGAAAATGGAAGTAGAAGAATAGTACATGCGTAGTAAAAGAAGTCATACGAGCATAACACAGACAAACACACATAAATAAAGAACAAAAAGAATCAGAAAGATGCTTTTGAAAAACCTTTGAGAAACCCTAAATCGAAATTAAACGATTTTGAAAAGAGAATTTGGGGAAAACCTTTAAAAAGTTTAATAGAACACAGACATTTTCCAGATCTAAGAAAATAAGCAAGTAAAGAACCTCGGATAGCTTAGGGTTTCAGAGAAAACCCTAGAAATGAGAAAGGTCTTGAGGACAGTCAGATCCTGAGTCGAAAAGGCTCATAGTGCTTGAATATGCCGGAGTAATGGCCGGAGAAGCCATAGATCTACAGATCTGAGAAGGATCTGAAGGAGAACCATCGAGGTTAGGTCTCGAAGATTCGAACAACCATGGTTTACTGATGGAGGAGAGTGAGTACCAACCATCCATGGCCTAAGAAGCCATGGATTCCGGTGGAGTGGTGGTTGAAGAGGGGTAGAAGGAGGCTAGGGTTTCGGAGAGTTTGAGAGAGTTTGAGAGACAAGAGGTTTCAAAGGCGGATGAGATATGGGAAATGAGGGATTAGGGTAGTCGTTTGGGGTTAAAAAAGGTAAGGGTAGTTTATGGCTGTTGATCAAAATGGTCAACGGCCTGGATCAATAGTAGGAACCGGGCGGGTCATTTGGAATTGGGTCGTGGGTTGGGTCCAAATGGAACTGGGCTGGTTTAATTGAGTCAAATTAAGGGCTACAATTGAAATATAATGGGGATATTGAAATAAAAATGGGGCTAAATATTAAATAGCCAATTTCTCTTTTTATTTTATAAAAATAGTGAAGATGATTTTAAAAAGCAAATTAAAAGTACTGAAACAATTAATAGTATATAAATATTGATTTAAAAATATTGGACCCAATTTTACAATTATAAAATGCTATTAATCTTAAAGTAGGCTATAATTGCAATTATATGCAATTTAGTCTTTTAAATACCAAATAAATTTATAAGAATATACAAAATCACCTTAACTATATTTTAATATAAATATGGGAATAAAATAAATTATTCATTAAAATTGATAATTTTGGGAATAATTATTGGATTTTGTACTGCTAAAAATAGATAATAAATTGATTTTAAAATCTTAAAAATTAGAAAAAATACCAAAACTCTTGGGCATGCTTATATATGTATATATATGCTATTTTGAAAGCATTTTGTATATAAAAATACATAGGAAAAAATTGGGTATCAACAGCTGCCCCTCTTTACCCGGGAAGGATGAAAGAGTTGTTGGGTCTTTATATGATGGCCAATTTTGATCGAATGAAACGATTTTGAAGAGTTTTGACCGAGCTCTGGTTTCTGAGCTGCCTACATATCCCTGGTATTACAGGAATCAGGCCATATGTAGTTCGGGATCCATCGGCGGAATATGCCGATGGAGATTTTCGAAAAGCGGACCTGATGTTCAGGTTGAGAAAGGATGGTCAGAGTCTGATGGGCTGCGGGATCGCTCCTGCTGAGACGGCCGTTGCTAGCCGGTGTACTTGCGAATGAACAATACCAATATATATATATATATATATATATATATATATATATATATATATATATATATATATATATATATTGTGCATAAATTTAAACGTGATGCAAGTTTCTGTTGGACCGTGAATGCTGTCTTTGGACGGTTAGGATGACGTCCTCGGACCATGATGTCCTGGGCCATGAAGCGAATGATAAAGGATTCGTAGGCTATGAAATGATGTTCTCAGGCTATGAGGATGATGCCTCCGAACCATGATGCCTTTGAATAATGATATGCAAAGGATAAAATGGGATCCTCAGGCCATGGCATGGCATTCTCGGGTTATGAAAATGGTGCCTCTGAACAATGACGCCTTTGGACAATTTGGCGATCTTTTAGCTGATACAAGACGTAAATAAAGGGTGGCGGTATTTCAGCCATGCAAGAGAAATAAGATGGCGGTATTTGAGTCATGCGAGAGAAATAGAGTGGCGATATTTCAGCCATGCAAGAGAAATAAGGTGGCGGTATTTCAGCCATGCAGATGGAGGTAGAGCTTAACCTCAGAAGGCAGAAAGGTAGCCTTATACAATGTAGGAGATGCGGATGGAGGTAGAGCTTAACCTCGGAAGGCAGAAAGGTAGCCTTATGCAATGCAGAAAATGCAGATGGAGACAGAGCTTAGTCTCGGAAGGCAGAAAGGTAGCCTTATGCAATGCAAAAGATGCAGATGGAGGTAGAGCTTAACCTCGGAAGGCAGAAAGGTAGCATTATGCAATGCAGAAGATGCAGATGGAGATAGAGCTTAACCTCAGAAGGCATAAAGGTAACCTTATGCAATGCAAAAAATGCAGATGGAGGCAGAGCTTAACCTCGGAAGGCAGAAAGGTAGCCTTATACAATGCAGAAAATGCAGATGAAGACAGAGCTTAGTCTCGGAAGACAGAAAGGTAGCCTTATGAAATGCAGATGGAGATAGAGCTTAGTCTCGAAAGGCAGAAAGGTAGCCTTATGCAATGCAGAAAATAAAAGGCGAATAGTAATGAAATCTCTTAGTTGATAGCTGATAGCTGATAGCTAATTACTATATTGTGGCTGCTGTGGATGTCGTGTACGGATAGAAACTGTAAATAGGTGATGATTCCAAGAGTTGTATTCCCAGGAAGTATGAGTGTATAGATATATCTGATGATTTTACGACTTGAGTGCCTGCATCCAAAGAAAAATCATGAGTTTCGTAAAGGGGGGGGGGAAGGTTAGTTCATTTCCCCATGAGCTTCGCTTGTCCTACTTGGCGTTATGTATCATTGGGGTACCGTTGCTAAACAAAGCAATTTTGATACCAGACATGCATGATTTAGAAAAAATGTAACATAAATACATAATTTAAAATAGTTTTCTTTAGATGAACCGACGAATGCAACGCGGTTCAAGACATTGCAACCTCTCTCACTCCGGAATTTTGAGGGTCCTCCTTAAAATTCTGCCCCAGTTTACTGTGTTGGTGCTTCTGACGGCTGCATGCGATAAATGGTTGAAATCAACTTCGGAATTTTGAGGGTCCTCCTCAAAATTCTGCCCCAGTTTCCAATAGCGGGGGAAATGAAAATTTTATTGAATTGTGACCGAACCCATAGGGATGCCTACGTATCCCCTCTTAAATGGGAATCAGGTCAGGCGTAGTTCAAATATATTATACAGGAAATCGTAAGAGTTACACATAGTATCGCTTCATTGCATCTGAATTGATCGGCTTCGGCCAAACTTCATCGTCCATTTCTGCAAGTATGAGGGCTCCTCCGGTTAGAACCCGGTGAACCATGTATGGACCCTGCCAGTTGGGAGAGAACTTCCCTTTGGCTTCATCTTGATGCGGGAAAATCTTCTTTAACACCAGCTGCCCCAGTGTCAACTGTCTCGGCTTGACTCTTTTGTTGAAGGCTCTGGACATTCTGTTCTGATAAAGTTGACCATGGCAAACTGCATTCATTCTTTTCCAATCTATAAGAGCTAACTTCTCGTGGTGACTCCTTACCCATTCTGCATCGTCAAGTTCTGCTTGCTGTATGATTCTCAAGGAGGGAATTTCTACCTCGGCGGGAATGATTGCTTCTGTACCATAAACCAACATATAGGGAGTTGCCCCGGTTGATGTGCGAATTGTGGTGCGGTATCCCAATAAAGCAAATGATAAATTCTCATGCCACTGCTTATGTTTCTCTATCATCTTCCTTAGTATCTTCTTGATATTCTTATTGGCGGCTTCTATAGCTCCGTTCATCTGAGGTCTGTAAGCTGTAGAATTCTTGTGTTTGATCTTGAAGGTTTCACACATGGCTTTCATCAGGTCGCTGTTGAGATTGGAACCAATATCAGTGATGATTGACTCCGGAATTCCGAATCGACAAACAATACGGTCGCAGACAAAATCTGTTACCACTTTCTTAGTCACTGCTTTGTACGATGCTGCTTCAACCCATTTGGTGAAATAATCAATTGCCACTAGAATGAACCTGTGCCCGTTTGATACGGCAGGCTCGATAGGTCCGATAACATCCATTCCCCAAGCGGCGAACGGCCATGGCGAGCTTGTTGCAGTAAGCTCGTTTGGAGGTACCTTTATCATGTCTGCATGTATCTGACAGCGATGGCATTTTTGGACATACTGGATGCAGTCCGTTTTCATAGTCATCCAAAAATAACCAGCACGGAGTATTTTCTTGGCTAAGACAAAGGCATTCATATGTGGTCCGCAGGTCCCCGCATGAATTTCCTCCAATAATCTGGATGCTTCCTTTGCATCGACACACCTTAGTAATCCCAAATCAGGAGTCCTCCTATACAGGATTCCTCTGCTATGAAAGAAGTTGTTAGATAATCTCCGAAGTGTGCGCTTCTGAGTAGGATTTCGAGTTCTGGATATTCTCCTTTCGTCAAATATTCCTTGATATCATGAAACCAAGGTTTTCCGTCTGCTTCTTCTTCTACATGAGCACAGTAAGCTGGCTGATCATAGATCTTTACCGGAATAGGATCAATGAAGTTCTTGGCTGGGTACTGTATCATGGATGATAGGGTAGCCAATGCATCGACAAACTCATTCTGAACTCTGGGAACATGTTGGAACTCTGTCTTTGTGAACCTCTTCCTCAACTCCTATACATGATGCAGATAAGGGAGTATCTTGGAGTTCTTGGTTGCCCATTCTTCTCGGACCTGATGTATAAGCAGGTCTGAATCTCCGAACACTAGCAATTCCTGAATGTTCATGTCAATGGCCAGCTTGAGCCCTAAGATGCAGGCTTCGTACTCGGCCATGTTGTTGGTGCACAGGAACCTGAGCTTGGCAGACACTAGATAATGCTAGTCGGTTTCTGATACTAGGACCGCTCCTATTCCAACTCCTTTAAAGTTTGTTGCTCCGTCAAAAAACATTCTCCAACCATCATAGGATTCTGCAATATCTTCCCCTATAAAAGATACCTCTTCATCAGGAAAATACGTCTTTAGAGGCTCGTATTCTCCAACCACGGGATTTTCAGCAAGATGATCTGCCAGTGCTTGTCCTTTGATTGCCTTCTGAGTCACGTAAACAATGTCGAATTCACTCAGCAGGATTTTCCACTTGGCTAGCTTGCCAGTGGGCATGAGCTTTTGAAAGATGTACTTCAAAGGATCCTTTCTTGATATGAGATAAGTAGTATAGGCACAGAAATAGTGCCTCAACTTCTGAGCTACCCAAGTCAGAGCTCAACAGGTGCGTTCCAATAAAGAATACCGGCCTCGTGCGGGGTGAACTTCTTGCTGAGATAATAGATGGCCTGCTCCTTTCTTCCTGTTTCATCATGCTGCCCCAGGACATAACCGAAAGCTCCATCCAGTACTGCAAGGTGTAGTAATAGAGGTCTACCCGGCTTGGGCGGGACCAAAACTGGCAGTGTTGACAGGTATTCCTTGATTCTGTCAAAGGCTTTCTGACAATCATCAGTCCATTTGGCAGCGGCGTCCTTTTTCAACATCTTAAAGATTGGCTCACAAATGACAGTGGATTGAGCTATGAACCGGCTGATGTAGTTAAGTCTTCCCAAGAAACTCATAACCTCTTTCTTGTTCTTCGGTGATGGCAATTCTTGGATGGCTTTGACCTTTGACGGATCTAGTTCTATTCCTCGGCGACTCACAATGAACCCAAGTAATTTTCTGGTAGGAACCCCGAATGCACACTTGGCAGGATTCAGCTTCAAGTTGTACCTTCTTAGTCTGTTGAAGAACTTCCTCAGATCTTCCATGTGGTCAGTGGCTCTCTTGGATTTGATGATGACGTCGTCTACATACACCTTGATCTCTTTGTGTATCATGTCATGGAAAATAGTAGTCATGGCCCTCATGTAGGTGGCCCCAGCATTCTTTAACCCAAACGGCATCATCTTGTAAAAATACATCCCCCACGGCGTAATGAAAGCCATTTTCTCCACGTCTTCCTCATCCATTAATATCGGATAATACCTAGCAAAACAATCAACGAACGACTGCAGTTCATGCTTGGTGCAGTTGTTAATTAGAATGTGTATGTTCGGCAAGGGGAAGTCATTTTTCGGACTGGCCCGGGTGAAATCCCGGTTGTCAACACAGACTCTAACCTTCCCGTCCTTATTCGGCACTGGCACAATATTGGCTAACCATGTTGGATACTCTACTACTCTGAGAACCTTGGCTTTGACTTGCTTGGTGTCTTCTTCCTTGATTTTCAAACTCATGTCAGGTTTGAACTTCCTGAGCTTCTGTTTTACTTGTGGACATGTCGGATCGATTGGCAGTTTGTGAGATACAATAGATGTACTGAGACCAGTCATGTCATCATAAGACCAGGCGAATATGTCCTCATATTCCCTTAGAAATTCCGTGTACTCTTTATTTTCTGATGGTGACAGATGAACACTGATGCGCGTTTATTTGACATTTTCTGCATCTACCAGGTTGACAATCTCAATTTCGTCCAGGTTAAACTTAGGTCTGTTCTCAAAATCCTCAACCTCTTTAACAACCTCTTCTGGTATATCATCTTCTTCTGAGTCTATATCCATTTGTTGCATTGCCTCGTTGCATGTCACAATCGTCGGTTCATCAAGATAAGTAATAGTAATGCTGCGTAAATAAAGTAAACGATAAAAAGTAATAAGAGCAAGATTTATAAGAAAATGAAATGCTTTGATAAATTTCATAATTGTTTTGAACATTGGAGCTCTTATTTCAATATTAAAAATGCGGAAAGAAAGTCAACTAGCGAAAATAAAGATAATACATGGTGCTTTATTCAGCCTTGCTACCCCGAAGCTTTTCGGGCCCTGGTGGTTCTGATGGACCAATTGTTGAGGCGTGCTCCTCGGCTCACAGCTTGTATAGAAGGGCCTTCCTCCCCCTCCTCCTCGAAAGTGACACAACAGTCCATATTGTCATCTTCCAAAAACAAATTCCTCATCGCCGCCAGTGCTTCTTCTTCTTCCGACCCATATATGACATCGGCTGGTTGGAAGGTCTGCTCTAAGTGAGGTATCGGATGCTCCAGCGGGTAGTAGGGACTGCGCCATGGTGGCGACCAGTGGTTGAACTCCTCCCAAGTGTATTCATATCCCAAACCGAAAGTGGTACCGTGTTTCTTCAACTTGATGGGGTTAGCTATTCCTTGGAGATTCTTGCCAAGTCCTTTGCCAGGTTCGTATCCCCCAATTCAGTATACTTTCAATTTTGTTATCCCACCATTTATCCTTGTCCACGGCGTTGACTCGCTCAATGTGATGGTAGGTTTCTCTGCCTATCTTCCTTCTTCCTACGATTGCTGGGATGGTCTGGCGACTGTATATGGGATTGCTACCGTTTCCGTGAATAATTACCTCTTGGTGATTCCACTCGAATTTCACTACTTGATGTAGGGTTGATGCTACAGCCCCAGCGACATGGATCTAGGGTCGTCCCAATAGCAAGTTGTAAGATGCTGGGACGTCTATCACTTGAAAATCAATGTCAAACCAAGTCGATCCCACTTGCAGACACAAACTGATTTCCCCAATAGTGGACCTTTGGGATCCATCGAAAGCTTTGACATTGATGGATCCATCCTTGATCTCACGTAAGCTCTTTCCCAATGTTCTGAGAGTCACTAGTGGACAAATATTGAGGCTGGACCCTTCGTCAATCAGGATTCTGGAAATAATTTTTGCACTGCACAGTGATGTGCAATGCCTTGTTGTGGCTTAGCCCTTCAGGTGGCAGCTCATCTTCGTGGAAAGTGATTTTGTGACTCTCCAATACTTGCCCTACTATGTTTGCCATTTCTCCTCTAGTTATGTTGGTGGGCACATATGCCTCGCTCAGCACCTTCAATAAGGCATTCTTATGTGCGTCAGAGCTTTGTAGCAGAGCCAAGATAGAGATCTGGGCTGGCGTTTTGTTCAACTGATCGATGACCGAATACTCTTTGGCTTGTATCTTCCTCCAGAGATCATCAGGCCCAGTTTCAGTGACGGTTGGTCATCCAGAGGCCTGCTTACTAGACTCAGCTAGATGTTCTGGAGTATAAACCCTGCCGGTTCTTGTCATACCCTGTGCTACAATTGCTTCTCCAGATTTGGTTTTCCCTTTCCTTCTCGCCTCGGCGGTGTAATCCCACGGTATGGCCTTTGGGTGGAACGGTGTTACGATTGTCATGGCCACCGAAATGGGCACCCTTGCTTTGGGAGGTAATACATCAACCTCAAATGGTACAGGTGCCTTTGGGGACCCAAACTCGACCTCAATAGGCCCTGTCGTCTTTGCAGAAGAAGGTGCTTCGAACTTAAGTGGTATGGACATGTTCACTTCGGCGTCTCCAGAAGGTTGCATCTGGACCACAATCGGGTTAAAGGTGACTGTTGGTTTCTTTGGCTCGTCACCTTCAGCGATCAATCCAATCGACCCTTTGGGGTCCCAATGGTCTTCTATCTCAATCATGTGAACACCTCCACCCTTGTGGTCTGGTAGAGGGTTGTTACGGACATTCAGAGTAGTCTCATTTGCCACAATGATCTTGTTGTCAATTAAATCTTGGATCTTATCCTTCATAGAGCGACACTCATCAATGGTATGCCCCTTCATGCCGGAATGGTATGCACATGTTTTGTTTGGGTTGACCCATTGGGAAGGGTTTTCAGGGTTTATGGCAGGGATATGGGTGACATAACCAGCAGCTTTGAACCTTTCATACAGCTGGTCGATAGGTTCAGCAATGGAGGTATACTGTTTGGGGGGTCTACGGTCGAAGTTTGGTCGGGGTCTAGGGAAATTTTGGCGAGGGGGAGGTGATTTATAGTGGGCTTGTTGGGTGTTGTAGGCTTGGTAGACAGGTTCAGGCTAAGAGTATCTGGGCGAAGTGGGCTGATATGTGAGAGGTGGGGATGATTGGTAAGTAGGCGGTGGAGGTTGGTAAGAGGGAAATGGTGTTTGGTAATTTGGGGTAGGCTGATATGTGAGTGGAGGTAATGGGTAAGTTTGGTATTTTATTGGGGACTTTGTTCTCTGTGCAACCATCACGGCACTCACATCCCTTTTCTTGGACGTGCCACCAAACTGTAGAGCCTTGTTGGTGGCTTGTAATGCTTCAAAGTTTGTGACCATACCACTTTTAATACCTTCCTCGATCCATTCCCCTAGCTTAATGATGTCGGAAAATTTCTAGCCTTCAATCAACATCAACCTCTCATAATATTGTGGGTCTTGAGCCTGGACGAAAAACCTATTCATTTGTTCTTCTTCTAAATCTGGCCTGACCTTAGCAGCTTCTGATCTCCAACGAGTAGCATACTCGCGGAATGTCTCCATAGGCTTCTTCTTTAAGTTTTGGGTGTAGAACACATCTGGCCCATTCTCTGTGTTGAATCTGAATCTGTCTATGAAATTAGATGCCATACTTACCCAATTCGACCACTTCTTCGCGTCTTGGCTAATGTACCAAGATAGAGCATCCCCTTTCAGGCTTCTCATAAAGAGCTTCATGCGAATCTTTTCATCCTTCCCTACTCCGACCAGCTTGTCGCAGTAGGTCCTCAAATGGACTCTAGGATCCCCTGTGCCATCAAACATCTCGAACTTGGGAGGTTTGCACCCCTCGGGCAGTTCGACATCTGGCTGAATGCAAAGGTTTTCGTAATTCAATCTCTTGATCCTGTTGCTTCCTTCAACACCCTGAACTCGGCTAGTCAGCTTCTTGAGTTCTGCGGCCAGATTCCTAATAAGAGAGTCTTAGTCATCAGACTCAGGTGTGCTTGAAATAGGTTGAGTATAGTGTGGTATGGTTTCCATATAGATGGGGGTATTGTGGAGATGATCATTTGTGGAGTTTAGTGGTTCAGGGATGAGTAGTGGGGTGTTGTTTGAAGTATGGCATGTGTTGCAGTGGTGATGGGGAGTAGGTTGGTTTTGTGGTTTCGGGATGTTTTGTGGAGGTGTGGGGTTTTGAGTGTTGGGAAAGTTGACATCTGGGGTGGTGAGGGAAAAGGACAAGCTTGCCAAGTTCCGAACTTGGTCCAGTTCTTCCTAAAATTTCAATAACTTTTGCTCGAGCTGGGAGGCACTTTCCTTGGAAACCTGAATACCCTGAGGAACCTCTACCCTTTCAACTGAGTTCTCCTTTCTGATGTTGCTCAAATCTTCCATTTTCCCTTGTTCTTGTTTCTGATAGGACTCAGAAGAGGAGGAGGCGGAGGGCCCTTAGATCTTGTGAAGTATGATGACGATGCCAGAGTGCACGAACTAACCTTTGGGAAGGGGAATAAAACAAAAAAAACAAAGGTAGCAAGTTAGTGCGGGTTGTAAGAAAAGGAGGTTGCGATATTTAAACACATAGTGCGAGAATATAATTCGTGTCCTAATTTGGGAGCCTCGTTGTGCCTGAGGTAGGCCTAGCGACAAGTTGATTTGGAGAACTTATAATGCTAAATGCCTCATTTTATTGATAAAAATAAGACGAATCCCAAAACGACACTAAAACTAGCAGAAAATAAAATGTCACTAATGGCCATTGGCCTTATTACATTCTTAAAGCAAAAGAAAAGACTCCTAGCTACTTGGTCCCAGAAGGATCTCCTTCAGATTAAATGTTTTCGTTGATCAGATCCTCCAGCTCGCGCAGATTTTCTAGTAAGAATGCCCTCGCCAGGCGTTCTCCTTTGCCTTCCTCAGCGTTTTGACAGTCGGTGACTCTTTTCCTCACTTTCCCTTCCAACTCCAGTAGACTGTATTCCAGATATTCCAGCTTCTCACTAGCCTTGGTGACTCTCTCTTTCCATTCGTTGATTTGGTTACTTGATGTGAGGTTCCTCCACCAGGTCAGCAAGAGTGAGGGTATGTTGACCATACCAAAGTCGGGAACTTTGTCATTCATTTCTGCAAAACAAAAGGGTGAGGCCATACTTCTGACAGATTCGACTATTAAATATAAACAATTAGCATGAGCAACATTTAGTTCTCCAAATAAATGCACAAATATGGTAGCGTCCGTTTGGGTTTCAAGGAAACCCAGTGGACTTTGGACAAGGCTATCTTAAAGAGTCATTATGCAGACATCATAACTAACTCGACTAGGTTTGACAGTGATGCATGCACAATTGAACAGAGTAAGGTTTCTATGGGTATTAGACCGGTAACCTTGAGCGGACAACTCAAGAGGGAAAGGCACGGAACCATCGACTGCACCGCTGATCGACTGGTTTTACCGCAAATACGCCTTTGCCAAATTTAGGGGTGATAATATTGGAAGGGCACAACCACTCATTATAAGCATTGCTATGGTATTTTGTTTTGCACGAGTGGAATATGATGTTGAATACGCAATTATAAGAATGAAACAAGTTGTCACGTATTTGCACGTTCATAAAGTAATGATTACAATAATTGCTCATAATTACAACGACATTGAAGGAAAACGGTAAAAGAAAGCATTAAAGAAAAGAAACAAAGAGCCAAGTCAGTTTCATAGCAGAAAAGAGGTAAAGACATTAAATAAAGATAATAAAGAAGCAGTGAAGTCACAAGTAACATGAGATGGTAAAAGCCTAAAGAAGTCCCCAACAGAGTTGCCATGCTGTCGCGCCCCCTTTTTCTAAAAGCGAAATCGGGTTCATGACATTTGGGAGGACAACTCGTTCCCTCTTTGGGAATTGGGTTTTTTGGGTTGAAGAGTCGCCACCTAATGATTAAAGTGCATTAGGACACTAAAGAAGAGTTCGAGTTGGAAAACCAGAGTTCGGGTAAGGGCTAGAAATTATCTCGAGGGGAAGGTGTTAGGAACCCCCCAAGATCCACTAGTGTGATTCCCGACCATGTTACAATTGTGACTTTAACTAACAAGTAAGCAAATAAGGGTCTCAAATAGAAGGGGATTTACACACAATGTTGCAAGTGAATTGAAAGTTTGAAGAAAGATAAAGAAAACAGAAATCTTAAGCAAATAGTCTGAACAGTTAAAAAAGGGATAACAAGTAAAGGGGAAGGGGTCCTAGGTTTACAAACAATATGGATCACATCAGTGCAATACCCGGCAATCACTCCTCAGAAGAAGGGTCGCACGTGGTATTAGCGCACCGGTTATCATGTCCATATCTACCCTTTCCCACCCCGTTAAGTTATTAAACACGGAATAGTGTCGTTACTTATTGCATGTTATTACCCGTCCCGATCCTATCAGTCCCGGAGGTATTTGGGACTACTAGTCCTAAAGGGAGGGAGGTTGGGGATTTTCAGAGTTTTAAAAGGACAAATTCTAATGCGACAAACAAAACACATAAGCAAGTAGGGGGAAACGAATAGCAATTTAAGGGCTCAAACATGCCTCCTCACTTAAAGGAGCAAATTATTTAGCATGACTTCAAATACTGGTTATAGTTTGAATTAAATTTAAAGCGTTAGGACATGCTGCTTCATCACATATTTCTCAGATGAGGAGTTCGAATTAGGCCTTGTCTGGTTGCAATTTATTAAAACAGATACAGTTAAACAATTACCTACTGCTTACCTAGGTGGAAGTATACTGATTTTAAAGAAGGGTTACTGATTTTAGAACCAATTAAATTCTGCAGATATTAAACAAACATTACTACTGATTTTAGACTTATAGATAAAATAGACGAATCAGATTCAGACGGCTGCTCCTATAGGCATGATTTCTAAGCGTTATTGATTTTAAAACGATTATGTAAGTGTAGGAGCCCTATAGGCATGGTATCTAGAATGAAGTTGATTACTATTAAACCTATGATTATTTGCCTAACGACAGATGAATATGCAGAGATGCAGAAACAAAACTATAGTCATGATTTCTATATGCAGAAACTTATAGGCATGATTTCTAATGCAGTAATGAAACAATTTATAGGCAAGATTTCTACGTGTAATGCATAACTTATAGGCAGGATTTCTAAATACATAAGTGTAGAAACTTATACGTGTAATTGCATAAATGCATAATGCATAACTACGTGTAAGGGACTCATGACAGTTCTTACACCCCAAACACATTGCAGAATTAGATTATAGTGCAGTGTGGAAGAGTCAGCCCTCAAATGTCTAAGTTAAGAGGGAACTCAGGGTCCCAAAGCATGGCTAATAAGAGGGGGACTGAACTTAAAATCTAAGAGTAAGTGTATGTGTATAGAGGGGGATTAGGGAAGGCCATGGCAGGCTGGTGGTCATGCCCAGCAATTTAAGAGTGCTGGCACACCTTGACCAGCCTGTCAGCCAAAATTGGGAGTTAGGGTCCATTGAGGATCAGGTTTGGACTTGGGTAGTAATTTGGATACTGTCAGGCCATGAACCTTAACTCAAACACATAGAAGGGAATAGGGGTAGGGATTCATAACAGAAAACAAATGCAAGGAAAGAACATACATAGTTAACATTAATCATGAACAACAAAGTAAACAAGATTACAGAAAACTATAAATAAACACATAGGGGTGAGGCAGGAAAGCTAAATTAGAGCATACCAGTTTCAGGGAAACCAAACAAGTAAAAGTAGTCTTGAAAAAGCCAAGTTGCAAGTAAAAGTTCCAAAAGATCCCAGAAAAGAGGAGAATGTTGTAAGAGTATTGAACTCAAAGCAATAAAGTGTGTAAGTAAGTTGAAAGTATTGATCTAAAAGTTCGAGGTATTGACTCGAAGTGCTCTTAAAAGTACAGAAGGGTAGTCCCTTTTATAGTGCAGAGAAACAAGTAAGAAAGGCAAGGAAATATCATTGAAATCGATCTCCCTTTGGTTAAGGGATTCTGATTCCAACGGGTAAAAGCCAGTTAAGGAGATAAATTTTAATTTAAACCTTTCAAAGTAGCACAAAAGGGGTAAATACATAGAAGTTATTTAAGGAAAACCATCAATGGTACACGGTTTGTGACAAATATGGCAAGGGAATCAATCAAACAGCCATGAAACCAAAATTACAGGTTCAATTCGAATGAACCAAGTCAAGAAAGGTAAAGGAGGTTCTATCGAAGAAAAATCAGTGACAATACGTCAGCCTTACTAAAAGGATTTCAGAATCAATCAATTAGTTGGTAAAAACCTTTTGAAAGAGAAATTTCACATATATAAAGCATACCAACCAAACGAAAGGAATCGTCAGGTTACTCAGAAAAGAGTCCAACATTGAAAGCCTTAGAGTCACAAACAAAAGGGAATCGAGTTCAGTTACAGACTCATAGTGAGTCTGAAAGCCTAGGGTCCCAAAGTGGAACCCTAATATCACTTGCCAAAGAAACCCCCAAATCCTATTCGAATTGAGTCAAACATAGAGGTGAGAGAGCAGGTCATTGAAAGAGGCTCAGAAGTCTCTTCCAAAGACTTTATGAGAAACAAACATACATGACAGAAAGAACTGATTCAAGGTCATGAGACCATATTTGAGAAAACTCGGAGTTTAAACAAGTTCAAAAGAAAGAGATGATACGAGCTTAAACAAAAGCAGGTGAAATATGCTTAGCAAGAACACAAACAGAGCTAAATAAAGTGAACAAAATCAAAGAACTCACAATAAACACATATAGTAGAAGAGTAAGGAAAAAATAACACGGGTTAACATGTGAGTACATGAGTAACGTGTATAGTAGAAAAAGGAAGTAGAAGAACAGTACATGCGTAGTAGAAGAAGTCATACGAGCATAACACAGACAAACACACATAAAGAAAGAACAAAAAGAATCAGAGAGATGCTTTTGAAAAACCTTTCAGATTTCCTAAATCGAAATTAAACGATTTTGAAAAGAGAATTTGGGGAAAACCTTTAAAAAGTTCAATAGAACACAGACATTTTCCATATCTAAGAAAATAAGCAAGTAAAAAACCTCGTACAGCTTAGGGTTTCAGAGAAAACCCTAGAAATGAGAAAGTTCTTGAGGAAAGTCATATCCTGAGTCGAAAAGGCTCATAGTGCTTGAATATGTCGGAGTAATGGCCGGAGAAGCCATAGGTCTATAGATCTGAGAAGGATCTAAAGGAGAATCATCGAGGTCAGGTCTCAAAGCTTCGAACAACCATGGTTTACTGATGGAGGGGAGTGAGTACCAACATCCATGGCCTGAGAAGCCATGGATTCCGGTGGAGGGTGGTTGAAGAGAGGTAGAAGGAGCTAGGGTTTCGGAGAGTTTGAGAGAGTTTGAAAGACGAGAGGTTTCAAAGGCGGCTGAGAGATGGGAAATGAGGGATTAGGGTAGTCGTTTGGGGTTAAAAAGGGTAAGGGTGATTTATGGTCGTTGATCAAAATGATCAACGGCCTAGATCAATAGTAGGAACCGGGGGGGGGTCATTTGGAATTGGGTCATGGGTTGGGTCCAAATGGAACTGGTCTGGTTTAATTGAGTCAAATTAAGGGCTACAATTGAAATGTAATGGGGCTGTTATTGAAATAAAAATGGGGCTAAATATTAAATAGCTAATTTCTATTTTTTATTTTATAAAAATAGTGAAGATGATTTTAAAAAGCAAATAAAAAGTACTAAAACAATTAATAGTATATAAATATTGATTTAAAAATACCGGACCCAATTTTACAATTATAAAATGCTATTAATCTTAAAGTAGGCTATAATTGCAATTATATGCAATTTAGTCTTTTAAATACTAAATAAATTTGTAAAAATATATAAAAATTACCTTAACTATATTTTAGTATAAATATGGGAATAAAATAAATTATTCACCAAAATTGATAATCTTGGGAATAATTATTGAATTTTGTACTGCTAAAAATAGACAATAAATTGATTTTAAAATTAGGAAAAAATACCAAAACTCTTGGGCATGCTTATATATGTATGTATATGCTATTTTGAAAGCATTTTTTATATAAAAATACATAGGAAAAAATTGAGTATCAACATATGTATCTGGCAGCGATGGCATTTTCGGACATACTAGATGTAGTCTGTCTCCATAGTCATCCAAAAGTAATCAGCTCGGAGTATCTTCTTTGCTAAGACAAAACCGTTCATATGCGCAGGCCCCAGCGTGAATTTCCTCTAGTAGCCTGGATGATTCTTTTGCCTTAGTAATCCTAGATCAGGAGTCCTCCTATACAGGATTCCTCCGCTATGAAAGAAGTTATTGGATAACCTCCGAAGTGTGCGTTTCTGACTAGGATTTGCAAGTTCTGGGTATTCCCCTTTCGCCAAGTATTCCTTGATGTCATGAAACCAAGGCCTTCCATCTACTTCTTCTTCAACATGAGCAGAATAAGCTGGCTAATCATGGATCCTTACTGGAATGAGATCAATGAAGTTTTTGTCCGGATGTTGTATCATGGATGATAGGGTGGAAAATGCATCGGCGAACTCATTCTGTACTCTGGGAACATGTTGGAATTCCGTCTTTGTGAACCTCTTTCTCAATTCTTGCACATGGTACAGATACGAGAGTATCTTGGAGTTCTTGGTTGCCCATTCTTCTCGTACTTGATGTATAAGTAAGTCTGAACTCCGATCACTAACAACTCTTGAATGTTCATAATCAATGGACATCTTGAGCCCTAAGATGCAGGCTTCGTATTCGGCCATATTGTTGGTGTACGTGAACTTGAGTTTGGTAGACACCGGATAATGCTGACCAGTTTCTAACTAGGACCGCGGCTCCTATGCCAACTCCTTTGAAATTTGCTGCTTCATCGAAAAACATTCTCCAACCATCATAGGATTCTGCAGTGTCCTCTCCTATGAATGATACCTCATCGTCAGGAAAATACGTTTTCAGGGGTTCGTATTCTCTATTCACGGGGTTTTCAGCAAGGTGATCTGCTAGTGCTTGTCCCTTGATTGCCTTCTGAGTTACGTAGATAATGTCAAATTCACTCAATAGGATTTGCCACTTGGCTAGCTTGCCAGTGGGCATGGGCTTCTGAAAGATGTACTTCAAACGATCCGTCCTTGATATGAGATACGTGGCATAGGCACAGAAGTAATGCCTCAGCTTCTGAGCTACCCATGTCAAAGCACAGCAGGTGCGCTCTAACAGAGAATATCGGGCCTCGTACGGGGTGAACTTCTTACTGAGGTAATAGATGGCCTACTCCTTCCTCCCCATTTCATCATGATGCCCCAGAACACAACCGAAAGCTCCATCTAATACTATAAGGTAGAGTAATAAGGGTCTACCTGGCTCAGGCGGGACCAGGACTGGTGGTGTTGACAAGTACTCCTTGATGCTGTCGAAGGCCTTCTGGCAGTCATTGGTCCATTCGGTAGCGGCATCCTTCTTCAACATCTTAAAGATCGGCTCACAGATAACTGTAGACTGTGTTATGAACCTGCTGATATAATTAAGCCTTCCAAGAAACTCATCACATCTTCTTGCTCTTTGGCGGTGGAAATTCTTGAATAGCTTTGACTTTTGACGGATCCAGTTCTATTCCTCGGTGACTCACAATAAACCCAAGAAATTTCCCAGCGGGAACCTCAGATGTGCATTTCGTGGGGTTCAGTTTCAGGTTGTACTTTCGCAGTCTATTAAAAAACTTCCTCAAATCTTCCATATGATCAGTGGATTTCTTGGACTTGATAATAACTTCATCTACGTACACCTCAATCTCCTTGTGTATCATATCATGGAATATAGTATTCATGGCCCTCATGTAGGTGGCCCTTGCATTCTTTAGGCCAAACGACATCATCTTATAACAATACATTCCCTACGGCGTAATGAAAGCCATTTTCTCAGCATCCTCTTCATCCATCCAGATCTGATGATAACCAGCGAAACAATCTACAAATGATTGCAACTCATGCTTGGCGCAATTGTCGATCAAGATGTGTATATTTGGCAAAGGGAAGTCATCTTTCGAACTGGCCCGGTTGAGATCTCGGTAGTCGACACAGACTCTGACCTTCCCATCCTTCTTTGGCACTGGCACGATGTTGGCTAACCATTTAGGGTATTCTACTACTCCTGAGAACCTTAGCTTTGACCTTCTTAGTGACTTTTTCCTTGATTTTCAGACTCATATCAGGTTTGAACTTTCTGAGCTTTTGCTTTACCGGTGGACATGTTGGATCAGTTGGCAGTTTGTGAGCCACAATAGATGTACTCAGACCAGTCATGTCATCATATGACCAGACGAATATGTCCTCATATTCCCTTAGAAATTCTGTGTATTCCTTCTTTTCTGATGGCAATAAGTGAACGTTGATTCGTGTTTCTTTGATATTTTCTACATCTCCCAAGTTAACAACTTCTGTTTCGTCCAGGTTGGACTTAGGTCTGTTCTCAAAATTCTCAACTTCCTTAACAATCTCTTCCAGTATGTCATCTTTCTCTGAATATATGTCTGTTTGTTGCGTTGTCTTGTTGCATATCACAGTCATTGGTTCATTAAGATAAGTAATAGTAATGCTGTATAAGTAAAGTAATGAGAGAAATAATAATGAGTGTTGATTCATAAGAAAAGTCAAAATGCTTTGATAAATTGCCTAATTGTTTTGAACATTGAAGATCTTATTGCGGGAATTAAAATGCGAGAAGAAAATCATTTAGTAAACAAAACAGTGCATGATGCTTGTTTTAGCCTTGCTACCCTGAGGCTCATCGGGCTCTGGTTGTCCTGATGGTCCAGTTATTGAGGCGTGCTCCTCTGCTTACAGCCTGTATGGAAGGTCCTTCCTCCCCCTCCTCCTCGAGAACAACACAGCAGTCCATGTCACCGTCTTCTAGGAATAAATTCTTCACTGCTGCCAGTACTTCCTCTTCTTCTGACCATATTGGCTGGTTGGAAGGTCTGCTCCAGATTTGGTATCGGCTGCTCCAACGGATAGTAAGGACCATGCCATGGTGGCGACCAGTTGTTGAACTCTTCCCAAGTGTACTCATATCCTATACCAATAGTGGTGTCATGTTTCTTGAGTTTTATAGGCTTGACGATTCCTTGGAGGTTCTTTCCGAGGCCCTTGCCAAGTTCGTACCCACTCCAATTCAGTATACTCTCGATCTTATTATCCCACCATTTGTATTTATCGACAGTATTTACCCGTTCGATGTGATGGTAAGTCTCTCCTCCTAGCTTCCTTCTTCCCTCGATTGACGGAATGGTCTGGCGACTGTATATGGGGTTGCTACCATTGTCGTGAATGATCACCTCCTAGTGATTCCATTCGAACTTTACCGCCTGATGTAGTGTTGACGCTACAACCCCAGTAGCATGAATCCATGGCCGTCCCAATAGCAGATTGTAAGATGCTGGCACATCTATTACTTGGAAGTCAACATCGAACCAAGTTGGCCCCATTTGCAAACACAGACTAATTTCCCCTATAATGGCCCTCTGGGAACCATCGAAGGCTTTCACATTGATAGCTTCGTCCTTTATTTCATACAGTCCCTTGCCCAACTTCTTGAGTGTTACCAGCGGATAAATGTTGAGACTAGAACCCTCGTCGATCAAGATCCTGGTGATAAAGTAGTCTTCGCATTGCACAGTGATGAGCAATGCTTTATTGTGTCCCAACCCTTCAGGTGGTAGCTCATCCTCATGAAAAGTAATTTTGTGAATTTCCAATAACTGTCCTACCATGTTGGCCATCTCCCCGCCGGTGATGTTGCTTGGCACGTATGCTTCACTCAGCACCCTCAACAAAGCATTCTTGTGTGCCTTAGAATATTTTAGCAAAGTGGAGATTTGTGTCGGTGCTTTGTTCAACTGGTCGATGGCCGAGTATTCCTTGGCATGTATCTTTCTCCAAATATCATCGGGACTTGTCTCGATGATGGGTGGCCGATTGGAGGCCTGCTTGCTTGACTCAGCTAAATGTTCAGGGTTATAGACCCTACCAGTTCTCGTCATACCTTGTGCGGCAACAGTTTCTTCGCACCTGACCTTACCTTTCCTCCTTGCCTCGGCTGTATAGTCCCATGATATAGCCTTTGTATGGAATGGCATCATGGTCGACATCGCCACTGGGATCGGCGTGGCTATCTTTACTCCGAACAGAGCATGTGCCTTGGGTGGTAAAACTACAACTTCAAATGTGTGGGTGCATTTGCTGGTGACATGAATTTGACCTCAATTGGCGCTGGTGTCTTTACAGATGACGTTGCTTCAAACTCAAGTGGCACAGACATATTTACCTTAGTGTCTCCAGATGGCTGAATCTGGACCATGATCGGATTAAGAGTAACTATTGGCTTCTTTGGATCATCACCTTCTCCGATTAACCCGATTGACCCCTCGGGATCCCAATCATCATCTATTTCAATCATATGAACGCCTTCACCCTTATAGTCCGGCAGAGGGTTATTGCGGACATTTCGAGTAGGTTCCTTTGCCACAATAATCTTGTTGTCAATCAGAGCCTAGATTTTGTCCTTCAGAGAACGACATTCGTCGATGGTGTGTCCCTTCATGCCGGAATGGTATGCATAGGATTTTTTGGGTTAACCCACTAAGAAGGGTTCTCGGGGTTATAGCAGGGATGTAGGTGACATAACCAGCAGCTTTGAGTATCTTGTACAACTGGTCAATAGGTTCAGCAATGGTTGTGTATTGTTTAAGAGGCCTTCGGTCAAAGTTTGGTCGAGGTCTAGGGAAATTTTAGCATGTAGGAAGTGATTGATAGTGCGATGGTTGAGTATTGTAGGCTTGGTAAACATGTACGGGTTGGGTATATCTGGGTGAAGTAGGTTGATATGTGGGAGGTGGGGGTGATTGATAAGTGGGTGGTGGAGTTTGGTAAGAGGGTGATGGTGCTTGGTAGTTCGAAGTTGTTTGATATGTGAGTGGAGGTATTGGGTAAATTTGGTATTTAGTAGGAGATTTGGTTCTCTGTGCGACTATTATGGCTCCTACGTCCTTTTTCTTAGACACACTACAGACTGCAAGGCCTTATTTGTAGCTTGTAAGGCTTCGAAGTTTGTAACCATACCGCTTTTGATGCCCTCTTCAATTCTTTCACCCAGCTTGATAATGTCAGAAAATTTATGGCTCTCAATCAACATTAGTCGCTCATAATACTGCGGGTCTTGATCCCGAAAAAAGAATTTGTTCATCTGTTCCTCCTCTGACATTAGCAGCTTCAGACCTCCAACGAGTAGCATACTCGCGAAATGTTTCTGTAGGCTTTTTCTTTAGATTCTGAATATAAAACATATCCGGCGCATTCTCGGTGTTGAACCTGAACCTGTCCATAAAATCGGACGCCATGCTTACCCAGC
Source organism: Nicotiana sylvestris (assembly GCF_000393655.2). Classification (NCBI taxonomy): domain Eukaryota; kingdom Viridiplantae; phylum Streptophyta; class Magnoliopsida; order Solanales; family Solanaceae; genus Nicotiana; species Nicotiana sylvestris. The sequence goes on along the minus strand of NC_091063.1, from coordinate 37,127,555 downwards.
TTGACAATTTCTTTGGATCTTGGCTAATGTACCAAGATAGAGCATCTCCTTTCAGACTCCTCATAAAAAGCTTCATGCGGATTCTCTCGTCTTTCCCTACTCCAACCAGCTTGTCACAGTATGTTCTCAAATGGACACTTGGATCCCCTGTACCATCAAACATCTCGAACTTAGGAGGTTTGTACCCCTCGGGAAGTTCGACATCGGGCTGTATGCAAAGATCTTCGTAGCTCAGCCCTTCAATTCCCTTGCTTCCTTCAACGCCTTGAATTCGGCTAGTCAATTTCTTAAGTTCCTCAGCCAGGTTCCTGACGAGAGAGTCTTTATCATTAGACTCGGGTGTGTTTGAGATGGGTTGGGTGAAATATGACATAGTCTCCACATAGATGGGGTGTTATGATGGGTGTGGAAGTGGTTATTTATGGAGTTTTGGGGTTCTGGGATGAGCAGCAGAGTATTGTTTGAAGTACGACATGTGTTGCAATGGTGGTGAGGAGCGGGATGGTTTTGTTGCTTTAGGATATTTTGTGGAGCTATAGGGTTCTGAGCATTTGGGAAATTGATATCTGGAGTGGTGAGGGAAAATGACAGATTTGCTAGATTCCGAACCTGATCAAGTTCTTCCTGGAATTTCAGCAGCTTTTTTTCCAGTTGGGATGCATTTTCTTTGGAAACCTGAGTAGCGTGACCATGGGTGATTTCTACCCGTTCAGTTGAGTTTTCCTTTCTGGCGTTGTTCAAATCTTCCATCTTCCCTTTGTTCTTGTTTTTGACAGGACTAAGAGGAGGAGTGGGTGGATGGCCCCTGGATCTCGTGTAATAAGATGATGTTGCCAGAGTGCACGAACTAACCTTTGGGGAGGGGAAATAATAAACAAAAAATAAAAACAAAGAGGTAACAAGTTAGTGAGGATTATAAAAAATGTTGTGATATTTAAACACATAGTGCAGAATGTAAACCGTGTCCTAACTTGAGAACCTCTTTGTGCCCGAGGTAGGCCTGGCGACAAGTTGATTTGGAGAACTTAGAATGCTAAATGCATTATTTTATTGATAAAAAGTAGACGAATCCCAAATCGACACTAAATAACTGGAAATAAAAGTCACTAGTGGCCATTGGCCTTATTACATTTCATTAAACAAAAAGAAAACTTCTATCTATTTGGTCCCAGAAGGACCTTCCCCAAACTCGGCATCCTTGGCTCCGTCGAACAGCTTTCCCAGCTCGCGAAGTCCCAGCAATAGGTAGGCTTAGGCTAGATGTCTGCCTTCGTTTCCTTCAGCACTTTGGCAATCCTTGACTCTCTTAAGAAACTTCCTTTTCTAGCTCTACTATGCAGCGCTCCAAGTATCCCAGTCACTTGTTGGCACTGACAGTCATGTCCTTCCACTCCTCAATCAGCTTTTGGTTGGCTTCTTGTATCTCACGGTGCTCGCTTTCGCACTCCCGGATCCTCTTGCACAGTTGATTGTATTTAACATGTGCCCCGACCCTCTCATCTACGATCTTGTGACCCCTAGCAAACTCTGGTTGACCCAGACCATCGTGATTATCTTCCAATCAGCTTGAATGGTAGGGAGCGCAACCAGCATGGTATTTGTCTCGATGGTATCTCTCCCCATGACGATCTTGCAGTGCCACATATGCTGAGCTTGACACTTATAAGGACTGTCATCAGCCTGGAAGTCAGTCCGAAAATGATTCATTTTGTCGACCCTGGGTATAACCTGCTTCCTACCAGCTTGCCTCATAACCCGGAGAGGGATGTAAGGGTATGTTCCTCTTAGATCGATCAATATCAGAAATGGTGCATCCCTGGATCGGGCGATGAATTCCTCGGTAGGGAACCACTCAAACATCCATTGTACTTGATGTCATACCTCCTTTTTCACCTACACCCCGAGGAGGGTATAATAAAGGGAGTTTTTTCCAATTTAAGTGACAATCAAAATGGGATTATTTTAATTAAAATTCAGAGTCGTCACTTGGGATAATTAATGGTGTCCCAAGTCACCGGTTCAAATCCCGAATCGAGGAAAAAATTGACTCTGTATTATAGTCTGCAAACACAGAAATCCGGGTAAGGAATTCTGTTAACCCGGGAGAAAGTGTTAGGCATTCCCGAGTTCTATGATTCTAGCACGGTCGCTCAACTATTATAATTGGCCTATTATCTGATTTTAGTACATGTTTAAACCTATGTGCAAATTTTAACTTAAACCGCTTTTCTTTATTTAATTTTTTAAGAAAAATTCAACGTCATCTAAAACACGTCTTGAACCCCGTCACATAAATGCACCCGCGGTCCGTGACGTATTTTATCCAACATTGTTGAGATTTAGATTTGGGTCACATAAATGCGCACCCGAGTTTAGGAAGATAAATTATTAAAATAACGCGCCTAAAGCAACTACGCACTTTTAAATTTGCGAGGGCCATGGAAAATTCAACTAATGGCACGCCTCGATTTCTAAAGGGTTAAAATTAGTTATATGCGGGCTATGGATTATGAACAAAATATATTGTGGAAAACCATCTTCACTAGGAGAACTATTGTGGATACATCTGCGGTACATTACTGCTAAAGTAAACATTTGCTCCAATATGTGCAGAAAACAAGCATATCAAAATTGTTTGACATAGGTTCAGGTGAAACCAAAATAGAAGAGATCAAAAGATATTAAATTCTTTATTGACAAAATATCGTGAGAATATTCATAGGATTTAATAATATGAAACATGGCCATTTCACAAGTAGATATACGATACAACACATCATTCAGGCATCTTTAAAGTTAACCGCTAATATAATAAATAAAGGCACTAATTTGACAACTACATACAACACATCGTTAAAGCACATCTAAAGGACACAATGATATAAATAGCAATACTTTTCAACTTTAGCTAACAATTTCCATAGCTTTTGTTGTTTACTTTCTAAATAATGAGTTTTAAATTCAAAGGGAAATCGTGTACTTCTTCAGCAACCTTCAAATAAATCAAAAGGCCTTCAACTTAAACTCAAGTTTCCAACTAACCAAAGATAATAAAATATTTTACTTCAAACAAATACAGGGATGCAAAATCGACAATAACCAAACTAGCTGAGAAGATCAACACTGATACAGTAATATTATCAAAGTGCTAGAAAATAGGAGCTGACCTTATCTTCCAAATTCAAACAAAACAACAACGACAAAGTCAAACAGGAACCGCAAGAAAAATCAAGACCTCGAACCGGAAACCTCAGAACTACGTTCTTCGACGACCTCGAAACTCACCAGAACAGTTTTGGAAGTGGACTATTTGGGGCGTTTTATGGGGTGTTTTTCAGGTGGAGAAGATGAACTCTCATGGCTCTTTCATGGTGGATGTTAAGCTCTAGATGTAGAATTTTTAGGAGGAAGAAGAGCCTCTTTTCGTTGGTTGTCCGTGTATATCCAGTGTATATCGAGAGTATCTCTAATGTATGTAGAATGTATACTGACTGTATATCTAGTGTATACCCCCTGTCTCCGTTAAGAAGAAGCCATCTTTTTTTCCTCTCTATCTTTTGAACTTCCCCCTCTTCTTTCTACAGCTCTCTAATCTCTAAATAGGCATTAAATTAGTGCATCTTCCATTACAAATTATACTTTTAACTTCTTTAATTATCCACTAGTTAGTGTTATTATTTAATTTTCGTAAGTGTTAGTTTTACCCTACCAATATAGAAGCTTCCTAATTAGTTAGGTAAGACTCTTTTTTCATTTTTTAAATAAAACCTAAATTAATTTCTATCCCCAAATTATCTTAGAAAATTAAATTAATTAACCCTAATAATTATTACAACTAATTAAAAACCAAATTAAAAGAAAATTGCCAAAATTTGAAAATTAAAGAGTAAAATATAACATGACTATTTTTAATGATCTTTTTCTATTTTTCAACAACAACTTACTTAATTAATCTAAAAATGTAAAATAAAATCCAAAATGCAGATGCAATATATATTTATTTATTTTGTATTTTTTCATAATCTGAAATACTACATAATGCATTTTAAAATAAGATAGAAATATTGCACAATACCAAAGCTAATCCTAATTAATTAAACTAAATATAAACTATTTTTGTGTTTTCGAAATTATATAAAGATAAAAATAAGGTACTATTTTTTTAAAATTATTTTTTATGAAAAGTACATAAACTAAAATACTTGTTTGTAATTTTTATTTTTCTTGTAAGAAAATAAAATAAAAGAGTTAAAATGAGTTGAAATAGCTATATTAGGCCTAAATTAAATATTTACACGCTAAAATATGAAAATATCTTGGGGAGGGTCAAAAACTACACGTCTACACTTGACCCTCAGTTAGATTATTGAATAACTCTACCCATCATTTGGCATCTTCTGGCTGGGCGAACATGTTGGGCATGTAATTCATTCGCTTCGGATGATGGAAAGCGATATGATCATCCCAGCCCCTTCACTGAATCTCTTATCGGTATTCACCCCGTTAGAGATGCTCCATCAGCCAGAGCTGAAGTAGTAAATTGAAGCCTTCGAAGTGTTTGGCTCCTCGTTGGCATTTCTCCAAGGCTCGGTATATTTCTACAATGATCATGGGTGTCACACCTCCTTTTTCCGCCCCCGCTGAGGGGCGTAGGAGTTTTTTTCAATTAAAGGACAATCGAAACGAGATTTATTTATTTATTTCAGAGTCGCCACTTGGGAGATTTAGGGTGTCCCAAGTCACCAATTTAATCCCGAATCGAGGAAAAAAATGACTCCATATTACAGTCTGCGTACCAGAAATCCAGATAAGGAATTCTGTTAACCCGGGAGAAGGTGTTAGGCATTCCCGAGTTCCGTGGTTCTATCACGGTCGCTCAACTATCATATTCGGCTTGATTATCTGATTTTATACAAATATGAACTTATGTGCAAATTTTATCTTTTACCGCTTTCATAATTATTATTATTATTTTTACAAGGAATTGCAACGTTGTGAAAATGTGTCTCGAACCACGTCACAATCAATGTACCCGTGATTAGAGACACATTTCGACTCCGTTGAGATTTGGATTTGGGTCACATAAATGTGCACCAGAGTTTAGGAAGATAACATTATTAAATACGCGCCTAAAGTGACTAGTGCATCATTTACTTTGGGTAGGGCCGCGGAATTCGCTAAACGGCCCATCCCGAAGTCTAAGCATTTAAAATAACCATCTATTGAGGGCCCCGTAATTTGTATCTTTATTTGGCAAGGCTCATCTCATTTTATTATTTAAAAGAGAACTACATTCCGCTATATTTATTTAAAGAGTTAATTCAAGGTTACTTAAAACATATTGCAACCCATGCTATATGTAATGCACTCGTGGTTCACGACAAATTCTATTTAACCCTGTTCCAAATTGGAGTCGGGTCACATGAAATGCACCCCGGTTCCTTTAATCTAATTACATATAAACAACAATATTGCCACAAATCACTAATTTGACGCTATTTATAAACTATCATTCTTTTTCTTCTTAATCAAGTTTAATGAAGTATAAGCTAATAATCTAACAACCTAACAATAAATGGCAAACAACTGACAATCAGTGATAAACAAAAATATAAAATTAACAACAGAACATAACATTAACAAACAGTGATAAACTAACATGACAATATAAACTTTAAAATATGACAAATATATTACTACTACTCAAATTTACCGAGACAAGACGTGAAAGCAAAGAACACACCGAGCCAACAAAAAGTAACATGAATACTCACGTTTAACAGCAATGTCGAGCTTCAACATCTCGAACTCGCCGAAAAAAATGGACAGCAACAACCTCGACGGAACTTATAACACGAACGACAACCTCAAGAGTGGTTTCATGGCTGCACTGGCTGGTCGTTTCTGGAGGTTTTGAGAGGAGGAGAGGCTGGTTTAGGTGGTCGTTTGGATTGAGGAAGGAGCAGCTATGGAGGGTCGTTTGGATGTGAGGAAGAAGTCAGACTGCTGATTCTTCGGACTGAAGGAGTAGTGTTGGCGACGAAGGAGAAGAAACGCAATAACAGCTGCTCGGCAACGCAGCAACAGCTGCTCGCTGGACTGGAGATGGTGAAGCAGCAGTGGTCGTGGTTTTCCGGTGGTGTTCGCTGATGAGTGACAGTGTGAGACGATGAGGCTGGACGCGAAGAAGCGACGGGGAGGCTGGTTATGGTCGCCGGGCTGTTTGGTTCACTGCTGGGCGCGAGGAAGCGACGAGCTACTGGTTTTTCCGGCGACGAAAGGGGTCGTTTGCTGGTTGTTACAGAGAGGTTTGGAGGCGGGGAAGACGATGGGGAAAGGACGTGAAGCAGCTACAATGACTGCTGCTCGACGCGACGGAAAACTGGTGGTTTGGGCGTGAAAGAAGAAGAAGCAATGGCCAATCTTTACGTTTTTTCTTTTCGTTTTCTTCAGTTCCAAAAATGAAGAAGAAGGTGAATAGTCCCTTCTTCAAATTTTTCCAAACTTTTTGTTTTTCCCCCTCCCTTTTCACGTTCTGTCCTTTTTCTTTTTCCAAATCTTGCTTTTTAAAGTTTCAAATCCCTTTTTCCTTCTCACGTTCTTTGTTACACTATTCCAAGAAATGGACCTCACGTGTGTAGGGGTCCAAGACTTGTGTCCCCCATGCGTGGTGGGGTTCCCCGTGTGTGGTGTTCCGTCCGTGTTCCCCACGCGTGTCCCCCATGTGTGGTGGGCTCGGATTATTATGGGCTATGTCCGAAAATTAGGCCTAAAAACGGGTAGTTTGAACCCAAATATTATTCTTTTGCCCGTACCCGAGAATAAGAACACGACGTTGTTCAACTAATCCTATGTAAGCAAAATAACTACCAAAATAAGACTGTCATTTAAAACAAAACTATTTTTTAATATATATTTTTTCAAGATTAAAATAGCTACAAAGCATAAATAAAACTATTTTTGTCATTTTCGTTTTTATATAAAGATAAAATATAAAGTACTATTTTTGTATTTTTCAAGATTAAAATGGCTACAAAACGTCAATAACTTTTTTTTGTACTTTTCGAAATTATACAATGATAAAAATATAAAGTACTTTTTTTTTGTATTTTTCAAGTTTAAAATGACTACAAAACATTAATAAAACTATATTTTTTTATAATTTTTCGAAATTATATAAAGTACAAAAATAAGGTACTATTTTTTTGTATTTTTTCAAGTTTGTGAGAAATACATAAGCTAAAATTTTTATATATATTTTTTGTAATTTTTCTTTTGCGACGAAATAAAGTAAAATAGTCAAAATAGCTATATTAGACCCAATTTAAATATTCACGCTAAAAATATGAAAATTCCCGGGGAGGGTCAAAAATCACACGTCTACAGCTGCCCTCTTTGACTGGAAACACGAAGAGTTTTCCGACAAAGAACGACTAGACATGTTTTTGACCCGACCATTATTTGGAGGGACTATACTAAGGAAAGGAAGGGAATGTGACCGAGGCCTGGTATCTGAGCTGCCTACATATCCTTGGTTATAAAGGAATCAGGCCACGTGTAGTTCGGAACTGAGAGAGATGGCAGAGTGTACCGAGGTGAAGAGTCGATCGAGGTGTCATTCCGTTGAGGTTCCAGTCCGCAGTCCTGCTGTTACAAAAAATGAAAAATGAAAAAAAAGACTAACTAAGCCTATCAGTTACTAGTTACAAGGATTCCTATCTATAAGTCTTCTGAAACTTGATCTTGAGTCTTGAATGGTGCTTCATACAGACTTTGGATTTGAATCTTGATACTTGCTAGTTGTAGGTGCTAGTTGTTGAGCAGACCACATCTGTTCTCCACTTCCGTACTTTGGATTCATTTTTTTTTCTTTTCTTGTTTTTGTTTTTGTGACTAGCTTCTGTTGATCATCTCAGACTGTTGACTCGCATTCTTGAGGCGAGCTTCTGCTATTTCTAACTTGGATTGGATGCTGGGGATTTTTGTTGTAACCTTTTGCCTTCCAGTGGGTTACTGCTTGATCTTGAAAGATATTCCTCTGTTCTACAGGCGGACTCCTGACTTCATCATCTTGAATTTAACAACCTCCGTTCTACAGGCGGGCTCCTGACTTCTTCAATCTTCGACATATAACAACCTCCGTTCTACAGGCGGTCTCCTGACTTCATCATTTTTCAACATATTGCAACCTCCGTTCTACAGGCGGGCTCCTGACTTCTTCATTTTTCAACATATAACAGCCTCCGTTATACAGGCGGGCTCCTGACTTCTTCATCTTGAACATATAACAACCTCCGTTCTACAGGCGGGCTCCTGACTTCTTCCTCTTCGACATACAACAACCTCCGTTATACAGGCGGGCTCCTAACTTCATCATTTTCAACATACAACAACCTCCGCTCTACAGGCGGGCTCCTGACTTCTTCATCTTCGACATACAACAACCTCCGTTCTACAGGCGGGCTCCTGACTTCATCATTTTGAACATATAACAACCTCCGTTCTACAGGAGGACTTTTGACTTCTTCCTCTTCGACATACAACAACCTCCGTTCTACAGGCGGGCTCCTGACTTCTTCATCTTGAACATATAACAACCTCCGTTCTACAGGCGGGCTCCTGACTTCTTCAACTTCTTAAAATTTAATTCAGCCTCCATTCTCCAGGCGGGCTCCTGACTTCAAAAAATAATTCAGCCTCCATTCTCCAGGCGGGCTCCTGACTTCAACAACTTCTTAAAAATAATTCAGCCTCCGTTCTCCAGGCGGGCTCCTGATTTCAACAACTTTTCTCTAAATAATTTAGCCTCCGCTCTCCAGGCGGGCTCCTGACTTCTTCAACTTATTAAAATTTAATTCAGCCTTCATTCTCCAGGCGGACTCCTGACTTCAACAACTTTTCTCAAAATAATTCAGCCTCCATTCTCCAGGTGGGCTCCTGACTTCAACAACTTTTTTTTTTCAAAAATTTATCACCTCCATTCTCCAGGCGGGCTCCTGACTTCAACAACGTTTTTTAAAAAATTTATCACCTCCATTCTCCAGGCGGGCTCCTGACTTCAACAACTTTTTTCAAAAATTTATCACCTCCATTCTCCAGGCGGGCACCTGACTTCAACAACTTTTTTTCAAAAATTTATCACCTCCATTCTCCGGGCGGGATCCTACAACCAAAACAAACAAAACAAACGAAATTTCCTAACCCAGTTTGCACTGGGAAGATTTGTGAGTTGTTAGCAAAATTGTAACCTACTTATACTACTGATGCAATGATGAGAGTAAACTAAAGACTAGACTAGGATGTGCATCTCCTACGAGTAAAACCAAAAAACTCTTGCTAGCAAATGTGTCTGCTAAAATAAAACCTCAATGACTCAAACTAGGAAGTGCGTCTTCTATGGTTGAATCGGAATGAACTAAACCAGGAAGTGCGTCTCCTAGGGGTGAAAACTTCAGTGACTAAAACTAGGAAGTGTGTCTCCCATGAATAAAATCTCAATTTAGGAAGTGCCTCCTAAAAGAAAAACTTGAAAGACCTTGATTAGGAAGTGCGTCTCCTACAGGTAAAACTTCAATAAACTAGACTAGGAAGTGCGTCTCCTATGGTCGAACTTAAAATGAATCAAACTAGGAAGTGCATCTCCTAAGGGTGAAATCTCAATTCCGGAAGTGCGTCTCCTGAAATAAAATACAACCTGAAAAAGCCAAACTAGGAAGTGTGTCTCCTATAAATGAACTATCAATTTTAGGAAGTGTGCCTCCAATGGGTAAAATCTCAATGACTCAAACTAGGAAATGCGTCTCCTACGAATGAAATCTTAAATGAACTAGACTAGAAAGTGCGTCTCCTAAAACAAAAATATAACCTGAACGACCCGGACTACGAAGTGCGTCTCCTAGGGGTAAAATAAACTTAGGAAGTGCATCTCCTATGGGTGGAATTTTAATGATTTCGAACTAGGAAGTGCGTCTCCTAATAATGAAAACTTAATTCAGGAAGTGTGTTTCCTATGCATGAAATTAAACTTAGGAAGTGTGTCTCCTAGGGGTAAAACTAAACTTAGGAAGTGCGTCTCCTATGGGCAAAACTAAACTTAGGAAGTGCGTCTCCTATTGGTAACACTAAACTTAGGAAGTGCGTCTCCTATTGGCAAAACTAAACATAGGAAGTGCGTCTCCTATTGGTAAAACTAAACTTAGGAAGTGCGTCTCCTATTGGTAAAACTAAACTTAGGAAGTGCGTCTCCTAGGGGTAAAACTAAACTTAGGAAGTGCGTCTCCTATGGGTGGAATTTTAATGATTTCGAACTAGGAAGTGCGTCTCCTACTAATGAAAACTTAATTCAGGAAGTGCGTTTCCTATGCTTGAAATTAAACTTAGGAAGTGCGTCTCATAGGGGTAAAACTAAACTTAGGAAGTGCGTCTCCTATGGGCGAAATTTTAATGATTTCGAACTAGGAAGTATGTCTCCTAATAATGAAAACTTAATTCAGGAAGTGCGTTTCCTATGCTTGAAATTAAACTTAGGAAGTGCGTCTCCTATTGGTATCACTAAACTTAGGAAGTGCGTCTCCTATTGGCAAAACTAAACTTAGGAAGTGCGTCTCCTATTGGTAAAACTAAACTTAGGAAGTGCGTCTCCTATTGGTAAAACTAAACTTAGGAAGTGCATCTCCTAGGGGTAAAATAAACTTAGGAAGTGCGTCTCCTATGGGTGGAATTTTAATGATTTCGAACTAGGAAGTGCGTCTCCTAATAATGAAAACTTAATTCAGGAAGTGAGTTTCCTATGCATGAAATTAAACTTAGGAAGTGCGTCTCCTAGGGGTAAAACTAAACTTAGGAAGTGCGTCTCCTATGGGCAAAACTAAACTTAGGAAATGTGTCTCCTATTGGTAACACTAAACTTAGGAAGTGCGTCTCCTATTGGCAAAACTAAACTTAGGAAGTGCGTCTCCTATTGGTAAAACTAAACTTAGGAAATGCGTCTCCTATTGGTAAAACTAAACTTAGGAAGTGCGTCTCCTAGGGGTAAAATTAAACTTAGGAAGTGCGTCTCCTATGGGTGGAAATTTAATGATTTCGAACTAGGAAGTGCGTCTCCTACTAATGAAAACTTAATTCAGGAAGTGCGTTTCCTAGGCATGAAATTAAACTTAGGAAGTGCGTCTCCTAGGGATAAAACTAAACATAGAAAGTGCGTCTCCTATGGGCAAAACTAAACTTAGGAAGTGCGTCTCCTATTGGTAACACTAAACTTAGGAAGTGCATCTCCTATTGGCAAAACTAAACTTAGGAAGTGCGTCTCATATTGGTAAAACTAAACTTAGGAAGTGCGTCTCCTATTGGTAAAACTAAACTTAGGAAGTGCGTCTCCTAGGGGTAAAACTAAACTTAGGAAGTGCGTCTCCTATGGGTGGAATTTTAATGATTTCGAACTAGGAAGTGCGTGTCCTACTAATGAAAACTTAATTCAGGAAGTGCATTTCCTATGCATGAAATTAAACTTAGGAAGTGCGTCTCCTAGGGGTAAAACTAAACTTAGGAAGTGCGTCTCCTATGGGCAAAACTAAACTTAGGAAGTGCGTCTCCTATTGGTAACACTAAACTTAGGAAGTGCGTCTCCTATTGGCAAAACTAAACTTAGGAAGTGCGTCTCCTATTGGTAAAACTAAACTTAGGAAGTGCGTCTCCTATTGGTAAAACTAAACTTAGTAAGTGCGTCTCCTATGAGTAAAACTAAACTTAGGAAGTGCGTCTCCTATGGGTAAAACTAAACTTAGGAAGTGCGTCTCCTATTGGTAAAACGAAACTTCGGAAGTGCGCCTCCTATTGGTAAAACTAAACTTAGGAAGTGCGTCTCCTATTGGTAAAACGAAACTTAGGAAGTGCGTCTCCTATTGGAAAAACTAAACTTAGGAAGTGCGTCTCCTATTGGTAAAACGAAACTTAGGAAGTGCGTCTCCTATTGGTAAAACTAAACTTAGGAAGTGCGTCTCCTATGGGTAAAACTAAACTTAGGAAGTGCGTCTCCTATTGATAAAACTAAACTTAGGAAGTGCGTCTCCTATGCGTAAACTATTTCCTTAAGAACTTGTGTTGTCTTCCCTCGTAACTGCTGGGGATAACACTGCTGGGGATTATTTACTTACCTATTGGGGGATAAAATGTTATCCGCTGGGGATAACGCTGTCAAGGATAACACTGTTGGGGGGTTTTCATTCCTTCAAAAATTGGTGCTCCACTCTTCTGAAGCCTGCTGGGAGCGACACTGGCCCTTTGACTTTCCGAACACAAGTTTCAATCTTTTTGTTCTGTCCGCTGGGGATACAACTTCCTTTATTAAAACTTGGGGATAACACTGGTTCAAAGATCAGCTCCCTTGAGACTGGTGTTATCTTTTTTCTTCCCCAAATGGGTACCTGCCTTCAAGAAAATTTTCACAATGAAAAAATTTTCTGCCCCGGTTTGATGATCTTCTTTATGGCCTGTCTTTCCGCCATCAATAACATTCATTTTCCTTGTTTCAAATCAAAGAAAAAATTGTTAGTTTAAAAACATGGTGAGCGGTCATGTCATTCCTGCTGGGGATGGTTTCCTCTTTCTCCTTTCCCCGCTTTGTGTTCCATTATGCTATCAAAACTTGCTGGGGATGATATTAATTGCTGACACTGGCCCATCCCTTTTATCAATCTCATCTTGATGGGGATACCCTTCTTGACACGGGCTTTGTGCCTGTTCCTTCTTGACTTATACCACTTGGGTGTACTAGTCAGATCTCGTCTTGCATAATTGGAAAGCTGATGGCAAATTTTGAAGTCATTTCTCACTTGTTTTGACCAAACAGACTCTATCGGGGAATTTTCTATTAAAGATGAAAGACAAAAAGGGACGGAATAAAAGACAAAAAGAAAGAGATGACTCTCTAACAAGAGAAACTATAAGTAAAACCTATCAAACACGGATACCGACTCTAACGGTCATGACATGCACATGTGGCCTATCCTCCGTCGTCAAATCGCCTTTCACCCTTTCTGTCTGATGATTTTCATCTGATTCTCAATCCTTATTCGACTAGTAGTGCCCCGGAGGGTTTTCACTATCAAGCCTCTCTCATTTCGGTTTTTCTCTCAGCTTTCTTCGCCTTATGGTGCTTGTGAAGGTTTTCACCGATAAGACTCTCTCATTTTTCTTTCTCAGCTGGGGATTGGAGTGTTACCGATAAGATTCTCTCTACTATGGATTCCTTTGGCTATCCACTCCTTCAACTCATGATCCTCATTCCGTAGGGGATCAATGTCTTTTATGCATGGGGATCAGAGTCTCTTCTACATGGAGATCAGAGTGTTATGTTCTGATAAAACTCTCTCATTTGTCTGACTTGGAAACTTTTGAAGACTGATCAGAAGGTCTTTCTTTGGACCGTAGTGTGGGATTTTGGATAGGGCTAGAAAGAAAAGGGTATTAAAGGCTCAAAAACAAATCAGTTTGGGGTTCAAAATTACAACCTTCGGAATCATATTTGTTTACAACAAGCGCAACTCTTGCCTCAGTTTCTTGCTTGGGAATATTTTAATTTTTTGTTATACTATGACCGAGCTGCGAAGCGCCTACGTATCCTCTTTGAGGAATCAGGTCAAACGTAGTTCCCACTGATTCTTTTTTCTTGTGACTCATTTCTTATCTTCCTTTTATTTTTATTTTTCTTTTCCTTTTCCTTTTCTCTTTTGCTTATTTTTTCTTGTTGTTTTTTTTTTCTTTTTGTTTTTTGTTGTTTTCTCCTTTTCTTTTCTTTTTCTTTTTCTTATCTTTTATGTTTGTGTTTCTACTCTTTGCTACTGATTCCGAAAGAGGAGTATGAAAGAAAATAAATAAGGCTCAAAAGGGCTAACAAAGGATAAAGTGTTTAGATAGCAGAACAAAATGCCTCCGTCATTCCAATATTCAAAACATGCCAAGTGCAAACAACACAATTAAACAAAGATTTGTAGCCTCTTCTGATGGTGCTGGACTTGACAATTATACTCACACATTTGCTTTTTCATTTGTCATCTCTAGAGCACCGTTGGGCAACACTCTCACTCGCATTATCATGAACAACCCTCATGTCAATTTGGCAAACCTTGCATTTAACGGTTTTCTTTATGTTTTACTTGCCCCATTTCCACATGACTCGGGCTCCAAATAATCTCAAACCGTTCTTATTTCCTTTAAACGCTTCGATCATCTCCCAATGGTTTAATGATCAGCTTTTAAGATTGGGCCAAAATTGTGTGCGCATGTCATGTCACTAGAATCGGTGTTTGAACAAAAGACACAACAAAAGGATAGAAGAACTAAACAAAGAAAATTACTGGAAAAGATAAAAGACCAAAATTTGCATTAGACTAATGGTGGAATGGTTCGAATAACAAAGTAAGCAAAACAAACCAAAGTACACCATGAAACAAACCTGGACCAACTAAATAAACCATTATGGCAAAAATGGAGGGACAAGAGGGTTTGACACAAGACAATATCTGGATTACAACCCTAAGAATAATCCAGACAACAGAAATGACAACAAAATAAACCATCAAAGATCCTCTCCGGCTGACCCAAAATGGAGTGTCTTTCTAACTACCAAGCACAACATTTTAGCCATTGAGCTCTATATCAACATTTCCAAGACCATCACCAACTTCAGTATCATCAACATCAGTCAAGAAGTTCTTAAGAGGATTCGCGTGCTCCCTGTCACCGTCATTGATCACAATTACCCCTTCCTGAATCATTCTTTCTATTTCCTTTTTCAAAGAACGACAGTCTTCAATGCTATGTCCTTGGACATTAGAGTGGTACATGCATCGTACAGCAGGATCAAATCCTTTTGCATATGGGTCTGGAGTATAGCCAAGGAGCGGCTCAATCAGGCCAGAAAGCTTTAACTTTTCAAACAAACTTGTATAGGACTCCCAATCGGCGTGAAACTATTTCTTTGCCTTTGTTCCCCTCCATGCCCCTGTTTTCTAGGGTCGTTGGGTGCTCAAAAACGTTGTGGAGGCAAAAATGCATTATGTGGTGCTGGCCCTCGCCATAGGGGGTAACCTGATGGTTGAACCTATGACCGACATTGTTCGGAGGATAATACTGAGGCGGATTATATGGAGCTCGGGGGCAGGTTTGGGCATGATGGGCTGAAAAAAGTGGCTTTGATGGTGGGTAGTAGGGTTGTGGAAGGTTGTATGGAGTATATGGATAATTTGGGTGACGGGGTCTGGGCTGGTAGTGAGGGGAAGGACCTCTGAATTTGGACCCAGTACCTGCTTCGACTGTTGCGACCTCGAGCGCACCTCCCGTGCCGCTCTGGATGGCCTGAGTGGTTGCTTTAATCGCCGAATAGCTCAGGATTTTGTTGGATCCGAGTCCCTTTTCGATCATACCGCCCATTTTTACTACTTCATTGAAAGATTTACCAACTGACGTCACTAGGTGACCAAAGTAAGTTGGCTCCAAAGTTTGTAAGAAGTAGTCCACCATTTCACCTTCCCTCATTGGTGGATCGACTCTTGCTGCTTGTTCTCTCCAATGGAATCTGAATTCCCTAAAGCTCTCTCCAGGCTTTTTCTCAAGTTTCAACAGTGTGAGACTGTCCGGGACGATCTCAAGGTTATACTGGAAGTGACCCGCAAATGCTTGTGCTAGATCGTCCAAGGTATACCACCTGCTAGGATCCTGCCTTGTGTACCATTCAAGTGCGGACCCGCTTAAACTTTGACCGAAATAAGCTATCAGAAGCTCATCCTTTCCACCTGCTCCTCTCATCTTACTACAGAAACCTCGCAGATGTGTCGTGGGATCACCATGCCCCTCGTATAGATCAAATTTGGGCATCTTAAAACCTGTCGGCAATTGCACATCAGGGAAAGGGAACAGATCTTTGTAGGCCACACTAACCTGGCTGCCCAATCCATGTATACTCCGGAAAGATTGCTCCCGGCTTTTCATTTTACTAAGCACTTCATCCTGCTCCGGATTCTTAGTCGGCCTCTCAGTTTCTGCTGGGAGTTGGAGATGAGGGGTGTAAGTGTATGGTTCGGGTGCTTTAAAGGTTGGTTCAGGAGGATAATACTGGTTATCATGAGCCTGAAACAACGGCTCGCTGGAGGATCTTTGCAGTGTGGCTGGTAGAGGTGCCCCGAAGACGGGGACGATTGGCGGAGGAGGGTTTTGTTTGGGTGGTGGAGCTTGGGGATTATAGGAAGTTTCCCCTTGGTAGTGTTGGTCCATGGGGAAGCTTGTTGAAGGGCCGGGTGAAGGGTATTCTGGTGTGTGTCCCGGTGGGGAAATAGGAGTGACGAATGGTTCGGGCCCCTTTTGCACCTTAGCCATGGCTAGCTGCATTTCATGCATTTCCAATCTCATTTTTTCTATATTGGACATCGCCTCCTTCAGCATCTGATGTGCCGTCCTTTTCGACTCAACACTATTTTCTGAGCCAGTCATGCTTTCTGGTATAATCCCTTTTGATCTTGTTTGATAATGGTATGGTGCCAGTATGCTTTAACAACTAACTGTTTGGAATTGGACAAAAAACAAACTTGTTAGCGTTAGAGTTTTAACAGATATTGCAATTGCATGTTGGGGGATGCAATATTCTTAGGCAGTTAACCATTTCTAACATGTTTTTGCTCCTACCGCGTGCATCCTCCCGGCTGGTTTTTATTTGTGCCTTTTTCAAGTGTTTCAGAAACCCTCCATTCCACTTTTTCCCTTCTTATTTATTCACTTTCTTTTTTTTATTATTATTATTATTTATTGTTGTGGTCGAATCTTATGGAGATTGCCTACGTATCATGACCCCGCATGAATCAGACCTTGCGTAGTTCTATAAAAGATAAACAATACTAAACATTTTTTCAATTTTCATATTAAAACAAACTGGGTTTCAAAGGTTTGAAGATGACCTACAAACTCGAAAATCAAACAACCCACATATTCTAATCAAAAGATTTACAAACGGCCAGCTCCCTTTCTCCGTTTGACAAATGCAACCAACGGTTATTTTTGCAAATGTGGCCCCTTCCCAATTTCACATGAATTTTGAGGCTGGGAGGATTATTTTATGACACTTTACAAACTTGTACATTCTTTTACGAAAATAACCTTTCGACAACTGAAAGATACTCTAAGGCTATTTTGGCAAGAACGGTTTAAGACACTGCCGAAGCTGGCTCGACTTATTTTGACTAAAAATCCAAACGGTATTCACCTGACCGCTGACTCTTTGTTTTTTTTCTTTTCAAATTACAATGAAAACCTGGTGTTGCAAACACGGCCCTTCATCGCCTCGGGGGCGAAGATTTTTAAGGCTGTGTGGGTCAACTGGACAAAAAATACTAAACAAGACCCAAAGGTGACTGTTTATGCAAAGTCAACCCTCCGGCGTCCCTTTCGGGAACATTCGGCTATGTTTTGACAAAACAGCATCACCTGACTTATTTATGACTCTTTTTATCGTTTTTCAAATTAGAAAACTCAATATTGCAAACACGACATTTCAACGTCTCGGGGACGAAGATTTTTAAGGCTGTATGGGTCAACTGGACCAAATCTTAAAAAATGACCCAAATGTGGCTATTTATGCAAAGTCAGCCTTCCGGCGTCCCTTTCGGGAACATTCGGCTATGTCTTGATAAAACAGCGTCACCCGACTTCTTTATGACAAAATTAAAATTTGACATATTTTTTTGGCTATTTTTTAGCAAAAGGGGAGGTTGGACACCACCCGACTTATTTATGACAAAATTAAAATTTTGACACGTTTTTTATTTATTTATTGGTTTTTGGCTATTTTAGCAGGGGGGGGGGTTGGACCCGATGAGGGTTGCCTACGTATCTCACATCCGATGAGAATCAAACCCGCGTAGTTCGGGCAAATAAACTATTTTTGAGAAGACCCTTTTCCATTTTCTATTTTTTTTCCACAACAAACAAACAAACTATTATTTTTCATTCATAATAAACAAACAAACTAACGTAAAACATAAAACATTCCTTCTTCTTTTTTTTTTTTCAAAATTTCGACAGAGTTTCGACACTACTTGGACATTGGTTTTTTTTTCTAAAAATAAGTAGTTATATCTCTACACTGTTATTTTCTCCTCTTTTTCACGATTTTCTAATTTGTGGAAAATAATGACAACATATAAAAAAAATTTGAATTTTCAATGCTCCTTTTTTATTTATTATTATTTTTGTTATTATTTTCAAAAATGTGGCATGGGGGGACATAGGGAATTGCAAGACTTCTTGGATTCCACAAATGTTCCCCATGTGCTTTTCCCAAAAATGAAGCGTGGGGGACATAGGGAATTCCAAGACTTTTTGGATTCCACAAATGGTCCCCATGTGTTTTTCCCAAAAATGAAGCATATGGGACATATGGGATTCCAAGACTTCTTGGATTCCACAAATGTTCTCCATGTGTTTTTCCCAAAAATGAAGTGTGGCGGACATATGGAATACCAAGGCTTCTTGAATTCCACAAATGTTCCCCATGTGCTTAATTAACATAATATCATGCTTATCTAAAAAATCGTGCAACTTTCTTATTTAACGTGATCAGCATGATAAGGAGTGCAATTTGTCCTCAACTATCATTGGTCCGCCAAATGACCATTTTACCCTTGAATAAATACAACATGTAGCACATAGGATGCCTTAAGATGGTCTATTATTTTCAGGTTTCTTGTCCTAGACGGACCCAACCCCTGTGTTGAGTCCCCTAAGTCAAATGCACATGATGCAAATAAACGTTCCTACTAGGGATCCGGCATGAAGCTGAGTTATTCTAGGTTCAAAACCTGGGTATGTGTTCTAGACAGTGTACCCGAGCGGACAACTCGAATTGAGGAGGGGGCTACGTACCGGGGACCCGCGGGATCGTCCGGCTTTGTAACTTGTCCGGCCTCTTTCTTATTTCAGGTATTGACACTAACAGAAAAGGGAGTCTCGACCAGCAAGCACATCCCCGAAGATGAGAAGAGAAGGGTTTCGGCACAGTTTATATACAGTTCACGCAATATCAAAGCGGTAAGAGTAGCATTTAGCACATTAGGCTCAACAGGTAAAAATCAGATAATAGACAATGCCAAATACAACAATTTATCTAAGCTCGAATTCTGAACCCTGAACCAGTGGTTCTGGGTTTTGTAGGTCCCCAGTGGAGTCGCTAGAGCTGTCACACCTCCTTTTTCCGCCCCCGCTGAGGGGCGTAGGAGTTTTTTCCAATTAAAGGACAATCGAAACGGGATTTATTTATTTATTTCAGAGTCACCACTTGGGAGATTTAGGGTGTCCCAAGTCACCAATTTAATCCTGAATCGAGGAAAAGAATGACTCCATATTACAGTCTGCGTACCAGAAATCCGGATAAGGAATTCTGTTAACCCGGGAGAAGGTGTTAGGCATTCCCGAGTTCCGTGGTTCTAGCACGATCGCTCAACTGTCATATTCGGCTTGATTATCTGATTTTATACAAATATGAACTTATGTGCAAATTTTATCTTTTACCGCTTTCATAATTATTATTATTATTTTTACAAGGAATTGCAACGTTGTGAAAATGTATCTCGAACCACGTCACAATCAATATACCCGTGATTAGAGACACATTTCGACTCCGTTGAGATTTGGATTTGGGTCACATAAATGTGCACCCGATTTTAGGAAGATAACATTATTAAATACGCGCCTAAAGTGACTAGCGCATCATTTATTTTGGGTAAGGCCGCGGAATTCGCTAAACGGCCCATCCCGAAGTCTAAGCATTTAAAATAACCATCTATTGAGGGCCCCGCAATTTGTATCTTTATTTGGCGAGCCTCATATCATTTTATTATTTAAAAGAGAACTACATTCCGCTATATTTATTTAAAGAGTTAATTCAAGGTTACTTCAAACATATTGCAAGCCATGCTATATGTAATGCACTCGTGGTTCACGACAAATTCTATTTAACCCTGTTCCAAATTGGAGCCGGGTCACATGAAATGCACCCCGGTTCCTTTAATCTAATTACATATAAACAACAATATTGCCACAAATCACTAATTTGACGCTATTTATAAACTATCATTCTTTTTCTTTTTAATCTAGTTTAATGAAGCATAAGCTAATAATCTAACAACCTAACAATAAATGGCAAACAACTGACAATCAGTGATAAACAAAAATATAAAATTAACAACAGAACATAACATTAACAATCAGTGATAAACTAATATGACAATATAAACTTTAAAATATGACAAATATATTACTACTACTCAAATTTACCGAGACAAGACGTGAAAGCAAAGAACACACCGATCCAACAAAAAGACATGAATACTCACGCTTAACAGCAAAGTCGAGCTTCAACATCTCAAACTCGCCAAAAAAAATGGACAGCAACAACCTCGACGGAACTCATAACACGAACGGCAACCTCAAAAGTGGTTTCATGGCTGCACTGGCTGGTCGTTTCTGGAGGTTTTGAGACGAGGAGAGGCTGGTTTAGGTGGTCGTTTGGATTGAGGAAGGAGCAGCTATGGAGGGTCGTTTGGATGTGAGGAAGAAGTCAGACTGCTGGTTCTTCGGACTGAAGGAGTAGTGTTGGCGACGAAGGAGAAGAAATGCAGCAACAGCTGCTCGCTGGACTGGAGATGGTGAAGCAGGAGTGGTCGTGGTTTTCCGGTGGTGTTCGCTGATGAGTGATAGTGTGAGACGATGAGGCTGGACGCGAAGAAGCGACAGGGAGGCCGGTTATGGTCACCGGGCTGTTTGGTTCACTGCTGGGCGCGAGGAAGCGACGAGCTATTGGTTTTTCCGGCGACGAAAGGAGTCGTTTGCTGGTTGTTACAGAGAGGTTTGGAGGTGGGGAAGATGATGGGGAAAGGACGTGAAGCAGCTACAATGACTGCTGCTCGACGGGGTGGTCGACGCGACGGAAAATTGGTAGTTTGGACGTGAAAGAAGAAGAAGCAATGGCCAACATTTACGTTTTTTCTTTTCGTTTTCTTCAGTTCCAAAAATGAAGAAGAAGGTGAATAGTCCCTTCTTCAAATTTTTCCAAACTTTTTGTTTTTCCCCCTCCCTTTTCACGTTCTGTCCTTTTTCTTTTTCCAAATCTTGCTTTTTAAAGTTTCAAATCCCTTTTGCCTTCTCACGTTCTTTGTTACACTATTCCAAGAAATGGACCTCACGTGTGTAGGGGTCCAAGACTTGTGTCCACCATGCGTGGTGGGGTTCCCCGTATGTGGTGTTCCGTCCGTATTTCCCACGCGTATCCCTCATGTGTGGTGGGCTCGGATTATTATGGGCTAGGTCCAAAAATTAGGCCTAAAACGGGTAGTCTGAACCAAAATATTATTCTTTTGCCTGGACCCGAGAATAAGAACACGACGTTGTTCAACTAATCTTATATAAGCAAAATAACTACCAAAATAAGACTGTCATTTAAAACAAAACTATTTTTTAATATATATTTTTTCAAGATTAAAATAGGTACAAAGCATAAATAAAACTATTTTTGTCATTTTTCGTTTTTATATAAAGATAAAAATATAAAGTACTATTTTTGTATTTTTCAAGATTAAAATGGCTACAAAACGTCAATAACTTTTTTTTGTAATTTTCGAAATTATACAACGATAAAAATATAAAGTACTTTTTTTGTATTTTTCAAGTTTAAAATGACTACAAAACATTAATAAAACTATATTTTTTATAATTTTCGAAATTATATAAAGTACAAAAATAAGGTACTATTATTTTGTATTTTTTCAAGTTTGTGAGAAATATATAAGCTAAAATTTATATATTTTTTTTTTGTAATTTTTCTTTTGCGACGAAATAAAGTAAAATAGTCAAAATAGTTATATTAGACCCAATTTAAATATTCACGCTAAAAATGTGAAAATTTCCGGGGAGGGTCAAAAATCACACGTCTACAATGGGCACAATGCTGAAAGGTTTCCCACCAATTCCTTCCATTAGTGTTTTAGTTACCATAGCTAACCTGGTGTGGATCCTTGCTTTCTTCATTGGAAACACAATCATACCCAGGAAACAGAACATGAATACAATGACCCTTCGGTGAATATGCCCTAATGAGGTGATATCACACTCGTCCGGATAGGTACGGTAGGATTGTTGTGACCATACCTCTCGTACAAATAATCAAAAGGGATATAGGATTCTTTCAGACATGTCAGTTCTGGATTCTTCTTTAAACCCATCATTTTGAGGAAACCCCTACACTTGTGGTTCTCAGGCATTAACAAACCCGAATTTTCCCATGGTATACCGGCCAATCCTCCTATTTCTTCTAGCAAGGGTGTCATTTATTCTAGAAAGGGTGTCATTTCAATGTCCCCGAAGCGGAACACGGACCTCTCACAATCCCAGAATAAAGTAGCAGCTTCTATGACCTTATTGTTGGGTTGGATTTCCAGGAGGGAAGGTAGGTTGCCTAGATATTTCCGAACAAGGGTTTTATCACTGGAGTGGAGATCCTCCCACCAGCTTAGCAATTTTGGGTGGATGTTGGTGACCATGCCGAATCTGGGGACTTCGTGACTCATATTTCTACAAGACAAAAGGGTTAGGCATTTACCCCCGCCAGACTCGACTATTTAATATTAACAATTGGCATAAAACATTTAGTTCTCCAAATAAATGCACAGAACGTGGTAGTGTCCGTTTAGGTTTAGGGAAACCCAGTGGACTTTGGACAAGGCTATCTTAAAGAGTCATTATGCGGACAACATAACTGACTCGACTAAGTTTGACCATGATGCATGCATAGTTAAACAGAGTAAGGTTTCTATGGGGTTTTAGACTGGTACCCTTGAGTGGACAACTCAAGGGGGAAAGACACGGAACCATCGACTACACCGTTGATCGACTAGTTTTATCGCAAATATGCCTTTTCCGGATTTAGGGGTAATAATATCGGAAGAGCGCAACCACTCAATATAAGCGTTGCTATGGGATTTGTTCGGCATGAGTGGAATATGATGTTGAGCATGATTATGCAATAATTTAAAACATGTTTTCACGTATTTTCACGTTTAAGAAAGCACTAAATACAACAGTTTCATAATTTAAAGCAGTAGTAAAGGAAAGCAGTAAGGGAAAGAAACAAAAGATAAGTCAGTTTTGCAGTTGAAAAGGGAATTGAATGAACAAATAATTGCACGTAAAGAAGCATAAATTCACAATGATAGTCTGAAATGGTAAAAGCCTAAAAATCCCCAGCAGAGTCGTCATGCTGTCGCTCCCCTTTTTTTCTCGCGAAATCGGGTTTATAACATTTGGAGGGACAACTCTTTCCTTTTGGGAACTGGGTTTGCATTTGAAAAGTCGCCACCTAATGATTAAGGTGCATTAAGACACCAATGGGGTTTGATTTGAATAACTAGAGATAGGGTAAGGGCTTGAAATTATTCTAAGGGGAAGGTGTTAGGCCCCCCTCAGAATCCACTAGTGTGGTTACCGACCAGACAGTTATTGTGAATTCGGGTGCAATTAACATATAAGCAAAGAAGGCTCAAATAAGAGGGGATTTCAATACATAATGGTTTGAAAGTAAACAAATTTGAAAGAACGATCAAAGAGCTGATTTTTAAATAAAGAGTTACAATGCTAAAAAACAATAAAGAATAAAGGGGGGTCCTAAGTTTATTAAAAATATGGATCACACCACACAATGTCCGATAATCACTCCTCAATGAGGGGCTACACGTGACATTATCGCATGGTCATCATATCCATATCTACCCTTCCCACCCCGTTAAGGTATTAAAGCGCGGATTGGTCTCGATTACTTATTGCATGTTATTACCCATCCCATTCCTATCAGTCCCGGAGGCACTTAGGACTACTAATCCTAAAAGGGAGGGATATTAGGCTTATTTGAAGTTTCAAAGGTAAAAACTCTAAGATGACATACAAAAAACACATACTGCATATTAAAAGGGAAACACATAAGCATATAGGCTCAAGTATACCTCCTCAAACAAAACACATAAAATAGCATGTCTTACACATACTGCTTCGGTTTGATTTAAAATACTGAAGATGAGGGAGACTAATTATTGAGGCAGACTAGTTTATTGCATAACTCAGATAAGAAGTCTGAATCAGGCTTGCCTGTTGGTTGTAGCGATTAACAAAGTGGATTCAATTTGCAGTTATTACTCTAAGGCTTGCCTAAATATTTAGGCGGGGTCCTATAGGCATGCTTGCTAAACCTTATTAAGCGAGGGAATTAGATTATTAAAAGAGGTTCAGAATGTTCAAAATTAAAAATTAAACCGGTTACAGGTTCTGCAGGTGATAGTATCTACTATTATTGATTTTAGTTCCTAGGAGCATGAAATCTAACATTCACAGTGAATAAAACGAATCAAATTTATTTAGAAACCCCTATAGGCATGATTTCTATATGTAGTGAACATGCTGAATTTAAAACACCCTATAGGCATCGTTTCTAGGTGAAGTTTTGAATATGCAGAATTAAAAAGTACCCTATAGGCATGTTTTCTAAATGAAGTTTGCATATGCAGAATTTAAAACACCCTATAGGCATGTTTTCTAAATGAAGTTTGCATATTCAGAATTTAAAATGTCCTATAGGCATATATTCTACCCTTGCATGCATATTACCCAACCCTTTTTATTAGCCAGCCCCAAATGTTTATTACAACTTATTACAAACTAGAATAATAAAATACATCAGAAAAGTACCAAAAAAGGTACAACCAAAGGACCCCGGGCATTGCTCTCACCCAAGTTTCATAACCAGAATATGGACAAGTGCATTGTGGAAGTGTTAGCCCTCATGTGTCCGAGTTTTGAGGGAGCTCATGGGTCCCAAGGCAAGGCTCACAAGAGCGGGGCAGAACTTAAGTCTAAGAGAGAATGGAAGTGCAGAAATAGAGCTTTACGAACTAAGGAAGGAAAGAGGTGTTGGGAAACAGTTACAGAGTTGATAATTTCATACAAAAGGGGTTTAGGGGTTGGGAATTTATTGCAAAGAGCCTATGTACTTAGGCAAGGGTCAGCTTTGGGCATACACATCGATAGAAGATGCTGGCATGCCTATAAGCCTACCAGAACACACAACATCAAAGAGACATAGAGGTTATGATCCCAGGGGATTAAATTCGAGTTATGGACAGCAATGTTCCATACTGCCATGCCTCAAACAAACCATAAGTATCAAACACATTGGGGTAGGGGTTTAGGGTTCATAATACATAGATTCAGAATAAGAAGAAAGAAATTATAGCATGCTAAAATAAAGTACTGGATTAAATACAAGCAGTAGGCAGACAAGAATGCAAGAACATTAAGTAACCATGTTGTTGTTGATGCTGAAAACTCAATTAGGACATACCAGTTCAAAGAAACAAAACGTAGTAAAGAAAGGTAGCAGGATTTTTGAAATATAGCTTTGGCTTTCAGCCAACTAAATAGGCCACAGTAGAAGTAGTGAATCAAGAGAGAATGTTTTGAGTGTAAGTGAGTTCAGAACTTAGAGTGTTCGTGTGTTTGTGCTAATGAAAGAGCAAAGTACTTATAGTTTGAAAACAGGTAGAAAATAAGGCAAGAATCATATTTTAGCAGTAATTATGAAACTATGTACTAATTAAAATCAAATCAGTATAAGTACTTCCTTTAATTAAGGAGTTAAATTTAAACGGTAATAGGCAGAAAACATTTAAGGAAAGAAATCAAATAGAGCATCATGTGCAGAATAGACAATTGGGGGTAGGTACATAGAGGTTCAATTAAGGGAACAACTAATGAAGAATCCTTGAAATACTCGGTTAATCCAAATAAGGTAAGAAGACAAAATAAAGTTGCAGAATATGGAGATAATCGAAAATTAGTATATAGTAAATCAGGGAATCAAGGATTTCGAAATCACTGATTTAAAGAGATAACATGGGTTCCCATGAGTAAGAAAATAAACCAAGTTAAAATAGGAGAATCGAAAGTCTAAGGAAAGTTTTCAAATCAAGCCCAAAAACAAGGAGCACAGAGTCAATCAAAGAGAGAACCATGAATCCTGTTTAAGCATATAAATAAAGTGCACAAAACATTAGGCATGTGAGGCTAAACTATGGCAAAGAGAAGCAGCATGCAATAACAACCACAAAGTCAGTAGACAATGAACTATCGAAACATGGTAGTCACATAGGTCAACTTCATTAGCTTAGTAATAGAGAAAAAAGAGAGTATCAGAAGCATGCAAAAGGGTCAAGTAAAAAAAAGCCCTTTCTGAAAAGTATAGTCTAGTTTCAATGATTGCAAGAAACCAAATCACATAAAGAAACAGATGCTGAAACAAAAAGGAATTTGAATCCAATCGAGCAACTTCAAACAGGTGAAACAGCTTTAGAAGCTCGAATAGGCCCCAAAGAAATTAGGGTTTTGAAACTTATCGGATTCATAGATGATGAACAAGTAAATCACACAGCAAATGGTCTCAAAACTCGAATGAACCCAAAATTTTAGGGTTTTTACCACCAATCGAGTCTAGAGATGAAAAATAAATAAATCGAACAAATACTAACAAAAATAGAATCAGAAACCTCGAAAGGAGTTAAGGCCCTTAACAAGCAAACTCAAGTAGAAGAATGGCATAAGGAAACACAGCAAAACGTGTCAAACAACTTAACAGAAAACCTAGTCGGAAAGGGTAAAGGTTTTGAAGGTAGAGTCTTAGAAGAAACTTTGAGGAAAAATGTTTAAAAATTTAGAGCAAACACAGATCTAAAATAGATCTAAAAGAAATCTGAAGAACCTTAAAAGTTAGAGTTTCAGAAGAACCCCAAATGGTGAGAAAGTCGAAGACCATTGATCTAACCAGGAGAGTCAAGAATCAGACTCGAATAGCCATAGTTGGCTAGGGGAAAATCAGAGATGACCGGAGAACGACCATAAACTGAAATCGACCCAGGTATGAACCAAGTTTTTTCACGATCTGGCGTTGAAACCATAATAGTCGAGCATGTAAAGGCCAAAGGAGGTGGATACAGGCCTCCAATGGTCTTGGAAGCCATGGATTTGGGAGGTTTTCGGGTGGTAGTTGAGGGCGGCGGCTAGGGTTTAAGAGGGGTTTGAGAGACGATTGAGAGAGAAGGGGGATTCAGAGGCGGCTGTAGGTAAGAAATGGTTAGGGTTTGGGGGTAGTTGGGAATTAATTTAGGAAATGGTTAATGTGAGCCGTTGATCTAGGCGATCAATGGCTGGGATTAAACGGGAATCCGGATTGGTTGTTTAAAAGGGTCATGGGTCGGTTTGAATGGGAATTAGGTCGGGGTAAAATTGGGTTTAAATTGAATTCAATTGGGGTCCGAATTGGGGCTATAATCGAAATGAAATTGGGCTAACATTTAAATAGCCACTTTTCCCTATTTGATTTATAAAAAATAGTAAAATAATTTGGAATTAAATGTACTAAAATGACTAATAGTATATAATTATCAAATTAAAATACTGGACTTAATTTTTATAAATATAAACATAATTAAATCCAAAAGAGCCTAATATTGCAATTATATGCAATTTAGCTTTAAAAAATTTGTAAAAATTATCTTAGCTATATTTTAGCATAAATATGAAAATCCAATAAATGAGTAACCAAAATGATAATTTTGGAAATAATTATTAGGTTTTTCTGGATAAAATAGGGCAATAAATTGATTTAAAAAAATCTTTAAAAATTAAGAAAAAATAATAAAATATTTGGACATGCTTATATATGAATACATATGCTATTTAAAAGTATTTTGCATGTTAAAAATATACAAGGAAAAATTGGGTATCAACACTAACGAGCATATTACTTCATACACTTGTGGAATCAAAGGAAATAACTTGAATGACGATGAAATTGAGTCAGTGTTATTGAAAAAGTTTGGGGAAACACTGTCAAAAGGAGCTATGATTTGGTATCACAACTTAGCCCCCAACTCTATTAACTCATTTGCTATGTTAGTAGATGCCTTCGTGAAAGCACACGCCGGGGCCATAAAGGTGGCCACGAGAAAATCGGACGTCTTCAAAATAAAATAAAGGAACGACGAGATGCTAAGGGAGTTCGTGTCCCGGTTTCAGATGGAATGAATGGAATTACCACCGGCCTCCGATGACTGGACAGTACAGGCCTTTATGCAGGGTCTGAATGAAAGGAGCTCGATCGCGTCTCGACAGTTGAAACAAGACCTGATCGAATATCCAGCTGTGACATGGTTCGATGTGCACAATCATTACCAGTCAAAAATTAGGGTCGAGGGCGACCAGTTGGGAGCCCCCTTGGGCTCAGTTCATCCTAACAGATTGACAGCCAAGCCCCTGAGGGACACAGATCGGGAATCAAGATTCAACAAAGAATGGTATCAGCCATATACCGATCGAAGGAACAGCGGACCGAGCCGTAATGCTTCTCTGAGTGATCGAAGAAACGACCGAGGTCAAAGTTCTTGGGGACTCATGAGTAAAAGCTGGTTCGATAAGAACACCGACCCCGCCGAGGCCCCTCGATTATCAGAGTACAACTTCAGTGTAAATGCATCAAGGATTGTCTCAGCTATTGGGAAAATCAAAGACACCAAGTGACCCAAGCCAATACAGACCGATCCTTCTCAAAGGAACCCGAACTTAATGTGTAAGTATCATGGCACACATGGTCATAGAACAGAAGATTGCAAACAGCTAAAGGAAGAAGTGGCTCGTTTGTTCAACGAGGGTCATCTTCGAGAATTCCTAGGTGATCGGGCTAAGAATCACTTCAGGGAGAGAGATGCAAGGAAAAACGAACAAGAAGAACCACAATATGTAATCCACATGATCATTGGCGGAGTCGATGTCCCTCAACGGCCTGTATTCAAGCAGACCAAAGTATCTATCACTAGAGAAAAATGGACTCGGAGCTATGTGCCCGAGGACGTCTTATCATTCTGTGACGAGGAAGCAGAAGGCATATCTCGGTCTCACAACGATGCCCTGGTAATCTCTATCCTTTTGAATATAATTCAAGTTAAACGTGTTTTAGTGAATCCAGGTAGCTGAGCAAACATAATCAGATCAAGGGTCGTGGAACAACTCGGCCTACAAGATCAGATCATACCTGCATCCCGGGTCCTGAATGGCTTCAACATGGCAAGCGAAACAACAAAGGGAGATATTATATTGCTAGTAAACGTAGCCGGGACAATACAAGATATGAAGTTCCATGAGGTATAACGCACTCATCGGGAGACTGTGGATACACAACATGAGGGCAGTGCCTTCAACTCTTCACCAGATGATGAAGTTCCCAACAGTGGAAGGAGTAAAAATAGTCTACAGGGAGCAACATGTTGCAAATGAGATGTCTGCAATCGAGGAAGTGGTGCCGACTCCAGAGCCTTAGACCTCAAAGAAATCGAGCATCGGAGATAAACAAATGGCCAAATAACAATCACCGCTTCTAGCCTCGATGGAATTGGAGCAACAGGTAATCGAAGACGAAGATGAGGATTTCCTTACTCCCCGAACCTTCGTCGTTCCCGAAGAATCCAA
Organism: Nicotiana sylvestris; assembly: GCF_000393655.2. NCBI lineage: Eukaryota > Viridiplantae > Streptophyta > Magnoliopsida > Solanales > Solanaceae > Nicotiana > Nicotiana sylvestris. The sequence goes on along the minus strand of NC_091063.1, from coordinate 37,097,954 downwards.
TACAACCAAATCAACTATTGAGGAGCTGGAGCAGGTCATTTTGATCAAATACATGCCCGAGAAAAAGGTATACCTGGGAACAGGATTGACCCCCGAACTCAGGAACAAACTCGTTCAATTTCTTATTGATAATATGGATTGCTTTGCTTGCTCCCATTTAGATATGACAGGGATTCCACCAGAAATCACCACGTATCGGCTAAGCACTGATCCCAGGTTCAAACCAATAAAGCAAAAAAGGCGGCCTCAGTCCGAGGTAAAGCATGCTTTCATAAAAGACGAGGTAACTAAACTTCTTAAAATAGGATCTATATGGGAGGTAAAGTACCCCGAGTGGTTAGCCAATGTAGTTGTAGTTCCTAAAAAAGGAAACAAACTTAGAATGTGTGTAGACTATAAGGACTTGAACAAAGAATGTCTAAAAGATTCTTTCCCACTGCCTAACATCGATCGTACGATCGATGCCACGGCTGGCCACGAGATTCTAACTTCTCTCGATGCCTACTCCGGGTACAATCAGATTCAGATGAACCCAGGGGACCAGGAAAAAACTTCGTTTATTACTAAATTTGGGACTTATTGTTACAATGTAATGCCATTTGGGCTAAAAAATGCAGGATCTACATACCAACGCCTAGTTAACAAAATATTTGAAGAAAAAATAGGTAAAACAATAGAAGTTTAAATTGATGATATGTTGGTTAAATCCTTGCCCGTAGAGGACCATTTGACTCATTTGCAGGAAACATTCAAAATCTTGAGAAAATATAACATGAAGCTTAACCCGGAGAAATGTGCCTTCGAAGTCGGCTCAGGTAAGTTCCTCAGCGTTATGGTGTCGAATCGGGGCATTGAAATTAACCCCGATAAGATCAAGCCCATTGAAGACATCACGATCATGGACAGTGTGAAGGCCATGTAAAGGTTGACATATCGAATAGATGCTTTGGGTCGATTCATTTCGTGGTCATCAGATCAGAGTCACCAGTTCTTTTCCTTGCTCAAAAAGAAAAAAGACTTCGCATGGACCCCTGAATATCAGCAGGACTTAGAATAATTAAAGCGATATCTGTCGAGCCCGCCTTTGCTTCACACCACGAAATTAGATGAAAAACTTTATCTATACTTGGCAGTGTCTGAGATAGCGGTAAGCGAGGTACTAGTTCGAGAAGAGAAAGGTACGCCATTTCCTGTTTATTACATAAGCCGAACTCTAGGAGATACTGAAACTAGGTACCCTCACTTAGAAAAATTAGCACTTTCATTGATAAGCGCATCTCGAAAGTTAAAACTATATTTTCAATGTCATCCTATATGTGTGTTTTGCATAAGCCCGAGCTATCGGGCCGATTGGCCAAATGGGCTGTCGAACTTAGCGGGTACGATATCGAATATCAACCCCCGAACGGCCATCGAGTCTCAAATCTTATCTGACTCCGTGGCCAATTTTACGCCAACCCTCATACTCGAAGTGGAGAAAGAATTCCTGCTAAGCTCGGGTACAATATCGGGGGTATGGACCCTTTTCACAAACGGTGCCTCAAATGTGAATGGGTCCGAGCTCAGCATTGTCTTAAAACCACCCACGGGTGATACCATTAGGCAATCTATCAAAACTCCAAGATTAACTAACAATGAGGCCGAGTATAAGGTCATGATTGCAAGTCTCGAGTTAGCTAAAAGCTTGGGAACAGAGGTCATCGAGGCCAAGTGCGATTCTCTATTGGTGGTAAACCAAGTACATAAAAGTTTTGAGGTTCGAGAAGATAGAATGCAACGGTACTTGGACAGCTACAAGTAACTTTTCACCGCTTCAAAGAGTGGACTCTGGATCATGTGCCTCGAGAACAAAATAGTGAGGTCGATGCACTTGCTAACTTGGGATCTTCTGTTACGACCCAACTTTACCTCCATTTGGGTATCGTGATGGCACTTAGTCTTAGGGACTAGGTAATCCTAACTCTTACTGAATATCAACCACAATAAGAATAGTCTAACAGATTCAACATAGAAATCTTTATGAAATATACATTTTCCCAAAACCGGTGGTACAAGTCATAAGCTCTATAGAGTTTCGCTACAACTTCTAAACACAACTGTATGGAAATAAGTACAACAGTGTGATTGCAAAATAGGAAGGTGACTCCGAAGCCTGCAAACGCCGCAGCAGGGTTACCTTAAGTCTCCTCGGCAAGAATCCGCACAACTATTAACAAACAAAACCTGGATCTGCACAAAAAAATATGCAAAAGTGTAGTATGAGCACACCACAGCGGTGCCAAGTAAGTATCAAGACTAACCTCGGTGGAGTAATGACGAGGAACCGTCAAGATACCCACTGGTCTAATAAGCAGAACAAGTGTAAGTATAGAAACAATGGAATATAATATCTATATAAAGACTACGTGATATGGATAATAACCCAATAATTGCAATAAGGGAAGAAAACAACGAGTAACCGCAGAACACCATAATAAGAACATAGAAAAGTGAACGGAAATGCAACCCAATCCGAAATCACAAATACAACAAAGACAAGTCATAACTCAGCAACTACGACAATTTTCTTTTTTCACATTCGGTCTTAGCTAGCAAACTTCAATTAATTAGTCAAATCCTTCAAGTGACAAAAATATTTCGAAATATACTTCGTTCAAATAAATATTTTTCCAAAAATAGTTCTTTCAAAGTAAATACCTTTCGAATATAATCTTCTCAAATAAATAACCTTCGAATATAAGTCACCCTGTGACACCTCATCTCATAATCATACAGTACGGGTCTCAATACCTGAACCCTAACACTTGGCATCTTGTGCTCTCATCACACCACATAATCACACTGACAACTCACGTGCCAAATAGAGCCATTCTCACATGGAAGACAAATAAACAAGGGTGTGCGTCTATACTTGACAATACCAAGAAGCCTCCTATCCGATTAGGGTGCTTAGCCACGTGTATGCTTGTGCAAGTGTCCTAACATAGTTCATACTAGCTAGTAAGTATAAGGAATAAAACAGACATCACATATAATGTTTACACAGGGATAGGATCAATGAAAACAATAGCTCAGAACACAGTGATTTTAACAGGGGATCTCCCAGGATATCGTCCCGTAGTCCAAATCATAAATATGTAGAGGAATCTCCCAGAATACTGATCCGTAATCCCAAAGTAAATATCCAGCACAGGGGGATCTCCCGGGATATCGTCTCGTAGTCCCAATTATAAATGTATAGGGGGGTCTCCCGGAATACCGTTCCGTAGTCCCAAAGTAAACATGCATGGGGATCTCCCTGAATACCGTTTCGTAGTCCCAAAGTAAATACGTAGCGCAACCAACAGAAATAACAGTTACAGCACAACAGAAAGATCGTACATCACCATAATACGTATAACAACAACAATGACTATAATACAAGGTAAGACAAGTAAATCAACTCAAGGGCTGTAAATCACAAGGAAACGGTAGAACCAGCTCACAGGGAATAACCACAGAAAAGAATGCTGGCATAAAGGGAATAGTTCAACAACGGGAAAACTAACATGTAGCAACTATCCCACAATATACAAGTCAATAACAAGGAAATCAACACGAGTCAAGTAGTCCCAATTAAAGGCAAGTCAACAAGGATATAGGTTATCTAAACTCCTTTTAAGGTGGGACACTTTTCGAGGATATTCGACAATTTAATTAAGGAAAGATGATCTTAGCTTCACTTAAGACTAAACAATTTCAGGAGGGATACTAATAATTCTCAAATAAGACAAGCGGCTATGAAAAGATAGCATGACAATAGGAGAGGCAAAATTCTTCAATTAAATAAAATAGGAGTCAATTAGGCAATAAGAGTGAACCATGAAGCAATTAATTCCAATTAAGTATGTAGAGGTGAAACTAGTAAACAGGAAACCCAGTCATGTTAAGAACACATTCATACACAGTGAATATAAAGACCTAAGAACCCCAAAGTCTAATTTTCCATAAATACGTCCGAGCACGCACTCGTCACCTCACGTACACGAACTACAACCAACATAAAAGACTCGAATCCTAAGGGGAAGTCCCCCACACAAGGTTAGGCAAGATACTTACCTCAATCCGGCCAATTCAATACTCAATTTAGCTTTTTCTTTACCAATTCATCAACGCTCGGCTCAATCTAGCCAAAAACGAATTAAATACATCAAACAATGCAAGAGAAATAATTTCAATTAACAAAGCTATGATTCTTATAAAATTTGCAAAAAGTCAATAAAAGTCAACTCCCCAGGTCCGTACATCGGAACTCAGCAAAATTTACAAAAACCGAATACCCATTCCGATATGAGTTCACCCATACAAAAATTATCAGATTACGATACCATTTGGTCCTTCAAATCATCAATTTATATTTTTGAAAGACTTTACAAATTTTTCCCAAATTCTATCCCAAATCACGAATAAAATGATGAATTCAATGATATACTCATGAATATTAGCCAAAATCGAGATAGAATTACTTGCCCAGATAATTTCCTTGAAAAACTCCCGAAAATTCGCCTCAACCCGAAATCCCAAGGTCCAAGATGTAAAATAAAACCCTAACCCTAGTTTATATAGTGTACTCTCTTATCTCCACTACGCTGACCGCAAAAATCCAGGCGCGGCCACGAAATCCAACCCCCACGGTCGCGAAAAGTAGCGCTGTACGCGCTTTTGGTGGCTACAGTGATAGATTTAAGTATTTTGGCCATAACTTTCTCTACAGATGTCCAAATGATTATTTAAGGTCTACAAGTTACGTTTTTGAATCATTTAAAAACTCCTTGTAAATCAAAAGATATAGGCTTCTGAAGCTGGACCATTGAATTTGCAGATCTACCCTGGAGCGCCTCCGCGGCCAGATTTACGTTGTATGCACCCCCTACTCCGCCCTCAGCAAAATTTCATCGGCCTCAGCGAAATTCCTTCGCCCTCAATGAAAATTAAGCACCAGAACCATGCCTAAGTTTCGGTAATGCCTGGACTCGCTCAAAACTCACCCGAGGCCTACGAAACCTCAACCAAATATGCCATCAAGTCCTGAAATACCATACTAACTCAATCAAGCTCTCGAATCACCTCAAACAATAACAAAAATATGAATCACACCAATTCAAGATTAATGGACTTGAAACCTCAAACTTTTACAACCGATGTCGAAACATATCAAACCTCGTCCGAATAACCTCCAATTTGGCACACACATCACAAATAACATTACAAACCTACTCCAACTCCCGGAATTTTATTCCGACTCCGATATCATAAAAGTCAACTCTCGGTCAAAACTCTCCATTTTTCAAACTTCAACTTTCCCAACTTCCGGCGAAATGCCTCAAATTACACTACGGCCTTCGAATCCGAATGCGCACCTAAGTCCAAAATCACCATACGGAGCTGTTAAGATCATCCAAAATCCATTTCGGAGCCGTTTACTCCAAAGTCCAATTCCGATCAAATTCTTGCCGCTTAAACTTCCAAAAACTAGATTCCTTCTTCCAATTCTGCTCCGAATCATTCGGTAACTAAATTCAACCATTTACACAAGTTGATACTCATATTATGAAGTTGTTCAAGACCTTACACCACCAAACACAGCTTAATTTCTCATAACGACCGGCCAGGTCGTTACATCCTCAGTCGAAGAAGATGACATCGTCTCGGGGACTGTCGTCCAATTATTAAGGTCTGTGGTTGAAGAGGGTCATGCCGAGATAAATTCAACGAGTTTAACATGGGATTGGAGGAATAAGTATATCCACTATTTGAAGAGTGGAAAACTTCCACTGGACCACAAAGAATCGAGGGCCTTACGAGCCAAGGCTGCTAGGTTTGCATTAGATGAAGATGGGACTTTGTACCAAAGAATTTTCGATGGACCATTGGCGGTATGCTTGGGGATAGGGGACACCGATTACGTCCTTCGAGAAATCCACGAAGGCACTTGCGGGAACCATTCTGGTGCCGAGTCTCTAGTCCGCAAGATTATCAGAGCAGGTTACTACTGGGATAGCATGGAAAAAGATACTAAGGAATTTGTTAGAAAATGTGATAAGTGTCAATGATTCGCACCAATGATCCACCAGCCCGGAGAACAACTCCATTCAGTCATATCCCCGTGGCCTTTCATGAAATAAGGAATGGACATAGTTAGACCCTTACCAACGGCTCCAGGTAAAACTAAGTTTATTTTATTTATGACTGATTATTTTCTAAGTGGGTAGAAGCACAGGCCTTCGAGAAGGTCTGAGAAAAGGAAGTTATTGACTTTATCTGAGACCACATCATATGCCGGTTCGGGATACTTGCCGAGATTGTATGTGACAATGGAAAGCAATTCATCGGCAGCAAGGTAACGGAGTTCTTCGAAGCACATAAAATAAAGAGGATTTTGTCAACACTGTACCATCCGACTGGAAATGGACAGGCCAAGTCAACAAACAAAACTATCATTCAAAACCTAAAGAAAAGGTTAGATGATGCAAAGGGAAAATGGAGAGAAGTTCTACCCGAGGTCTTTTGGGCATATCGGACAGCATCGAAGTCTAGCACGAGGGCCACCCCTTTTTCCCTAGTATATGGTTCCGGGGCCCTTATTCTCGTCGAGGTCGGGGAGCCCAGCGCCAGGTTTCGACATGCATCGGAAAAGTCAAACCACGAGGCCATGAATGCTAGCCTCGAGTTGTTAGATGAAAAGCGAGAAGCAGCGCTTGTTCGGATGGCCACACAAAAGCAAAGGATCGAAAGATACTACAATAGAAGAACCAACCTTTGACATTTTAGAATCGGAGACTTAGTCCTACGGAAACTCACCCTCAATAATCGAGACCCAAATGAAGGGAAACTAGGCCCGAATTGGGAAGGACCGTACCGAGTTCTCGGAGTTGTCGGTAAAGGATCTTACGAACTTAGCACAATAGAAGGTGAACAACTGCCAAACAATTGGAACATATCGTTACTTAAGCGATACTACTGCTAAAGCATAATTTTATCCTTTTGTCTGTTTAAGTTTAAAACTAACTTATTATAGATCTTTCGATCAAAGCTATCAAAGTCACGCGATCTCGAAGACACCCTTTTTCACACGAAGGCCTTAGGTTTTAAAGCATGCGTTGCACTCTTTTTCCCTTAGATTGGATTTTTTCTCAAATGGGTTTTATCGGCAAGGTTTTTAATGAGGCAACAATTATGTGCTACCTAAGGAGAACTCAATAGTATCCAAGGCTTCTTTTCAATCAACCTCGAATACTGGGGGGCATCACCCTCGGAGGTTATATTTTTGAGAAAAATACTTCACGCCTAAGAGGGCCTCGATAGGAGAAATTTGTAATGGGCCAAACGGTCAAATGAACCGTGTCCATATAAAATAGTCGAGCCCTGATGGCAAAAACATGTACGCATGTATCAATAATTTGAAGAAGCATTCTTGTTATCTCAAAAACACTTTGTGTCTCAAAGAAGTTTACTATCATACGAGCTCTACACTTATAATCTTATGGGAAACGGCTTGAGAGACAAAGCATAGAAGCACCCCCGAACAGTCGGGGGCTGTCATCGACAGTCAATACATTCGAGTCATCGAAAACTCGGACTCATAAGACCAAAGAGGTATCCCCTCGAAATAAAGGCCAAGGCTAATATACTCAGGGACTAGCTTTTCGTACAAGTTCGAAAGGTTATGGGGAAACAAGTCCAAGTGACATATCCGAAGGCTACAGCCATATTAAAGACAACGGTCATATAAAAAGGCTACAACCAAAATAATGTGGCTCGGAGACGTTCGACTTCCGCCATAAATTAAAGGCCTTCAAATATTGAAAAACCGGTTAAATCAGGCTACCCTCGGCAAAAGCAAAATATAAAGGGCTTCGATAAATTCAGCCCTCGAATAATTTAAAGGGCTTCGATAAATTTAGCCCTTGGATAATTTAAAGGGCTTCGATAAATTTAGTCCTCGAATAATTTAAAGGTTTCTATAAACATCAGCCCTCGAAAAAACCTCTAGAGAAATTTGATTATTATTGCACAAACAAGTTTCTAATAAGGTTCTGATACGTCGAACCCTCGAAAAACCCAACGGGTACAAAAAACATGTGCTAAGGCATACAAAATGTTTACTAAGTCTTTTAGCCAAAAAGAGGGGAAAATTATAGCTATTTTAAGGCCAAAACGGCCCAACATAAAGAGCCTAAGGGCCGATATCTAAGAGTCTAAGGGCCAACTTAAAGAGCCTAAGGGCCGATGTATAAGAGCCTAAGGTCCAACTTAAAAGGCTTAAGGGCCAAAACATATAGAGGTCGAGATCCTGTTCTCACCCGACTCAGACTCGAGAATTCCGACATCCCAAACTCACATCAAATTGATTTAAATTTAGCTCGAGGATTCACAAAACCCTAAGGGGTATTATATTGATCAAATAAAAACCTAAGGGTTTATTACGTTCTGAGTCCGAACCGATACTCGAGCTGATTATTTGAATTATCGAAATCTTCCACAAATGAGAACAAAATTCAACACAAGTCGAGGATAAAACAAAAGGATACCTTATATTTATAAGGGGATTTTTACAAAAAATATTTACAATACCCACGAGCGGTCCTTACACAAAAACAAAATAAAGAAACCTAAAACTACTCCGGGGCCGCATCTTCGGCAGCTGCATCTCCGGGAGCCGCGCCTTCAAGAGCCTCATCTTTGGGGTCTTCTTCTTCATCTACCCCACTATCAGAGCCACTGGATGAATCCTCGTCATTAGAAAGCAAAGCGACGGCCTCTTCTTCCAAAGCCTTTGCCTTTTCAATGTCGGCAGAGAAATCGAAACCGCGAGCATGCACCTCCTCGAGGATCTCTCTATGGGACTGTCGCCTGGCGTGGTCGAGTGCACATGATAACTTGACTTCAGCAATAGTAGATATCTCTCTTCCTGGGTGTTGGATGACTCGGCGTCGGCTCGGTACGAAGATGCAATTACCTCAGCGTTAGATTTGGCCTTCGCCAGCTCAGCAGCAGATTTAGCTTTAAGCTCCTCGATTTTGCGGCCTTGATCTAAGATCTCCTCCTTCACTTTTTGAAACTGGTGTTTGAGTGAAGCCAGCTGCTCTTGAAGAGTTTCTTTTTAGAGGCGAAACTGTCCATGCCTTGCCTCCACCCCAAGGTCTCGGCCTCCTTCAGCTTTAGCTCCTCCCGAAGTTGCTCTACCAACTCGCCCTTCTGCTAAAACTGCATAATTGAAGTATTAGTCGTCAAAACAAACAAGTACACAGTAGACCTTCAAAGGTTGTATTACCTTTTCAACGAGCTCGGATCGTCTTGACAAGCCTTCGTCAACTCAACTCAGAGATCGCTCATCTCATCCTCTTTCTTGGCATAAAGGATTTTAAGAATGCCCCTCTCTTCCGAGATCTTCTTAAGCTCAGCCTTATATTGAGCAAGCTCAGCTCGAGACTTGAAGAATGCTTTCTTATGAAGCACGATGGCCTTTACAAAAAGGGATATGTTAGATTCAGAACAACAAGGATAAAATACAAGCATGATTTCAAAGGACAAATACTTACTTGTTTGAAGAGCCGTCGGGCCTCATCGAAAATGAAAGAAGCATCTGGGTCGGGGCCATCCTTAATCCCAGCAAGGCACTCTCGAATGATATCATGCCTTTCATGGCTCATTCCTACGTCAAGAGTCTCCATGTCCTGGGCATCTCGGAATTGCCCCTCGGAAAAGATCGGGCCTTGCGGTGAATCGTCTATGTTGATTACCCCAAGCGGTTCACTTGGGATATTATCTTGTCTTTGAAGAGCCTCGGGGTTAGGCTCTTCTATCTCATCCACCAAGCGTCCCCCGAGGTAAGTCACCCCCTTTTCACCTGATGACCCGGGGACTTTGCTCGAGCTCCCCTTAGAAATTTCTTCAGTTCGAGGTCAAACCGTCTCTGCCACCACAGGTTTAGCGGCCTTCGAAGCGTCAGAGCTTCTTTTTTCATGAGCTACCAACAAGCAGTCGTTATATTCTTCTTCTTCCTGGTCCCGGAGGCGTTGGGCCGTTTCTAGAGATAAGGCCACAGTATCGACCTTAGGCTTTAGAACCGTGCTTTTCTTCCGCTTCGGTGTATTTACAGGCGACTCCCTCTTTTTCTTCTTTTCTTTGGGAGGCTTTGAGATCTCTTCTTCACCACGTGGGGGCGGCCGCATTTTAGTAGCTTCTCCGAGGCCTACATAAAAATGAAGTAAGTATTGCATTGAGGAACGCAAGTAAGCAAACAAGAAAACTCACTGTGGTTTTTTGCTTCCAATCGGCCCTTGGGTAACTCGCGCCAGCAGCGCTCCGTATATGAAGAAGTAGAAGCCAGTTTACGGACCCAACCCTCGAGGTCCGGGACCGTCCCAGGAAACCAAGTGACAGCTGCACCATCGGAGAATGGTTATATCGAGAAAAAGATAAAATCATGAAAGAAAAAGGAAAGCAAGGTATAAAGTCGCCATGTACTTATGATTCATGTTCCATTTCTCGGGGGATGGCATCCTCTCGGCATGAATTAAGACGGAGGTCCTGATTAGGATAAATCGGCTCATCTATCCTCGGTCTTTGTCCTGATCGATGCTGGAGAAGAGAGATTTTGAGGATCGCATTGCAGTTTTATCAAGCCACATCGGTATAATCGAGGATTGTACATCCTGATTAAATTGTCAATAGTGAATGGCATCCCCTTGACCTGCTCAAAAAGAATCTAATCAAATAAACAATTCACCAGAATGAATGGTAGATCTGGCCAAGCGTCACTTGGTACCGTTGGCAGAAGTCGAGAATAACTGGATCTACGGGACCCAGAGTTGGATTTACGGGGCCCAGCGTGAATGGGTAGGTGTACACGCTTAAGTACCCCACTTTATGGGTAGTGATGTTCTCTTCCGGGGAGGGGATCACCACATCTTTGTCACCCCAGTTACAATCTTTCTTTACCTGCTCGAGCTCATCCTTAGTTATCAAACAGATGTATCGAGACATAGGCTCACATCATCCTAGTGTCGATATGGGTTTTTCAATTTTAAAATCGAATGTTATTTCGCACAGCGGGAGAATGCACTCCTCAATGCGAGGTGGAACCACCGATTTACTTCTGGATGGCCATGATGACGAAGAGGCCTTTTCTTATTGGGGAATAGTTTTGGATGTTCTAGACATTGTAAGTCGAATAAAGAAGGAAAGGTTGATGATGGAGTAAAGAACAAATTAAGAAGAATGTGATTTCAGGGAAGTTGAAGGAGCTAACAAGATTTGAGAATGAATTGAGAAATAAAGTTTGCAAAATCATGAAGTTGGCCTATTTATAAAAGTTACTTAAGCGTACTGGGGAAACCAAAAGTCCGACCGTCAGCCACCTCTAATTAATGACCTAGGAAGTTGCATAGACGTAACCTTTCAGTTACTTCAGACGCTAATGTCACGAGAATGGCATCATGATCGAGACATCGAGGAGATCGAGATTCAAGTCGTTTATTATCATTCTATTCTAAGAAACGCGAGGACGATTTGTATACAGTCAAAATAGAGTGCCTTCGATCTATATACTCGCGAGGTCGTCCGAAGTCCGAGGCCGGGTAAGAACAAGTTCGAGCTTGAAGGATCAGACCCGAGTTCAAAGACAGAGCACGATACGTACCGAGGTCGAGTGTGCTCGACCCTGAAATAGTACTGTTATGGATTTGTACCAGAACAAGCTAGATTCCTGCCACGTCCCAAAGTCATGGCGCAAATCACGGGATAGAATTGTACAATTCCGTACTAGGCGGTTAGACAGTTGTACCAAGAATATTCCTTACTATAAATAAAAATATTCCTTATTTAGGGTTCCCCTATTATATAAAGGGGACCCCAATCATTTGTAACATCATCTAATCATTGAGCAAAGAATATACTCTCTACTTTTTGCCTATTGTTCATTTGAGTTGTCCTTTAGCTTTATTGTTCTTACTTTACTTTTCCTACTTAATTGTTCTTACTACCCTAAGTCACCTCGAGGTCGCTAAGCTCGAGGTTACTGTTGCTGAGTAACATTGGTTTGATTCACTTCTATCTTTCATTTCTACTTCATACTTCTTAATTATTAATTGGTATTGAACTAAATCATGTATCTTTAAAATTATTAATTAAATTTAGTTGTTACTCGTATTTTCGACGTAAACAATTATGTTGAGATTTGAAAGGCAAAAGATTAGTTTACTTCAAAAGGATTGGTGAAATAGTAAAATGGTTGATAATTTTATTTTACATAAAGCCTTATTCTAGTATCTTTTTCTTTTGCGACTCAATTATTTTTGAAAGAACTGACGAATTTCTGATCAAAGCATGAGCTATGCAAATAAGATTTTGGCTTAACACAAATGGATGTGGTTAGATTTTAATTTTAAGTTATCTTGTGATTTACGAGGATAGGTAGATATGGAGTTGGCATTAATCTCCATATTAGTACAAATTATGCCGATATTAGCTGTTATAAACTGTCTTTTTGTGCTTGCCATGCATATACAAACAAAGTGTGTGATAAGTCTAGGGTCAAATACAAACCCAAGTTTGTAACTGAAAACTAAAAGATGGGAACATACTTCAATGTTATATTATCTAGTGGTTTATGAGGATAAGTGGAGATAAGATTAGAGTTATCATTATTTTCCTGATTAAAACGAGTTTGAAGTCAGTTATAGATCCTACAAATGTTTTTTGTCCTTGTGCTCCCAAGTCAATAGTTTACAGGTAAAATGCTAAAATTAGTATTCGTCATTAGTTAAAATCAGTACCGGACAAGAAGTTAGCATTTACCACTGCTTCCTCTAATTTCAAATATTAGTCGTGTTAACAAACTGAATTTATTTCAAAATGACGTTCTAGAAAAATAAGAAGTCATTTACACTACTTTTTTCTCAAATTATATCCTTATTGTTTCAATTAAAGCTATCACATATCTTTCTTAAGGAATGCGGAAAAATGTGAACAGGAAAGAGAATAATATTTGACCATAAATATAACAATCACTAAACTTTAACAAAAAGCACCATCAGTGCATGGGATACATTTGCTACATTAGCTAGGCTAGAGTTTATAACTGAATGCAAATGGATATGACCAGACTTAAATTCTAGATTATCTTTATGTGTTTTATGAGGATAAATATGAACTGAAGTTAATTCAAAAGTTAGTACCAGATTTTGTCAATTTGTCAGTCTCCAAAAAAGGATAATTAACTTAAATGTCAGTACAAGTTCTACCGACTAAGAAGAGAGTTCGGTGCTTTAAGACAACCCCCCCCCCCCCTTCCCCTAAAAAAATCACTTATTAACTCTAATTAGTATATCGAATAATATGCTAAAGTAGTTGGAGTAAATTTTAGCAAATTAATGGAGTAATATTTTTGACATGTGCTAATTTGAACACTAAAATTAACATTGTTATGCAACTTCATACTAACATTTTAGCTTTGATAGATATTGAATTCAATACTTATCACTTTATTACTATCTTATTACTTTTTTTTTTTTACTTTTTTAAATCTTAAATCACTTTCTATTTAAACTTTTTATGCAATATTTAATGTTCAAAAAGTATGTTTCTCCAACAAAATCAAGTAACAATAAATTTAATTTTATTATTTTGTAACGTTAAAATTAGAGTGACAAAACATACCTTTGACATTAGGAGTGGGCATCAGTCGGTTCGGTTCGGTTGTGAATATTATCGGTTTAGCATATCGGTTATCGGTTGACAAATATGATAAATCGATAATCGAACCGATAAGATATCAGTTATCAATTATCGGTTCGGTTATCGGTTTACCCGATAAGATATAACTCAATCTAGAGTTAAACAAAAAAGAGAAGATAATTCACTGGAGTTAAGCAAAAAAGAGAAGAATTCACATATAATATACTACACATTTTTACGTTCTGACCACAACTAATATTTGAAGCATGCTTCATTTTGACAAATTCGAGACCTGTGCAATCTCCAAAATTGATACTACAACTCCACAAATATTCCATCTCCATTCACTAGAAATAGCAGTTAACAAGAACATAAATAACAATTTTTTTATTTTATGCCAAAAATTGAATGAAGCTCTGGATGTATTATATACTTAAGAGTAAAATCATAATTTTATTAAATCTTATTGGGTTGTCGGTTAACGTTAAGAAATTAGGCAAATCGAGGCCCGAACAGATAACTCAATAGGGAAAAAATACTAAATCATTACCGAACTGTTAACCCAATAACCCGATATCGATACCCCAATAAACTTTTTTCGGTTCGGACTATCGGCTATACTCGATTATACTCTGATATATGCCCAGCCCTATTTGACATGGTGCATGACGAATGACATTGTCATAACCTGAAGTTGCAAATTTGACCTTTAAGTCATGTATATTTTTTGAGCAATTCACGTATAAATCAGATTACTTTAACGTAACAAAAAAATAGTTTCATGACTTTAATTATATAGTGGCTAATGTTTATGGACTATATGTGAAATTAACAAATGAAAAATGCATATAAAATTGGACTCTAATCAAATTGGAATAGTGAGTGCGGAGACCGTGAAAGTCGAAATTGAAGCTAGCTGTTAAGCTTAATAGCGATCTTGGTCCAGTTGAGGGTTTCCCCTTTAATCAATTTCTGAATATTTGCTTAAACAGTGTTTTGTTGCTGCAATGGTGATTCAGTCCTCACTCAGGGAAGAAATATTTTGTTAAAATTAAACCAAAAAATACTAGTATTGATGGCTTGTTGCTGCTCTTTCATAGTAATTATTTAAAATTCTGTATAATTTTTTCAAATCATAGTAGTAGGGTAAATTCATGCATGCGTATATGAACTATGAATTATGAATCCACACACGTGGTATTAAGCTCTTTTGATTTGAATTACATGTTTATTTGTGTAAAAAAATTTATGGGGCTATGGTTTTAATCCTAAGATTAAGCTCAAGAATTTGAAATTGATGTGAAGGGTGTTGATTCTGTCCTAAAACTGTACTTTGTGAGCGTGAGAGCTACTCATTTTAGTAATACTCGATTTCATTTAGAAATTTGCTTATTATTTAGTTTTTACAATAAATAAATTTATTGGTAGCTCGGGCAGACTCTTGGACTATGTTATTGTTTGATCGAATTGAACTAATTATGTTTTTATCTTTTACTTTTGGGAAGAAATCGATGACAGAGAGTGCGGTTAAGAAGTATGCTTGCAATTTATTTGGAATTCCAAAAGGGAAGAAAAGTTGATCTACAGAAGTATTTGGGGTCAAGGAAATTCGGATTTAGTTTGTGTTCAGAGAATCGATTGTTGGCATGGAACTGGAATGATTTTTCCTCTTTAAGGCAAAAATGCAGTCTTTTATTGACAATGGAGTCATCTTAGACGCTTGTGATTGCTGGAATCAAGGCCAACGCAGATAAAAGAACGATGTGGTTTCTGAATAGTTGAGGTAAATATCTCGATTATTTTTTTTCCATTTAAGTAAGCATTTCTCGATCTGATTTTTGTTTTGCTCGGTAGCTCTATATGGTAGGATCAAGGTCACGCGAATAATTTAGGCATTTAATTTTAGGAGTAGTTTTAGGTTTCCTGTTATGGGTTTGTTGTATTTTTGCGACGTTATACTGCTTTTATGATTGATTACATATAACCCTTGTGATATGAAGTTATCGACATATATATAGTTTTTGACATATTTATTGCAAAGTGGGGATTGCTTATAGCGGACGGTTGCATCTAATTTACTGACAGCAAAGCATGCACCGGAGTGAGCCTAGTGGCAAGATATTTTGGCCGAAAATCCCCGATATCCTCTATATAAGTTTCGTGTAACACTGTAATTTTCAGAAGCAAAACTCATATCGTTTCTGTACTAAATAGGCAAGGGTGTAACTTGCGTTAAAAGAGGGCTTGATTTCTCATCTCTCACTAGAAAAATCAGTCCTGAAACAGGTATATGAAAAAATGTTATGCCATTCATTATCTTTCCTTTTGGATAATTGTTAACTTTATGGCTGGAATCGCTCATATGTTTATACAGGTTCATTTTTGGTAGGGGCGTTTAGGTTTGGCAAATCTAGGCTTTTGCATTGTGTTCCAAATGTTGAATCCTGAAATGAGAGTCTTGCTTTGATTCAAACTGTATTGGATCTTTCTTTTGTCAATGCATTTAATGATTTTCAGGTTCTTTCTGTTTCAGGGCATAAAAGGCCTAAGTATTCTGGTTTTAGATACTACAATTTTGTCTTGCTCGCTTTTAAGGTTTAAATTTGGTTTGAGTCTATTGTAAGCTCGACGCTACATATGAGATTTTGGATTGTGTTCATGTACTATTTTAAATGTTGGCTCTTTTTAGGCAACAACTTATCGGTATGTGTAAATCTGTGTATAAAGATGCCATTTCTGATCTAAAAGTGAAGAAACTGTTCTGAAATAGGTTAAAGAGAATTGGTATACATTTTATGGGCTTATTGCATCTGTGTGCCGGCTAACGTTTGGTAGGGTCCATTCAGAATAGCAAATCCATGTTGCTGCATTGTTTTCGAGTTTTTGGATCTCCAAATAAAAATGTAGTTATGTAACGTTGTAACCTGAGCTGCATTGCTACTTATTGGTCCCTGCGTTCTGTTGATAATTTTTAGGTTTAGATACTAGAAACTTGTTAAGCTTTTCTTTTGGTTTACGATTCTGTTTCTTTATCTTTTGGGTGGATGCCTTGGATATGTGCGCATATACATTTCTTTTTCCCTTAAAACTCTTCTAGGTGGAATCCTTTTGAATTTTTTTTTTTTTTACATCAGTGGGTACTCTTAGAAAGTGATTGAATCTAAGAATACATTTGCCTTGTCTTAGAAACTTTGTAATCCAAACTATGAATGATAATTACTTAAAAAGTTCCCCAATCTGTTTGATCCCATGTTTTATCATCATGAATTGTTATCTCTAAATGGAAATTTAATATACTGAGATTATCGCTCGAGGATTTCTCAGCCTCATTAACTAGAGGGAGGAAAGCTCTCATTCTGTTCCTCTTGGTTTCAAGGAATAACATATGCTCAGTCATTTCATAGCTTGCAATTTATCGCGCCTAAAAATGTGCTATGTTGTCTTACAGAAGGAATATGTCTGCAAGGCAAAGAAGCTGTAACTTCAACGAAGACCGTATAAGTGGACTACCAGATGCCATCCTCATCCATATTCTCTCCTTATTGCCAACAATCGAGTCTGTAAACACAATCTTGATTCGAAGATTTAATCACCTCTGGCCATTCATCCACAAACTCACTTTTGATCAATGCATGTTTCCGGGGCACAACTGCGTCTATTATAGTCAAGCTAATCGTCCTGACTATGACGAAAGGTTCTTGAATTTTGTTCGTCATGTGCTTCTTCTTAATAAGAGCCCTACTCTTTATAAGTTCTCCCTTGATTTTCATTTTAGCTTATCCCATTCAATTCGACAAAGAGTATCCAACAGAACAGACAGATGGCAGTACGACTGTCTGAGGAGTGAGAAAAGGATGGCTAATGAAATTGGTACCTGGATCCAGTTTGCATTAAATAAAAATTTGAAGGTCCTTGACTTGTCTTTCTCTGCACATGGTACATTTGAGCCCCAGGCTTATTATGATCTGCCTAATTTTGTTCTAAGCAGTCCTCATTTGGTTGAACTCCGATTGGCATACTGTAAGATAAATACGAAAAAGAAGAGCGACCTGAAGGCCCTAACAACATTTTCTCTTGATAACGTTATGCTAATGGATCAATCAATGGATTATATTCTATCTGGTTGCCCGGTGCTGGAGGAATTAACTCTGTGGTTTTGCTATGGCCATAGAAGACTGGTTCTGGTCAATTCAAATTTAAAGACATTGGTACTTGGCATTAGATGGTTTGGAACAAGGATACATGTCTCTGCTCCAACTCTTCTATCATTAGAAATGTCTGGAACTGTGGAGGTGCTGGATATTACAAATGTAGCATCTATTGTTGAAGTGTCTGTCAATCGTATGGAGAAGTATGACTTCAAAGAGTACAAGGATTATCAAGAGATGAGAATACTCCTCCAAACAATTACAGGGGCCAAAAGTCTCAAGCTATGTTCCTGGTTTGCTCTGGTATGTGGCTTTTTCTCTTTCTCCACAACTTCTCCAGGTATATTTAACATTTCTGACTCTGGAGAAATAGCCTTTTAGGTGGACATACTAACTATAAACTCCTCTATTCAAGAGATGGAATAACATTAAATTTATTGACTGGAGGGGTTATGGTGTTGGATTTTGTCTTTAACGCTCAGGTTTAGGCATCAAACGATATTTCATGTACATTGTGCAATCAGTTTTTTAATGCTTTTGTTACTTACCTTGTGGTTGTCAGCACAAGTCCTTGTTGATTAAATCGTCATCTTGAGTTTGTGCTTCTCTGCTTTTCTTAAGAAATTTCATTTTAACTTATTGAAAAAAGAAACTTTTATTTCAATATGATCAGATTACAAACAAACCCTTCTCATGTTGTTTTCCATAAACTCAGAAAGGGTAGATAAGTCAATATCCTAAGTCCTACAGCAAAAGGCATATTCTTTCATGTAGAGTCTTATGGAGGCTAGATAATAAAAAGTCAGAGTATAGTGAAGTTGCCATATGACTGTGTGCTACTTCCTCTAAGCAATTTAGATGTCTGCATTTTCATGGTTCAGTTTAGCAAGCATTTACGTCAAATTTGTTGCGATGCAGCATTCTTTGCTATTGTAAGCATCTCTTTGATTGCATTCTTTATCATGTCAATATCAAAGGAAGAAACCTCCTTGTTTTCTTGATCATTTAGAAGCATTGTTCATAGTGCATAGGACCATTTCCTTTTAGACATAGTCCTTTTCGCCAACACAAGAATTTACTTATGTGCTGAAGCACACACCAAATTTGTACATCGCATTGAATGTGTGCGTTGCATCAAATGTGTTTAAGCTTAATTTGAACTTACAGACAATATCTTTTTCATGGTGTAGAGATGCGTTGTTCAAATAAATAGATGGGGAATGCTCATGTTTCACATAGCAACAAAGAAAGTTGACCAAGGGCTTGAATAGTCTAATGCAAAAATCTATTTATTTAGTTTCTTTAACTTTTGTGTTTTTATTTTTTGTCTGCCTAGGTATTTTCTTCATGGCAGTTGACAAATCTACCAGCTCCGACCTTCAGTTGCAAGGCGCTTAACCTTCAATTGGATTTTGTGAAATGGCACTTACCAGGAATACTGAACTTGCTGAAGCACTGTCCTTGCTTGGAGAATCTTATCATCGAAATAACTGCTTACTATGATTATCCATCGCGAGTATGACAAAATTTAATTGTTTTATTGCTCTAGTTGTTAACTGTGTTCTTTGCAATGTTCGAGTCGAACCTATTATCATGGACCCTAAAGATTTGGAAACATGTTGGTGTCAGACACTGGTAGGACACTAACCCGAGTTGGCATGATTGGGATATGTTGAATACTAACTTTGACATTTTCCATTTTAAAAAAAAAATAGCACTTTCAAATTTCATATGCAAATAGCACTTTTTTCCTAATCTCCTTTTTACTCATTATTTGGGGAGTCATGAGAAACCATCAAGTAGCAACATAAGACATCATGTTTCTTCAAGGTGGAAACTTAAATTTCTAAACATGTATGATTTTCTTTGTTTGTTTCACAGTAACTATAGATGTATTTTCATAATGTGTTACCCTAAGATTTTGCAGTTCCGAGACCTTGTTAGTATCCGTTATAGATAGCTCAGGACAATTCTTAACTGGATATTTCCTCTTGTGCTTATTTTAGAACGCAACCTCGTGGATTCACCCATATGACTTTGATGGAGATGAATTTTGGAATATGGTAGATACTCCTGTCCAGTGCTTGACTCATCACCTCAAGACGGTGGAGGTAGCTGGTTTCGTAATGGAGAAGCATGTGATTCATTTTGTGGAATATTTGCTCAGGAGTTCCATGGTATTAGAGGAAATGGTGATATTCGCGGAGAAGCAAACGTGGATCTATGGCCCAATTACTCTTATGTCTGGTAAGGTTCAGGAATTCGAGGAGAGGCTAATAAATGCCCCAAAAGCCTCTGCCTCTGCTGCAGTGGTTTTCTATTGATGGTGAACCCTTCAGAATGATTTGGCCTAGATAGTGTAAAAATCATTTACACTGTCAGTGTTTATAAGTTGAACTTCTGATAATAATGTGCACAATGAATTGTGCCGTGGACCGTTTCCTGCATTTTCTGTAATAACCTGTTGAAGGGCTTTTCTGTTAGATGTTATGTAGCTTTTTCTTTCAATATTTTCTTTTTGTGAAATTGGTTTTATATGAGGTCCTATTAGAGGAGAAAGTTATGAATGGGCTTTCTATTAGTTGTTCAGAGTTCTACCCATATTAGGCCTTAAAACTCACTTAGCAATGAGAATTTAGAGTTAAACAGGCCACTCTGTTGAGTTTTGAACTACACCTTGTAATTTAATAGGAAGAGAACACCAAAAAACTGGGTTGCTATAAAAATGTGGTAATACTTTAGCATTAGATTTTCAAGCATTTCATCATTTCATGCTGCATATACTATGGTTTTTTATATTCTCTTAAGGTAGATGCACCATGTGGTTAGTTGGCTAAAAATCTGGAGTTACTGGACTACTTATTAAATTCGTTATAGGTAGCTTCATCGTATACTCTATATAACTAGTTAATTAGCTCGCGCTTCTCGCGGTCAAATATATCCGTGTGTAAATTAGCTGATATAAAAGATAAAGTTATATAACAAAAAGAATATATGTGTGTATATAGATTGTTGTATATACGTAAAATGAAAAATTGAAAAACAATACGCTGGAGTTACAATCAATGAAGAAAGGCAATTTAGAGTCCAAAATTTGAACAGAGTTGGTAAACCAGATTAGATTTATGAAACACTTATGAATTATGATTCTTGCCCTACTTTATTTAATAAAGTTTAATATAATGACTTTGTGGTAAATAAGGGATACTATTTGTTCTTTTCCTTGACAAGAATAGTGTCTGAATTTGCTTCTTTGGACATTGCATCACTAGCCACTTTTTGGTTTCCACAATCCAAATCACAATGCTTTTGCTCAGATTTGATATTCTCTGTTTTCTGGCAAGATGGACACAGGGCAATTGTCCTAATCTTGGGAAGTCGAAGATGAAAAGGTGATGCCCACTGATCAATTTTGATTGATCTTAGCTCTTGCAACTCTTTCTTTAGTCTACTATTTTCATCATTCAAATTTTGGCAGCACTTCTTCAAAAACTCACAGTCCACTTCTGTTTGCTTCAGTTTGGTCCTTTATAACACATAAACAAATGTTATAATTAAGAATTTAAAACTGTACAAAGAGTAAAATATGAAATAGAGGTATTAAAATTAATGAGAATATAATTACCTTGCTCTTCTATTCTGAAACCAAACTTCTACTTGCCGTGGCTTGAGTTTTAATTTGGCTGCAAGCTCTTGTTTTTGACCCTGCATATCAATCCAAATTTAGCCTATCACTCTTAACCCTCACTTGTTAAAGACATTTTCCATCAGTCTTTTCTTCTAAAGTACATAAAAAAAAAAATGGGGAGTCTTGGAGCAACAGTAAAGTTGTCTCCGTGTGACTTGTAAGTCACGAGTTTGAACCGTTGAATCAACCACTGATGCAAGCATCAGGGTAGGTTGCAGCCTGCCTCCCCTTGGGTGCAGTCTTTCCTTGGACCCTACGGGATGCTTCGTGCACCGGGCTGAAGATGCAAACTTGAAGATATTAATGATATACCATAGCAAGTGTAGTGTGCCGTTTGAAACTTTCTTCAAGCAAAGTGGATTGTTCTTTGGTAAGCCTCAGCTTCTTTCTCATACCATTCTTCTTGCTCTCATTATCAAAATTGTTGAAATTTCTTGGACTTGTACTGTTGGGGGCTTGCCTTAGGTCATTTTTACAGTTTTTTGAGGTTGACCCCTCGGTCTTTTTCTCCTCCATATCACTAGAATGAAGAGGAATAGATGGATCAAGACATATAATCTTCTTATGTTCTTCTAATTGGTTTTGTTTAGGTAATAAATCACTTGTGACAAGTCCAAGTGTGAGTCTGGTGTCACAAGTTTCATTATCATTTCCCATGGCATAGAGAGAAATGATATCTGCAAAAGAGAAAAGAATGAGGTGAATATTATGGTATGATTTGAGAATACTGAAACTGTTCCTTGAGCAGGATCTAATTTATATGGTAAGAGTGGGAATAAGTATGTTTTGTTTCAGAAATAATGAATGAGACTGTTAATTTTGTATTAATTATACAAAGTCATTAAGTAGAGAAGAGAGGAGTGAAATACTAATAAGCATTTGAGTAGTAATGGCAATTATGGCATGCGTTAAAACTATGACTCCTATTAGGAGACCAATAACTTACTTTGAACTATGACTTTGTTTGACTTGCCCCCCTGTTTCCCAGAAAAAGATTTTGATATATTCAAAGGGCTTTTCATATTCCAATTACTTGCACATTATTACTCATTTGTTTCTTGCGTATAGAAACTCTAATACATTTATGATTCTCATAAATTAATGAGAAAGGATTCATAATTTCATACATTTCGTAACGATAAGAATTATTTTAGGACAAAGAGAATCATGTAGGGTATTTGGCTGGTGATGACAATATTTGGAGATTGCCGTGGAGAGGAGCAAGGATTTCACATTAAGTCCCTGTGGGACTTGGAATATTACTCGGATTAGGAGTCTATACTTTATACAACACAACACACATTATTATAGCGTTCATTTTTAGGTATATATAATAATAACAATAACAACAACAATACTGATAATAATATTTTCTTCAATATTCAATTGATTGGCCGTAAATCTGGACAACCGCTAATGAGTCACAAATATTAAATGTAATTGTATTGCCCTAATATCGAATCAATCTAGAACCACAATAAAGTATGTCACCAAATAAGAAAATGTTTATTTTTTATAAGCTACATCGACAAGGTCGTTGTAGTATAGTGGTGAGTATTCCTGCCTGTCACCCGGGTTCAATCCCCGGCAACAGCGCATTTTTCATTTTTCTCCTATATTTGCTCCTCAGTTCTACGTTTGAAATGAACCAATTTTAGAATTGCCCCTCAAAGTGTCTTGCACATAGCTCATGTCACGTTTTCCTTTTACTTTTGACCAAAAGGAGGAGAAATTTTGCCAAACGCTTACTAGACGAGGGACCAGAAATATGAAATATTAGTCGAAGTATAATACGCTAAACTACCCGTAATAAAGAGACTAAAATTATTAATTTTTACAACTTCGAATATTCTAAAAGCAAAACAAAACAAAAAAAGAAATGGGAGAAGGATATTGGAGTATTTTGATTTATACACTGGGTTCCTAATCGGGAAAGTACTTACTTATACAAGTCAGTTTATATTTACATCAAATCATAATAAATCAATAATGATCACATAGGCGGAACTCAAATTTTAATATTTATGAGTTTCTAGTGTAATTTTAAGTATATGGGCCAAGTACATGTTTCTTCGGGTCGGGGGTTAACTTTGAAGTATGGAAGAAGATATATTAAGTTTGTCTCTACATAACTAACGTTATCCATAACACAAGTTACAACCAATATGGAGAAATTGTAGGAAGATTAAAATATTATGAGAAGGACCCATTTTTCCACATTTTAGAGGGAGTAATATCACCGAAGAATGTGGTGCAGTGGATATGACTGCTCTTTCCTTAACCAGAGGTCTCGGGTTCGAGCCCTAGGTATGGAAAAATCTTTGGTAGGAAGCGTTTCTCCCCGAATGGGGCCTTACGCGGCGCGAATCCGCATATAGTAGGGCTCCAATGCGGGTACCGGACACCGGGTGGAAAACAAAAAAAAAATATAATGAAACTGAGGATACCTGAATCCAAACTGACTTATTTGCCCCTTGATGGAGAGACGTAATCACAAATTCACAAAAGAGGTGAGAATCAAGATTTCAAACCTGTGGACTCGAGATTTTAATCGTTTTAAGTTACTGGCTTCTAAATTAATAATTTATACATATTCAATAAACTTTTTAAGACAAATACAGAGTTCGAACCAAAGCTATTGGGTTTAGCCGAACCCGCTCTCGGTACTCTAGCTTCGTCCCTATTCACGATCATATTAAGCTAACACACACTTTGCGCAGATTATGAAAAGGTTATTGATTTATTTATTGGTATTTTGGGAATAACAAATTTTAAAATTACTACTCACAAATATTATTTCTCGCAAAAATAGAAGCTTAAAATTAGTATTTTTTATACTGTTAGGTCATCAACTGAATAGTTAAAAAAAATAAAAAAGAAATTTACACCGGATAAATTAAAACCAAAATTAAAGAGGCGCCTTCCATTGCAAAGCAACGCTAATACTAGGAATGCCGGCAAAGCTAAACAAACAGAATCCTCAAACGACACTCCATTTTGATTAAGATTAGTTGCTAATTGCCCAAACATAATCTCTATCCAAGTCAACTCTCTTTAAGAACATTTTACTTACAAACATTAAAACCCAAAACTACCCTTTTTAATTCTAACCAAAATCTCTCCATATAAGGCTATTTACGTAAACTAATAAATCCATTCACCAGAAACCCGGTAAATATGCCGGCTTAGCATCTACATTGCCGCCTCATTTCAAGTGTTTGTTTTTAGTCTCAACCATTTTCGGTAACAAACCAAAAATCAAAAATCCAAAAGCCAAAACTTTTCTCTCTTGACTCTATTGTGTTGTTTGCTTGTTATTTTTGTTGTTACTATGAAGGAGAACGACTGTGAAAACATGGGTTTTGATCATTCTTTGACGCCAAAAAAGCCAAAATCAAGAAAAATAAGTTCAAGATATCTCTCCACAACTTCAAATCGTTCCATTCTTGATACGGAAAATCAGTCTCCACAAAACATAGTGCCAAAACCAAGATCATCCACTGATTGTAATAAGCTTAAAAGCCTTGAGAATTCAGGATTAATGGGTAAACTTTGGCCATCTTCAAGTTCAACGGTCGACACATTTGCAAATCACTTAGGAAATGAGAGGCAAAAAGACATTGAAGAGCACAAAAATCCAATGTCTCTTAGTAAGCAAAAGAGTTGCACCGAGTTTAGTAGATTTGAGAATGAAAAAGAAAAACGTAGATCATTTTTTGGTGGTAGGTACACTAGAAAACTCAAATTTCCAGGTAGATTTTCAACTTCTTCAAATTTATTGGAAGATTATAGCGATCATATTGTCCCTGGAAGACTTTCTATCGATGAGGATGAGAACTCCCTTGGGCGAAGATCTAATTCTGCACGAATTAGATCAGATATAGGACATGATTCTGAATCTGAGTACAGTGACATTGGTTCAAACAACAGCTTTGATTCTCCTGTTATTCGGAGAAACTTAGCACCATCTTATATGGCACCAACAATGAGTTCAAGAAAGGCTGGAATTGAAGTTCCCTCAAAGTACATGCAAGAATCATCATCAAAATGGTCGCGAAGATGGAGTGCAGATTCCAGTGTTCAGAAGCCAGTTTCATCGGACACTTCTCCAAAATTAGGACTCAAATTCAATAATCCAATTCAAAGAGCTGGTTCACTTAACAGTAAAATTTCTAAGTGGACTCTGTCACCTGGAAGGCCAAACTCTCCTCCTGTATTGATGGAAAACAAAGGGACATTTATGTCAAATATGAAGCCTCCGACGAGTCCTTCTAGGGCGAAAAAAGTCGGGAATTTTCTTAGCATGGGGCTTGAATTGTTCAAAGGTAAGAAATTTTCTTCTGTTGCAGCATCTCCTCTTCGGCCAGGCATGACCGAGAGCGTTCATCGGCTAAGAATGCTTCATAATAGATTGCTGCAGTGGAGATATGTAAATACCAGAGCTGATATTGTCAATCAAAATATCAGTAAACACGCTGAGGTTTGTGTAGTCTTTTTCCTTAGTTTAAAATGTTGTGATGAGTACTAGGCCTTAGTCACAAAATCAGCTGATTGGATTATTTGGTTTTCTCAGGCAAACTTAGTATATGCTTGGGATGGTCTAATAAAATTGAGACAATCTGTGGTACAAAAGAAGCTGCAGCTACAGAGGCAAAAGCTGGACATGAAATTGAGTTCTATTCTTCATGCTCAAGTAAGAACTTATTACCCTTAATTAATTTGGTAAAATGACATGATTAATTACCAAAGACCAAAACCATTACAATTGTGTTAAGGTATGATATTTTGGCCATATATGAATGATTGTGCAGATTAAGTTACTAGAAACATGGGATTCTATGGAAAGGCAACACTCTTCATCAGTGTCAAAATCCATAGACGGTTTACAGTCTGCAGTTTGTAGGGTACCTCTTATTGAAGGAGCAACGGTATGTCAATTCAAATAACTAATTTTTTATTCACTTGGTCTATTTGCTCTGCTATGAAACGGGCTAATCCCACATTGGCAAAACACAAGAGAGATGATGGGTAAATAAGTAAATACGACTTACACCCTAGTGACGTGTTTTAAGGCCGTGCCGGCTTCAGCCCGAAGCGAAGAATATCACTAATGGACTAGGCTGTTAAATATGATATCAGAACCACTCTGCGTACGATGAGTCCCTAGGGGTTGGATGTGACACCTCAGGCGAATCTCACATCGATAAAATACGCGAGAGATATTGGGTATATAAATAAACAAGTCTTAGACTCTAGTGACGCGTTTTAAAGCCGTCCGAAAGCAGATAATATCACCAGTTGACTTGGCTGTTACAAAAACAGAGCATTTAGCTGACAAGATTAATTTTGCAGGTGGAACCACAATCGTCTATTATTGCCCTTCAACATGCCTCAGATGTATCTTCATCAATCAAGTTAATACTATCCAATTTTTCATCAGGAGTAAGATTCTTAAATTTCTAATATTGTTGTTTATAATAGTATAGATGATTTAGTTAGAAAATGAGTTGTAAAATAAATTTTTGTTCAGGCTGAGAAAACTGCTGAAGTACTCAAGGAAATGGCAGAGGTAGCTGTACAAGAGAAGTTGCTGTTAGAAGAATTCTTGGAGCTTTTCAAAAATATTTCTGCACTTGAGGTTAATTTTTTTTTTCTTTGCTTTATGGATTATAATACAAGTTGGGCATTTTTTGCAGATACTCAAAATTCATTACCATATTCAGATGCTTTATTTGATACGATTAGCATTTGAGCTTTCCTTGTAAATCTTGTTTGTTTGTTATTGGCAGAATCAAGAAAGGAGTTTAAAATGCAGCATTATGCAATTAGGACTGCAACAAGAACATTACTGCAAAAAAGAGAAGGATATGGTATCTGCTTAATCATTTGATCTCAGCAAACAAATGCTCAAGGGAGGCAGGAGCAAGACGTGCATTATTTTGTTGATTTTTTTCATTGCATGTATAATAGTGGCGTACGCAGTATTTAGTACAAGCGTGAACATAATGGCACAACAAACAGTTAAATAATTCATGTATATAAGCATTTTTACCCCTTGGGCGGCCCTTTCCCTTTGACAAACAAACACCTAATAATTAGACAAATAAACAAACAATCAATAAAAATGACGAATTGACCTCATAAAAGGAAGAAGCTCAACCTAATAACCTATTAGGTGCTATCAGAAGAACATATCAATACTGAATATATACACAGAATAAAGTAATTTCATTACAAACATATAAAGTTTCAACTTACAAAACTTTGGTGATTTCTTCCCATCTGTTCAAGCTGTAGTGGATAGAATTACCTAGTACATGTTGTTGATGGGAGGTGGCATGTATATCGCGAAATTAATTTAGGTGCACAAGCTGGCCCAAATACCATAGTTATATAAAAAAGACTTAAAAACAAATATAATAAAAGTAATTAATATAATAAACAAAAAAAATTCAATTTAACACATAATATGATAATTTTTTCCCAATGAAGTTGGTTAATTTGAATCCACATCCTTGAAGGCGTGTCTGTAATTGATGAATGATGTGCATGTAATTATTATTGTTAGAAACATAATTTGTTGTATGCTATATTTCTATTTTAAAAATGCGTAAAATGTGAAAAAGTCGATTATATATTTTTGTGAAAACCAAATTATTCAATCAAGAAAATGCGAATATAAATTGATTTAGCTCAAGTTTTCTATCCAAAATTGGTTATATTATGAGTGATTTTATGGTGTGCCTCTTTTTATCTTATACATTTGTAGACCCGTATCTTACATATTTGGGTCTACAAAATTCTGGGTCCACAAAATTGTGAGACAAAAAAGAGGCCTCACACAACTAGTACGAGGCACAAAATAAAATTTTTCTTATGTTACGAACTCGTTATACTTTTATTCTTTTCAGGACCTAGTCATTTCCAGAACTGGTTATGTACAGACTTGGTTTAATCTCATCATTTTACTTTCTTTTAATGACCTAGTTATATCATTTTATCCAGTCAATAATAAAATGAAAAAGAAAATCCGACCTGCCGGATTCGAACCAGCGACCTAAGGATTAGCGCTGTTAGCCCTTGCCCACTACAGTCCTCCGCTCTACCAACTGAGCTAAGGTCGGTTGCTATAAGCTTACAACATTAGTATATTAACCGCTAAATGTAACATCCTCTTATGCACTTCTTGCTATTTTTTTCCCAGCCCCTCAGATAAGCTTACCGTTAATAAATGGAATTTATCCTTCGGTCGTAAAGTGCTCGTTCACTTTTTCAATTTTATTGAAAAATAATAATAATAATAATAATAAATTTCTTAATACCTTTTGCAAGTTACATGACTTAAATCTACTAGGCGAATAAATTACATTTTCTTGAGCATATTTTTTATATTAACAAATTATTTGGTTGTCTCCTTCCACATGTATATAATACTGTATTTATTCACTTTCATCAAATATTTATAATTTTCAATAATCGCTGCCCTCGGAGAATGATATTGTGTTCCTCCTCTTTGATAAGCTTGACGACAAGTAGGCAATTCGTCTCCACTTTTAATTTTTGTATTCTCTTCCTTTTGCTAATTGAGACCTTATTCGATGTTACATAGTTTTGTAAAGATGATTGATGTAGAATTCATTTACTTTCTCCTTAACAATCCCTCCAAAAGTAACATCTTTAGTTTGAGTCTTCACATTGTCATCAATAAGTTTTTATTTATTTTTCTTGCATAAGTAATTGATCAAATTTTTTAGTTTGGCTTGTTTTAGATATAAAAATTTGTGAAGGAAATATTTCATCAATTTCCTTAGGTACATCTTTTCAATCAAATTTATGTTTTGCTCTTCCCGTATATACAACTTTTATTTATAATACCTCATCCAAGTATTGGCTTCTCATTCAAAGTATTAATCCCATTCTATTGAACTTATTCCATGTTCATTTAAATAGTGAACAATCCTAAAAATATGCACAAACCCTCCACATTTTTATCATATTGTGCACACTTAGGAGACTCAATTATTTTCTTAGTAATATCAAGTATCAAATAAAGTGAAAAGGGAAAAGCAAAAAAAAAGAAGAAGAGAAAATGCATAAAATACCTATTAACTTGTCCGGAAAAATTATTTACACACCTAAACTTTACGGGCGACCTTTTACCCCCCCCCTTTCTAAACTTAAGTGAATTTAATACCCTCTTGAGTGATGACATGGCGTAAAACGTGTAGTTATGCGCGTGAAGGCAAAAAAAAATAACTTAAAACTAATTTAATGGTCCAGGTGTCACTTTCCTATTGGATATTATAACTAATTAACTTAATACTACTTTTTTCTCTTTTCTTATTCATTTTTCTTTTCTTTTTCGTTTTTTTTTCTCTTTCTTCATTTAACATAAGTAGTGAACTGGGCGCTACCTTGGCTAAAATATCCATTTCCGGTGACCTTATTCTTATCTACATCCTTCTTCAATTGAGATTTTCTCCATCCGATTTTTCATCTATTTGCTGAAAAATACCTCTTTAGAACCAGAAATAGTGTTTAAAAAAAGACAAGGTGTCACCGGAAAATTCTCCGGCCGGAAAAAATTTATAGGTCCTTAACAGGTGGCTCTATATCTCAGATTTTATTCACTCTTCCAATATAAAACTAGGAAGAATAAAGTGACAAAAATTCTACTAAGGAAACCCATACGAAGGAAATTAGGAGCACAAACCCAACTCATCAAAAAATAGGTACCAACGATACCAAACTTTCCGCCCAACCCAAAATTTCTCTCTATCCCAAGCCTTTCGACGCTTTTTCTCCTTAATTTTGTGTAATGTCAAAGCCACAAATAAATTTATCTACAATGAAAAAAGAAGAATAGAGATAGAGATATTTAAGGGAGTTTATGGCTGTGAATGGCTTCCACAGTGGCAGCAGCAAAAATAATGAGGAAGAAAGGTGAAGAAGATGAAATGAAAAAAATATAGAAAAGGAATGAAGAACTATATATATATATATATATATATATATATATATATATAAAAAAAAAATAGTGTAACATTTGATACATGTATAGCGCGTGTTGACACAACCCACCACAAGATTGGTTCAGTATTTTGAATGAGGTATTAAATTCACTTAAGTTTAGAATAGTGGGGTAAAAGGTCGCCCGTAAAATTTAGGCATATAAATGATTTTTTCGGACAAGTTTAATGGGTACTTTTTGCATTTTCTCAAAAAAAAAAAAAAAAAAACAACAACAACAACTAACACAGACAGAAAAAAAATGAAAAGCAAGGCGTTTGGGCCGAATTCTAAGCGTTGGTCGATAAATCGATTTTAACCACCGCATCTCCGCGGCTTCCATTTGAGATAACTGAGAGCTGAAAAAGCAGACCGCCATGGCAACTTCATTGGCAGCGATGACGGCTCGTCGAGCCGCAACCTTCACTCGCTCCCCAATCTCAAGCTCTACGACTCAACCAGCTTCTCTTGCTCAACGCCGCGGCCTTGCCGGCGCTGCTGGTATTAATCTCACATTTCCTCTCTCTAAACTTTTAGATCGATTCAATCATTTCTCTGATGTGGCTCAGTAGCTCTGGATGAAATTAATGTAAGGATGCTGATCCCTGAATGTATACTACCATTTTTGTGTATGTATGTAGGTAGGGGTGTGTGTGTGTGTGTGTGTGTGTGTGAGTGTGACACGGTGACTGATGATATTGAAAAAATGGATGTAATTTCAGATCATCACGGGCCACCTAAGGTCAATTGCTGGAAAGAACCTATGAATCCCGCACAATGGAAAGAAGAACATGTGAGTTCTCTAATTTGATGCTTTAGTTCTAGGGTACATTTTTTTGTTATTTTGTGTTCATCAGGAGTAAAATACATGGAGCTTAAATAAACTAATGATTGTGCAAGTTTGGTGTTTGTAACATGGATATTGATTGGTTTGAAAATATAATTAAAAATGCAAAGTTCATAGTGTTGCCTGTCTTCCTATTTCCCTAAATCATCTCTAGATATTTGTGCCAAATGTCTTCTTAGTAGAGATGAAGAAAAAATATAATTCCAGAAGATAAAGAGTAATATTCTATCACTCTTAGCTGACAATTCCAGTTCGCAGAATCATCTGTCTCTTTTTTGTTGCTCAATAGGACATGCTTTCGAGCCTTTTGATATTAGTTGAAATATCAAACTTATATGTCTTGAACTTGCAGTTTGTGATTGTATCTTTGTCTGGTTGGGGCTTGCTTTTCTACGGTGGATACAAGCTCTTCACCGGAGGCAAGAAGAACAAAGAAGAGGTACTCACGTGTTCCTTCGAAATCCTGAACACTGATTGGTACTTTTACATTTCAGTTTTTCAACTATTCCAAGAATTGGAGATAAATCAAATCTCCTATAGGAGTAATGTTGCTTCCAATCACACTGACCTGTTCAATTTGCAACTGGTAGAGCTTTTTAAGCCCAGTTCATTAAAAACTGATTAAGGAATAGAGGAATGTCATTGACTGTAGTAGCTTACTTTCCTATACTTATGTGGAGCTATAGTATGGCATTATTGATTGAAGACCATACATGGAAATCTCATAGCGTCAGATGGGATGATAACAATTCATGAGTTATTTATGCACTATTATTTGAATAACTATACCTTAGAATCTATGAATAAGTGGTTTGTAAACCTTTGAACTGTTCATCCAGGGTTTGAGGAAAACAGAATCCTGCATTTTTTTTAGTGCTTCCTGAAAGCAGTGGCTTTAGATTCTTTTTTTTTTCCTCTGATGATGGTGGTCTGCTGGCCAGCATAGATGTTATTGTTATTTTTTTTAATAAGGTAGATATTATTGTCATTTTTTAAGTTATATTTGTTTCCCTCAACTTTCATCTCAGTTCTCAGAAAGTAAATTAGTCCTGTTTGACTTTGGTTCTCTTTTTACATGGTGCTTCTTAAGAAATGCCTTTCAGCTGATGTATAAAACAAAGGGAAGAAAAAGGAAGACTTGTGTTTGAATGATCATTCTAGTTTGAATTTTAGTTATTAACTGAACGAGAACAGAAGGAATGTTCTATCCATTTACTTCTTGCAAATACTAACAGTGTGGACCAGTAGCAAAAAAAAGATTAAGGGTCGTTTAGGAACAAGTTTAGAATTTGAAACGTTGCCTTGGTGTATATGTTTTTAACTTTAGAAAACAATTCCCCAAAAAGCAGTGTTTCTATGAATTACTAAATAGGTGCTTTCCATTATTCATTAGTTAAATACACGTCTTTGCTAATGTTTTACTCAATTAGTGATCAATCTTTTAGTAGAGCTTATGAATGATGACTAATATCAAATGTCTCTCTTTTTTTCCTTCTTTTGATCAGTTGCTCACTAACATCAAATATAATCAAGCTTAATGCAACTATTCTGGGAAAGATTCCCATGCATCGAAGAAGTTTAAGGACTCTTGTTGTAGATATGTTGCCTATTCAAGTAATCACTTTTTTATTTTGCTCAGACCCTATTCCTTTCTTCTTTTTTTTTTTTTGAGAAGGTAACCCTAGTGCAATCATCCATAGTTACAAAAGGTGGAACAAAAGTGTATTAAGCCTTAACCTACTTACAAGGATCCTAAAACATCAACAAAAGACTCTAGATCTTCCATGTATTCTTGCTTGGACCAAAAATAGAAAAGGGATAAACATTGCATTTTCAGTTTCTGGATAGAGCTGTATTTATCTTCGAAGCATCTTTGGTTTCTCTCTTTCCAAATTGTCACCAAATGCAAGCTAGGACAATCTTCCATTTCTCTTTCTGATTGGAGGAGCTACTGTATCTGTTCCAGCATTCTAGAACTTCATGGGTATCCCTTGGCATAACCCACATGCTTAGACCCTATTATTGAGTTTCCAAGTGCATTTGCCTTGATAAGATTATGTAAAACAATTTCTGTAATGCGTGAGATGCCACTAGGTCCAACTTGGTTGAATTGGGGTTTCTTTGGTTGGTACTATGAAATAAGATTATAAGATGTGACTGGAAATGCTATCTTGTGGAAAATGAATTCTTACTTTTGGTTAATGAATAATACCAAATAAACTGAAGAAAAGTTGAAGAACAATGTCACATTCTAGTTGAATTTGTACTTGTATAGCAAAGATATAGCTGAAGTCACGATTTATGATGGATAATTGGGTAGGGGCAAAAGTTTCCTATCATATAATGCTAAAACGACTTAGATTACCGCTTTTGTATTTCATGAAACATTATTTGACTAGATGTAGAGTCTAAGATATAATTTAACTTGTTAGTTTATTAAAAAAATTTACGTCAAATTTGGCATTTATTTTGTTAACTGAATTTGATTTCTTGATACTTGTGAAAGGTAAAATAGTGCTATTAGCAGAATGTTGTTAGAATGACCCAAAGTAGAATGAGTATTGTAAATTGGGATTGGGAGACTAAATAATTTCTTCTTTTTTTTTTAGGGGGGGGGGAGTAGGGGAGTTGATACTAGAAATAGTGGCGTCTTGGTCTTTGTGAAAGTGATTATATGCTGAAAAGTAATCATTTTCATTTGTATATCCCTCTTTCTTACCCAGGAAGTGGCGTTTTCTTCCATTGTGAGTAATGACAATTATATGCTATTTATTTCTTATATTTTCAGACATTGGTTCAAGCGGCACAGTAAGGTGTGAATTTCAAGGTGTTATCCCAAGACTGGGATTTTTTCAAGTCCCAGGTCCGAGGGTTTCTCTCTAATAATCCAATTGGTGGACATGACATAAGTTCCTTTCTTTTCTTTATATTGGTTTCTTCCTATTGTTACAAATGACAATGAGAGTTTTTGAGCCAGTAAGTCGCAGACAAAGTTGGTTGTATCACCATTATCAGTTCAGTATCTCCTTATAATATCAAACTATATGGAGTGGTTTATGCCCATTTGCTTCTCTTTGCTATCTTCATCTTGCTTATGCTTTGTCTAAATTCTGTATATCCATTTCAAGATCCCATAGCCTAAATATCATGCAGATTTTGAACGTCAGGTGATCTGGAGGCGTTGTCATAAACAAATTTACAAAGTAGTATCACTGGGATTTAACTACTCAACATGTCGTCAGACTACAGATACAGAGTAATATATTCAATGACGGTGATGAGACATTCATAAGGGTTCTTGTTTAGATCTGTATTCTTATCACTACTAGTCTTCAGTACGAGAAAGCCTAATTTACTCAGAACATGTTCTAAATCTTAATTCTTCGTCATCCAAACCATGGCTCTAAAAGTTAAATGCCTAGATTTTGTGTCTTTACCCGGTGAACACGAGGAGGCTTGTTTCCTTTCTTTTCCCCTATTTTATCCATGGTTATGCTTTTCTGGTGTTCCTTTTCCAATATCTGGTTAGGAGGGAATGAATTCCTTTTTTGTGTGCACTTATGTTGGGAGGATGGGTGTAAATTTTAACCCGGTGAACACGAGGAGGCTTGTTTCCTTTCTTTTCCCCTATTTTATCCATGGTTATGCTTTTCTGGTGTTCCTTTTCCAATATCTGGTTAGGAGGGAATGAATTCCTTTTTTGTGTGCACTTATGTTGGGAGGATGGGTGTGTTGATTGGGGACATGGGGTTGTTTGAAGAGACATAAAGTTATTAGTGAATAGAAGCTACAAATGTTAAAATTTACAGCTGCAAGAGGGCAGAATGGAAGTATTCCCCTAAGCTAATCTTAAACATGACACTTTCTGCTATCGACTTCTAAATGAAGCATAACATTAGCATTTTTAGAACTGCTGTTAGACTAAAATTCAGGCTTGTCGTTGTGGTCTCCATCCTCTCCCTCCTCTCCCAAGCTGGCAGCAGAGCCAGCAGTACTGTCTGTCTGTTCTTCTATGTCCTGATCACTGTCAACTTTAAAGTTAGCAATTTTTGCATGTAGATTGTCCACATGCTTTTGTTCTCTATCTTCTCTGATAGAGTCGGTTTTTCGTTGTGGTTGTGCAGTGTTATCTGATTTTTGATTTCTGGCATCTTGTGATCCTCCAGAATGATCTCCCTCTTCTTCTGTTACTTGATAATAGTCAACCTCTTTGTCTTCATCTTCTTTGGCACCCCTTTCAACAATAGTCGCATGTTCAAAAGAATTTGGAAGATTGTGAGCTTGCCCTAGCTCTGTATCTTCTCTGATGGTGCTGGTTATTTCCTCTGATTGTACTGTTTCATCTGGATTTTGATTTTTGACCTCTTGTGAGATGCTACTGTCTCCTCTAGAACTCTGGAGCAGCTGAGTTTCTGTGTTACTGACTTTTCTTTGCTGCCCTTCCTCAGTCTTCTGAGTTGCATCAGGATTCATGACTTGAGTCCTTTCCTCTGCGTCTGCAAAATTGTTAGGGTTTGACCGTGTCCTACCTGGTGGACTATCATCATGATTTGTGCTAACATCTTGCGTTCTGTCTTTTCCTGTATCTAATTTTACTCCTTGTTCTGTCCTTTTCTGGTTATTGATTTGTGCCTCTGAATCTTTAACTTGTTGAACTTTATTGGTCATTTCTATCCCATGAACTTCCTCATCAGGTTTTTTCCTCACGTCCACGCCCATGTCCTTGTTTGTCTGATGACCCATTGTTTCCAGTGTACTGCCTCCAGCCCTCTCGATCCTTTCGGTTCCCATTTTTACTTTCAAGAATTTTCTGTTTCTCATGCTTGCAGTTCCACGACTTTCAGGATGCATGCCACTTTCATCTGCCTGGCGCTTAACAATTGTTTGCCGTCTCTTACCTCTTTTTTTCCTTATGTGGTCCTTGGTCACTTTTGTTGTTCCTCTGCTTGTTGAATTCTCTTGCATTTCTAACTTCATCACACCTTTATCATTCACTCCAAATTCATTCCTTTGCTTTTGCACCTGATTTCTATCATCTTCAGTTTCCTTAGATGCATTGTCATTAGTGCACCTTTTCTTGTCTAGATAAGGTTCTTTCTCATTCTTATAACTGTTAGCATTCTCTCTTTGTCCTTCATTAATGTGAGAAATGGTGCTGTTTCCTGGAATATCTCCTTGAGAAGTTTTCAGCTGCTGAGACTGCTCTTCTCCAGTTTTGCCGTTTGCGTTTTCAAATCTCTCTCCATCTTTTCCTGTGTCATCAACATGCCCGGTGAATTCCTCATTTCTCGTATGGGCAGATTCATTGACACTGCTGTCTATGTCTTCTGCTGAATTTTTCTGATCTTCTCTTTTGATGGATTCATGCAACTCTTCACTTGCTCTTCTACCATCATGTCCAGCAGCCTCAGTGGTGAAATTTGTTGCAGGATTTGATGGGTCATCTGCACTTACTGACCAGACCTTTAGAGGTGATAATTCCAGACGGTGTTTTAAATCCTCAATTTCAGCCTCTTTCTGTCTCAAGGTTTCAGAAAGTAATGTAACTTGGGAATCATCTGACTTTGTTTCGATGTGTTTTTCCTGAAGCATCTTAATTTCACCCTGCTTTTCCTCAAGGGCACCTTCTGTTGTTCTTTGTTCTTCTTCAAGGGAAGAGATTGTCGACTTCATCTCCAAGATCCTACTGTCGAGATCCATTTTCTGCGTACGAAGCAAGTGTATATCGGATTTCATGTCCTCTATTTGCCTTCTGGCTTCTTTTGCCTGTTCTCTTTCTTTCTGTTGCTCAGGTGAAGAAAAAAGTGTTATACTTAGGTAGCATAATGAACTCGAAAGTTTGCCAACGGCAGAAAATATAATGATTGTTATTTGTCTCATAAAAAAATCGACTGATCATGGGATGGGTCAGCGGGTAATGAGGGGAAGGGGTCCACAACATAGCTTGGTAACTGCATTACACTTGTGGTTTGTCATAATTTGAAGAACTTTATTGATCATTGATTATTCTATACAACTGTTAACACGATTGAATTAGAGTTTTGTCATCCATCTTTTCCCTTACCAAAAGAATTAAAATGCACCTGTATTCATTCAAGAATTGATTTAACATCCGGACCCAGTCTGTGTTTTGTTCTGAAAAGTTGTTATATAAAACCGTTCTTTTAAACTGTATACTTGTCCATTGAGAGGTACTGATTCCTGATGTTTTGGATTTCACGTTTACCAGTGAAAATACTGGTAGTTTAGTTCATTTCTTAGTGAAGAAGTGAAGACTGAGTGATATATATTATGTAAATAGAGGCTGGCCACGGACAAGCGTTCCTCTTTGATCAACACACACACAGGGGGGTGGGGGGGGAGGGGGGGAGAGACCTGCAAGAGAAGTTGAAGGGTGTTGAGCTCGCGATCTTTCTCCTTGACAAAGAGGCTGCAGATGCGCCTGTCCCTGAGCTTGTGGAGAGTCATAACTCCAAAAACGGCAGCACTAAATGCGAGCAGCAGCAGAAGTCCATATGATCTTCCTTTGCTTCCTGTGTTTTTACTGTGCCTCATGCTTTTGCTCTATGTCCTTCAGGAAATGTGTAAAGAGTTGTGGGCAAACAAACAAGAATGGCCTTACTAATTAGCTCTTTCAGTAAAATATAATTCTTATGTATTAGAGGTAGAGTGCTGCTTGTCATTCAAAGTGCTCTCACACAGAAGAGCCACACAAATGGTGTAATTCTGGTTTATAAAGGAACTAAAGAAGAGTAGCGAAAAAAAGGAGATTTTTTGAAGAATACATGTGCATGGCATGGGGACTGTGTACAAAGGGCAGCTCATTCTGCCCAATTTTTTTCTTTTGAAGTCAATCATTCTGCATCTCTTGCGGTATAGGTTAGAGTTTCCTATTTGAAGGCAATGCAGTTTTCCATGCGTTACAATATTTTTGTAATTCGCACATACTCTCGTTTGTCCAATATTTGGAAGAGTAAAATGATGGGAATCTGTAAATCTCTGGATCATTTATTGCTGCGCACTTAAAAAATCGAATACAACAACAGCTATGCCTCATTAATCCTAAGCAAATTGAGGATTAACTATATGAATTCTCACGGATTATGCTACAATGAAATAGGTATGTAGTTGTAATACAATTACCATTGTTTGCATCAAATCATTGATAGTACATACCATTAATCTTCGACACAAACTTTAATCACCAAACTAATAATTAATTATATGTATACTTTTGTACTTTCAAGGTTAAATATTTGGTTTGATGTAAATATCATAGGTGAATAAGTCTTCTTTGGTATTTTCCTCCCTCCCCCCTTCTGTTTTTCCAAATTCGTGTTTGTTGATTATGCACTGAGCGATAGGTCAAAAGGTTCGGCCTTATATTTAGGAACAAGCAATTTATCTGGACTATCTACTTGTTTCAGTACTTCACTGGACTTTTGGTTGACCTTTATTAAGGATTAGAATTGGGAGGGAGCAGTAACTTAAACCCAAACCTGAAGCAAAGATATGGTTGAGTAGAACCAAACTGATCTCATACAAAAGCCTAACTTCACTCTCAAGTATAAATCCGTGGAACTATTTTGCTCCCTGCTGCCACTTGATTTTCTTTTTCCTTTAATATTTTTTACTTGAAAGCGATATTCTTACTTCACGTATTTATGAACTATCTTATGGTTCTTGAATTGAATGGTTGATTGTCTGATGGAAAGAAAGAAATGTAACTGCAACAACGAGTATGCTAATATATACTAGTATTGAGTAACAGTAAAGAGATTGCTATACCGAGTAGCAACACCTAAAATTTTGTGTGGGATTTTGCAATGCGAAAGTTGGAATCTTTATTATTCAGAACACATGTACAAGTTAGTTAAACAAGATCTAATTTGAAAATTATAAGAACTGTTATACTATCATAGATTTGATCAGAAAAATAATTTGATTTACTTAAGTAAGGTGCCTTACTTTATTGTTAAACATATATTTTTATTTCAAATTCTTGTAGCACAAATAATTTCACAGACACACAAGTTATTGTGATATATTTATGTGTGAAACGGAAATGGATATTTACGCAAATAGCTGGCAGGATTTAGTGTTTATTTTTCTAATCCGGTATACAAAGATTATACACTGATTATACACAAATATTAAGAGTATTAAGAAAAGGGGATTTTCCAAGAATCTAAAACCGCAATCCCTTTTGTGGGTCAAATACCTCCTATCTCTACCGTAGGTGCCAAAGAAGAATGAGAAAAAGCCCGAAAAAGAGCAAAAAGAGCATACTCTGATACAACAAACAGAATAAAACCATATGGAAGTCCTAATTGTATGACTTTGGTATGATGACGTTCTAATGTGGATTCACCTAGAGCATCACGCCACCATACGAACATGGTATATAGGATAAATATGAGGCCCAAACTGAGAAGTATGTATGTGTGTATGTATATATATATACACACTATATCCGGTTATTTTTGTTTAAGCAGTTAAATGGAAGGCTATTTAGGTTAATTTAAAGAGGAATTTTGAGAAATGACTATTGTTTAGTGGCTATTAACTTGCTATAACTACCATTTACTTAATTACTCCCTACAACTATATTTTTACTTGTTATAGAGTGTATTCGATGTATTCAAGCTACTGTATTCATGAATACAGTAGCAAAACTCGGCGAAAAACAAGGAAGTCCGGCTAAATATAAATTGTATTCATATGTATTCGCGGGCTGTATTCGTAAATTCAATAACGAAAATCTGCGGAAAAAAGGTCTGCAGCT
The DNA here is from genome assembly GCF_000393655.2 of Nicotiana sylvestris. NCBI lineage: Eukaryota > Viridiplantae > Streptophyta > Magnoliopsida > Solanales > Solanaceae > Nicotiana > Nicotiana sylvestris. The sequence goes on along the minus strand of NC_091063.1, from coordinate 37,057,758 downwards.
GTTTAAAAACGGTAAGTGAATCAATTAACGCGATAGACTCCTAATATAACTCAATAAACTCAATTATAACACGCAAAATTTGTATTTCCGGTTATAGAAAAGATTCTCAATCGAAAAATACCCCCAAAACAGAGCAATCTTCAGAGATTCAATCCATCCTTTCTTTTTTTAGTGGTATCTTTATTAAAATATTTTTTATTGTATCTTTACAAATAGATTTATATATTGAAATTATATAATTACATTGAATACAGTTAAATACATACAATAAATTGAATACATGAAGTATAGCAGGTCATCTATAGTGCAAAACATATGAATACATACTGTAGATACATTTAAATACATATATACATTTGAATACATAAATTATATTAATTAAAGAAAACATATGAATACATTCTACAATATATTGAATACATACTGCTGAATATATACTGTTGGATAAAACAGTGAAATAGAGTGAAGCTTTGAAATTATATAATTACATTGAATACAGTTAAATATAGTGAATATATTGAAAAAGTAGAAAAAACTAAAGACAGTAAATACAATGAAATACATGGAATACAACAAGATACATTGAATACAATGAAAATAAATATCTTTTCCCTCAACTCTTGAATCATTACCATAAGTTTTCTTCTCTTTTCCGCATCAGGAAGTGTTAATTCTTTCGAAGATTTCTCAAATTGGGCTTGTTTCGATGTCGGGTAACCCTCTTGTGAGTTGTTGAATCAGCCCTTAGAGATAAAATTTCGAGTTTTCTAGTGAAAGCAAAACAATGGTGAAATTAAAAAATTGGTTGAATTTACATAAGAGAATATAACAAGAAAGAATGAAAATTTCTGATAAAAGGTGAATTAATTTACCTAGCGGTGAAGAACATTCCAGCACAAAAACTACCTATACAAAGAAAAATAGACCATTTTTGTGAAATAACACAGAAAAAGAGTCCATTTTTGTGAAATAACACTTCTTAATGGAGGTTCTGCCACTCCTCTGTTCTTGAAAGACATTTCCAATCTAATTTACTCTAATTCTCCTCGGCCAATCTACCTTTCTGGTTAAAACCCCTTATGCAAAACTCAAAGACAGAACCAAATCAAATAAAACCCCATACCAGCGAAAATCTAACAACTTTAACACTTACCACAACTTTTTGGAGCAAAAAAATTTGAAAATTTCACGAGACAATGGAGATGAATCAATGGAGAATCGTGGTTGTATTCATGGAGAAGAGACTGGCGTTGAGAGAGAGATATAGTGGAGAGAGATCATGGTTCCTGAAGTTGTATTATACGGTGGTCTTGTGAGAGAAAGAACAGAAAGTATGAGAGAGAAAAATATTACCAAGCGTATTTAATGGCTAAACGGGAGGAAGTGACGATAAATACATATTTTACTATAAAACCTAAAAGGTAGCTATAGAAAATAATATTTTAAAAGGATATTTATTTATAATAAACAGGGATGGCAATTTGAGTCCAAACTCATCCAACTCGCCCAGAGATTAATGGATTGGGCTATAAATATTTTAGGTCATGGGTCAATTTGGGCTAAGCCCAAGTTAACCTATTATTTTTTAGGAATTTTTACCTTCTATAGCAAAGGTTAACACCTTATTTATTTTAAATAAATATCATTTAAAAAATTATATTCTATAGATGCCTTTTAATGTTTATAGAAAAATATCTAATTTTGGTTAACTCCTACCCTTAAGCCACTAAACACGCTATTTTTTTATTTTTCTCTCTCCTTTTTCAGATTTTTCTCTCGCATAATTACCGTATTTCATATAAACTTCTCAATCCACGTTCTTTCTCTCTCTACTTTGATACACTTCATTCTCTTCCCCCATTCCATGTAACCACGATGCACAAAATCAGAATTCCTCTCACCCACATCGCCTAGTTCTTCCTCATTCTCAGTCTCAACCCTAATTTCATACACGCAATCTACATTGTATCTCTCAATTGTCGTTATTTTTTGCTATAATTAGTGTGTTAAGTATTTAACTTATTAGAATTTCGCTATTTTTATTTATTCTGAATATCTATACTCGCCAAGTTTTATGTATTCAACAGAAAACTTGAGATTTTCTCACAACGTCTGATTCAACATCCCACAAGTTGGTTATCAGAGGTATATCCACTAAAGTACTCAATTTCAATTGGCCCTCTTTCTCTTTGCAAATCACTCAAGGGGAATTGGATGCAGGTTCAGCAGCAAAAACGGCAGCGGAGAAAAGAACAAAATTACGCAATGACGATTTCAAACAAGCTCAAGTTGAGAAATCATTGAAAGAAACAAGACTTCCCGTTGCGGAAAAGAGGAAAAAACATATTGCTGAAGCTTCATGTGTCAAGGAAAAGGAGGTCGATTCAAGTAAAAGCTCGGATACACGGGAAGAAAAGGTAATTTTTGATGTATTCCTCTGTATTTCAGTCCTCATACACTGATTATTATATGTAGATGTATTTATATGTATATAAAGTTTGACTTCACTGATTTTTATGTATCTAGATACATTTAGATGTATTTAGATGTATTCAAAAAGTACATTCACTGTATTTTGTACTTATAGAAATCAGTGATAGAAATATGTTGATGTATTTATATGTATACAAATTTTGACTTCACTGATTTGTATGTTGCATAATGCATTTAGATGTATTCAAAAAGTTCATACACTGTATTTTGTACTTACTAGACTGACCTTTTCATATTGTATATAATTGTATTTATAAGGATTTTCAAAGTTCCCTTTACTGTTTTCTACTTATTGCAATGTCTTTTATTGTTGTACGTGGATGTATTATATATACACATCTATCTCTATCACTGATTTCTTAATCCAGTGTATTTTTGCATATTGTATTCAGTTGTATTTATATGTATTCAATATGGTTATACTATGAAATATGTATTGATGTTAACATTTGAAATCTTTTTTGTAATTCTTGTTGTATGCAGGAAATTAAGCTATTTGTGAAACAACAGCCTATTTTTTCACCGCATATCAGTTCATATACTAACACAAATATAGTCTCTGACCTCAAAGAAAAACTTAGTCCAGAGCAGTACAAACAACTAGGTAGTACTTGTTTTGGAAGTTTCCTTGAAATGAAGCGTTGTGAAGTCCAACATCAATTGTTCAGGTGCTTCATGGCTCTGCAGTTAGAAGGAAGTATTAACGATGTATTTTCAATATACGTCAATGGTACAACATTATCTTTCTCAATAAGGGAGTTTGCGCTTGTCACTGATCTCAAATGTGTCGGTGACCCTGATGATTTTCAGTTCGATGAAAAGGTTCCTAACCGGATTGTTGAGACATATTTTGGTGGTGCAAATCTTGTCAAAAAGAAAAATTTGTTGACTTGTTTTGCCGAGAAGAATTGGGGTCATGACAACGATGGGGATGCCATCAAGATAGTTGTGTTGTATTTAATACACACTTTCATATTTTTATCCGAGAAGAACAACACAACCATCCCAAAACTACATTTTGACTTGGTCGAGAGTGGGAGATTTTCTGATTATCTATGGGGTATAAAAGCATTCGAAAACCTTATAAAATCTATTAGCAAGAAGATGGATTTTCAGAAGAAGTACTATAGGATAGCTGGGATGCCTCTCGCTATGTAAGTTTGGTTTTACGAATGCTATTCAAATGTTGATCCCAAAATTGCACTTCGTGTTGATAACCGGGTACCCAGAATACTCAAATGGAGATCCACCATCAATCAGCCAACCTATACTGATGTGACGACCCGGCCAATCGTCTCATGAGTTACTGCTCTGTTTTCCCCATTTCTGCTTCTTATTGCTTTGTCTATCGGTTCTATGTGTGATTGGGTTCATTGGCTCGGGTTCGGAAATGATTTGATAAGGTTTGAGACACTTAGTCTCTTTTGAAGAAACTTAAGTTGGAAAAGTCAACCGGATGTTGACTTATGTGCTAGAGGGCTAGGATGTGAGTTTCGATGGTTCGGTTAGCTTTGGGAGGTGATTTGGGACTTAGGAGCGTGATCGGAATGAGTTTTGGAAGTTCGGAGTAGATTTAGGCTTGAATTGGCGAAGTTGATATTTTGGCGATTTCCGATTGGTAGGCGAGATTTTGATATAGGATCCAGAATGGAATTCCGAGAGTTGTAGTGACTACGTTGTGTCATTTGGGATGTGAGTGCAAAATTTTAGGTTATTCGGACGTGGTTTGGTTGAGTTTTTTATCAAAAGCGGAATTCAGAAGATTTTGGGAACTTAGGCTTGAATCCGATTTGTTTTGGTTGATTTGATGTTGTTTGAGGTGTCTTGAAGATTGATACAAGTTTGAATAAGATTTTGGGATATGTTGGTGCTTTTGGTTGAGGTCCTGGGGGCCTCGGGGTGATTTCGGATGGTTGACGGAGGAGTTTGAGACTTGGTGAAATTGCAGATTTTTGCTGCTTCTGGTATTTCCGCACCTGCGGATTGGGGACCGCAGGTGCGACACCCCATGTGCGGAAAAGCGGTTGCAGAAGCGGAAGTTGGGAAGATGGCAGGAACCGCAGATGCGGTTGTGGGACCGCACCTGCAAAGGCGCATGTGCGGAGTGTTGACTGCAGATGCCGAGTTGGCCGTTTAAGTGATTTCTACAGAAGTGGTTCAAGGACCACAAATGTGGTACCGCAGAAGCGAGTATATGGCCGCATATGCGAAAATGTCTGGGCAGAAGGTATAAATTGCGTCCTTCGCGATTTTGAGCTATTTTCACCATTTTTAATTAGGCTTGGGATCATTTTGGACGATTTTGAAGAGGGATTTCAAGAGAACTTCATTGAGGTAAGGATTTTGGACCTAAAATTCGTTTCTATGGTATTATTTCACGAATTAAGCTTGTAATTTATAGAATTTAAGGATCAAAGTTTGGGGAAACTAGGGCTTGGAAACTTAGACTTTTGATTGACGATTTGAAGGACCATTTGAGGTCGGATTTTAGAACTTTTGATATGTGTGAACTCGTGGGGATTTAAGGAATCTACTGATGTAAAAATTATCGAATTCCGAGACGTGGGCCTGGGGGTCGGATTTTGATAATTTCAGGATTTGTGTTGTAAATTGATTATTTTCGCTTGGGCTTCGTTCCCTTAGCATATTTTGACGTCGTGATTCTGATTTTGGATAGATTTGACGCGAGTAGAGGCCGATTCGAGGGGCAAAGGCATCGCAAGCTAGAGATTTGACCGGATTGAGGTGAGTAATGATTGTAAATGAAGTTCTGAGGGTATGAATCCCCAAATTTGCACATCGTTGTGCTATATTAAGGTGACGCACACGCTAGATGACGGACGTGAGGCATGCACTGTTGGGGATTGTGACTTAGTCCGTTCCGAATTACTATTTTGCCACGTATTTGACTGAAATCTATTTTCTATCATCATTATTTGGGTTGAATGCCATATTTGGGCTTCGTGTCAACTATTTGAACCCTTAGGGGACTTTTATTGATATTTCCTCACTGGTTTGACCTTACACTTGAACTCAGTCATGTTATATTTCACTATTTTCGTACTGGGCCATGTTTACTCTGTTTTAACACTTAAAGGATCTTTTAAATGATATTTTGGGCTGAGAATCATATTTTACTATTGCCTGAGTGGCTTGTGAGGATTTTTGACTGAGTAAGGCCGAGGGCCTATGTTGTAAGGAAACATTTGATATTGATTATGAAGCTGAGGGCCTGAGATATATACGCCACGAGGTGGCTTGTTGATATGAGGCCGGGAGCCTAGTGATGATGCCACGAGATGGCTTGATATTGCACTTGGGCCGTAAGGGGCCCCTCCAGGAGTCTGCACACCCCTAGTGAGCGCGGGTACCCATTGTGATGCGAGATATAGCTCGAGGGGCTGGTATTGTTCTGAGATATTGTCCGAGGGGCGAACCTTTATGTGTTTATTTTCTTAATTGCTTGTCCTTTACCTGTTTAAATGTTCAAAAAGGTTTTCAGGAAGTTTAATTGCGCTAAATGATTTTCACATATCTTTTACTGATTTTTACTGCTTCATTATAGTCTGCAAATGTGTTTTACGTGATTTCCTGCTTTCAGTCTTTATTTATGGTTATTACTCACTGTGTTGGAGTACTCACTTTACTTCCTACACCCTGTGTGCAGATTCAGGCGCATCTGGTCCTGCTCCCGAGTGCTGATCTTCCCAGCTCAGGCGGATCTGAGGAGTCTCTAGGTAGATGTCGGCTTTCGCAACCTGGAGCTTCTCCCTATCTTATTTCTCCATGTTTTAGTTACTGTATAAAACTCTGTAGTTTTCTCTGAGTATCCCGGATTGTTTAGATGCTCATGACTAGTGACACCTCGGTATCGGGCTGTGTTGGGTTGTATTTCGCATATTATACTATCATCTTCTTAAACCTTGGATTATTTTATCATGATTTAGACTGTTTCTTACTGTTTTAACTATTAAATACTGAAGATGGGAAGTGTTGGCTGGTCTTGTCTTCACGAGAGGTGTCATCACGACCGAGTCCGGGTTTAGGGTCGTGACAACTTATCTAATGAACGGCATGTTCATTGACCAGGGAAACATGGTAATTTACTATTTGTTAAGTGGCTATTTTTTTATTTTTTTTACAATATATTTCTGTTAGTAAATACAATTGCATACATCCTACTTTTGCATACAACCTACATTAGATTTCATATTTGCATACAACAATGGTAGTACACTTTGAGTGTATTTTGTTTTTCAGATTGTTTACAATGACATCCAGCCAAGCGATATAGAGCTTGTTGTTATTCAGATTCCTCCAGTAGGCGTTGATGAAGAGAACAGTCCTGCTCCTACTCATTCAGACAAGTCCGCAGAGGATTCGGATGACTTCACTCCTACACCGCATCTTAAGTCTAGTAAGAAATATGCTGCAAGTGTTGGTCCATCTTCATCACCGCCCCACGAAAAGCGCAAAGAACAAATTATAGATCCCTCAAATGCAGAGACTCAATCCAAGATTCCTCATGTTGACGTATTGGAAATAGCACAAAATGTATTGTATGATAAGAAGCCGACAGATTCCAAAACTGATGAAGTATCTTCTTTGAGGAAAGATCTACATTCATTCATAGAATATGTGGGGGTTTTATGCACATATTAAACATTATAGTTTAGTGCTTAACATTCATATATTTTTGGGGCACCTATCTAATTATTTCTGTATTGATAAGGTAATGGGCGAGTTCACGTCTCTGAGATCATTGATCAATGAAAACTTTAAGAAGCTTTCTGAACATCTTCAAGACAATCAGCAAAAGAAAAGAGTATACCAGAGAAAGCAAACCACATGGAGACGTGATGATGGTATTCAAATATCATCTGATGCCAACTTGCAAGATAATCTTAAAGGCCGAACACAGAGTGATATAGTTGTCGGCGAGAATGTAGAGGTTAACACTTTTTAACCTCTTTAGTATAAGTTTATATCTTATTTGTGCTCTAATCCAGACTAATCATATATAATACATCATACACATTATAAAACTGAATATCCAAGTCAGAAACTTAATATTACAAGTTGTATATGAATTCAACAGTCTGCAAAGTATGTACCCAACATGTTGTATTTATATCTATTAAACATGTATGTTCATATGGCATCAAATGTATATGTAGTATTATTCAGATGTATTTGGTTGTCTTTGTATATTATAATCAGACATAGTGTATAACAGATTGTATAAGTATGTATTAAACATGATGTATTCGAATGTATTTAACAGGTAGTTTTCAACAGAATTTAACAGACTGTATTCATATGTATACAAATGTATTTGTTTGGTTTGTATATTCAGAAAGATTATACAATCTCAAATCCAAACACTTTTATATCTAGATTTATTTATATGTATTCACAAAAAATGACTGACTTAGATATTACATGAGATTGATACATGTATTCAAATATATTTAGAAGTTTGATACATGTATTCAAGTATATACATATTAGTTCAGTATATTTATTTAATTTAACCATGTATGCAGATGTATTTATTTGTATTCTGTTATCTGACTGTATTTATACATAATACTATTGATCTTTTCATGTTGTACATAGATGTATTCATAATTATTAAAACACTATTTATATACATTTAAGCTTGCATTATATATTTAAGCCAGAAAATAGTAGTTAGATGTATTTCAAATATGCCTCAACAAAATACAAATTTACACTCAAACATGTTTTGTATTTACATGTATTCATAAACATGAATGAATTATGTATATATGTCTTTTATATTACACTAACATACATATGTATACATTAAACAGAATACATATGTTAATTCTCTTTAGGATGACGTAAGAGTGGAGGGGAATACTATATCTGTGGTGTCGTGTAACATAACATCTATATGCCAAGAGGGTGTATCTCGAGAATTCAATGTATCACAATTTGAGCTGGACGACAAGTTTCTTCCAAATCAAATTCGTGAAACTAGAATTGTGATACATCATGCAATAAAAAATGGTGAATCAACCCCATTACCATCTCATAGGAATCATCAACCAAGTCGATGGTATTCTTTGCCTTACGAGTCGAACTTCGACTCTGCCGGTTAGTGAATTATTAAACAAAAATAATGCTTTATAAAGTTATGGTCTATTTTTCTATGGTATCCATAATTAAATGTATCTATTCATGACTCCAATGAACAATAGGTACCTCTGTAAAGTTGACTCCCATATTTGAAAAAAGACACTCATTTAAAGATGATTTAATATCGGGGTCACATCCAACATTAGTCATCGAGGAATACGAGAAATAGGTTCGTGATGGTCTTCTCGCTAGACATGAACAAAAACGAGTTTTTTTCCCGGTATGTCTATTATGTATTTATATTTTTAAAAATAGATATAATATTTTTTTCAATTTCTTGTAGAAGTGATTTGGAAGACCATTACAAGAAGAACAAGTCAACATTGCATATACCATTGGATTTTGGCGTTGATCAAGTCACTTCAAAAAATTGGTTTTACCTTCTCTCATTTGACGGTAAACTATGGAATGACAATGTAAGTTATACCCCTTCCAAATCCATTTTAATCCATTTTTTATGATTGGTTTTTCAATTGTATAATTCACAATTTGAGATCTCACACAAATTTGTATTTATAATGTGAAAACAATGAACATACTGTTATTCAGGTGTATTCGTATGTATTTCTATATATTTAAATGTATTCAGATGTATGGGTCACATGTGTATTTAATTGTATGCATTTGTTATTATATTGTTCATGCACTATTCAAGTAGTATGTTCTCTTGATTAGTTTCTGAACTATTCAAGTATTTATATTTATTTAGTTAACAGAATGTATTGAACTGTATTCTGCATCAAATACATATATGTATTCAGCATTATGTATCTTAACAGGCGATGCCAATTTTTAAGTTCAATTTTTTTAACTTTTAATGCACAAAATTATGTTCGTTCCATTTATTTTCAGCACCTGATACTTCTATATTCAATTTATTTTCCTTGATTTCATTCGATGTACTAACGCTATGTATTTAAATTTGTACATAGCTTATTGATGTCATATTTTACTATCTGAGAAAGAAGAAAAAGTATAACCAAACAACCAACTTCAAGTATACAACTGTTGATTGTATATTCAACAAGAATCGTCAAAATCTTCGACAGGTATGCTGATACAGATAGTAATGCAAATGTAGCCAAAGAAGAGGATGTGGTATGTGAGTACATAAGGGGATACAGATTGCTAGCTAATGTACCTTGGCATATTGTTGACAATGTCTTGATACCAGTCAACTTGAAGGACAAACTACACTAGATATTGACAGTTGTCTCATTCAAGGAGAGATGTATCAAAGTGTATGACTCATACAAATCTGTAGGTCATGATGTCTATGTATCTTTTGAGATACATAAGCTTTCTAAGATTGTACCTCTGTATCTATCAACCAGTGATTTTTACAGAGATAAGCAAGGCATCGATTGGTTTCATGACTCAGTATACACTGACAAGTCGCAAACTGATCCATTTGATGTTGTTTTCATATCAAATCTGCATCAATAAAGATTAGGGAGCATGTATGTATTCGATTTTCTTGCTTATATCATTTAAAAATCTAATAATATGAATTGTTTTTAATTGTTTCAATCTATATTTTTAGGGATTGTGGGTAGCATGTTGCGGCATACACAAAGTTTCTGAGCACTCTTGGGGTGGTTCCACAAACAACATTTGATGTCAATTTACTCCGTTAAAGATATGGTGCTCTCCTCTAGGACTATGCTATGCGGAAGATAGACGTTGATGCCATAAGCGAGAACGAAGCACCCTCAAAGATTGTTAGGCAAATCACGGAGTCAGATTCGTCGTTGAAGATAATGTTAAAGTAGTTTTAGGTGAATGTAGTTTTGGAAGTTAGTTTTATGTGAATACTGTTTTTTGAATATTGTTTTGGTAAAGATGGTGTTAAGTTAAGAAAAAACATGTTTTTATTTTAATCACTATATCCACAATGTTTATATATGTTCATTTCAAGTATTCAATCGATGTTTCAATCTTTTGTGCATCAATATTCATACTTAAGCAACAAGTTATATTGATATGTATTCAACAAGTGTATTCATATGTATTCAGAATCAGTTGTTTGGATTGTATATCCAAGTCAGAAACTGAATATTACAGGTTGTATATGTTTTCAATAGTCTGCAAAGTATGTACCCAACCTACTGTATTTACATCTATTAAACATGTATGTTCATATGGCATAGAATGTGTATGTAGTAGTATTCAGATGTATTTGGTTGTCTTTCTATATTAAAGTCAGACACACTATATAAAAGATTGTATAAGTATGTATTAAATAAGATGTATTCGATGTATTCAACAGAATGTATTCGAATGTATTCAACATGGGTTTTTCAACAGAATTTATCAGGTTGTATTCATATGTATGCAGATGTATATGTTTGGTTTGTATATTCAAAAAGATTATTCAATTTCAAATCCAAACACTTTTTGTATCTAGATTTATTTAGATGTATTCACAGAAAAATGAATGGCTTATGTACTGCTAAATGAAATATGAAATCTTTTTATAATACACTCATATTCATATGTTTATAATAGTTTTTTTCATCTGTAATCAGACGTATTCGAATATAGAATATGAGTGTACCCTGATTTATGTATTCACATAATAATCTAACACAATAACTAACTATATCCAAACTCCATTCACGAAAAAATCCAAAATGTATTATTGCAAAATATCACCGAAATCTATGACACATTGTTGTAGTTCTAATACAAGTCAGAATGTGAACTAAGTCCTACGTGGAGCATTTATACATGTTCTCTTATTATGTCCTCCCTACCTACATATGCTACATGAATGTTGATTTTTCTACTCAGCAATTCACTGAACGGTTTATTGTGCTTCTTCTTTGGCCTTCCAGGAGGTCTTTTCCATTTGGGTGGTAATACAACTTCCTCTGAAATATGTGCTGGTATATTCCATTCATTTCGGTCCAGCAGCGGATACACAGGCACCTCGTATGTCATTACAACAGATTTTGGTTTGTAATATTCAGAGCAATAATCTTTCGACATTATAAATTTGCTCTTCAATACAGCCCAAGCGTGTGGGCATGATAATTCGTCAACTTGGAACCTCCCACAAATGCATTTTCTCTCTAACAAGCACACGGTATAATGCTTCCCTTCATCGTTCATGGTATGCAAGTATTCAGTCGATGGTACCACCTAAATTTAAACATAGATCTATAAGTTTTGAACACATACAAACCAAAAAATTCATTTATATACCAAAGAATAGACGCATTAAATATACATCAGGTTGAATTAAATCAAATATGTATTGAATAAAAATATATTTCTGTATATAGAATGCAGAAATATGCAGCTGAATACAGCAGAATACATCCGATCAAAATTATCAAAATAATCAGAAAAATACATCAGCAGAATACATTTAAATACATCAACAGAATGGAATTGTTTGAATACAGCAGAATACATCCTATATGTAGACTGGCAGAATATTAAAGATAATGACATCTTATATTATGAACACATTTATGGGTAGAAACAAAAACATTAAATTCAACTAACGATACACTGAACATATGTACTGTATTCCAAATAGTATTGTGATGACCCGGCCAGTCGTCTCATGAGTTACCGCTTTGTTTCCCCCATTTCAGCTTCTTTATGCTTCATTATCCGTGTTTTTGTGGTATCGGGTTGCGCGGATCGAGTCAGGAATGAGTTTGGTGAAGTTTGAGACACTTAATCTCTTTTAAGAAGGCTTAAGTTGGAAAAGTCAACCGGATGTTGACTTATGTGTTATAAGGCTTGGAAGTGAGTTCTGATGGTTCGGTTAGCTTCGGGAGGGGATTTGTGACTTAGGAGCGCGATCAGAATGAGTTTTGGAGTTGTAGAGAAGATTTAGGCTTAAATTGGCGAAGTTGATATTTTGACGGTTCCGGTTGATAGGTGAGATTTTGATATAGGAGTCTGAATGGAATTCCGAGAGTGGAAGTAGCTTCGTTGTGTCATTAGGAATGTGTGTGCAAAATTTTAGGTCATTCGGACGAGATTTGATAGACTTTTTGATCTAAAGCATAATTTAAGAGTTCTTGGAGTTCTTAGGCTTGAATCCTATGTTAAATTGGTGATTGATGTTGTTGTGAGCGTTCTGAAGTTTTGAACAAGTTTGAACGATATAACGGGATGAGTTGGTACAATTGGTTTGAAGTTCCGGGAGTTCCGGGTAGGTTTCAGGTAGGTTCCGGGATGTTTTAGGCCGAAAATCATAGTTGTAGCAAGTCCAGAAGGGTTGCAGGCCTCGGAACCCACCCACGTGGTCCACACAAAAAGAAGTGCGGCCGCGGTATATGTTGTGCGGACCGCACATAAAGAAGTGCGGCCGCGGTAGGTGCTGTGCGGACCGCACAAAATGCAGTGTGGCCGCGGTGGGGAACATTTCACTGGTCCTACTTTGGAAGCTTATATCTTTTGATCTACAAGTAATTTTGAGAAGATTTAAAAACAAAAGTTGCAGCCCTTTGTGTCTAGTTTCCACAAAAAGTAAAGATATCGCAATTTGGATATTTGTAGAGAAAGTTATGACCAAAATACTGAAGCCTATCACTGCAGAGGAAAGCATGTGCGGCCGCGGTCATTTTTGTGCAGACCGCACTGGTTTTGTGCGGACCGCGATCGATTTTGTGCGGTCCGCGAAGGTGAAAATCTGTGGGGTACTCTATAAATATGAGGTTTTGGGTTTTATTTGATATTTTGACCTACAGAGCTCGGATTTTGGCAATTTTTCGAAGGTTTTTCAAGAAATTTATCGAGGTAAGTGATTCTAACTCAGATTTGGCTAGAGTACATGAATCTGTCATTGAATTCATCATTTAATTTGTGATTTGGGATGGAATTTGGGAAGAAAATTGTGAAATCTTTCAAAAATGTAAAATGATGATTTGAAGGACCAAATGGTATCGGAATTGGATAATTTTCGTATGGTTAGACTCGTGAGAGTATGAGGATTCTAGTTTTGTAAAATTTACCTGATTCCAAGACGTGGTCCCGAGGGTCGGGTTTGACCAATTTCTGGAATTTTGTGGTAATTCAATTATTTTCGCTTGGGCTTTATTCCCTTAGCATATTGTGACGTATTCATTCTGATTTTGGATAGATTCGACGTGCGTGGAGGCCGATTCGAGGGCAAAGGCATCGCGAGTTAGAGATTTAGCCGGTTTGAGGCGAGTAATGATTGTAAATGATGCTCCGAGAGTTTGAAACCCTGGATTGCACATCGTAGTGCTATATTGAGGTGAGACACACGCTTGATGACGAGCGTGGGGTCGTGTACTATTGGGGATTGTGACTTGGTCTGTCCCGAGTGATGATTTTACCGCGCATTTGACTGAAGCTTATATGTTATCATCATGATTTGGGCTGATTGTCATGTTTGGGCTTCGTGCTAACTATTTGAACCCTTCGGAGATTTTTATTACTATTTCCTCTCACTGTTTTGACTTACTAATTGAACTCAGTCATGTTATTTTCCACTGTTTTACTACTCAGCCATTTTTACTCCATTTTGAGACTTAAATAATATTTTAAATGATGTTTTGGGCTGAGAAATACTGTTTTATTAATGCCCGAGGGGCTTGTGAGTATTTTTGACTGAGTAAGGCCGATGGCCTAGTTGTGAGGAAACACTGATACTGATTGAGCCCGAGGGCCTGAGATATGTACGCCACGAGGTGGCTTGTTGATATTGTTTATGAGGTCGGGGGCTTGAGATATATACGCCATGAGGTAGCTTGATTGATATGAGGCCGAGGGCCGAGATTTGATGCCACAAGATGGCTTGATATTGCTCTTGGGCCGTAAGGGGACCCTCCCGCAGTCTGTACACCCCCAGTGAGCGCGGGTACTCATTGTGATGTGATATTGAGCCCGAGGTGCTGATATTGTTCTGAGATTGAGCCTGAGGGGCTGGTACTATTCTAAGATGTTGCCCGAGGGGCGGTTTTGTTGATACTGTGCCCGAGGGACAAACTTTTACTTGTTATCTACCTTTTAATTACTTGTTTTACCTGCTAAAAAGGGGATTTTACTTGATTCTTCACTGATTTACTGATTTTATTGCTTCGGTATAGAATGCCTTGTGTTTTACGTGTTTTCTTACTTTCAGTCATTATTTATATTTATTACTCACTAAGTTGGAGTACTCACTTTACTCTCTGCACCCTGTGTGCAGATTCAGGCGTAGCTGGTACCGCTCCTGAGTGCTGATTCCTCCAGTTCCAGGTGGTTTTTCGGAGACTACGAGGTAGCTGTTGATGTCCGCAGCCCCGTGTCTCTACGTCTCTATAATTTTTGTTTCCTTTCAAACACTTGTAGTAGTCTATGACTTTAGTAGACTAGTATTATGGATTAGAGATGATCGTGACTTGTGACACCCCGGTTAGGGCTGTGTCGGGTTGGACTTTCCGTATTGTTATCGATATTTCCACTATTTAGTATTGTTTAAATCATGTTTAGACTATTTTCATGTTGATTAACTGCTTTAAAAGTTGAGTTGGGTTGAACTGGCTGGCCTTGTCTTCACGAGAGGCACCATCACGACCGGGTTTGGGGTTAGGGTCGTGACAAGTTGGTATCAGAGCCTAGGTTACATAGGTCTCGCGAGTCATGGAAGGTTTAGTAGAGTCTCGCGGATCGGTACAGAGACGTCTGTATTTATCCTTGAGAGGCTGCAGAACCTTTAGGAAAACTTCACATTCTTGAAATTCTTGTCGTGCGAACTTGTTGATCCTAGTACTGAACTTCCGTTATTCTATTCTCTCATAGATGGTAAGGACACGAGTGTGAGCACGTGATTTTTGCCTCGCGAAAACTACTCCAAATCTACTCAAAAATAAAAAAATAAAAAAATTTCTTTTACTGTGCAATTTTTGAATTTGCGTGGTGTTTGTTAAATATTTGTCTTATGTACGTAAATGTTTACGTTGTCATAATAAAATGAAAAATAAAATAAAATACATGTTGCATGCATATAGGATTTAATTATGCATTTAAAAGATAATTTAAATAAAATCACAAAAAATATGCATTCGTTCTATTTTTAAATATGTCACTGTGTGATTAATGTTTTGACTATGTGTTAAATAGTTGTTATAAAGTAATTAATATTTTGTGTAAGGTTAAAAATTGTTTTTATAATTTTAATTAGGAATTTAATAATTAAGAATTTAATTAGAAAATGAAAGAATGGGGAATGATAGAAACGGACCTGGGCCAAGAATTTTTAAACAAAAAATCAGGCCCAAACACTCAAAGGACCCGGTCCATGTCAACCAGTCCCATACAGGACTCAAACAACGTCGCTTCTGGATTTTTAATCTGGGCCGTTGATTCATTTCAATCAAACGGTCCAGTTCAGCCCCTGCATAAATGAAACGACGACGTTTAGGGCAACCAGATCTGAACCGTTCATCCATCTTGATCCCACGGTCTCAAAAACTCACCCAAACCCGATCCATTTCACCCCCGGGTTGACCCCTTTCCCCAACTTAAACCAAACGATGTCGTTTGGTCAAGTGAATTGATCTCAACCGTGCATCTTAATTGATCCAATGGATGAGATCAATCCACCCCACTCCTATATAATGCCCAAACCCCTACCCCGCCCCCTAACTGAACACCCCCCTCCTCTCTACTGTTCATCATCCCTTCCGAAACCAAACCCCTAACCCTAGCCGCCCTTATTCCCCACCGCCTGAAACCCGGCGGGATCAACGCCGCCGGTCACCACCTTAACACCCCAGAACCCCCTGAACACCCTCTATCCGAATATGTTAGCCGCTTGGCTCGAATCTTCCTGAAGGTTCTCGAATCTTCATTTGAAGATTCGAGCCAAGCTCAGATCTAATCCAAACAACCCCTAGTTAACACCATAGCACCCCCTAGCATGCCTCGTTATGGATCCGGTGTTTGTTTGGCTCGAATCACTTCAGAGCTTCTCGAATCTTCATTTGAAGATTCGAGCCAAACAAGAACATACCCAGATTTGTTCTAAACTAACACCAAATCACCCCTAGGTTTCCCTCACCCTTGTGTCATCGTTGGTTCCCCTCGAATCTAACCAGAAATGGTTAAACCCCAAATCGAACCTTCAGGAACCCTAGAAATACCAGACTTTTGGATTCTGCCCAAACTAAATAGAAGATTGAGGTTTAATCGACCTTAGTCGAAGTATTTTCAGTGGAAAATACTTCGACTAAGGTCTGTTTGATTTCAAAAAGTCAAGTGGAATTCTGGTCTGAATAAATTTGAAGGATTCAGAGATATTTTTTCTGTTTCTTATGTGTATTCTACATGTATTCTATGTTTGTTTCATTAGTCTGTTTAATTTTTCATAATTTTCTAGTTAATTCTGTTATACTGTCTCTTACCCGTCTACTTAATCCAAATATGAATTGTTTCTGTTGTTTATGATTGTTTATAATATGTGTAATCGACTCGATTAAGTTCGTCGATTAGTTGTGTTATAAATCCTGTTTCTGAAAATGCTGATTGAAACAGTCTGTTTCTATTTTTTAGACTGATTATTGACAAATGTTGTAAATAGTCAACTGATTAATACTCGTCAATTAAATCATGTTTGTTTGCAAATCAGTAAATTCAAATGAATGTTGTGTATATATTGTTTTCTGAACAGGGCATTGTCAGTATATTGACAATGCTCCTGTGTTTGTTTGATTTTAGTCCAATGATTCAGTTGAATTATTAGGCTGAATTCAGTATAATATTGTTGTAATGTTAGTTTTGAATTCAAGTTTACAAAGGTTGGTTAAACACAATTGTATTAGGAGGTTAATCCTAGGATTGGTTATAGCTGCTTAAACAGATTTTAAAATCTATAGTGTTAGATTCTGAATTTAAGGCAGTAATAACAGTAATTACAGTAGGATTTCTGGGGCATTTCTGGGACAGAACAGTAAGGGTAATGTGATAGTATAGTGGGTTGAAAGTGGAATGTTAATGGCTATAGTTTAATGAGATAATGGGAAACAAAGGATAATGGGGCTGCTTAAAATCAGGATAAGATCATTTAAAGTATTCAAAAGCAGTTCTTAATGGAACTTTCTGATTTTTAAAGAAGAAGGGGGTCCAAGAAGCACTAAAAGGAAATAGGACAGACCTGTATAAGTACAGGGACTGGAAATTTGAAAGGAGATCAGATTTTAAGAGGAAAAAATAAGGAGATATTTAGGAGAAAAATCTGATTTGGAAATCAGATTTCAAGAGGGAATTGAGAGAGAAAAAATCTGATTTAGAAAGGCAGTTTTTTTTCAGAGAGTTTTGAAGAGAGGCTGATTTCTAAAGCATTAGGAAATATACACAGAAATACATATACATTTGAGAAAAACAGAAAGAAAGAAATAGAAATAGAATCAGAAACAGAAATCTAAAAGGAGGGAAGAAAAATAGCAAAAGAAACAGAAATAGAACACTCGCATACACACAGAATCTGAGACAGATAATAGAAAAGAAAGAAGGAAAGGCTGAAACAGTGTTTCTGGAATCTGTCCTGGTTTGTTTGTCAACATTGTTTGGTTTAAATTTGGAATTCTTCTTAAATTTCTGTTACTGCTCGTCTGGTTTCACGGGTTTTATTATTGCTCAAATCTGGGGAAATACTGCTATTCTGCTGATTTTGTTACTGCTGCAACTGCTGAAATTTACTCCTTCTACCTTCATTTTCAGGTACATATCTTTTAAATTCTATGTTGGAAAGAGATTCAACATGACAAATAAATAAAGTTTGAATTGTAATACTGTCTTCTATTCATTTGAATTCCTTAGTTAAAAATTCAGTTTTGTTTCATGTTGGTCAAATAATT
Source organism: Nicotiana sylvestris (assembly GCF_000393655.2). Lineage (NCBI taxonomy): Eukaryota > Viridiplantae > Streptophyta > Magnoliopsida > Solanales > Solanaceae > Nicotiana > Nicotiana sylvestris. The sequence continues at coordinate 37,039,273 of NC_091063.1, read as the reverse complement.
AGTATATGTTGACGTGATGACTGTAAGTTAAATGTCATTTCTTGAAGTTTGTATAAGTGTTGTAATAAGGTTAATTTCTAAATTTTCATTAAGGGAAGACATAATTAAGTTGTCAAGGTAGGGAATATGGCATGAATGTTGGCCATTATTTAAATTTTTTGGTGTTGTTAGCTAAGTAAAGAGTAATGTAGAAATATCAAGAAAACTGCGAGTAACCTCTATTGTTAAATAAGGTTAAAATGGTGTTGGTGGTGTTTTTCATGTATAAGATAACAAATGTATGTATAACCATTAGTGAAAAGTGATTTGATATAACTCGTTACGATGTTAGAATGTTATGAATGTTTTCAACGTACAGTTGGGTTGCATGCAAGACAATTTTATCGAATCAGGTTTGTATATTAATTCCTTTCTTATCAACTTGATGCCTAGCTACCATCGTAAGCAGAATTAACAAAATAATTAGGCCTATTAGATTAAAAACAAGTATATGAGAATAAAATGAGATGTACAAGCACAAATTGCAACACTTTATATCAATGGTAATTAGAAATAGAATTTGCACTAAATAAAAATAAATAAAAATTGTTCAAAAATACTTCTCCCCTTCATAAATCATTCTTGTTAGTTTCATATACAATTCATTCTTTGGCATATATATATGTTGTATTCGCTAAAAATCATATTTTTATTCTTTTCTTTGAATTTGAATAGTTGGGATGAATATAATTTATACTCGGAAATTATAATCGACGGGCAACATTTAATAAATTGTGAATTCTTTTAAAAGAATTTAAAGGCATCCCTTAAATGTGAATTTCTCAGGAATTTCATATAAAATGTGTAGATATAATAAACAATTCGTGGAAAACCCATAATACCATTAAGAATATTTGGCATAATTAGGGATACGTTCGCGTAACCTGATTATATTGCTAAAAGCAATTCGAATTATGCGTTTGCGCAACTTCGAGTGAACATTTTAGTAAAAGAGATTTCTTCGAGGATGTAAAATGATTTCATATAACCCGGAATGTACAGTTCACTGTTTAAATATAAGGGTGGTGACGTCCTTAATTCTATTTTAAATCACGAACATACAATAAAGGATATAATATGGTCAATTATATTGTGTACACGCATGCGTGACATGATCCCCGTAATTATGGAAGGTATATAATACGAATATACGTACGCGTAATTCGTTTATATAATTGTAAACAATAAGTAAAAGCGGTAGTAAAATCATGCAATAAAAACGTATTTAGTAAAATCAAGATAATTAAGCCAATAATAAAAACAGTTGAGCGACCGTGCTAGAACCACGGAATTCGGAAATGCCTAACACCTTCTTCCGGATTAACAGAATTCCTTACTCAGGATTTCTGGTTCGCAGAATAATAAACAGAGTCATATTCTCCTCGATTCAGGGATTAAAACCGGTGACTTGGGACGCCTTAAAATTCCCAGGTGGCGACTCTGAAATAATTAAATAAATCCCGTTTCGACTGTCCTTCAATTGGAGAAAACTCCCCACGCGCCCCGCGGGCGCGGTAAAAAGGAGGTGCGACAGCTCTGGCGACTCTGCTGGGGAACAGAATGTTATGTTCAGGGTTTAAAGAATTCGAGCTTAAAATAACTGTTATAATTGGCTTTATTTATTGTCTAATTTTTACATGATATATGCTCAATATGCTAAATGAAATTTTTACTGCTTTAATATTATTTGAATTATGCATATACAATTGCTACGAAACCTCCTTCTTTCTGAGTCTTCTGAATTTATGGTGCACACGTGCGCGTGGCCCACCTTTCTGTTAAAGTCATACCAAATAAGACGAAGTTGGGACAAGTAACTAGGCCGGGTAGACTTTCGTGCTCCCGGTACGTTGCCCCCGCTTCGGCTCAAACTGTCTGTTTAGGTAAGCCAGGTTTAGAACAATCAACCTCAGGTTTTTCACCTAGAATAACTCAGCCATGTACCGGATCCCTAGTAGGAACGTCTATTTGCATCATATACATTTGGCCTTGGAGACTCAACATAGGGGTTGGGTCTGTCTAGGACAGGTGAACCCGAAACAAAAAGACCATCCTGATGCATCCTACCTGCTACTTGTGCATTCATTTGCCTCGAACATGCTTGTTGACCAGCTTAAATGAAATCATGATGAGAACCGAGGAATAAAATGGGTTGTTTTAAAAATTTCCAAAAATAGTTTTAAATCTTGAAATAAAGGTATTTAATAAATAAAAATTTTTGAAAATGATTTTTTAGTGTATATTTTCAAAATGAGTCTTGACTTTATTAAATTAAATTTCAGATACAAAATGAGCACCACGCAAAACCCCCCATCCACGAATACAGAAGAGTTTCTATTTCAGCTTCAAATGTGGTGGTATGATTTAGGCGAAGATGGTCAAAAATGGGTCGTCAAGCATTTGGGAAATCTCACGGATATTATGAAAGTTAAACCCCGTGATGATCTGATTGCGGCGTTAGTAACTTTTTGGGACCCTGTTCACAATGTCTTTCGTTTCTCTGACTTCGAGCTTACTCCTACATTAGAGGAGATAGCTGGATATGCTGGTTTTGACGGAAGTCTAAGAAATCAAAGCCTGATATTCACAAAGGCTCCTTCGGTACATCGATTCTTCGGTCTTCTGAACATCAGCAGTCAAATCAGGAAAAACAATGTCATCAATGGATGTTGTTCCTTCAACTTTTTGTATTCAAGGTTCGGAAAGTCAGATGGGTTCGAAATTCATGAGAAAGGCCTTACTAACAAGCAAAACAAAGACACTTGGCAGATTCACCGTCGCTTTGCCTTCATGGTGGCTTTTCTAGGAATCATGATCTTCCCAAACAAAGAGCGAACAATTGATATTCGCACCGCGAAAGTTGTGCAAATCCTCACCACCAAAGAAAATCACACCCTTGTCCCCATCATTCTCTCAGACATTTATCGGGCTTTGACTTTATGTAAATCAGGAGCAAAAGTCTTCGAAGGATGCAAAATTTTGTTGCAAATGTGGGTGATTGAACATCTCCAACAACAGCCCAAGATCATACAGTATGGGTCAAACAATGATAATTGCATCGAGAGTTATGAGGAAAGAATAAAAAATTATCAGGCTCCAGAAGGGATAGAAGCATGGGTATCTCATCTAAAGGCTTTAACGGCAAATCAGATTGAATGGACTTTGGGATGGCTCCCGATGAGGGAAGTGATACACATGTCAACCTCAAATAGTTATCTGCTACTATTGGGATTGAGAAGCATCCAGCCGTATGTGCCACTAAGAGTCCTAAGACAACTAGGGAGATATCAAGTAGTTCCTGATGATGAAGATTTGAGTATGCAAGTAATCGAATTACACCCAGAAGCCACTATTCCCGAGGCTCTACTTCAGCAGATGTGGAATGGATGTCGATACTTGAAAAGTGATACTCAAGTCCCAGACACTACAAAGGGTGAGATAAATCCTGGATATGCAAGGTGGTTTGAAAAACGGTCTCGCGTGGATGATGTACCAGAGCCTGAGCTAAGAAGGCCAACAAAAAGACCCCATGTTCAAAACTTCAATGATAAAATCCAAGAGCGGTTGATCTGGGGAGAAAAGGAAAAAGGGTACAAAGCAACTATCCATGCCCTAAAAGAAAATCTGAGAAGCCTCAGTTTGGAGAAAGATTTGCAAGCACAAGAAGCCGAAGGCGAGAAGAAGAGTCTAGCTTGTGAGAATGAAAATCTTCATGCTCGATTCCAAAAAATGAAAAGAGTTTCTGAAACGCCAAAGAGGAGCTGGAAGGATCAAAAAACCATCGCCAATCTCTTTGAAAGAATGCAAGATTATGATTCCATTCTTGCGGAAAACGAAAGGGCATTGAGCAAAGCAAAAGAAAGGATCCAACAATTAAACGAAGAAGCCAGATCTAACAAGGAACGCCAAGATAGGCAATCCGAAAAAGACAAGGCACAATTCAAGAAGGAAAAAGACTATTGGATACGATCAAAAGATTAGCTTCGTGTACAACTAGAAGAGGCAAGAAAATGCAATAGAGAACATCAACAAGCAGACATCGACAGGGAAAGAGTGCATGCAAGATTAGAGCAGGCCAGACTCCGAGCTCTATTAGAGTCAGCTCTAGATCATGAAACCGTGTCAGAGATATAGCCACCACTCGCCAGCAGCAATTGCAGGACCAAGACCAACGTCTCCAAGATTTCAGGGCTCAAATCCACGACCTGGCAGTCTACACCTCTCAAAGTTACGTAAACTGCCAAGGAATGGATTATGAAAGATTTACAGAGCATGCACCCATTTTTGCCCGTCATTTAGCAATGGAGTTGGAAAGGATGTATCGTACGCTGGGAGGTCATCCAGGTCAAGCCCCACATTGAGCAAATAATCTATTAATTTACAACAAAAGTGGAAAGTGGGGCATGGTGTGAGATGTTAAGACTTTTATTTTGATTTAAGTGTGTGTGTTTCAAGCCATTTTCTTACAAAGTTTTCAAATGTAATGTCTGTTCATCTTTGTATAATGAATAAAAGTGTTTGCCTCATGTCCGAACTACGCAAGGTCTGATTCATGCGGGGGCATGATACGTAGGCAATCTCTATAAGATTCGACCACCATAATAAAAGGAATATAATAAATAAAATAAAAGTGAGTAACAATAAAAATTTCAAGAAAATCTGGGACGACACAAGCGGCCGAGCAAATGCATAATAGAAAGGGGATATTTGTCTAGGAACATTGCATCTCAACGTATAATTATATATGTGTTAAACTCTCAAAACTAACAAGTTTGTTCATTTTCAGAATTCAAGCAGTTAGTTTCTCTAAAGAGTATACTGGCATATTATCACTATCACACAAGATCAAAAGGACCAATACCCGAAAGTATGTCTATCCCAGATGTTGACACAGGTATGGAGCTAGAGGAGATGGATGTCGGGAAAATGAAAGAAGAGATGTTTAAACTCAAGCAGCAAATGGCTGAGATGTACCAAGCCTGGTCTACAGGACAGTTACCCCCGTCTTACTCAACTAACCCTGCTCCATCAATGACCCAAACTCAGGATAATATTACCACTGAATTATCCCCAAATTTCCCCATTTACCAGCACTACCGAGGCACCACCTCTCAGACACCGCAGTCTCCACCTCCGAAACCAGTTCCATATTTTCCTCCACCTATGACTCCTGTTTTCGTAGCACCTCCCCCGGCTACATTCCACAAATCTCCTAGTGAGCCTACATTCCAGGCCCAGGACAACCAATATTACCCCCCGGAGCCCACCCTCAAAGCCTCCGAAATCCATTCAACTGCTCCTCGTTTTGATCTCCCAACCGAAATTGACAAGCCAGCCAAAAATGCTGAACAAGAAGAGATGTTCAGGAAGGTCAAGAGTCTAGAACAATCGTTCAGAGACATGCGAGGATTAGGTGGGCAAGTCAGTGTAGCATACAAAGATTTGTGCTTATTCCCCAATGTGCAATTACCAGTTGGCTTCAAGATGCCCAAATTTGACCTATACAACGGGCACGGCGACCCAGTAGCCCACTTAAGGGGTTTCTGTAGCAAGATGCGAGGAGCTGGGGGAAAGGATGAATTATTGATGGCTTACTTCAGTCAAAGTTTAAGCGGATCAGCTTTGGAGTGGTATACACGCCAGGACCATGGGAGATGGTACACCTGGGATGACCTGGCACAGGCATTCGCATACCATTTCCAATACAATCTGGAAATCATCCCAGATCGACTATCTTTGACAAAATTTGAGAAGAAACACAATGAAAGTTTCAGAGAGTATGGTTTCCGGTGGAGAGAACAGGCAGCAAGAGTGGATCCTCCTATGAAGGAGAGTGAAATGGTAGACTACTTCCTCCAAGCCTTGGAACCGACTTACTTATGCCCATTTGGTTTCAGCGGTGGGGAAATCATTCAACGAAGTGGTGAAGATGGGAGGTATGGTGGAAGAAGGCCTCAAGACAAATAAAATCATGAGCTATTCAGCGATTAAGGCGACTACTCAAGCTATTCAAGGCGGGGTAGGAGGAATTGGAAGAAAGAAGAGGGAGGAAGCAGCGGTAGTTGATTCAGAAATTTGGTCAGGACCCAGAGGTTCACCGCCTTACTATAATCAACAACGACCTCGCCAATCAACTTACCACTACAATTCATCTCAACACTACTATCACCCTTCGGAACCTCATTTTTCCATTAACCATGCTCAAGCATACAATCAGCCACCTGTTCACACCAATTGGCGTGCTCCTGTCACACCAAATACTTACCCACGAGCCTATCCCGGACCAGGTTTCAGGCCTAGGCCAGCATTCAGGGGAGAAAGGGAACAGAAAAAGAAAACTTACACTCCATTGGGAGAGTCTTACACTAGTCTGTTCCACAGGCTGAGACAGCTAGACATGCTGAGACCAATACAATCCAAGCTACCCAATCCTCCTCCAAAGAATCTGGATTACACCATTAGCTGTGAATATTGCTCCGGTGCACCAGGCCATGATACGGAGAAATGCTGGCATTTGAAAAATGCAATACAAGAGCTGATTGATACTAATAAAATCGAGGTTCAAACCCCCGAAGCTCCCAATATCAATAGAAATCCAATGCCAGCCCATCAAGAGGCCAATATGATAGAAATCATACAAGCTGATGGGGAGACAAAGAAGCCGTCACAAACTGTCATGATGATCAAGTCTCATGAAGCCAAGCCATATAAGCAGTTAACAGAGGAGAAGCCGGTACCTAAGCAAAACAGAAATGGTGATGAACCATCTATGATAGTCGAGGAGGGATCATCGAGCAAGGTTGCCACAAAGCAAGAAAGGTTGAAAGTGATAGTATCAGGGGTGGTCAGTAAACCCATTGTAGTCGTGGAAGGAGTCCGTGTAGATCGGGTTATTATCACACCTGTAACCCAGCTGCCAGTCATCAACAACAAAGCCATCCCATGGAACTATGAACGGGTGACTGTAATGTACAAGGGAAAAGAAGTCAAGGAAGAAGTGTGTGAGGTGCAAGGCTTGACTCGTTCGGGAAGATGTTTTACGCCCGAAGAGTTAAGAAAAACTAAAAATAATCCAACACCAATAAAGAGAGCTGTGACGGAAGAAGAGGCGGAAGAGTTTTTAAGAAAAATGAAACTCCATGATTATTCTGTTGTGGATCAATTGAAGAAGACGCCCGCTCAAATTTCATTGTTGTCATTACTGATCCATTCAGAGGAGCACCGTCTGGCTTTGATGAAAATCCTGAATGAGGCTCATGTTCCTGAAAAAATCTCTGTAAATCATTTGGGAAGAATAGCCAACAGAATCTTTGAGACAAACAGAATTACATTTGCTGATGATGAATTGCCTGTGGAAGGTACCGAGCACAACAGAGCTCTTTACCTCACCGTGAAATGTGAAAACTCCGTAGTAACCCGGGTATTGGTTGACAATGGGTCAAGTGCAAACATCTGCCCTCTCTCCACTTTAAGCAAATTAAAAATTAAAGAGGAGAGGATCCAGAAGAATAGTATCTGCGTACGGGGGTTTGACGGTGGAAGCAGAGATTCATTTGGCGACATAGTGTTGGAACTAACAATAGGGCCAGTTGAATTCACAATGGAATTTCAAGTGTTGGACATAACTGTTTCTTACAACTTGTTGTTGGGTCGACCATGGATCCATGCTGCTAAAGCAGTCCCGTCAACACTACATCAGGCTGTCAAGTTTGAATGGGATCATCAAGAAATAGTCGTGCATGGAGAAGAAAGTTTAAATGCTCACAACAGTACCATTGTACCGGTCGAGGGAACAGAAATTGACCAAGGACCATGGGTATACCAAGTGTCCGACACGGTGTCAGTAGAGAAAATTCCAGAAGGGAAATACCTTCCGAATCCAAAGATATCCTCTGCATCAGTCATGGTAGCTTATGAAATGTTAAAAAACGGTTTTATACCCGGCAAAGGTGTAGGCTCATCTTTGCAAGGAATTATACAACCAGTATCTCTCCCTGAGAACTGGGGAACATGTGGTTTGGGATTTATACTCACTATCACCGATGTGAAAAAGGCCAGAAAGCTGAAACACAAGGCATGGGATCTTCCAAAACCAGTCCCACCTCTATCAAAGTCTTTTGTCAAAACCGGTGCTAAAAATCGCCCGATAACAACAATTCCTAAATCCCGGGTCAATCCTGAGGAGGAATTAATTGAAAGATTCGAGAAATTGTTTAATGATGTGAATATGTTGGAAAGCGGAGAAGGGTGTAGCAACGCAGAAGTTCAATTCATTGGGCCAGAAACAAAGCTTAATAATTGGAAAGCCACTCCTCTCCCCATTCGAAAGGAGTCTTGGTAGTTTATTTTGATTTTCTTTCAGTTTGTTTGGGTTACCTCAGGGTTGTAATCCCAATGCTTATCTTACAGTTTGTTTGAAGTGTGCAAACCTTGTTATCTTTCATCATCCAATAAAATACAGTTTCCTTTTTCATTATCATTCCTGATAGTTTTCTTTTCTTTTTCTTCTTTCCTGTACAGTTCTTTTTACGCTGGCTCTAGTGATATGGCATGCATGAGGAATCCTCAGCCCAGTCTTAAAAATCAATCTGGTTCCGAAGTAATAATTCAAGAAATATATTGTGATTATGAATCAGAATATGATGAAGATGAGGTTTTTGAAGAGATTAGTAAAGAGTTAATTCACTTTGAGGAAAAAATCAAACCTAACTTGAGTGATACCGAGGACATCAATATAGGGGACACGAGTAATATCCGGGAAACTAAAATAAGTGTCCATCTCGAACCAAAGATCCGAGAAGAGTTAATTAAAGCACTCATAGAATTCAAAGATGTTTTTGCATGGTCATATGACGACATGCCGGGCCTGAGCACTGATTTAGTGGTTCACAAATTGCCCACCGATCCAACGGTGCCTCCTGTCAAGCAGAGGCTGAGAAAATTCAAGCCTGATATGAGTGTGAGAATTAAGGAAGAAATCACCAAACAGTTGGAAGCAAAGGTCATTCGAGTCACTCGATATCCTGTTTGGTTAGCTAATATCGTTCCTGTACCAAAGAAAGACGGCAAAATTAGAGTATGCGTCGACTACCGCAATCTCAACAAAGCAAGTCCGAAGGATAATTTCCCATTACCCAATATCCATATTTTGATCGATAATTGTGCCAAGCATGATATAGGATCTTTCGTGGACTGTTATGCCGGATATCATCAAATTCTAATGGATGAAGAAGATGCAGAAAAGACGGCATTCATCACACCATGGGGAACTTATTGCTACAGGGTAATGCCATTCGGTTTGAAGAACGCCGGAGCAACCTATATGAGAGCAATGACCACAGTGTTTCATGATATGATACACAAGGAAATTGAGGTATACGTGGATGATGTAATCATAAAATCAAAGCATCAGACCAACCACGTTGGGGATTTGAGGAAGTTCTTCTTAAGACTTCGCAGGTACAACCTCAAGCTTAACCCTGCCAAGTGCGCATTCGGAGTTCCATCTGGAAAATTGCTGGGATTCATAGTCAGTCGACGAGGTATCGAGCTAGACCCATCAAAAATCAAAGCCATCCAAGAATTGCCACCTCCAAGGAACAAAACTGAAGTAATGAGTTTGTTGGGAAGGTTAAATTACATCAGCAGGTTTATTGCTCAGCTCACAACAACCTGTGAGCCAATTTTCAAATTGTTGAAAAAGGATGCTGCGGTCAAATGGACCGATGAGTGTCAAGAAGCGTTCGATAAGATAAAAGGGTACTTGTCGAACCCACCCGTGTTGGTCCCGCCAGAGCCAGGAAGACCTTTGATTCTTTACTTGACGGTCTTGGAAAATTCATTTGGTTGTGTATTGGGGCAACATGACCTCACCGGCAGAAAAGAACAGGCCATCTACTACCTTAGCAAAAAGTTCACAGCTTATGAGGTTAAGTATACTCATCTGGAAAAGACATGTTGCGCCCTAACATGGGTGGCTCAGAAGTTGAAACACTATTTGTCGTCCTACACTACTTACCTCATTTCGCGTTTGGATCCATTGAAATATATTTTTCAAAAGCCTATGCCAACGGGAAGACTTGCAAAGTGGCAAATTTTGCTCACAGAGTTTGACATCATCTATGTGACTCGGACTGCAATGAAAGCCCAAGCATTGGCCGATCATTTAGCCGAAAACCCGGTCGATGAGGAATACAACCCGTTGAAAACCAATTTTCCTGATGAAGAAATAATGCATATCGACGAGGTGGAGCGAATTGAAAAACTTGGCTGGAAACTTTTCTTTGATGGAGCCGCTAACATGAAAGGAGTCGGGATAGGAGCTGTAATCATTTCTAAAATAGGGCATCATTATCCTGTTACGGCTCAACTGCGATTTTATTGCACCAATAATATGGCTGAATATGAAGCTTGTATTATGGGTTTAAGGCTAGCCGCAGACATGGGTATCCAAGAAATCTTAGTCATGGGAGATTCGGATCTTCTGGTACATCAAATTCAAGGAGAATGGGAAACCCGAGACTTAAAGCTCATACCATACCGACAATGTCTACATGATCTTTGTCAGCGGTTTCAATCAGTGGAATTCCGGCATATTCCAAGGATTCATAATGAGGTTGCCGATGCATTGGCTACTTTGGCATCAATGTTGCACCATCCAGACAAAGCTTATGTGGATCCACTACATATTCGAGTCCACGATCAGCACGCTTATTGCAATATGGTTGAAGAAGAATTTGATGGTGAACCATGGTTCCACGACATCAAGGAGTATATCAGGATGGGGATATATCCCGCACAAGCCACAGGAGATCAAAAGAGGACCATTAGGCGATTGGCAAATGGATTCTTCTTAAGCGGAGGAGTTTTGTATAAAAGAACACCAGATCTTGGATTATTAAGATGCATAGATGCCAGACAAGCTACAGCTGTCATGTCTGAAGTACATTCGGGAGTTTGCGGACCCCACATGAGCGGATATGTGTTGGCAAAGAAAATCCTCCGAGCTGGTTACTATTGGCTTACCATGGAGCGAGATTGTATCAGTTTTGTGCGCAAGTGTCATCAATGCCAGATACACGGAGATTTGATTCATTCTCCACCATCCGAGTTGCACACAATGTCGGCACCATGGCCCTTCGTTGCCTGGGGCATGGATGTGATTGGACCAATTGAGCCGGCAGCATCCAATGGGCACAGGTTCATTCTGGTAGCCATTGATTATTTTACCAAATGGGTTGAGGCCAAGACATTCAAATCGGTGACCAAGAAAGCTGTGGTCGATTTTGTCCACTCAAATATCATATGTCGATTCGGAATCCCAAAGGTGATCATCACAGATAACGGTGCTAATCTTAACAGCAACTTAATGAAGGAAGTATGTCAACAGTTTAAGATTACACATCGCAACTCTACCCCATATCGGCCCAAGGCGAATGGAGCAGTCGAGGCAGCCAACAAAAACATAAAGAAGATACTTCGGAAAATGGTAGAAGGTTCAAGACAATGGCACGAAAAACTACCATTTGCGTTATTGGGATATCGCACTACTGTTCGCACTTCAGTAGGAGCAACTCCTTATTTGTTGGTATATGGCACTGAAGCAGTAATTCCTGCAGAAGTTGAGATTCCTTCCCTTCGGATCATCGCCGAAGCAAAGATTGATGATGATGAATGGGTCAAAACCCGTCTAGAACAGTTAAACTTGATTGATGAAAAACGATTGGCCGCAGTATGTCATGGTCAATTATATCAAAGAAGAATAGCAAGAGCATACAATAAAAAGGTGCGTCCACGGAAGTTCGAAGTGGGTCAACATGTGCTGAAACGTATTCTTCCACATCAGGTTGAGGCAAAAGGCAAATTTGCCCCGAATTGGAAAGGACCATTCATTGTGACCAGAGTATTATCGAATGGTGCACTATGTTTAACAGACATTGAAGGCAAATGCATAGATATGGTGATCAGTTCTGACGCGGTAAAGAGATAATATGCATAATTTCTTTTTATGTTTGTATTTAGCATTATTTCGAAGATTGGAATGACAAAGGCAATTTATTCTGCTGTCCAAACACTATACCATTTGCTTCCCATTCGAGCCATATTTATTTCTTTCTTACCCTCTCTTGGAATCAATGAAAATCAAATATGAAATAAAAAAAAAATCACTATTATTTAGTGAACTACATTTGACCTGATTCCTCAAAGAAGGATACGTAGGCACCTCATGGCTCGGTCATAGGGTGCACAATATGCATAATGTGCACAAAAAGAAACATCAAGAGACCCCAAATCAAGAAACTGGGGCAAAGAATTGTATTGGAAATAAGAAAAAGATTCCAAGAGTTGTAATTTTAAACCCATACCAAAGCTATTTAGCTTTTAATACCTTTTCCATTTCTAACCACATACCAAAAAGACCTTTCGATCAATCTTAGAAAATGCTAAGACAAGCAAATGAAGATGGTTCATAACACTCTGGTACAAACAAGAAAAGAAAGTAAAAATGAGAGAGTCTTATAGGTGAAAACCCACACGAGCACCATAAGGCGACAGAAGTTGAGAGAAAAGTAAAATGAGAGTCTTATTGGTGAAAACCTTCGTAGGCACCATAAGGCGAAAAGGAAGTGAGAAATGAACAAATGAGGAAGGTTTGTCGATGAAAACTCTTTGAGATATTGCAAGTCCAACAGGTTTGTAAAATGAAAAATGAAGTTGGATTACGAAAATTTTGGGGAAATCAAAAATGAGACAATTGAAAGGAGATTGATTAAAAGACTGGGTTGATTAATCCAAATTGCATACCATGATCATTGGCGCCAGTGACTCCAATCAGATAAGTCCTTTATTCCTTCGTCAACGATCATCCAAATTTGGATTTTTCTTTTTCATACTATAATTGTCGAAATCAGCGTGTTTCGTCACTAATAATCTTACTTTTCTAAAGCTTTGAGATAAGTTTTATTCCAAACAAATAAGAAGGAATGTCAGGGTATACTACCAAGATTCAGAATTACATGATGCAAAAAAACGGCCATGAAAGGCGGGAGATAAAAATAATAAGATATATGTGTAATAAAAGTGAAATCAAAGGTTGATCAGCAATGTCAGGAGAGACATATGATTACGATCAAAAGGGTTCGAAGTAAAAACAACAGTTGGTGATCCTATAGTCAAGGATCAATTACAAAGACAAAACAGTCTTTTCAACCATTCCAAGGCAATAAAAAGAGACGAAGAGAAGCCCCACCATCGGCAAGAATACCCCAGTTAACCACCCTGCTTTAAACTAACGAAGTTTTCTTTGATTTAAAACAGGGGCAAAAACAACATTTGTGTCAGGCGTCCACCTGGAGAATGAGGACAAAGAATTAAAGAAATCAGGCGTCCACCTGGAGAATGAGGATGAGAATTAAAGAAATCAGGCGTCCACCTGGAGAATGAGGATAAGAATTGAAGAAATCAGGCGTCCACCTGGAGAACGAGGATGAAGAATTAAAGAAGTCAGGCGTCCACCTGGAAAATGAGGATGAGAATTGAAGAAATCAGGCGTCCACCTGGAGAAAGAGGATAAGAATTAAAGAAATCAGGCGTCCACCTGGAGAACGATGATGAAGAATTAAAGAAATCAGGCGTCCACCTGGAGAATGAGGATGAGAATTGAAGAAATCAGGCGTCCACCTGGAGAACGAGGATGAAGAATTGAAGAAATCAGGCGTCCACCTGGAGAATGAGGATGAGAATTAAAGAAGTCAGGCATCCACCTGGAGAATGAGGATAAGAATTAAAGAAATCAGGCGTCCACCTGGAGAATGAGGATGAGAAAAGAAGAAGTCAGGCATCCACCTGGAGAACGAGGATGAAGAATTAAAGAAGGAATTAGGCGTCCACTTGGAGAACGAGGATGAGAATTGAAGAAGTCAGGCGTCCACCTGGAGAATGAGGATGAGAATTAAAGAAATCAGGCGTCCACCTGGAGAATGAGGATAAGAATTGAAGAAATCAGGCGTCCACCTGGAGAACGAGGATGAAGAATTAAAGAAGTCAGGCGTCCACCTGGAGAATGAGGATGAGAATTGAAGAAATCAGGCGTCCACCTGGAGAACGAGGATGAGAATTAAAGAAATCAGGCGTCCACTTGGAGAATGAGGATAAGAATTGAAGAAGTCAGGCGTCCACATGGAGAACGAGGATAAGAATTGAAGAAGTCAGGCGTCCACCTGGAAAATGAGGAGGAGAATTAAAGAAATCAGGCGTCCACCTGGAGAATGAGGATGAGAATTAAAGAAATCAGGCGTCCACCTGGAGAATGAGGATAAGAATTGAAGAAATCAGGCGTCCACCTGGAGAACGAGGATGAAGAATTAAAGAAATCAGGCGTCCACCTGGAGAATGAGGATGAGAATTGAAGAAATCAGGCGTCCACATGGAGAATGAGGATGAGAATTAAAGAAATCAGGCGTCCACCTGGAGAATGAGGATAAGAATTGAAGAAGTCAGGCATCCACCTGGAGAATGAGGATGAGAATTAAAGAAATCAGGCGTCCACCTGGAGAATGAGGATAAGAATTGAAGAAATCAGGCGTCCACCTGGAGAACGAGGATGAAGAATTAAAGAAGTCAGGTGTCCACCTGGAGAATGAGGATGAGAATTAAAGAAGTCAGGCGTCCACCTGGAGAATGAGGATGAGAATTAAAGAAGTCAGGCGTCCACCTGGAGAATGAGGATAAGAATTGAAGAAATCAGGCGTCCACCTGGAGAATAAGGATGAAGAAGTTAAGAAGAAATCAGGCGTCCACCTGGAGAATGAGGATGAATCCGCAGTCAGGCACCCACCTGGAGAACAAGGGAATACAATTGAAGTATTGAAGTCAAAAGCCCGCTCATATGAGAAAGGAGCACACTTAGAATCAATAAAGCAGAGTGATCCAACAAAGTCCCCAGTAGGAAACGACAAGAGTCCCAAACAGATGAAGAAAATATGGGACACAATGAAAAGGAATACGGAATAAGCCAAATGCCCAAGAGTCACCAAGATATCAAGACAACAAGAAACGCAAGGGCATGATCTAGATAAGATTTTATAATTCATGTACCATAGTCTAGTTTAGCTTTTTGTATTACCTTGGAAGTAAGGTGTAATAAGGAGGTCAGCAAGCAGTAAAAGCAGCACGAAGCAGCAGTAACATCACAGTCCCACGGTAGTCCCAGCTACCCAAAACTTCCCGAACTACATTGACCTGATTCCTTTATAGCCAAGGATATGTAGGAAACCTTTGAAGCAGAGGTTCGGTCAAATCTTTCAAAAAATGCTTCCCACGGAGTATTTGAACGGGCAAAAATCGCTCGTATCCGCTCACTTTATCTTTGCACGAAAACTCTTCGAGTTTCCGCGCAAAGAGGGGCAGCTGTGAGCACGTGATTTTTGCCTCGCGAAAACTACTCCAAAACTACTCAAAAATAAAAAATAAAAAAAAATTCTTTTACTGTGCAATTTTTGAATTTGCGTGGTGTTTGTTAAATATTTGTCTTATGTACGTAAATGTTTACGTTGTCATAATAAAACGAAAAATAAAATAAAATACATGTTGCATGCATATAGGATTTAATTATGCATTTAAAAGATAATTTAAATAAAATCACAAAAAATATGCATTCGTTCTATTTTTAAATATGTCACTGTGTGATTAATGTTTTGACTATGTGTTAAATAGTTGTTATAAAGTAATTAATATTTTGTGTAAGGGTAATTTTGTTTTTATAATTTTAATTAGGAATTTAATAATTAAGAATTTAATTAGAAAATGAAAGAATGGGGAATGATAGAAACGGACCTGGGCCAAGAATTTTTAAACAAAAAATCAGGCCCAAACACTCAAAGGACCCGGTCCATGTCAACCAGTCCCATACAGGACTCAAACAATGTCGCTTCTGGATTTTTAATCTGGGCCGTTGATTCATTTCAATCAAACGGTCCAGTTCAGCCCCTGCATAAATGAAACGACGACGTTTAGGGCAACCAGATCTGAACCGTTCATCCATCTTGATCCCACGGTCTCAAAAACTCACCCAAACCCGATCCATTTCACCCCCGGGTTGACCCCTTTCCCCAACTTAAACCAAACGATGTCGTTTGGTCAAGTGAATTGATCTCAATCGTGCATCTTAATTGATCCAACGGATGAGATCAATCCACCCCACTCCTATATAAGGCCCAAACCCCTACCCCGCCCCCTAACTTAACACCCCCCCTCCTCTCTACTGTTCATCATCCCTTCCGAAACCAAACCCCTAACCCTAGCCGCCCTTATTCCCCACCGCCTGAAATCCGGCGGCATCAACGCCGCCGGTCACTACCTTAACACCCCAGAACCCCCTGAACACCCTCTATCCGAATATGTTAGCCGCTTGGCTTGAATCTTCCTGAAGGTTCTCGAATCTTCATTTGAATATTCGATCCAAGCTCAGATCTAAACCAAACAACCCCTAGTTAACACCATAGCACCCCCTAGCATGCCTCGTTATGGATCCGGTGTTTGTTTGGCTCGAATCACTTCAGAGCTTCTCGAATCTTCATTTGAAGATTCGAGCCAAACAAGAACATACCCAGATTTGTTCTAAACTAACACCAAATCACCCCTAGGTTTCCCTTACCCTTGTGTCATCGTTGGTTCCCCTCGAATCTAACCAGAAATGGTTAAACCCCAAATCGAACCTTCAGGAACCCTAGAAATACCAGACTTTTGGATTCTTCCCAAACTAAATAGAAGATTGAGGTTTAATCGACCTTAGTCGAAGTATTTTCAGTGGAAAATACTTCGACTAAGGTCTGTTTGATTTCAAAAAGTCAAGTGGAATTCTGGTCTGAATAAATTTGAAGGATTCAGAGGTATTTTTTCTGTTTCTTATGTGTATTCTACATGTATTCTATGTTTGTTTCATTAGTCTGTTTAATTTTTCATAATTTTCTAGTTAATTCTGTTATACTGTCTCTTACCCGTCTACTTAATCCAAATATGAATTGTTTCTGTTGTTTATGATTGTTTATAATATGTGTAATCGACTCGATTAAGTTCGTCGATTAGTTGTGTTATAAATCCTATTTCTGAAAATGTTGATTGAAACAGTCTGTTTCTATTTTTTTAGACTGATTATTGACAAATGTTGTAAATAGTCAACTGATTAATACTCGTCAATTAAATCATGTTTGTTTGCAAATCAGTAAATTCAAATGAATGTTGTGTATATATTGTTTTCTGAACAGGGCATTGTCAGTATATTGACAATGCTCCTGTGTTTGTTTGATTTTAGTCCAATGATTCAGTTGAATTATTAGGCTGAATTCAGTATAATATTGTTGTAATGTTAGTTTTGAATTCAAGTTTACAAAGGTTGGTTTAACACAATTGTATTAGGAGGTTAATCCTAGGATTGGTTATAGCTGCTTAAACAGATTTTAAAATCTATAGTGTTAGATTCTGAATTTAAGGCAGTAATAACAGTAATTACAGTAGGATTTCTGGGGCATTTCTGGGACAGAACAGTAAGGGTAATGTGATAGTATAGTGGGTTGAAAGTGGAATGTTAATGGCTATAGTTTAATGAGATAATGGGAAACAAAGGATAATGGGGCTGCTTAAAATCAGGATAAGATCATTTAAAGTATTCAAAAGCAGTTCTTAATGGAACTTTCTGATTTTTAAAGAAGAAGGGGGTCCAAGAAGCACTAAAAGGAAATAGGACAGACCTGTATAAGTACAGGGACTGGAAATTTGAAAGGAGATCAGATTTTAAGAGGAAAAAATAAGGAGATATTTAGGAGAAAAATCTGATTTGGAAATCAGATTTCAAGAAGGAATTAAGAGAGAAAAAAATCTGATTTAGAAAGGCAGTTTTTTTTCAGAGAGTTTTGAAGAGAGGCTGATTTCTAAAGCATTAGGAAATATACACAGAAATACATATACATTTGAGAAAAACAGAAAGAAAGAAATAGAAATAGAATCAGAAACAGAAATCTGAAAGGAGGGAAGAAAAATAGCAAAAGAAACAGAAATAGAACACTCGCATACACACAGAATCTGAGACAGATAATAGAAAAGAAAGAAGGAAAGGCTGAAACAGTGTTTCTGGAATCTGTCCTGGTTTGTTTGTCAACATTGTTTGGTTTAAATTTGGAATTCTTCTTAAATTTCTGTTACTGCTCGTCTGGTTTCACGGGTTTTATTATTGCTCAAATCTGGGGAAATACTGCTATTCTGCTGATTTTGTTACTGCTGCAACTGCTGAAATTTACTCCTTCTACCTTCATTTTCAGGTACATATCTTTTAAATTCTATGTTGGAAAGAGATTCAACATGACAAATAAATAAAGTTTGAATTGTAATACTGTCTTCTATTCATTTGAATTCCTTAGTTAAAAATTCAGTTTTGTTTCATGTTGGTCAAATAATTAGTATATGTTGACGTGATGACTGTAAGTTAAATGTCATTTCTTGAAGTTTGTATAAGTGTTGTAATAAGGTTAATTTCTAAATTTTCATTAAGGGAAGACATAATTAAGTTGTCAAGGTAGGGAATATGGCATGAATGTTGGCCATTATTTAAATTTTTTGGTGTTGTTAGCTAAGTAAAGAGTAATGTAGAAATATCAAGAAAACTGCGAGTAACCTCTATTGTTAAATAAGGTTAAAATGGTGTTGGTGGTGTTTTTCATGTATAAGATAACAAATGTATGTATAACCATTAGTGAAAAGTGATTTGATATAACTCGTTACGATGTTAGAATGTTATGAATGTTTTCAACGTACAGTTGGGTTGCATGCAAGACAATTTTATCGAATCAGGTTTGTATATTAATTCCTTTCTTATCAACTTGATGCCTAGCTACCATCGTAAGCAGAATTAACAAAATAATTAGGCCTATTAGATTAAAAACAAGTATATGAGAATGTACAAGCACAAATTGCAACACTTTATATCAATGGTAATTAGAAATAGAATTTGCACTAAATAAAAATAAATAAAAATTGTTCAAAAATACTTCTCCCCTTCATAAATCATTCTTGTTAGTTTCATATACAATTCATTCTTTGGCATATATATATGTTGTATTCGCTAAAAATCATATTTTTATTCTTTTCTTTGAATTTGAATAGTTGGGATGAATATAATTTATACTCGGAAATTATAATCGACGGGCAACATTTAATAAATTGTGAATTCTTTTAAAAGAATTTAAAGGCATCCCTTAAATGTGAATTTCTCAGGAATTTCATATAAAATGTGTAGATATAATAAACAATTCGTGGAAAACCCATAATACCATTAAGAATATTTGGCATAATTAGGGATACGTTCGCGTAACCTGATTATATTGCTAAAAGCAATTCGAATTATGCGTTTGCGCAACTTCGAGTGAGCATTTTAATAAAAGAGATTTCTTCGAGGATGTAAAATGATTTCATATAACCCGGGATGTACAGTTCACTGTTTAAATATAAGGGTGGTGACGTCCTTAATTTTATTTTAAATCACGAACATACAATAAAGGATATAATATGGTCAATTATATTGTGTACACGCATGCGTGACATGATCCCCGGTAATTATAAAAAGTATATAATACGAATATACGTACGCGTAATTCGTCCATATAATTGTAAACAATAAGTAAAAAGCGGTAGTAAAATCATGCAATAAAAACGTATTTAGTAAAATCAAGATAATTAAGCCAATAATAAAAACAGTTAAGCGACCGTGCTAGAACCACGGAATTCGGAAATGCCTAACACCTTCTTCCGGATTAACAGAATTCCTTACTCAGGATTTCTGGTTCGCAGAATAATAAACAGAGTCATATTCTCCTCGATTCAGGGATTAAAACCGGTGACTTGGGACGCCTTAAAATTCCCAGGTGGCGACTCTGAAATAATTAAATAAATCTCGTTTCGACTGTCCTTCAATTGGAGAAAACTCCCCACGCGCCCCGCGGGCGCGGTAAAAAGGAGGTGCGACAACGAGCTACCTGACGGGGTGGACGACCACCAGTGCCACCAACGAGGCCACCAAAGGCCGAGGACGCGATCGTGGTAGAGGCAGAGCAGCAAGGGCAACACCTATTGATCCACCAGCTGCCCCAGCTCAGGATCAGGCTCCAGCTATGGGTGCTCCAGCAGCACCAGTCCAGGCACCAGCTGTGCCCATCGTGATTCCGGGTCTTCAGGAGGCCTTGGCACAGATCTTATCAGTTTGCACTGGCCTGGCTTAGGCGATTTCAGCCACTACAGCCGCAGCTACTTCATAGGTCGGGGGAGGCAATCAGACTCCCACCGCTCGCACACTTGAGTAGGTAGTGCAGGGACTTCAGATGTCGAGGGCGCATCCAGCCCAGCCGGTCGCAACTACTCAAGACTATGTGGTTCTTTCATGCCGGAGGATGAGTAGCGTAGATTGGAGAGGTTTGGTAGATTACAACCTCCGACCTTCAGTGGCGCAGAGGGCTAGGATGCCTAGGGATTTTTGGATAAGTGTCAGAGGATGCTTCGTACTGCCGGTATTCTAGAGACCAGCGGGGTTGCTTTTACCACCTATCAGTTTTTGGGAGCTGCCTTCACTTGGTGGGAGGCGTATGAGAGGCGTAGGCCTATTGGAGTAGTGCCCCTTACTTGGCAGCAGTTCTCCATTCTCTTCCTGGAGAAGTATATACCGCAGTCCTACAGAGAAGAGTTACGTAGATAGTTTGAGTGGTTGCGACAGGGGGATATGACTGTGTCATAATATGAGTCGAGGTTTTCTGAGTTGGCTCATCATGCCATTTGGACGGTTCCGACAGATTGAGAGAGGATCAAGAGGTTTGTTGATGGTCTTACTTACCACCTCCGTATTCTTATGACCAGAGATAGGGTGACTGGTGCTACCTTCGAGGAGGTTGTTGATATCGCCTATGAGATTGAGGCTGTGCGCCGTTAGGAGCTAGAGGAGAGGGAGGCCAAAAGGCCTCGAGGATCGGGCAGTTATAGTGGTGCTCCTTCGAGGGGCCAGTTTCAGCATGGTAGAGGCTGTTCATTCAGGTCTGTTCAGTCTGCCCGCCCAGGTTATCTTGGGGCATCTTTGGGTCATGGTTATCATGGATCTCAGTATGGCCAGTCCTCACTCAGTGCCCTTCCAGCTCAGAGTGCATCTCATGTTCCATCGGTTCAGGGTTCTTCTATGCCGAGTGCATCTGCTAGTCACTCCGGTGCGAGGGGTTCCCTTTAGTCCCTTCTCCAACACCTAGGAGTTGTTATGAGTGTGGCGAGATGGGCCACATGTGGAGGTAGTGTCCTCGTCGTGTTGCTAGTTTGTCCCAGCAAAGGGGTTAGTTTTCGGCTTCAACGCTAGTTTCTTCACCACCACCCGCTCAGCCAGCTAGGGGTGGAGGTTAGTCAGCCAGGGGTCGTCCCAGAGGGGAAGTTCGATCAGGGGGCGGTCAGGCCCGTTTCTATACACTCCTAGGCAGACCCGATGCTATTGCTTCAGATGCTGTTATCACAGGTATTGTTTCAGTCTGCCACAGAGATGCCTCTGTATTATTTGATCCCAGTTCCACCTTTTCTTATGTGTCATCATATTTTGCTCGTTATTTGGGTACGCCTCGTGAGTTTCTTGCTTTACCTGTTCATGTATTTACCCCGGTGGGCGATACTATTATTGTAGACCGTGTGTACCGGTCATGTATGGTGACTATTGGGGGTCTAGATCCCCGAGTGGATCTATTACTATTGAGCATGGTGGATTTTGATGTCATTTTGGGCATGGATTGGTTATATCCGTGTCGTGCTATTCTGGACTGTCATGCTAAGACAGTCACATTGGCTATGCCGGGTGTGCCACGAATCGAGTGGCATAGTGTGACTGATTACGTTCCTAGTAGAGTGATCTCTTTCTTGAGAGCCCAACATATGGTTGGGAAGGGTTGTCTTTCATATCTAGCATTTGTGAGGGATGTTAGAGTTGAGACTCCCTGTATTGATTATGTTCTAGTTGTGAGGGATTTTCCCAATATGTTTCCTGTAGACCAGTCGGGCATGCCACCGGACAGGGATATTAATTTTGGTATTGACCTGGTGCCGGGCACTCAGCCCATTTCTATTTCGTCGTATCGTATGGCACCAGCGGAGTTGAAGGAATTGAAGAAGCAACTTCAGGAGCTCCTAGATAAGGGGTTCATTCGGCCTAGTGTGTCACCTTGGGATGCGCCGGTTCTGTTTGTGAAGAAGAAAGATGGCACAATAAGAATGTGCATTGATTATAGACAATTGAACAAGGTAACAATTAAGAACAAGTATCATTTGCCACGCATTGATGATTTATTTGACCAGCTTCAGGGAGCGAGAGTGTTCTCCAAGTTTGATCTTCGTTCAGGCTATCACCAGTTGAAGATCAGGGACTCGGATAATCTTAAGATAGCTTTTAGGACCCGATATGGTCATTATGAGTTCTTGGTGATGTCTTTTGGGCTGACCAATGCCCCAACAACATTCCTGCATTTGATGAACAGCGTGTTCCGGCCTTATCTCGATTCATTTGTCAGAGTCTTCATTTATAATATTCTGGTGTATTCGTGTAGTCAGGAGGAGCACGCGGAGCATTTGAGAGTTGTATTGCAGAGATTGAGGGAGGAGAAGCTTTATGCAAAATTCTCCAAGTGTGAGTTTTGGCTCAGTTCAGTGGCTTTCTTGGGGCACGTGGTGTCTAGTGAGGCTATTCAGGTTGATCCGAAAAAGATAGAGGCGGTTCAGAGTTGGCCCAGACCGTCCTCAGCCATAGAGATTCGCAGTTTTCTTGGTTTGGCATGATATTATCGCCGGTTTGTTCAGGGATTTTTATCTATCGCATCGCCCTTGACCAAGTTGACTCAGAAGGGTGCTACATTTGTATGGTCGGACGAGTATGAGGAGAGCTTTCAGAAGCTCAAGACAACTTTGACCACAGCTCCAGTGTTGGTGTTGCCATCAACTTCAGGTTCATATACCGTGTATTGTGCTGGTTTGAGAGTTAGGATTGGTTGTATGTTGATGCATAAGGGTAGAGTTATAGCTTATGTTTCTTGTCAGTTGAAGCCCCATGAGAAGAACTACCCCATTCATGATTTGGAGTTGGCTGATATAGTTCACGCATTGAAGATTTGGAGGCATTACCTATATGGCGTATCTTGTGAGGTGTTCACTAATCATCGCAGTCTTCAGCATTTGTTCAAGCAAAAGGATCTTAATTTGAGGCAGCGGAGATGGTTGGAGTTGCTTAAGGATTATGATATCACTATATTGTACCATCCGGGAAAGGCCAATGTGGTGGCCGATGCTTTGAGCCGAAAGGCAGTGAGTATGGGGAGTTTGGCATGTATTCCAGTTGGGGAGAGACCTCTTGCAGTTGATGTTCAGGCCTTGGCCAATCAGTTTGTGAGATTAGACATTTCGAAGCCCAGTCGGGTATTGGCGTGTGTGGTTTCTCAGTCTTCATTATATGATCGCATTAGAGAGAGCCAGTATGATGATCCGCATTTGATTGTCCTTAAGGACAGAGTTCAGCATGATGACGCTAGAGATGTGACCATTAGTGATGATAGGGTGTTGAGGATGCAAGTCCGGATTTGCGTGCCCAATGTGGATGGGCTTCGAGAGTTGATTCTGGAGGAGGCCCATAGCTTGCGGTATTCCATTCATCTGGGTGCCGCGAAGATGTATCAGGATTTGAAACAGCATTATTGGTGGAGAAGAATAAAGAAACATATTGTGGGATTTGTAGCTCGATGTCTCAATTTTCAGCAAGTGAAATATGAGCATCAAAGACCGAGTGGCTTGCTACAATAGATGGATATTCCTGGGTGGAAGTGGGAGAGAATCGCTATGGACTTTGTTGTTGGACTTCCACGGACTTTGAGGAAGTTCGATGCTATTTGGGTAATTATGGATCGGCTGACCAAGTTCGCACACTTTATTCTTATGTGTACTACCTATTCTTTAGAGCGGTTGGCAGGGATTTATATCCGGGAGATTGTTCGTTGCATGGTATTCCGGTTTCCATCATTTCAGATAGAGGTACTCAGTTTACTTAGCAGTTTTGGAGAGCCGTGCAGAGAGAGTTGGCTACTCAAGTTGAGTTGAGCACAACTTTTTATCCTCAGTCGGACGGGCAGTCCGAGCGTACTATTCAGATACTGGAGGACATGTTGCATGCTTGTGTTATTGATTTCGGAGGGTCATGGGATGAGTTCCTACCGCTTGCAGAGTTTGCTTATAATAATAGCTACCAGTCGAGTATTCAAATGGCTCCATATGAGGCTTTATATGGGAGGCGGTGCAGATCTCTGGTTGGTTGGTTCGAGCCCGGTGAGGTCAAGTTATTAGGGACTGATTTGGTATAGGATGCTTTGGAGAAGGTGAAGGTGATTCAGGAGAGGCTTCATACAGCGCAGTCGAGGCAAAAGAGTTATGCTGATAGGAAGGTTCGAGATGTGTCCTACATGGTTGGCGAGAAGGTTCTGTTGAAGGTTTCACCCATGAAGGGTGTTATGAGATTTGAGAAGAAAGGGAAATTGAGTCCTCAGTTCATTGGGCCTTTTGAGGTGCTTCGGAGGATTGGGGAGGTGGATTATGAGCTTGCTTTGCCATCCAGCTTGTCGAGTGTGCATCCGGTATTTTATGTTTCTATGCTCCGAAAGTATATCGGGGATCCGTCTCATGTTTTGGACTTCAGCACGGTTCAGTTCGATGATAATTTGACCTTTGATGTGGAGCCAGTAGCTATTTAGGGTCGTCACGTTCGAAAGTTGAGGTCAAAGGATATAGCTTCAGTGAAAGTGTAGTAGAGAGGTCGGCCCGTGGAGGAGGCTACCTGGGAGACTGAGCGGGAGATGCAGAGCAGATATCCTCACCTATTTGAGGCTTCAGGTATGTTTCTTGACTCGTTCGAGGACGAACATTTTTTTAAAGTTGGGAAAGATGTGACGATTCGGCCAGTCGTTTCATGATTTACCGCTCTGTTTCCCCCATTTCAGCTTCTTTATGCTTCATTATCCGTATTTTTGTAGTATCGGGTTGGGCAGATCGAGTCCGGAATGAGTTTGGTGAAGTTTGAGACACTTAGTCTCTTTTAAGAAGACTTAAGTTGGAAAAGTCAACTGGATGTTGTCTTATGTGTTAGAAGGCTCAGAAGTAAGTTCCGATGGTTCGGTTAGCTTCGGGAGGTGATTTGTGACTTAGGAGCGTGATCAGAATGGGTTTTGGAGTTGTAGAGAAGATTTAGGCTTAAATTGGCGAAGTTGATATTTTGGCGGTTTCGGTTGATAGGCGAGATTTTGATATATGGGTCGGAATGGAATTCCGAGAGTGGAAGTAGCTTCGTTGTGTCATTTGGGATGTGTGTGCAAAATTTTAGGTCATTCAGACGAGATTTAATAGAATTTTTGATCTAAAGCATAATTTAAGAGTTCTTGGAGTTCTTAGGCTTGAATCCTATATTAAATTGGTGATTGATATTGTTGTGAGCGTTCCGAAGTTTTGAACAAGTTTGAACGATGTCATGGGATGTGTTGGTATAATTGGTTTGAAGTTGAGTTCCGGATAGGTTTCGGGTAGGTTCCGGGATGTTTTAGGCCGAAAATCATAGCAGTAGCAGGTCCAAAAGGGTTGCAGGCCTCGGAACCCACCCACGCGGTCCGCACAAAAAGAAGTGTGGTCGCGGTATGTGCTGTGCGGACCGCACAAAAAGAAGTGCAGCTGTGGTATGTGCTGTGCGGACCGCACAAAAAGAAGTGCGGCCGTGGTAGGTGTTGTGCGGACCGCACAAAATGAAGTGCGGCCGTGTGGGGAACATTTCACTGGTCCTATTTCGGAAGCTCATATCTTTTGATCTACAAGTAATTTTGAGATAATTCAAAAACAAAGGTTGTAGCCCTTAGTGTCTAGTTTCCAGAAAGGTAGGGATATCACAATTTGGATATCTGTAGAGAAAGTTATGACCAAAATACTGAACCCTATCACTGTAGAGAAAAGCATGTGCGGCCGCGGTCATTTTTGTGCGGACCGCACTGGTTTTGTGCGGACCGCGGTCGATTTTGTGCGGTCCGCGGAGGTGGAAATCTGTGGGGCACTCTATAAATATGAGGTTTTGGGTTTTATTTGATATTTTGACCTAGAAAGCTTGGATTTTGGCGATATTTCGAAAGTTTTTCAAGAAATTCATCGGGGTAAGTGATTCTAACTCAGATTTGGCTAGAGTACATGAATCTATCATTGAATTCGTCATTTAATTCGTGATTTGGAATGAAATTTGGGAAAAAATTGTGAAATCTTTCAAAAAGTTAAAATGATGATTTGAAGGACCAAATGGTATTGGAATTGGATAATTTTCATATGGTTAGACTCGTGAGAGTATGGGGATTCTAGTTTTGTAAATTTTACCCGATTCCGAGACGTGGGCCCGGGGGTCGGGTTTGACCAATTTTTGGAATTTTGTTGTAATTCGATTGTTTTCGTTTGGGCTTTGTTCCCTTAGCATATTGTGACGTATTCGTTTTGATTTTGGATAGATTCGACGCGCGTGGAGGTCGATTCGAGGGCAAAGGCATCGCGAGTTAGAGATTTAGCCGGTTCGAGGCGAGTAATGATTGTGAATGATGCTCTGAGGGTTTGAAACCCCAAATTGCATATCGTAGTGCTATATTGAGGTGAGGCACACGCTTGATGACGAGTGTGAGGTCATGTACTATTGGGGATCGTGACTTGGTCCATCTTGATTGATGATTTTACCGCGCATTTGACTGAAACTTATATGTTATCATCATGATTTGGGTTGATTGCCATGTTTGGGCTTCGTGCCAAATATTTGAACCCTTCATTACTATTTCCTTACTGTTTTGACTTACTAATTGAACTCAGTCATGTTATTTTCCACTGTTTTACTATTCAGCCATTTTTACTCCGTTTTGAGACTTAAATGATATTTTAAATGATGTTTTGGGCTGAGAAATACTGTTTTACTAATACCGAGGGGCTTGTGAGTATTTTTGACTAAGTAAGGCCGAGGGCCTAGTTGTGAGGAAACACTGATACTGATTTGAGGCCGAGGGCCTGAGATATGTACTCCACGAGGTGGCTTGTTGATATTGTTTATGAGGCCGATGGCCTGAGATATATACTCCACGAGGTGGCTTGATTGATATAAGGCCGAGGGCCTAGATTTGATGCTACGAGATGACTTGATATTGCTCTTGGGCCGTAAAGGGCCCCTCCCGCAGTCTGTACACCCCCAGTGAGCGCGGTTACCCATTGTGATATGAAATTGAGCCCGAGGGGCTGATACTGTTCTGAGATTGAGCTCGAGGGGCTGGTACTGTTCTGAGATGTTGCCCGAGGGGCGGTTTTGTTGATACTGTGCCCGAGGGGCGAACTTTTACTTGTTATCTACTTGTTAATTACTTGTTTTACCTGCTAAAAAGGGGATTTTACTTGATTCTTCACTGATTTACTGATTTTAAGTGATTTTATTGCTTCGGTATAGAATGCCTTGTGTTTTACGTGTTTTCTTACTTTCAGTCATTATTTATATTTTTTACTCACTGAGTTGGAGTACTCACTTTACTCCCTGCACCATGTGTGCAGATTCAGGCGTAGCTGATACCGCTCCTGAGTGTTGATTCCTCCAGTTCCAGGCGGGTTTTCGGAGACTATGAGGTAGCTGTTGACGTCCGCAGCCCCGTGTCTCTACTTCTCTATCATTTTTATTTCCTTTCAAACACTTGTAGCAGTCTAAGCCTTTAGCAGACTAGTATTATGGATTAGAGATGCTCGTGACTTGTGACACCCCGGTTAGGGCTGTGTCGGGTTGGACTTTCCGCATTGTTATCAATATTTCCGCTATTCAATACTGTTTAAATCATGTTTAGACTATTTTCATGTTGATTAACTGCTTTAAAAGTTGAGTTGGATTGAACTGGCTGGCCTTGTCTTCACGAGAGGCATCATCACGCCCGAGTTCGGGGTTATGGTCTTGACAAAATTGTGTCAGAAAAAATAAACCTTGTACAAGGGCTAAATATATGAAATGCATATGGATAAAAATAAAATATATCGTCGTGCGTGTATCCATTGCCTCATTCAAAGTAAGCATCTCCTGGTATTTTCTTCCAAGCATCGTATATGTCTGTGTAGCTTCTTTCTGGTTGCTGCAATTCCAATGTCCAACATCTTCCTAACTTCTTCGAGGAAGTCGTATATTGGCAATTCCCTTGCTGACACTAGTGAGCCATTGATTGGCTCAGCAATATTTGACGTCATGGTCCATCCCCTGTTAACAGGTGCATACAGTCTAGCCCACTTTTCGTATCCAGCTAACTCCAAGTATTCTTTCACCCTAATAGCTATCTTCTCCACCTTCTCCATTAGACTGTCAAATTCAGCCTGTGTGTATGTTTTTGCCATTGAGAAGTATATCTCGCTCAACTTTGCATGGCTCTTTTTGAATTTCTTATATACATTGTTCCATAGATGCCATATACAAGAAAAATGTGGTACATCTGGATACACTCTCGATACAGATTTAATAATACTCTCATTTCTATCTGAAACGATGCACACGTTTTCCCTCTCACCATATGCTTTCTTGAATTGCTCAAAAAACCACGACCAAGCAGCTTTGTTCTCTAAATCAATAACACCATATGCTAGTGGCAATATATGACCTGTAAAGACAATTACATACATATTTTTTAAATATGTATTTCAATCTTTAAAATGGAACTCATTTTATATGACATAGTTATTAATACTAACAAAATTTATTATAATCCACATACTCACCTGCACCATCCAACGACGAATGTCCCGGTGTAATAAGATTTTAGGTGACTTCCATCCACAACCACAATGGGTCTATAATGATCGAACCCCTTTATAAAGGCAGACAAAGATATATACACATACACGAACTCATTTTTTGGCGATTTTAGCATTCTAATGTGCGAACTTGGATATGTCATATCCATTGTATATAAGTATCCTGGTAATTTTTTGTATGAATCAGCCGGTTTACCTCTCAAAAAATTCATTACCTTTTCTTTAGCCTGCCACGCCAACATGTAACTAATATCCACACCTAAATCTATTTTCACATTTATCAATTATATCCTTTGTGATGTATTTCCTCTTATGATTTGTAAGCTTGGGCCTAATCATACCACCTATAAGGCTGCTACTTGCATGGCGTTGCACATACACCTTGTCCTTCAACGGACAAGTATGCTTATCATTGAGCTCTCTCACTTTGAATAGTTCTGATTTGTTAATGCTAGAAGTCTTAAACCTCCATTCACAATCTTCTGACATACATATTAATGCATAGCTGCAAAGAATTTATCATTATACATATGATCAGTATAAATGCTTACAAAAAATACACTCATATACATTTGAATACATTATTACATCTATATATATAAATTATTATACAACACAAATATATACAATGGTATACATTTAAATATGTCCGAATACGCCTATAGTTATATGCATACATTTAAATACAACTAATACACCAAAGAGGAAAACAGTGAGAGCCACTGTAATAAGTTTTTAGCAGTAAAATACATAAGAATACATGTATTTGAAATACATAAAAAATACAGAATCACAACAATGAAGGTCAAGTGAAAATTCCCAAATACACCTAAATACATCTATATGCCAATTACAACTCCTACCATGAATACAATATACAAAAAAATAATGAATAATTAAGAACACTCAAACCTGACAGCATTAGACCTATCAACCCAGAATTGAAACCTTTGAGATATAGCATAATGCTCCATCACCTCTTTCAATGTAGCCTTATCCTGATATACTTGTCCAGCCATAACCTCCCTTTGATTAGTTTTTGAAATTATCAAATCCTTGTCCAGTTCGAACTCCCCAATTGGTTCTCTTGAATTGACAACATTAAGAGCAAGTGTATCATCTGTATCAAAACTATACCTTTGAACTGCTTCGTCTATTTGCACAATGTCGCCTTGAATTAAACTACCTCTAATACAACTTCTTTGTCAATCGTTGTTATGTACAAAGGATACATCCCGAACTCTCTGTTCTCCCTTTTCAACTCTACATACACCATGTAACCCATATCATTGTGTATTTCCATTGGCGTGCAATTTCCTTCTACTTTGTATTGAATTTTAATGGACTTTGAGCTCAAATCTATGTCCAGTTGATTAGAAATTGACGCAACCAAATCATTATACGACGCATACTCCTTTATCGGTATTCCCTCAATTGAATAATTGACATAGTTACTCTCACTGTTCTACTTGCCAAAATGACACAATAACACTGTTAATCTTGCCATATGTATAATCAAATTATACCTTATTTCGGTATACAATTGTATCAATCACGATTTTTCGTGATTGAAAACAGAACTGTGTATGCAATGGAACAACAGAAAAAAGGGAGAATTGAAATTCCAGAGGTTGCTCTATTTTTTGCTATTTTTCGGATTGAAAATCTTTCGTGAAGCGAGGAATACAGATTATGGGCGATAGTTTGTGTTAGTTGAGTTATATTAGGAGGCTATTTGGTAAATTGATTTCCTTTCCGTTTTAAAACAGTTGAAAGGTCCATATTTTACGCAATATACGTTACTGTATTCATGAATACAGCTCGTGAATACAGTTGAATACAACAACTGATTAGCTGCTACTGTATTCATGAATACAGTAGCTTAAATACGTCAAATACATCTTATAACAACAGAAAACGTATCTACAATCCGTAATATAGCAAATGGTATCTATAGATAGCTAATTACCACAAATAGATAGTGATTTATGAAAATTTCTCTTTTTTTTATAACCCATTCTGACCCATTAAGCAGCCCAAATACAACCCATGAAACTCACCTAAAACAAAGGGATTTCAACCCAACTTATCTAGAAATTTACTCAGTTGCCCCAATTTTACTTCTTTTTTTTTGTGTTTTCAATTTTCTATTCTTTTGTTTTTCTACAACACCCACCCACCTACCACCTACCCCCGCAAACCCCCTCAAAAAAAGTATTTTTTTAATTTTTTTTTGCATTTTCAATTTTCTGCACCACCCACCTACCATACCCCCACCCCTTCCTCCCGCGCAAAACCCCCTCAACAAATTTTTTTTAGTTTTTTTTTTTGTATTTTCAATTTTCTGTTTTTGTTTTCCTGCACAACCCACCACCCTACCCCTACCCCACCCCATCCCCCGGCGCCAACCCCCTTAAAAAAAATTTACTTCTTTTTTGTATTTTTAATTTTCTGTTTTCTTTTTGTTTTAGTGCACCACCCTACCCCCCCCCCCCCCCCCGGTTTTTTTTGTATTTTTCATTTTCTGTTTTCTATTTTTTTTGTTTTTCTGCACCACCCATCCCCCCAACCCCACTGCAAAATATTTTTCAACTTACACATTTTAAGGTAAAAGACTTTTTTATGCAAGATGAGCATGTTTCTAAAACATGGGTCAAGTTGGGCGGGTTGGGTTATGATCCATTGTTTAGCCCATCTTGACCCAACTCATCTTAGTCCAAGTACACTTTGGGCTGGGTTGGGCAATGACCCATTTATTGATCTAACCCATCTTGATCCGCCCAAATTCAGCCTAACCCGCCTATTTGCTACCCCTAAATTAATAAATGAGGCGTAAAGCTTTGCTATAGGAGGTAAAATTTCCTAATTTAAATGGGTAAGAGTGTTCCTACGTTGCTCGATAAATAGCTACATCACTAGATGGGCTTGCAAAAGGGATGGGCTTGAACAACTACTAAAGCCCACTAGACTAAAATATTGAGAAAATCTCACTTTATACGTATTAATTTCAAACTATTTACCCTTTAATACCCAGACCCAAATTATTTACTATTCCTACCCATACTCCCCAAACTATTTACCCGCTAGTTTCACTTCCTATATATCTGCCCGAACATTCCCTTCGTGTTCATCACACATTAATCATCAGAATTTATTTATTCTCTTCCTTCTAATTTCCCAGCCATTATTCAGTTCTTTCTCATTTTATTGCACTCCAAAATGTCTAAATTATTTGCTATTGCAGCTCTTCTATTTTTTGTGTTAAATTCCGGTGGGGCTCAAATCACAAAAGCACCTTCTCAAGCCCCAATATCTTCTCCTTCTAAATCGCCCCAATAATCTGGTTACAAGTTTATATGTTATAGTAAAGTTTTAAGGAAGAAAATAGTTTTTTTGAAGATTTATTATTTGATTCGATGTGGTGCTATAAAATATTGCTTATAGTATCTTCGAGTAAGCTTCCCAAATCTAAATTTTTGTGTGTATTTGAATATCCACCATTGTTGGGCTTGAAGCTCAATTTTATTTTTGAAGATTTTTTGTTTGATTCAAAGTGGGTACTGTTAAATATTCCTTATAGTACCTTCTAAAAGTTCATACTGAAATTTGATAGCATTTGGACCTGATTTGAGGTGATTGAGATCAAAATGTTCAGTTGAAAATCGAAGAAGAACACAGTTATAGTATACTACTACGGTATACAATATGTTGTAGGAGTATATAGCTATACTGCAACAATACACTATTATAGTTTACCGCTACAGTATACCGCTACAGTATACTAATATACTATAGGAATATATAGTTATATTGCAATAGTATACTATTATAGTATACAATATATTGTTATGGTATATTGTAATAATATGCTGTAATAGTATACAATATACTATAATAGTATACTTATTACCCGTAAATTCACTTGCCTTTCCCTTTTAATTTGTTTTAAGCTTTTACCCAACGTGAGGGGTAAATTGAAAATGCAAAAAGATAAAATAAAAACTATAGTATGCTATATGATGTAATGATATACTCTTACAATTAGATCCTTTTAGAATTTTTAAATTTTTTATTGACAACTGATATTATTTTAGTTTAATAATTAAATTATTTTTTTAACTCATTGCGTACAATTGTATATCCTATTGGTATAGCTATATACTATACTGGTATCATATGTTAGTTAATATTTTTTTGGTTGTATTAGCTACATAGTATACAATTTGATTTTTCTTTAGTAATAATATATAAAAAAGAATAATAAAAAAATAGTGAAAACAGTAAATGAAATTAGATTATGAAGAGAAAAAGAATATAAAAAAAGAAGTTAAATGAAATTAGAAAAGGAAAAAGAAAAAAATAAGAAGAAAACGAGAAAAAAGAAAAGGAGAAAAGAAAAAAAAAAGAAAAAAGAAAAGAAAATAAGCATAGATATAAAAAAGAATTGGAGAATAAAGAAAAAATTCCCCAAAAAAACGAGAAAAAAGAAAAGGAGAAAAGAAAAAAAAAGAAAAAAGAAAAGAAAATAAGCATAGAAATAAAAAAGAATTGGAGAATAAAGAAAAAATTCCCCACAAAACCTACTATGGCTAGAAAATATAATTAGTTTATGGGTAGAAAAATAAATGGATAGATAAGAATAAAACAATTTTATTTTTGTGAGTAACTGTGTCAAAACCCCAATATTAGGAAACAAGCCCAGAGAGCTGGCCCAAACTCCATAGAGAATAATCTCCACATTCTGTGTGGTGTAGAAATGTTCCATTTTTCCATCACTTTCCTACACTCCACCAAATTCATTTTTTTCTAAGAACAGGAACAAGAAAATGCTAAAATTAATGTTGGCTTGCGGTAAAGTGTACATATCAGAAAGCAGAAACAGGGCAGCTCTTGAATCAATTGAAAAAGCTGCCAAGTTATTTCCAGAGGCTCCCATTGTTAACAAATTTGAAGATGAGATTTACAACAGAGTTGGTTACACCCTTGTCTCCAAATTATCTCCCAATCCCTCAACTGAATCTTGTCCCTTAAAAAATGCTTCATTTGAAATGGTCAAAGCTGCATTTGAGACAATTGATCTTCAACAACATTGTGGAACTCATCCTAGGCTTGGTGTTGTTGACCATATTTGTTTTCACCCCTTAGCTATCACTTCTTTGGAGTTAGTTGCTTCCACTGCTAAATCTTTGGCATTTGAAGTTGGTTCTAATCTTCAAGGTTTGTCTTTTTTTTTTGGGTACACCCCTTAATTTATATTGCAGCTAAAAAGATTGAATCTTGGTTTTTGCATTAATAGAAAGACTAATTGTTTGATATCTTGCAAGTGAATTTGCAGCTAAAAAAGATTGAGTCTTGGTTTTGCATCGACGGGAAGATTAATTGTATGAATACTTGTGTGGTTGATAATCTATTGGAAACAGTTTAGTGGGTAGGATAAGGTTTGCCTACACACTACCCGACCCCACAAGGTTGGAGTATATTGTGTATGTTGTTGCTGTGTGGTTGATAAATTTTCATCTGTTATTCTAAATTGTAACCAACTTTAACATTCTTAGCACCTTTAATCATAATATTGTTTTTTTATCCTTTTCAAAACAACTTTATCATTACTTGTACTAAATTATGTGGTTAATTTGACAGTGAAGTGTTTGATAATTTAGTGCTTACAGTGGTTTGATTTGACACCATGATAGAACCATAGTCAATTTTAAGGCTTGTTCTTTCTTTAATAGCTAAATGAAGATATACTAGAGAGGTGTCTGTTATTTCATTGTTCGCTCGTATGAAGATAGAAGGAAGAAGAAATGGTTGTCTGTTCCACATTAAGAGTAGTATTTTTATTTGGTGAATGGTTAACTAATTTTTCTGAAGGCTGCTCCAAAAGATGGCAATTTTGACACAAAAGGGAGGAATCACATAGAAATTTGGAAGGCAGAAGGTTATACATAAATTGAAGATAAGGTTTAAAGCACTGAATAGTGAAAGGCTGAAAGCCTAGACGGAATTAATCGACCACCATTTGTGATTAGTATGTGCTGCTATGGATTTGAAATCAGATTGTTGAGTGGTATATAGTTCTTACATTTTGGAAGAGACACGAGAAACAGATTCCATTGGAATGGGATCAAGTGGAATATTTGGTAGCTGATTTCTCTGATCTTAGTGAATAAAGATACAGCATTAGTTATTTGTCCATATAATGCAACGAAGCTGCTTCACTACCTTCCTGCTTACCTTCATTCATAGGATAATCTTGTACGTAGTGCGTTTATAAAATGTAATAGGATAGTTTAATACAATCACTATAGATCAATCAATATTTCCCGGAGCTTAATTTGTCACTTCTCCCATGAACTTTCCTTTGAGATGTTGTTTTGATTAGTGTATGGCAAGAATATCTGATATGCACGGTTCTCTTTGGTTATCCCATCTTCAGTGCCCTTATTGGAGCTTCAATTAAATCAAAGAAATCATGGTCTGGGATCACAGGCAGAGCTCTACAAGATCTAGTAGATGAGGTATTTGGACATCCTGTGGATAGCTGCCATTAATGGATCAAATCATTCAACTAAAGTGATATGTTTAATACAAGCTTTTCTTGTTTCCAAGCGAGGTTTTATCTACATTGCAGAAATAACCTCTAATAAGTGCTACAAGGTGTTTGAAACTAATTGCTAGTTTCTTTTTACCATTTCTCTCATATTACATGCAGAGATCTATAAACTTGAGATCTAGTAAACAAGATATTTGGATCAGCTTTGAGGGAATGTATCATTCTGCAAAAGCTGTTGCTTAAGACAAGTTTTTCTGTGTCTGCCTCCTGTGGAGAAGAGCTGATATCAAGCAAGACTTTAGTAAATTGTAGAAATAACCACCAATACCTACCGTCATAGTCTTCAATTAAGTGGTATATTAGGTCTTTGAAACTTTTAACTTTGTGTCTTCATTGCATTCTACTAGTTGCCAATAAATACATATCGTGCTAATAGGATGAAGCTGTGCCTTATATTGTGAAAGTTATTACTGCTCTATAAATTTGAAATGTTACTAAGTGGTCTTAAACGTAGACTGCAGTCCCGACCTACTTATACGGAGCAGCACATCAAGAGGGAAGGTCACTTGATTCAATCAGACGGGAGTTGGGATATTTTCGTCCTGATTCAAACGAAAACCAGTGGGCTGGTGGGCCAAAATCGCAGACCTTGCAACTAAAGCCAGATGAGGGTCCTGCTCGAGCAATCCAAGCAACAGGTGTTGTTACAATTGGAGCTACCAGATGGGTTGACAACTATAACATTCCCGTTTTCACCAATGACATATCCATTGTTCGTAAAATTTCAAAGAGAGTCAGTGGAAGGGGAGGTGGACTTCCGTCAGTGCAATCCATGGCACTAACTCACGGAGGTGGCACAATTGAGGTTGCTTGCAACTTACTGGAACCAGCTAGGATTGGTGGCGACCAAGTACAGCTTGAAGTTGAGCGGCTTGCTAGGGAAGAGGGTATTGCTGTCGGAAAGGGATATTATACAGATTTCTCAGAAGAAAAAATAATTGAAAGCTACTTGAAACTAGTTCAACATTCTGACTAGAAGCTAGAGGAAAAAGTTATTCTATCCCCGTTCCTCTTTTCCTTCTCTTTTTTCGCATTTGGCTGAGATTTTCAAAGCCTCTTGACTTTGAGCTCCAAAGGTAAGTAATACAGTATGTGTTTATGGGTAAAATCCTCCGACTCATTTACATTTTTTATAGCACATAATATCATGATCTTACTGCATTTCTTGAACATTTTTATTTTATATCCAACTTTTATCATCCTTAATGCTCAACGTTCTCTACAAATGATTCTCTCGATATACATAGAGAACTGTCTTGAGAACTGGATGCCAATGATCACAGATTGAAGGGCAGGGGCAGAGCTGGTGTAACGCCTTACGGGTTCCGTTGAACCCAGTACCTTTGGTTCAAATTCTGTATTTGTCCTGAAAAAGATGTTAAATATGTATAAATTATTAATTTGGAACCCATTAACTTAAACGGACTACAATACCGAATTCATCAGGTTCAAATCCTGGCTCCGCCTTTAACAAAGGGTACATTGTAATGTGGTTGAATGGACATTCTTGATCAGGAAAAGAACATGTGCAAAAGTATCAGACAAGAGATGGATTCTTAAATCCAATTTGCATGGAAAAGGTTAAGCTTTGAAAATAGACAGCGAGTTTGTCATAAAGCTGAATACCAAATAGTAATTGATAAGGTTAGGTGCATGGCGCTTTGTTATTTTCTGGTTAGTCCTTCTCATTGCCTTGTCACCCTAGCAACTCGTTTGTTTCTTCTTGTATTCCAAAATATCTTTTATCAAGATTCTGATATGATCTTTTCAAGATGATTTTTTCCAGTAATAAATTGCATAGCCGTGTAATCAGAAACTAGACAATCTGACTAACATATGTTTGGAAATGTTTTTCGGAAGTGTTTGCATTACATACTCAAATATTTTCCATAAGATCCATTTCATCATCACCACCACCCTACTCCAGAGGCGGAGCTATAATTTTAACTTTATGTGTTCTAAATTTTGGAGCGACGACTTCAAGTGTTAGTGATTTAGTTCTAAATTTAATATTTGTACATATTTAATGCATTCTAAACACCATTGTTTGAACAAAAGCTACTAGGTTCGATCGAACCCGTAGTTTGGCTTGTACCTCCGACTCTGCCCCTCCCCCCACTGTCGTCGGAAAAGCTCTACCGGTCATTAAGGACCATGGGTAGTGGCTAGTCTCTTCTCTTCCTTGGTGGTATCGTTTGAAGAGAGTAAAGAGAGAGGGTTTTATCCACAGCTCAAGGAAGCTGCCACGTGTTATTGATCTCAGCCGTCTGTGACAGCTGTGTTCCACTAAGTGTCAGTTTAGTAAATTAAATCAATGTTAGTTAGGAGGTTAGTCGGTAAGAGGACATGTATATATATTACATATTGTACATTAAATATTCAGTTGAGAAATACAGTACAACAAAATTCTATTCTAGAATCTTCCACAAAATGACATGGTATCAGAGCTCTGGGCCTTCGATCCAGTAGCAACATCCATCACACATTTGGTTTACACGATTTCAATCTCAACTCATACAATTCTCTAAAGTTTTTTTTCAGTTTGTTTTTCGATTTTGATTGATATCTAAATCTGAATTCTATGTCAAATTCTCCAAATTCTGAATCACAAATTGCTGATTCGAGTTCTGATTGTGAATCTGTGCATGAAATGGAGAAGATTGACTATGAATAACCTTATTATCTTTTTGCATCTGATTCCCCTGGGACTGCTTTGGTTACACCTCCTTTTGATGGATCTGGCTATGGCAGTTGGAGAAAATCTATATTGATTGCTTTATCAACTAATAATAAGCTTGGTTTTATTGATGGAAACTTGCCTCGTCCAAAGGATGGAGCTGTAGATCTCAGGTCTTGGGTAAGGTGTAATGATATGATATTTGCTTGGTTGTTGAACTCCTTAACACCAGAAATTAGGTCAAGTGTGATTCATTCCAAGTCCACGAGGATCATGTGGAAACAACTCGAAGATAGGTATGGTCAGTCTAATCTAGCACAATCATTTGAGTTGCAAAAATAATTGTTAGAAATTGTATAAGGATCAAGTAATATTGCATCATATTTAACAAAATGAAGACTATATAGGATGAAATAGAATTGATTGATGCTAGAACAGTGTGTATGTGCATTGATTGCAAATGTGGAGCACTAGAGAAAAACTCTGCACTTGAGGAAAGGCATAAATTGGTGTTGTTTTTGATGGGCTTAAATGAAACATATACCAGAATAAAAGGAAATATCATGATGATGCAACCTTCTCCAACCATTGATATAGCATATTACCTTC
Organism: Nicotiana sylvestris; assembly: GCF_000393655.2. NCBI lineage: Eukaryota > Viridiplantae > Streptophyta > Magnoliopsida > Solanales > Solanaceae > Nicotiana > Nicotiana sylvestris. The sequence goes on along the minus strand of NC_091063.1, from coordinate 37,000,460 downwards.
TTCTTCACGAAGAAAGACAAAGAAACATCTAAACTATGGCTCAATATCCTACTGAATCCAGCTCTTTTGCTATACTTGGGCAGAATTTTAATCAGAACAAACATAGATATGGAAATCAAAATACTTATGGAGGTAATATGGCAGGAACACAGTCTACCAGGAACAATCAGGAATACAGAAAGAATCTATTTTGTAACTACTGCAAGAAGGCATGACATACAATTGACAAGTGCTTCAAATTGCATGGTTATCCACAACAATTCAAAAGCCCTAATAGACAGAACAAATTCCAACATTCAATTCAAGGGAATGCAATCTTTTCAAATGAAGGACCTGGGCAGTTTCTACCCAATACCTCTGAGACTGAAGTTACTATTGGTATAAATCAGGGGCAGCTTAACCAACTGATGGAACTCCTTGAACAAGTTAAAGTTGGGCAACAAGCTACCACTTAATTCTGAGGCCAGTATTATTGCTAATTGTGCTGGTACATCTCTGTTTATTCCTACTCATTCTCCTACATTTTCTAAACACCATTTTTGGATCATTGACTCAGGTGTTTCCGAGCACATGACTTTTGATTTCACCATTATGACAAATGTCATTACTTTGTCAAGACCTATCAATGTCACTCTTCCTAATTCCCAAAAGGTTAAAGTCACACATTGTGAGCACGTAATTTTTGCCCTATGAGAACTACTCCCACAAATTCAAAATAAAATAATTTTCCTTTGTGTGCAATTTGGAGAATTCGCGTAGCATTTTTTTTTTTTTTTGGATTTTTATCTATGAATGTTTATTCTATTTTAATTAATGAAAAATACAAAAAATATATTTGTTGTATTTGCATTTAATCTAGGATTTTTAGTTTTAATTTTGAAAATAGTTTGGAAATAAATAGAAAAGGAAAGAGAAGAAATCAAATCTGGGCCAAGAAATCCCCAGCCCAAACAAAAACCCACTCCAATTTTACCCCAGTTCAGTCCAAACCCGTTCAAACTGGCCCAAATACCCAGATCCTTATTCTTCTTGAAAGACCTAAACCTAAAAAATAACACCTGAAGGCCCTAATTGAGAGATACAATAGCCGCAATACACAAAATAATGGATATACATTAAAAAGAAGACTGAAAGAGCTTCAGCCACAGAGAACAAGATTCGGACTTCCCCCTCTCTGGTCATCGTCTGCTTCAACATACCCTCTCCAATCGTTCTTTCTTCTTCTTCACAAGGAGACCCAGCTGAAATACACAAGGGAACCAGCGGCAGAGAACAAAAATCACGACCACTCTCTGACTTCGTCTTCTCCGTTTCTAAACACACACACACACACACACAGAGATGGGAAATTTCAGTCCAAAATAAATCGAGTGAGCCACAGTGAGAACAAATCTGGATGAGCCGAAAACGGGGTCAGACCCTTTTCGATTTCAAGCACGGTTCAGTTGCCGAAGTTCCGATGGTGATTTGGTCTGTGTTCGTGTTTATTTTTCTGATTTTTACTCGCGTTTCAGGTATGAATTCGGAATTCAAAATGCTGTAATCATCATTGGGTGCTCTATTAGGTTGAAATATGTAATAATATTTCCTTTGTCTCTTTGAAAATTCTGTTACTCAGTTTCTTCTTTCTCTGTTGTTTTATTTCGTTCCTTACATGATGATTCGATGCCTCAGTTTGGTTATTGTTCAGTACTGCGATGTTACTCTCGTGGTCTTAATTGAAATATATGGTTGACCTGCTCTTGTTGTTGGTTGAATTTGGAGCTGAACGTCTGTTTCTTGCGAAACCTATGTGAAGGGAAGTGTCGACACTGTATTGTGTTCAAGTGAAGCATTTTGTTGAATTGAGTTTGGGAGATTTAGTTGTCTAAAAGGATTCAAATCCCAATTGTGATTGAAAGTAATTAGAAAGCCTTTAAAGATAGCCTAAGAATTGTTTAATAAAAGGGATTATCTACCTAACTAACTTTAGGAAGCTTTTAATAGTGGTAGGGTTGGGATTGCAATAGCTGTTTGAATTAATTAAAAGCACTAGGTTAGTGGAGTGAATTAAAAAATGAAAAGGAGATTGACAATGGTTAGCTTAATGCCCTTTTTAGAGTTGGAAAGTAAGATAACATGGGGGACATTTCAAAAGCTGAAACAATATAAGTGTAAAGGGATACACAGGCTGGAAAGGAGGATCAACTAATAGATAAAGGGAAAGAGTCTTGAAGTTTAAAAGCAAGAGGGAGATAGGCATTGAGGGGGGACAACAGTCTAGTATTCTGAAAATAGGGGAGAACCCGAAAAAAGAAAAAAAAACTCTAAAAATAACAAAACAACTGAGGATATCCGACAAATTACTGTTTCATTTGAGTTTTTGCTTTGCAAATTGAAATCTTCACTTCTGTTTGGACTTCGAAATGGTTTGAGGTCAATTCATTTGAAGTCGGGCGTTGTTATTTGCTAGGTTGTTTGTGTGTTCGAAACAGGAATTTGGTTTGCTAAACTTCAGTTTTTTTTTGGGTTCAAAAATTGGTTGGCTGGTTTACTCCTAGTACTGGAATCTGGAACTCTGTTTTGTTGTTGCTACCTACTGATCCCTCATTTCTTCTTGCTTTCCTTTATTCCCAGGTATTCTTTTGAAACTATCATGGAATTGAAGTTTGACTAAAGTTGTGCAAAGATCCGAAAGTTTGAGTTGGAGTTCAAATGGAAACTTTAAACTCTTTCTGTAATGGTTGTTGATTTTATTTGTCTTGTGTGATTAAAATTCTGTAGTGATTTAGTTAATATTAAACACCTCGATGTTTGCAAAATAATTGTTGAATTGAAATCATTTGGAGTAGGGATTTAAGGTATGAAAACGGTGTATAGAGAAACATGTGATAAATGTATACTGACTTCGAGGGAATCTAATTAAAAAGAAAAAGAGCATCTGCCGTGGAATTGTTTATCCACTTGAATTTGCCGTTTGAATTTTTTATACCAAATCAATCAGCTTGAGTGTTCACAAATATGTAGGAGAATTGATAGAACAAGGGTGGTTTTGTTTGCTCTATAAAGGAAAATGTCCACTTCTTACTTTACTGTCATGTTTTAGTTATGGACGTTTACCTTATAGTACAAAGGTTTAAAATTGCAATCATAATGTTCCAATCGATTTGGGAAAATCACGCTAGATACGTTAAAAGGGGGGAAACAGAAGGGAATTTTACTTGATATCGAGGTTGTCCGCTCGACGTCCTATTCAGTGAATCAAGATTAACTAAGGTCTATTTTTTTTAATTGTTAAATTTGTATCTTCATTTTGCACTTCTCTGGTACTGATTTATGTCAAGCTTGAATAAAACAAGATGTATTAATATGGTCTTGCATGTCCGATTAGCTCTTTGGTTTTGGAAGCCCTGAATTTTAAATTTTGCATACTCTGCTCATTTGCGTTGAAAATAGTTAAAATATCTAGGATTTGGATTACCCTCTTTTATATGTTGGTTGATTCTTAAATAAAATAAATTGTAGTAACAGAAGAACAAAGTTGTTTTCTTAAGATAAAGTTTGCGCCATTGGAATTTCAAGTGATATTAAAATTGAGTTGCTGGCCAAATACTTGTTATAGGAAATGTTGGAGTAATTTTATATCTTTTCCTAGCACATGTTTTTCTGGACAGTTTACACCCGTACCAAGTAAATGCTTTTCTTGGGCCATTCATTCATGTTGTCCAAAGTTGAATTCTTTTGTCCTCCTCTAACATGGATTTCTTCGATATTGAACAAGACTAGTAGATTTAATGTGCCCCCTTTAAAGTTCTTTTCTTAGTTGCTTTGTCTTCATTATTTGAAATTTGATTGTTTTTAAGCATAGTTGGTATTGTTCTCCACATAATATGATTTTAATAATTCATAACCTCTCAGTAATCTCGAAGATTAGGAAAATTTAAACAATGTAGTTGATTTAGGCGCCATTTAAATTAATTTCCTTAAACTCGGGTGTGCATTTATGTAACCTAAATTCAAGTCTCAACAGTATTAAAATATGTCAAGGATCGCGGGTGCATTTATGTGACGTGGTTCGAAAAGTGTTTTAATAACGTTGTAATTTTTTTTTAAAAAAATAAAATTAAATAAAAGCAGTTAAAAGGTTAAAATTGCACATAGGCTCATAATTGTTTAAAATTAGATAATTAAGCTGAATATAGTAGTTAAGCGACCGTGCTAGAACCACGGAACTCGGGAATGCCTAACACCTTCTCCCGGGTTAACAGAATTCCTTACTCGGATTTCTGGTTCGCGGACTGTAATACAGAGTCAATCTTTTCCTCGATTCAGGATTCAACCGGTGACTTGGGACACCATAAATCTCCCAAGTGGCGACTCTAAATCTTTAATAATAAATCCCGTTTCAATTGTCCTTTAATCGGAAAAACTCTCTTATGCCCTTGCGGGTGTAGGTAAAAAGGAGGTGTGACAGCTCTGGCGACTCTGCTGGGGACCGAACCTAGAATCTCTGGTTCAGGGTTCAGAATTCGAGCTTTAAATAATTGTTATAATTGGCTTGTTTTATCTGATTTTTTACATGTTTGGGCCTAATGTGCTAAGTGATGTTTTTTACCGCTTTGATATTATTTGAACTGTATATATAAACTGCTACGTAACCCCTCTCTTCTCTCTCCTGAGGAGTGCACGCTGGTCGTGACTTCTTTCTGTTAGTGTCATATCCCAAAATAGAACGAGGATTCGGAGGAGTTGCAAAATCGGATGATCTTTTGGTTACCGGTACACAGCTCACATCCTCGGCTCGAGTTGTCCGCTCGGGTAAGCCAGGTCTAGAACAATACACCCAGGCATTAAACCTAGTATAACAAAACCTCATGCTGGATCCCTAGTAGGAACGTTTGTGTGCATCATATGTATTTTTTTGACTTAGAGGACTCAACACAGGGGTTGGGTCCGTCTAAGACAAGCAACCTGAAATGAAATGACCATCCTGCTGCATCCTATTTGTTTTACGTATTTATTTGCTTCAAATTTGCATGCTGACCGGCTTTTAAAAATACGGGAATATCGGAAAAGTGGGAAAAAGAGAAAAAGAAAAATAGCAGTGTAGAGAGATAATTACCTATTTTTAGAAAAAACCAGTGCCTAAATAGTGTCGAAACTCTGCCAAAATTTTGAGAAAATGAAAAAAAAAAGAAAAAAAATGTTTTTAGTGTGATTTACTTGGAAAAAAAAACAAAAGAAAGAAGTCTTGTTTTCCAAATTAGTTTATTTTCTTTGCCCGAACTACGCCAGTTTGATTCTCACAGGGTGTGAGATACGTAGGCAACCCTCATCGGGTCCAACTTCCTTTTCGCAAAAGTAGCCAAAAGAACAAAATTTTACTTTTATTTGAAAAATAGTTAGAGTGATGTCATTCTTGTCAGAAATAGCCGAATGTCCTTAAAAAGGGCACTGGAAGGCCGTTTTTGCAAGAACAGCCACTTGTGGTCATTTTTTTTGCAAGGCTTTCACCAGTGAGCCAACACAGCCTTCAAATCTTCGTTCTCGAAGTGTTGAAAGGCCATATTTGCAAAATCGGGTTTTTTATTTTATTTTTGAAAAAAATGTGTGTTAATTTTATTTTGAGTCAAATAAGTCTTAAATTTTAAACACCCCAATAAACATGCAGAATGAGCACGAGTCAGAATTTGCCGGTGACAGTTATGAACAAAATACCTTTGGAGTTGCATATGTGGTGGGAAGATCTGGGCAAGTCAGAGCAGGATAAGGTCAATCTACATTTGGGGGGTCTCATCGGGTTATTAAAGATCAGACCTAGAGGAGACATCATAAAGGCTTTGGTTACGTTCTGGGACCCGGCCCATAACGTATTTCACTTCTCGGATTTTGAACTCACCCCGACCTTGGAAGAGATAGCAGGTTATATGAAAAGTACTGCAGGTTTGAGGCATAAGTATCTGATCGCTCCAAGGGCCGTTAACTCTCACAAATTCATAGATTTGCTAAAAATAAGCAAGGGAATCCCATATTCCGAGTTGGAAGGGGGGTTTTCCACTCTACGTTTTATATACCAGAAGTACGGGCATGTAGGAGGGTTCAATGATCCAGAAAGCGGGATTTGCAGTAAAGGGAACCGAACAAAATGGGACGAGCATAGGCGTTTCGCTTTCATGGTAGCATTCTTAGGCCTTGTGGTGTTTCCCCAAAAAGACGGGAATATCGATTTGCGGGTGGCTGGAGTCGTCAAGGTCCTGGTTACCAACGCCAAGAGCACTCTCGCCCCTATGATAGTGTCTGAGATATACCGAGCTCTCACAGCTTGTAAAGCTGGGGCAGACTTCTTCGAGGGATGCAATTTTCTATTACAAATGTGGATGATCGAGCACTTGTGTCACCACCCTCAGTATATGAGTTATGGATCCGCAGAGAAAAGCTGCATTGAAGAATTCAACACAAGGGTTTCAGGGTTCAAGTTACCGGAGGGGTTTGGAGAATGGATAGCCCGCCTTCGCGCCATCACTATGGGACAAATAGAATGGACACTAGGTTGGCTTCCTGTTGAAGAAATTATGTATATACCCGCCACAGGTCCTTACTTCCTCCTAATGGGTCTTCGAGGTATTCAGCCTTACGCTCCCTACCGAGTGATGAGACAATTAGGAAGGTGTCAGGTGATGCATCCAGATGAAGATCTCAGTATCCACGCGGTTGAGATTAGTTCTGATGACCAATTTCACGAAGAAACAGTTCGTTCTGTTTGGAACGAATGCCAATATTTGAAAGCAAGCATCCGAGTGCGGAACCTATCTAAAGGCGAGGTCTTACCCGCCTACCTTGCCTGGTATAGAAAGAAGAACGCTGCAAGGGCCGAATCAGAAAGACCAGCCAAAAAACCACACATTCAGGAATTCATCGAGGCATCGCAAGAACCGTGGGCTTGGTTGGCCAAAGAAAACGAGTACAGGGCCACAATAGGAAAGCTGGAAAAGCAAGTCAAAGACCTTCAATTCGAGAATGGCTTACAAGCAGCGGCGGATGAGGGTGAAAAGAAACGGCTAGCCAAAGAAAATGAGGCCCTCCGAGCTCAAATTCAGAAACTGAAAGTAGCGGCAGAAAATCCAGTCCGAAGTAACAGAGATGAAAAGCTCGTAGCTAACCTAAGGCAGAAAGTAAGTAACTATAGTTTCTATTTGAACAAAGCAGAAAGTGAATTGGCCGGGGCTAAAAAACAATTGCCTAAAAATGTAGATGAACGGGTATGCCTGGTTAAGCAATTGAGAGAAAGGTACGACGATGAGGTCGCGGGGTTGAAGAAAAGGGTTATCGCCACGAGAAACAAAATGATCAAGCAAGCAAAAGACTTCAAGGTTGAAAAGGAACACTGTTACACGACGTTGGCGCAGTTAGAAATAGACCTGCAACAACTTCAGGAACAAAACTATGCAGCCAAGCAAACTTTGGAGGCCAGGGCCCAGCAAATTGGGCGTTTGTTACAAGAAAAGGGCGTCATAAGAGAGAGAATTAGAAACGTCGCTGACTACATCATTATGAAGTGCCACATCTGTGAGGATATGACTCGCACTACATTCTTTGCAGCGGTGATGACCTTTGTTAAGCAAATAATGAACAATTTGGACCGACTTCAAAGGGATCTTGTGTATAGGCCCGCGGCGAGACCGAATGATGTCCCGCGAGCACCAGGAGCATTGATGTACTCATAAGTTTTCGTTGAGTCTGTATTTTCTTTTCTAGCAGAGTCTTTGAGTCATGTTGGGTTTGTATTTTCCTTCTGTTTGAGTCTGTATTTCTTCAGAGTATGATAGCTTAATTTCGGAGTCTGTTTTTCGTCTTTGCATCAGAGTCTGTTGGTCTTTTGAAATTTGTTAATATTGAGTCTTTATAATCGAAGCATCTGTTTTTATAAAAAAAAACTAAAAACTAAAAAACCCAAAAATATTTTATTTACTTGCATGCTTATCTGACAGAACTACGCACGGTCTAATTCATGCAGGGACATGATACGTAGGCAATCTCTATAGGATTCGACCACCACTAAAAACGAAAAAGGGAAAAATGAAAAATAAATAAAGAAGGATAGAATAAAGGAAGCTTAACAGAAGGGGCACAATTATGAGAGGCCGGAATGACGCACGCAACCGAAGCAAATGCATGATAGAAAATGGTTAATTGCCTAGGTGCATTGCATCCCAACGTGTAATTGCATATGTGTTAAACTCTAAAACTAACAAGTTTGTTGATTTCCAGAGAATTCAAGTAGTTAGTTTATTTAGAGGATACTGGCACATTATCATTACCAAACCAGATCAAAGGGACCAATACCAGAAATCATGTCTATCCCGGAGGTCGACACTAGTGTTGAGGTAGAGGAGTTGGACGTCAATAAAATAAAAGAAGAGATATTCAAGCTTAAGCAATAGATGGCCGAAATGTACCAGGCCTGGTCCCAAGGGCAATCACCACCGTCTTACCCAGCCAACCCGGTTTTTACCCCACCATTAGCCCAGTCTCAGGATCATCCCGCCACCAATCCAGGTTTTCCTATTTATCAACACTACCATGACACTACTTCTCATATGCCGCAAGCTCCACCACCAAAATCGATTCCATGCCCTCCTCCGCCAGTCACCCCTATCTTTGTGACATCTCCACCAGCTGCACTCCATAAATCCCTGAGTGAACCCGTGTTCCAAGCTCAGGACAACCAGTATTATCCCCCGGAACCCACCTTCAAAGCTCCTGAAACCTACCCCTACGATCCACGTTCTGATCTCCCGAGAAAAGCTGAAAGACCAGCCAAATATCCCGAATATGAAGAGATGTTCAGAAAAATGAAAAGTATAGAACAATCCTTCAGGGATATGAGAGGGCTAGGAGGTCAGGTAAGCGTGGCTTACAAAGATCTGTGTTTATTCCCAAATGTACAACTACCGGCAGGGTTCAAAATGCCTAAATTCGACTTGTACAACGGACACGGTGATCCGGTGGCTCATTTGAGAGGTTTTTGCAGTAAGATGAGGGGAGCCGGAGGAAAGGATGAATTGCTAATGGCTTACTTCAGTCAAAGTTTGAGCGGAGCAGCATTGGAGTGGTACACCTGCCAAGATCACGGAAGATGGTACACATGGGATGACCTGGCACAAGAATTCGCTTGTCACTTTCAGTATAATCTTGAGATCATTCCAGACCGACTATCTTTGACTAAACTAGAGAAGAAACACAGTGAAAGCTTTAGAGAATATGGTTTCCGGTGGAGGGAGCAAGCAGTAAGGGTAGATCCTCCAATGAAAGAAAGCGAGCTGGTCGATTACTTTTTGCAGGCTCTGGAGCCAACTTACTTTGGTCATTTGGTGTCCGCAATCGGCAAGTCTTTTAATGAGGTTGTAAAAATGGGAGGCATGGTCGAGGAGGGGCTTAAGTCCAACAAAATCATGAGTTATTCAGCGATCAAGGCGACCACTCAGGCCATCCAAAGCGGCACTGGGGGTGTGCTTGGGAAAAAGAAGAAAGAAGATGTCACGACTGTTGAGTCCGGAGCCTGGTTCGGATCTAGAGTCCTGTCACCCTACTATAGTCAATCACGACCCTACTACCAAAATTACCCCACACTTCATATAGCCCTCCACAACACTACTACTTACCGCCAAATCCCCATTTTTCCGTCCATCTTGCACAAGCCTATACCCAAACCCCGACACATGCACAATGGCGTACGCCAGCTCCACAAAATCCATACCCAGCTCCACAAAACACATATCCGCCCCCAAGGGCCTACAAAAATTCCCCTGGGACGGGTTTCCGACCAAACCAAGTCCTCAATAATGAGAGGTCACAGAAGCAAAAGACTTTCACTCCACTGGGGGAATCATATACCAGTCTTTTCCATAGATTGAGGCAGTTGGGCATGTTGAATCCAATTGAGCCTAAAATGCCAAAGCCTCCCCCTAGAAATCTTGACCACTCGGTGAGTTGTGAGTACTGTTCAGGGGTCCCTGGGCATGATACAGAGAAGCGTTGGAAACTAAAAACAGCTGTGCAAGAGCTTATTGATACTCATCGGATCGAGGTTCAAGCCCCAAAAGCACTAAATATCAATCAGAATCCACTACCAACTCACCAGGTGACACACATGATTGAGTTGATACACAAAGAGGGGGAGCCCAAGAAGCCCTCGCAGACGATAATGATGATCCGTTCCAGCGAAACCAGCTCAAAGGAAAAAGTAATCAGTGGGAAATCAATGGTCCAGTTGAGAGGGGTAGATGATAAGCCAACTGTGGTAGCCGAGAGAGGGTCGTCAAGCATTGTTGCAGTGAAACCAGAGAAAGTTAAAGTGGTAGTGCCAGGGGCTGCAAGTAAACCTGTTGTGGTCGTGAAGGGTGCTCGCACAGAGCCCGTTATTATAAAACCGGTAACTCAGCTTCCAGTGATCAACAGCAAGGCTGTTCCTTGGAATTATGAACGGGTGACGGTGATTTACAAAGGGAAAGAAGTCAAAGGAGAAGTGTGTGAAGCCCAAGGTCTAAATCATTCAGGAAGGTGTTTTGCTCCCACAGAGTTAAGAAGGGCCAATCCAGTAGTGACAAAGAATCCAGTTACCGAGGAAGAGGCGGAAGAATTTTTAAAGAAAATGAAGGCGCAAGATTACTCCATTATGGAGCAGTTGAGGAAGACCTCGGCACAGATCTCATTGTTATCCTTGTTGATCCATTCAGATGAGCACCGCCGGGTATTGATGAAAATTCTGAACGAAGCCCATGTTCCGGATAAGAACTCTGTGAACCATCTGGAGAAAATAGCAAACAAGATTTTCGAGGTCAACAGGGTCACTTTTTCAGACGATGAGTTGCCCGTGGAGGGTACAGAACATAATAGAGCCCTCTATTTGACCGTGAAGTGTGAAGACTCGGTAGTCACTCGAGTACTGATTGATAATGGGTTCAGTGCCAATATCTGTCCTTTGACCACGTTGAACAAACTGAAGGTCGATGGTGACAGAATTCACAAGAACATCATCTATGTTCAAGGGTTTGATGGAGGTGGTACAGACATAGTGGGTGACATCGTACTTTAATTAACAATTGGTCCGGTCGAGTTCACCATAGAGTTTCAAGTGTTGGACGTGGCAGTGTCATATAATCTTCTGTTGGGGCAACCCTGGATCCACGCCGCCAAAGCAGTGCCTTCTACATTACATCAGATGGTCAAATTCGAGTGGGATAGGCAAGAGATCGTAGTACATGGGGAAGACAATGCAAGCGTCGTAAGTGATGTCATTATACCCTTCATAGAGGCTGACGATGACAAGGGGCCCTGGGTTTACCAGGTCTTCGATACGGTTTCAGTGGACAAAGTTCCCGAGGGCGAAAGCATCCCACTTCCCAAAATAGCAGCTGCAACTGTCATGGTAGCCTCGGAGATGTTGAAAAACGGGTTTGTGCCAGGCAAAGGTTTAGGGGCTGATCTTCAGGGTATTGTTCAACCGGTTTCTTTGCCCAAAAATCTGGATACCTTTGGGCTGGGGTTCAAGCCTACAGTGGCGGATGTGAGACGGGCCCGCAAGTTGAAGAAAAGAGTCTGGGTCCTTCCCAAGCCAATCCCACACCTGTCCAGATCTTTTGTCAGGCCGAGCATCAAAAAGCAATTGTTGTCCAAGGTTACAGGGCCATTGATTGGTGCAGATGGAGACTTAAATGAAGGCTTTGAAAGATTATTCACCGAAATCAACATGGTAGAAGTTGGGGAGGGGTCCAGCAAGGCGGATGTGCTTTTTGTGGGGCCAAAAGCAAAAATCAACAATTGGATGGCTACTCATTTTCCCATTTGGAGGGAGTCTTGGTAGTTGGCTCTGATTTTCCTTCCTGTTTTCTCGATTATTCCAGGGTTGTAGTCCAAATTTCTTTTATTTTTGTTGTGTTCATCAAAGTGTGAAATCTTGTTATCCCGTAATTCAATAAAATAAAAAAGTTTCTTCTTCATTCCTTATTTTATTTTAATTTTGTTTTCTTCTTTTCTTTTTCTGTACAGTTCTCTTTATACTGGTCTTAATGACATGGCGTGCATAAGGAATCCTCAGCCCAGTCTTAAAAATCAATCTGATTCTAAAATGATAGTTCAAGAAATAGATTGTGATTACGAATCAGAATATGATGATGAGGATGAAGCCTTCAAAGAAATTAGTAAGGAGTTAATTCACTTCGAAGAAAAACCCAAACCCAATTTGAATGACACATAAGCCGTCAATTTAGGGGACACAGACAACGTCTGAGAGACTAAAATAAGTGTCCACCTCGAGCCAAAAATCTGGAAGGAGTTAATCAAAGCACTCATTGAGTACAAAGATGTTTTTGCGTGGTCATATGACGACATGCCAGGTTTAAGCACTGATTTAGTGGTCCACAAATTGCCCACTGATCCAGCGTTCCCACCCGTCAAGCAAAAGTTGAGGAAATTCAAAACTGATATGAGTGTGAAGATTAAAGAAGAAGTTACCAAGCAGTTGGATGCAAAGGTTATTCGGGTCACTCGATATCCTATCTGGTTGGCTAATGTCGTGCCTGTACCAAAGAAGGACGGCAAGATCAGAGTATGCATCGATTACCGCAATCTCAACAAAGCAAGTCCGAAGGATAACTTCCCACTACCCAATATCTACATTTTGATCGATAATTGTGCCAAGCATGAGATCGAATCTTTTGTGGATTGCTATGCCGAGTATCATCAGATTCTAATAGATGAAGAAGACGCAGAAAAGACGGCATTCATCACACCCTGGGGAACTTATTGCTACCGGGTAATGCCATTTGGTTTGAAGAATGCTGGGGAAACTTATATGAGGGCGATGACTACTGTATTTCATGATATGATACACAAGAAGATTGAGGTTTATGTAGATAATGTCATCATAAAATCAAAACATCAGGCCGACCACGTCGAGAATTTGAGGAAATTCTTCCAAAGGCTTCACAGGTACAACATCAAGCTTAACTCTGCCAAGTGTGCATTTGGTGTTCCATCCGGAAAGTTGTTAGGATTCATAGTTAGTTGGCGAGGCATCGAGTTAGACCCATCAAAGATCAAAGCCATACAAGAATTGCCCCCTCCGAGGAACAAAACTGAAGTGATGAGTCTGTTAGGAAGGCTGAACTACATCAGCAGGTTTATTGCTCAGCTCACGACAACTTGTGAGCCTATTTTCAAGTTGTTGAAGAAGGACGTTGCGATCAAGTGGACTGATGAGTGTCAAGAAGTGTTTGATAAGATAAAAGGTTACTTGACAAACCCACATGTGCTGGTTCCGCCGGAACCAGGGAGACCTTTGATTCTTTACTTGACAGTCTTGGAAAATTCATTTGGTTGTGTACTGGGGAAGCATGACGTCACCGGCAGGAAAGAACAAGCCATCTATTATCTTAGCAAAAAGTTCACAACTTATGAGGTTAAGTACACTCACCTGGAAAGGACATGTTGCGCCCTAACTTGGGTGACATAAAAATTGAAACATTATTTGTCATCCTACACTATCTACCTCATTTCGTGTTTGGATCCGTTGAAGTATATCTTTAAAAAGCCTATGCCGACAGGAAGACTCGCAAAATGGCAGATTTTGCTCACAGAGTTTGACATAATCTATGTGACTCGGACTGCGATGAAAGCCCAAGCATTGGCCGATCATTTGGCTGAGAACCCGGTCGATGAAGAGTATGAGCCACTGAGGACTTATTTTCCTGATGAAGAGGTGATGCATATTGATGAACTAGAACAGTCAGAAAAACCAAGCTGGAAACTTTTCTTTGATGGGGCTGCTAACATGAAAGGAGTCGGAATAGGAGCTGTGCTTATTTCTAAAACAAGGCATCACTATCCTGTTACGGCTCAGCTTCGTTTTTATTGTACCAACAATATGGCTAAGTACGAAGCATGCATTTTGGGTTTAAGGTTAGCTGCGGACATGGATATCCAAGAAGTCTTGGTCTTGGGAGACTCGGACCTTCTAGTAAATCAAATTCAAGGAGAATGGGAAACGCGAGATCTGAAGCTCATACCATACCGACAATGCTTACATGATCTTTGCCAACGGTTTAGATCAGTGGAGTTCAGGCATATTCCAAGGGTCCATAATCAGGTCGTCGATGCTTTGGCTACCCTAGCATCAATGATGCACCATCCGGACAAAACTTATGTCGATCCTTTGCATATTCAAGTCCGAGATCAGCATGCTTATTGTAACATGATTGAAGAAGAACTGGATGGCGAACCATGGTTCCATGATATCAAGAAATACATCAGAATGGGAATATACCCAGTACAAGCCACGGGGGATCAAAAGAGAACACTTCGACGGTTGGCAAGTGGATTTTTTTGAGTGGAGGAGTTCTGTATAAAAGAACACCAGACCTGGGATTGTTAAGATGCATAGATGCTAGACAGGCTATGGCTGTCATGTCCGAAGTACATTCAGGAGTCTGCGGACCACATATGAGCGGATATGTACTGGCGAAGAAAATTCTCCGAGCAGGTTATTATTGGCTTACCATGGAGTGAGATTGTATTGGTTTTGTGTGCAAATGTCATCAGTGCCAGATACACGGAGATTTGATTCATTCTCCACCATCGGAATTGCACACAATGTCAGCGCCATGGCCCTTCATCGCTTGGGGCATGGATATCATTGGACCAATTGAGCCAGCAGCATCCAACGGGCATAGGTTCATTCTGGTAGCCATTGATTATTTCACCAAATGGGTTGAGGCCAAAACTTTCAAGTCTGTGACCAAGAAAGCAGTGGTCGATTTCGTTCACTCAAATATCATCTGTCGATTTGGAATCCCAAAGGTGATCCTCACGGATAATGGTGCTAATCTTAACAGCAATTTGATGAAAGAGGTATGTCAACAGTTTAAGATTACATACCGCAATTCCACCCCATATCGTCCCAAGGCGAATGGAGCAGTTGAGGCAGCCAACAAAAACATAAAGAAGATACTTCGAAAAATGGTAGAAGGTTCGAGGCAATGGCATGAAAAATTACCATTTGCATTGTTGGGTTATCGCACCACTGTCCGTACTTCAGTAGGTGCAACTCCTTATTTGTTGGTATATAGAACTGAAGCCGTAATACCTGCAGAAGTTGAAATCCCATCCCTTCGGATTGTCGCTGAAGCTGAGATTGATGATGATGAGTGGGTCAAAACTCGTCTGGAGCAGTTGAACTTGATTGATGAAAAAAGATTGGCAGTTGTGTGTCATGGCCAATTATATCAAAAGAGAATGGCAAGAGCATACAATAAAAAGGTGTGTCCTCGGAAGTTTGAAGTGGGCCAGCAAGTGCTGAAACGCATCCTTCCACATCAGGCTGAGGCAAAAGGCAAGTTCACCCCGAATTGGCAAGGGCCATTCATTGTAACCAGAGTGTTTTCCAATGGTGCTTTATGTTTAACAGATATCGAAGGAAAATGCATCAACATGGCTATCAATTCTGATACAGTTAATAGATATTACGTATGATTTCTTTTAATTGTAATTGTTGTTTGTTTGCATTTGGCATGATATCAGAGAATGAAATGACGGAGGCAATTTGTTCTTCCATCCAAACACTTCAACCTTTGCTTCCCCTTTTGAGCCTTATTTATTCTTTCATATCCCTCTTTTGGAATCAGTAATGAAAATAAAAAAAGGGAGAAAAGAAAAATAATGATAATAAAGACAAAAGAAAAGTCGCAAGAAAAACAAAGGAAATGGGAACTATGTTTGACCTAATTCCTCAAAAAGGATACGTAGGCGCCTCACGGCTCGGTCATAGTGTAATAAGAATCAAAAATCCCCAAGAAAGAAAAACTAGGGCAGAAGTTGTGTTTATAATTTTGGGAAAGAAAGTTGATTCCAAGAGTTGTAATGTTTTACCCATCAAAATTATTTTAAATTTTTTCTTTAGCCATACACTAGAAACCCATATTGATGTGCAAAAGACCTCCCGATCAGTATCCGAGAAGTGCCAAGTTGGGTAAATGGAAGTCTGGAGTAACACTCTGGTCCCCAGCAGAAAAGAAATGAAATGAGAGAATCCCCAGCGGAAAAGAAATGAAATGAGAGAATCCCCAGCAAAAAAGAAATGAAATGAGAGAATCCCCAGCAGAAAAGAAATGAAATGAGAGAATCTTATCAGTAACACCCCAATCCCCAGCTGAAAAGAAATAAAATGAGAGAGTCTTATTGGTGAAAACTTTCACAGGCACCATAAGGCGACGGAAATTGAGAGAAATAAAATGAGAGAGTCTTATTGGTGAAAACCTTCACAGGCACCATAAGGCGACGGAAGTTGAGAGAAATAAAGTGAGAGAGTCTTGTTGGTGAAAACCTTCACAGGCACCATAAGGCGACGAGAGTTGAGAGAAACGAGAGAGTCTTATTAGTGAAAACCCCTCGAAGGGCACTATAAGGCGACAAGGAATTAAAAGGGGGCAAACGAGATAAGCTTGATAGAAATGATCCGTCGAGGCATCAAGCAGAACAAAGATGTTGATTCGGAAAAAGAGTTGGGTTGCGGGACCTTTTGAAATGCAAAGTAAGTCCATCAGAAAGATTGATTGATATAATAGACTGGGTTGATTAATCCTAAATGCACGGCATGATCATTGAGATCGGTTATACCATTCAGATAAGTCCTTTTCCTTTTCTTCTCTTCAAACAATTCTTTAGGAAGATTTTTCTTTTTATCTTTTGAAGTCATCATCTTTCATTTCTTTTGGTTAAAGATTTTTTATAGTAGTTTGTTTTTAAGAAGGATTTTCAAAGCCAACTACCAGTCGCCAACATGGTACAAGGTAAATTGGGATAAGACAGGCTGAAGATAATGTGACGGGACAAGAAAGACGTCATTATAAGACCAAATGATGGATTTCTCTAAGATGTCATGGAAAGTATGGAGTAAAAGTGGAAAACAACGATTGAGAAGAGGGTGAATACAGAAGCATCAAGGAAGTCGAAAGTTATCAGCCAGGTTTCAAGATGATCGAACAACGCAGAGCATGGGAAAAAGAAAAGGGAAAACCATCCCCAGTAGGAACGTCCCCCACGTTTTAAACTAACAAATTTTCTTTGATTTGAAGCAGGGACAGGAAATGTTATTGATGACGGAAAGACATGCCATAAGAAAGATTGTCAAACTGGGGCAGAAAATTTTCTTTCCAAGTCCAAAAGGATCATGTGGAAACAACTCGAAGATAGGTATGGTCAGTCTAATCTAGCACAATCATTTGAGTTGCAAAAATAATTGTTAGAAATTGTATAAGGATCAAGTAATATTGCGTCATATTTAACAAAATGAAGACTATATGGGATGAAATAGAATTGATTGATGCTAGAACAGTGTGTATGTGCATTGATTGCAAATGTGGAGCACTAGAGAAAAACTCTGCACTTGAGGAAAGGCATAAATTGGTGCTGTTTTTGATGGGCTTAAATGAAACATATACCAGAATAAAAGGAAATATCATGATGATGCAACCTTCTCCAACCATTGATATAGCATATTACCTTCTTCTTCACGAAGAAAGACAAAGAAACATCTAAACTGTGGCTCAATATCCTACTGAATCCAACTCTTTTGCTGTACTTGGGCAGAATTTTAATCAGAACAAACATAGATATGGAAATCAAAATACTTATGGAGGTAATATGGCAGGAACACAGTCTACCAGGAACAATCAGGAATACAGAAAGAATCTATTTTGTAACTACTGCAAGAAGGCATGACATACAATTGACAAGTGCTTCAAATTGCATGGTTATCCACAACAATTCAAAAGCCCTAATAGACAGAACAAATTCCAACATTCAATTCAAGGGAATGCAATCTTTTCAAATGAAGGACCTGGGCAGTTTCTACCCAATACCTCTGAGACTGAAGTTACTATTGGTATAAATCAGGGGAAGCTTAACCAACTGATGGAACTCCTTGAACAAGTTAAAGTTGGGCAACAAGCTACCACTTAATTCTGAGGCCAGTATTATTGCTAATTGTGCTGGTACATCTCTGTTTATTCCTACTCATCCTCCTACATTTTCTAAACACCATTTTTGGATCATTGACTCAGGTGTTTCCGAGCACATGACTTTTGATTTCACCATTATGACAAATGTCATTACTTTGTCAAGACCTATCAATGTCACTCTTCCTAATTCCCAAAAGGTTAAAGTCACACATTGTGAGCACGTAATTTTTGCCCTATGAGAACTACTCCCAAAAATTCAAAATAAAATAATTTTCCTTTGTGTGCAATTTGGAGAATTCGCGTAGCATTTTTTTTTTTTTTGGATTTTTATCTATGAATTTTTATTCTATTTTAATTAATGAAAAATACAAAAAATATATTTGTTGTATTTGCATTTAATCTAGGATTTTTAGTTTTAATTTTGAAAATAGTTTGGAAATAAATAGAAAAGGAAAGAGAAGAAATCAAATCTGGGCCAAGAAATCCCCAGCCCAAACAAAAACCCACTCCAATTTTACCCCAGTTCAGTCCAAACTCGTTCAAACTGGCCCAAATACCCGGATCCTTATTCTTCTTGAAAGACCTAAACCTAAAAAATAACACCTGAAGGCCCTAATTGAGAGATACAATAGCCGCAATACACAAAATAATGGATATACATTAAAAAGAAGACTGAAAGAGCTTCAGCCACAGAGAACAAGATTCGGACTTCCCCCTCTCTGGTCATCGTCTGCTTCAACATACCCTCTCCAATCGTTCTTTCTTCTTCTTCACAAGGAGACCCAGCTGAAATACACAAGGGAACCAGCGGCAGAGAACAAAAATCACGACCACTCTCTGACTTCGTCTTCTCCGTTTCTAAACACACACACACACACACACACACACACACACACACACAAACAGAGATGGGGAATTTCAGTCCAAAATAAATCGAGTGAGCCACAGTGAGAACAAATCTGGATGAGCCGAAAACGGGGTCAGACCCTTTTCGATTTCAAGCACGGTTCAGTTGCCGAAGTTCCGATGGTGATTTGGTCTGTGTTCGTGTTTATTTTTCTAATTTTTACTCGCGTTTCAGGTATGAATTCGGAATTCAAAATGTTGTAATCATCATTGGGTGCTCTATTAGGTTGAAATATGTAATAATATTTCCTTTGTCTCTTTGAAAATTCTGTTACTCAGTTTCTTCTTTCTCTGTTGTTTTATTTCGTTCCTTACATGATGATTCGATGCCTCAGTTTGGTTATTGTTCAGTACTGCGATGTTACTCTCGTGGTCTTAATTGAAATATATGGTTGACCTGCTCTTGTTGTTGGTTGAATTTGGAGCTGAACGTCTGTTTCTTGCGAAACCTATGTGAAGGGAAGTGTCGACACTGTATTGTGTTCAAGTGAAGCATTTTGTTGAATTGAGTTTGGGAGATTTAGTTGTCTAAAAGGATTCAAATCCCAATTGTGATTGAAAGTAATTAGAAAGCCTTTAAAGATAGCCTAAGAATTGTTTAATAAAAGGGATTATCTACCTAACTAACTTTAGGAAGCTTTTAATAGTGGTAGGGTTGGGATTGCAATAGCTGTTTGAATTAATTAAAAGCACTAGGTTAGTGGAGTGAATTAAAAAATGAAAAGAAGATTGACAATGGTTAGCTTAATGCCCTTTTTAGAGTTGGAAAGTAAGATAACATGGGGGACATTTCAAAAGCTGAAACAATATAAGTGTAAAGGGATACACAGGCTGGAAAGGAGGATCAACTAATAGATAAAGGGAAAGAGTCTTGAAGTTTAAAAGCAAGAGGGAGATAGGCATTGAGGGGGGACAGCAGTCTAGTATTCTGAAAATAGGGGAGAACCCGAAAAAAGAAAAAAAAACTCTAAAAATAACAAAACAACTGAGGATATCCGACAAATTACTGTTTCATTTGAGTTTTTGCTTTGCAAATTGAAATCTTCACTTCTGTTTGGACTTCGAAATGGTTTGAGGTCAATTCATTTGAAGTCGGGCGTTGTTATTTGCTAGGTTGTTTGTGTGTTCGAAACAGGAATTTGGTTTGCTAAACTTCAGTTTTTTTTTGGGTTCAAAAATTGGTTGGCTGGTTTACTCCTAGTACTGGAATCTGGAACTCTGTTTTGTTGTTGCTACCTACTGATCCCTCATTTCTTCTTGCTTTCCTTTATTCCCAGGTATTCTTTTGAAACTATCATGGAATTGAAGTTTGACTAAAGTTGCGCAAAGATCCGAAAGTTTGAGTTGGAGTTCAAATGGAAACTTTAAACTCTTTCTGTAATGGATGTTGATTTTAGTTGTCTTGTGTGATTAAAATTCTGTAGTGATTTAGTTAATATTAAACAACTCGATGTTTGCAAAATAATTGTTGAATTGAAATCATTTGGAGTAGGGATTTAAGGTATGAAAACGGTGTATAGAGAAACATGTGATAAATGTATACTGACTTCGAGGGAATCTAATTAAAAAGAAAAAGAGCATCTGCCGTGGAATTGTTTATCCACTTGAATTTGCCGTTTGAATTTTTTATACCAAATCAATCAGCTTGAGTGTTCACAAATATGTAAGAGAATTGATAGAACAAGGGTGGTTTTGTTTGCTCTATAAAGGAAAATGTCCACTTCTTACTTTACTGTCATGTTTTAGTTATGGACGTTTACCTTATAGTACAAAGGTTTAAAATTGCAATCATAATGTTCCAATCGATTTGGGAAAATCACGCTAGATACGTTAAAAGGGGGGAAACAGAAGGGAATTTTATTTGATATCGAGGTTGTCCGCTCGACGTCCTATTCAGTGAATCAAGATTAACTAAGGTCTATTTTTTTTAATTGTTAAATTTGTATCTTCATTTTGCACTTCTCTGGTACTGATTTGTGTCAAGCTTGAATAAAACAAGATGTATTAATATGGTCTTGCATGTCCGATTAGCTCTTTGGTTTTGGAAGCTCTGAATTTTAAATTTTGCATACTCTGCTCATTTGCGTTGAAAATAGTTAAAATATCTAGGATTTGGATTACCCTCTTTTATATGTTGGTTGATTCTTAAATAAAATAAATTGTAGTAACAGAAGAACAAAGTTGTTTTCTTAAGATAAAGTTTGCGCCATTGGAATTTCAAGTGATATTAAAATTGAGTTGCTGGCCAAATACTTGTTATAGGAAATGTTGGAGTAATTTTATATCTTTTCCTAGCACATGTTTTTCTGGACAGTTTACACCCGTACCAAGTAAATGCTTTTCTTGGTCCATTCATTCATGTTGTCCAAAGTTGAATTCTTTTGTCCTCCTCTAACATGGATTTCTTCGATATTGAACAAGACTAGTAGATTTAATGTGCCCCCTTTAAAGTTCTTTTCTTAGTTGCTTTGTCTTCATTATTTGAAATTTGATTGTTTTTAAGCATAGCTGGTATTGTTCTCCACATAATATGATTTTAATAATTCATAACCTCTCAGTAATCTCGAAGATTAGGAAAATTTAAACAATGTAGTTGATTTAGGCGCCATTTAAATTAATTTCCTTAAACTCGGGTGTGCATTTATGTGACCTAAATTCAAGTCTCAACAGTATTAAAATATGTCAAGGATCGCGGGTGCATTTATGTGACGTGGTTCGAAAAGTGTTTTAATAACGTTGCAATTTTTTTTTTAAAAAAAATAAAATTAAATAAAAGCAGTTAAAAGGTTAAAATTGCACATAGGCTCATAATTGTTTAAAATTAGATAATTAAGCTGAATATAGTAGTTAAGCGACCGTGCTAGAACCACGGAACTCGGGAATGCCTAACACCTTCTCCCGGGTTAACAGAATTCCTTACTCGGATTTCTGGTTCGCGGACTGTAATACAGAGTCAATCTTTTCCTCGATTCGGGATTCAACCGGTGACTTGGGACACCATAAATCTCCCAAGTGGCGACTCTAAATCTTTAATAATAAATCCCGTTTCAATTGTCCTTTAATCGGAAAAACTCTCTTATGCCCTTGCGGGTGTAGGTAAAAAGGAGGTGTGACAGCTCTGGCGACTCTGCTGGGGACCGAACCTAGAATCTCTGGTTCAGGGTTCAGAATTCGAGCTTTAAATAATTGTTATAATTGGCTTGTTTTATCTGGTTTTTTACATGTTTGGGCCTAATGTGCTAAGTGATGTTTTTTACCGCTTTGATATTATTTGAACTGTATATATAAACTGCTACGTAACCCCTCTCTTCTCTCTCCTGGGGAGTGCACGCTGGTCGTGACTTCTTTCTGTTAGTGTCATATCCCAAAATAGAACGAGGATTCGGAGGAGTTGCAAAATCGGATGATCTTTTGGCTACCGGTACACAGCTCCCATCCTCGGCTCGAGTTGTCCGCTCGGGTAAGCCAGGTCTAGAACAATACACCCAGGCATTAAACCTAGTATAACAAAACCTCATGCTGGATCCCTAGTAGGAACGTTTGTGTGCATCATATGTATTTTTTTTACTTAGAGGACTCAACACAGGGGTTGGGTCCGTCTAAGACAAGCAACCTGAAATGAAATAACCATCCTGCTGCATCCTATTTGTTTTACGTATTTATTTGCTTCAAATTTGCATGCTGACCGGCTTCTAAAAATACGGGAATATCGGAAAAGTGGGAAAAAGAGAAAAAGAAAAATAGCAGTGTAGAGAGATAATTACCTATTTTTAGAAAAACCCAGTGCCTAAATAGCGTCGAAACTCTGCCAAAATTTTGAGAAAATGGAAAAAAAAGAAAAAAAATGTTTTTAGTGTGATTTACTTGGAAAAAAAACAAAAGAAAGAAGTCTTGTTTTCCAAATTAGTTTATTTTCTTTGCCCGAACTACGCCAGTTTGATTCTCACAGGGTGTGAGATACGTAGGCAACCCTCATCGGGTCCAACTTCCTTTTCGCAAAAGTAGCCAAAAGAACAAAATTTTACTTTTATTTGAAAAATAGTTAGAGTGATGTCATTCTTGTCAGAAATAGCCGAATGTCCTTAAAAAGGGCACCGGAAGGCCTTTTTGCAAGAACAGCCACTTGTGGTCATTTTTTTTTGCAAGGCTTTCACCAGTGAGCCAACACAGCCTTCAAATCTTCGTTCTCGAAGTGCTGAAAGGCCATATTTGCAAAATCGGGTTTTTTATTTTATTTTTGAAAAAAATGTGTGTTAATTTTATTTTGAGTCAAATAAGTCTTAAATTTTAAACACCCCAATAAACATGCAGAATGAGCACGAGTCAGAATTTGCCGGTGACAGTTATGAACAAAATACCTTTGGAGTTGCATATGTGGTGGGAAGATCTGGGCAAGTCAGAGCAGGATAAGGTCAATCTACATTTGGGGGGTCTCATCGGGTTATTAAAGATCAGACCTAGAGGAGACATCATAAAGGCTTTGGTTACGTTCTGGGACCCGACCCATAACGTATTTCACTTCTCGGATTTTGAACTCACCCCGACCTTGGAAGAGATAGCAGGTTATATGAAAAGTACTGCAAGTTTGAGGCATAAGTATCTGATCGCTCCAAGGGCCGTTAACTCTCACAAATTCATAGATTTGCTAAAAATAAGCAAGGGAATCCCATATTCCGAGTTGGAAGGGGGGTTTTCCACTCTACGTTTTATATACCAGAAGTACGGGCATGTAGGAGGGTTCAATGATCCAGAAAGCGGGATTTGCAGTAAAGGGAACCGAACAAAATGGGACGAGCATAGGCGTTTCGCTTTCATGGTAGCATTCTTAGGCCTTGTGGTGTTTCCCCAAAAAGACGGGAATATCGATTTGCGGGTGGCCGGAGTCGTCAAGGTCCTGGTTACCAACGCCAAGAGCACTCTCGCCCCTATGATAGTGTCTGAGATATACCGAGCTCTCACATCTTGTAAAGCTGGGGCAGACTTCTTCGAGGGATGCAATTTTCTATTACAAATGTGGATGATCGAGCACTTGTGTCACCACCCTCAGTATATGAGTTATGGATCCGCAGAGAAAAGCTGCATTGAAGAATTCAACACAAGGGTTTCAGGGTTCAAGTTACCGGAGGGGTTTGGAGAATGGATAGCCCGCCTTCGCGCCATCACTACGGGACAAATAGAATGGACACTAGGTTGGCTTCCTGTTGAAGAAATTATGTATATACCCGCCACAGGTCCTTACTTCCTCCTAATGGGTCTTCGAGGTATTCAGCCTTACGCTCCCTACCGAGTGATGAGACAATTAGGAAGGTGTCAGGTGATGCATCCAGATGAAGATCTCAGTATCCACGCGGTTGAGATTAGTTCTGATGACCAATTTCACGAAGAAACAGTTCGTTCTGTTTGGAACGAATGCCAATATTTGAAAGCAAGCATCCGAGTGCGGAACCTATCTAAAGGCGAGGTCTCACCCGCCTACCTTGCCTAGTATAGAAAGAAGAACGCTGCAAGGACCGAATCAGAAAGACCGGCCAAAAAACCACACATTCAGGAATTCATCGAGGCATCGCAAGAACCGTGGGCTTGGTTGGCCAAAGAAAACGAGTACAGGGCCACAATAGGAAAGCTAGAAAAGCAAGTCAAAGACCTTCAATTCGAGAATGGCTTACAAGCAGCGGCGGATGAGGGTGAAAAGAAACGGCTAGCCAAAGAAAATGAGGCCCTCCGAGCTCAAATTCAGAAACTGAAAGTAGCGGCAGAAAATCCAGTCCGAAGTAACAGAGATGAAAAGCTCGTAGCTAACCTAAGGCAGAAAGTAAGTAACTATAGTTTCTATTTGAACAAAGCAGAAAGTGAATTGGCCGGGGCTAAAAAACAATTGCCTAAAAATGTAGATGAACGGGTATGCCTGGTTAAGCAGTTGAGAGAAAGGTACGACGATGAGGTCGCGGGGTTGAAGAAAAGGGTTATCGCCACGAGAAACAAAATGATCAAGCAAGCAAAAGACTTCAAGGTTGAAAAGGAACACTGTTACACGACGTTGGCGCAGTTAGAAATAGACCTGCAACAACTTCAGGAACAAAACTATGCAGCCAAGCAAACTTTGGAGGCCAGGGCCCAGCAGATTGGGCGTTTGTTACAAGAAAAGGGCGTCATAAGAGAGAGAATTAGAAACGTCACTGACTACATCATTATGAAGTGCCACATCTGTGAGGATATGACTCGCACTACATTTTTGCAGCGGTGATGACCTTTGTTAAGCAAATAATGAACAATTTGGACCGACTTCAAAGGGATCTTGTGTATAGGCCCGCGGCGAGACCGAATGATGTCCCGCGGGCACCAGGATCATTGATGTACTCATAAGTTTCCGTTGAGTCTGTATTTTCTTTTCTAGCAGAGTCTGTGAGTCATGTTGGGTTTGTATTTTCCTTCTGTTTGAGTCTGTATTTCTTCAGAGTATGATAGCTTAATTTCGGAGTCTGTTTTTCGTCTTTGCATCAGAGTCTGTTGGTCTTTTGAAATTTGTTAATATTGAGTCTTTATAATCGAAGCATCTGTTTTTATAAAAAAAACTAAAAACTAAAAAACCCAAAAATATTTTATTTACTTGCATGCTTATCTGACAGAACTACGCACGGTCTGATTCATGCAGGGACATGATACGTAGGCAATCTCTATAGGATTCGACCACCACTAAAAAAGAAAAAGGGAAAAATGAAAAATAAATAAAGAAGGATAGAATAAAGGAAGCTTAAAAGAAGGGGCACAATTATGAGAGGCCGGAATGACGCACGCAACCGAAGCAAATGCATGATAGAAAATGGTTAATTGCCTAGGTGCATTGCATCCCAACGTGTAATTGCATATGTGTTAAACTCTAAAACTAACAAGTTTGTTGATTTCCAGAGAATTCAAGTAGTTAGTTTATTTAGAGGATACTGGCACATTATCATTACCAAACCAGATCAAAGGGACCAATACCAGAAATCATGTCTATCCCGGAGGTCGACACTAGTGTTGAGGTAGAGGAGTTGGACGTCAATAAAATAAAAGAAGAGATATTCAAGCTTAAGCAATAGATGGCCGAAATGTACCAGGCCTGGTCCCAAGGGCAATCACCACCGTCTTACCCAGCCAACCCGGTTTTTACCCCACCATTAGCCCAGTCTCAGGATCATCCCCCCACCAATCCAGGTTTTCCTATTTATCAACACTACCATGACACTACTTCTCATATGCCGCAAGCTCCACCACCAAAATCGATTCCATGCCCTCCTCCGCCAGTCACCCCTATCTTTGTGACATCTCCACCAGCTGCACTCCATAAATCCCTGAGTGAACCCGTGTTCCAAGCTCAGGACAACCAGTATTATCCCCCGGAACCCACCTTCAAAGCTCCTGAAACCTACCCCTACGATCCACGTTCTGATCTCCCGAGAAAAGCTGAAAGACCAGCCAAATATCCCGAACATGAAGAGATGTTCAGAAAAATGAAAAGTATAGAACAATCCTTCAGGGATATGAGAGGGCTAGGAGGTCAGGTAAGCGTGGCTTACAAAGATCTATGTTTATTCCCAAATGTACAACTACCGGCAGGGTTCAAAATGCCCAAATTCGACTTGTACAACGGACACGGTGATTCGGTGGCTCATTTGAGAGGTTTTTGCAGTAAGATGACGGGAGCCGGAGGAAAGGATGAATTGCTAATGGCTTACTTCAGTCAAAGTTTGACCGGAGCAGCATTGGAGTGGTACACCCGCCAAGATCACGGAAGATGGTACACATGGGATGACCTGGCACAAGCATTCGCTTGTCACTTTCAGTATAATCTTGAGATCATTCCAGACCGACTATCTTTGACTAAACTAGAGAAGAAGCACAGTGAAAGCTTTAGAGAATATGGTTTCCGGTGGAGGGAGCAAGCAGCAAGGGTAGATCCCCCAATGAAAGAGAGCGAGATGGTCGATTACTTTTTGCAGGCTTTGGAGCCAACTTACTTTGGTCATTTGGTGTCCGCAATCGGCAAGTCTTTTAATGAGGTTGTAAAAATAGGAGGCATGGTCGAGGAGGGGCTTAAGTCCAACAAAATCATGAGTTATTCAGCGATCAAGGCGACCACTCAGGCCATCCAAAGCGGCACTGGGGGTGTGCTTGGGAAAAAGAAGAAAGAAGATGTCACGACTGTTGAGTCCGGAGCCTGGTTCGGATCTAGAGTCCTGTCACCCTACTATAGCCAATCACGATTCTACTACCAAAATTACCCCCACACTTCATATATCCCTCCACAACACTACTACTTACCGCCAAATCCCCATTTTTCCGTCCATCTTGCACAAGCCTATACCCAAACCCCGACACATGCACAATGGCGTACGCCAGCTCCACAAAATCCATACCCAGCTCCACAAAACACATATCCGCCCCCAAGGGCCTACAAAAATTCCCCTGGGATGGGTTTCCGACCAAACCAAGTCCTCAATAATGAGAGGTCACAGAAGCAAAAGACTTTCACTCCACTGGGGGAATCATATACCAGTCTTTTCCATAGATTGAGGCAGTTGGGCATGTTGAATCCAATTGAGCCTAAAATGCCAAAGCCTCCCCCTAGAAATCTTGACCACTCGGTGAGTTGTGAGTACTGTTCAGGGGTCCCTGGGCATGATACAGAGAAGCGTTGGAAACTAAAAACAGTTGTGCAAGAGCTTATTGATACTCATCGGATCGAGGTTCAAGCCCCAAAAGCACTAAATATCAATCAGAATCCACTACCAACTCACCAGGTGACACACATGATTGAGTTGATACACAAAGAGGGGAGCCCAAGAAGCCCTCGCAGACGGTAATGATGATCCGTTCCAGCGAAACCAGCTCAAAGGAAAAAGTAATCAGTGGGAAATCAATGGTCCAGTTGAGAGGGGTAGATGATAAGCCAACTGTGGTAGCCGAGAGAGGGTCGTCAAGCATTGTTGCAGTGAAACCAGAGAAAGTTAAAGTGGTAGTGCCAGGGGCTGCAAGTAAACCTGTTGTGGTCGTGAAGGGTGCTCGCACAGAGCCTGTTATTATAAAACCGGTAACTCAGCTTCCAGTGATCAACAGCAAGGCTGTTCCTTGGAATTATGAACGGGTGACGGTGATTTACAAAGGGAAAGAAGTCAAAGGAGAAGTGTGTGAAGCCCAAGGTCTAAATCATTCAGGAAGGTGTTTTGCTCCCACAGAGTTAAGAAGGGCCAATCCAGTAGTGACAAAGAATCCAGTTACCGAGGAAGAGGCGGAAGAATTTTTAAAGAAAATGAAGGCGCAAGATTACTCCATTATGGAGCAGTTGAGGAAGACCTCGGCACAGATCTCATTGTTATCCTTGTTGATCCATTCAGATGAGCA
Source organism: Nicotiana sylvestris (assembly GCF_000393655.2). Classification (NCBI taxonomy): domain Eukaryota; kingdom Viridiplantae; phylum Streptophyta; class Magnoliopsida; order Solanales; family Solanaceae; genus Nicotiana; species Nicotiana sylvestris. The sequence continues at coordinate 36,972,180 of NC_091063.1, read as the reverse complement.
CCGCCGGGTATTGATGAAAATTCTGAACGAAGCCCATGTTCCGGATAAGAACTCTGTGAACCATCTGGAGAAAATAGCAAACAAGATTTTCGAGGTCAACAGGGTCACTTTTTCAGACGATGAGTTGCCCGTGGAGGGTACAGAACATAATAGAGCCCTCTATTTGACCGTGAAGTGTGAAGACTCGGTAGTCACTCGAGTACTGATTGATAATGGGTTCAGTGCCAATATCTGTCCTTTGACCACGTTGAACAAACTGAAGGTCGATGGTGACAGAATTCACAAGAACATCATCTATGTTCGAGGGTTTGATGGAGGTGGTACAGACATAGTGGGTGACATCGTACTTTAATTAACAATTGGTCCGGTCGAGTTCACCATAGAGTTTCAAGTGTTGGACGTGGCAGTGTCATATAATCTTCTGTTGGGGCGACCCTGGATCCACGCCGCCAAAGCAGTGCCTTCTACATTACATCAGATGGTCAAATTCGAGTGGGATAGGCAAGAGATCGTAGTACATGGGGAAGACAATGCAAGCGCCGTAAGTGATGTCATTATACCCTTCATAGAGGCTGACGATGACAAGGGGCCCTGGGTTTACCAGGTCTTCGATACGGTTTCAGTGGACAAAGTTCCCGAGGGCGAAAGCATCCTACTTCCCAAAATAGCAGCTGCAACTGTCATAGTAGCCTCGGAGATGTTGAAAAACGGGTTTGTGCCAGGCAAAGGTTTAGGGGCTGATCGTCAGGGTATTGTTCAACCGGTTTCTTTGCCCAAAAATCTGGATACCTTTGGGCTGGGGTTCAAGCCTACAGTGGCGGATGTGAGACGGGCCCGCAAGTTGAAGAAAAGAGTCTGGGTCCTTCCCAAGCCAATCCCACACCTGTCCAGATCTTTTGTCAGGCCGAGCATCAAAAAGCAATTGTTGTCCAAGGTTACAGGGCCATTGATTGGTGCAGATGGAGACTTAAATGAAGGCTTTGAAAGATTATTCACCGAAATCAACATGGTAGAAGTTGGGGAGGGGTCCAGCAAGGCGGATGTGCTTTTTGTGGGGCCAAAAGCAAAAATCAACAATTGGATGGCTACTCCTTTTCCCATTTGGAGGGAGTCTTGGTAGTTGGCTCTAATTTTCCTTCCTGTTTTCTCGATTATTCCAGGGTTGTAGTCCAAATTTCTTTTATTTTTGTTGTGTTCATCAAAGTGTGAAATCTTGTTATCCCGTAATTCAATAAAATAAAAAAGTTTCTTCTTCATTCCTTATTTTATTTTAATTTTGTTTTCTTCTTTTCTTTTTCTGTACAGTTCTCTTTATACTGGTCTTAATGACATGGCGTGCATAAGGAATCCTCAGCCCAGTCTTAAAAATCAATCTGATTCTGAAATGATAGTTCAAGAAGTAGATTGTGATTACGAATCAGAATATGATGATGAGGATGAAGCCTTCGAAGAAATTAGTAAGGAGTTAATTCACTTCGAAGAAAAACCCAAACCCAATTTGAATGACACAGAAGCCGTCAATTTAGGGGACACAGACAACGTCTGAGAGACTAAAATAAGTGTCCACCTCGAGCCAAAAATCTGGAAGGAGTTAATCAAAGCACTCATTGAGTACAAAGATGTTTTTGCGTGGTCATATGACGACATGCCAGGTTTAAGCACTAATTTAGTGGTCCACAAATTGCCCACTGATCCAGCGTTCCCACCCGTCAAGCAAAAGTTGAGGAAATTCAAAACTGATATGAGTGTGAAGATTAAAGAAGAAGTTACCAAGCAGTTGGATGCAAAGGTTATTCGGGTCACTCGATATCCTATCTGGTTGGCTAATGTCGTGCCTGTACCAAATAAGGACGGCAAGATCAGAGTATGCATCGATTACCGCAATCTCAACAAAGCAAGTCCGAAGGATAACTTCCCACTACCCAATATCTACATTTTGATCGATAATTGTGCCAAGCGTGAGATCGGATCTTTTGTGGATTGCTATGCCGAGTATCATCAGATTCTAATGGATGAAGAAGACGCAGAAAAGACGGCATTCATCACACCCTGGGGAACTTATTGCTACCGGGTAATGCCATTTGGTTTGAAGAATGCTGGGGAAACTTATATGAGGGCGATGACTACTGTATTTCATGATATGATACACAAGAAGATTGAGGTTTATGTAGATAATGTCATCATAAAATCAAAACATCAGGCCGACCACGTCGAGGATTTGAGGAAATTCTTCCAGAGGCTTCACAGGTACAACATCAAGCTTAACCCTGCCAAGTGTGCATTTGGTGTTCCATCCGGAAAGTTGTTAGGATTCATAGTTAGTTGGCGAGGCATCGAGTTGGACCCATCAAAGATCAAAGCCATACAAGAATTGCCCCCTCCGAGGAACAAAACTGAAGTGATGAGTCTGTTAGGAAGGCTGAACTACATCAGCAGGTTTATTGCTTAGGTCACGACAACTTGTGAGCCTATTTTCAAGTTGTTGAAGAAGGACGTTGCGATCAAGTGGACTGATGAGTGTCAAGAAGTGTTTGATAAGATAAAAGGTTACTTGACAAACCCACCTGTGCTGGTTCCGCCGGAACCAGGGAGACCTTTGATTCTTTACTTGACAGACTTGGAAAATTCATTTGGTTGTGTACTGGGGAAGCATGACGTCACCGGCAGGAAAGAACAAGCCATCTATTATCTTAGCAAAAAGTTCACAGCTTATGAGGTTAAGTACACTCACCTGGAAAGGACATGTTGCGCCCTAACTTGGGTGACATAAAAATTGAAACATTATTTGTCATCCTACACTATCTACCTCATTTCGTGTTTGGATCCGTTGAAGTATATCTTTAAAAAGCCTATGCCGACAGGAAGACTCGCAAAATGGCAGATTTTGCTCACAGAGTTTGACATAATCTATGTGACTCGGACTGCGATGAAAGCCCAAGCATTGGCCGATCATTTGGCTGAGAACCCGGTCGATGAAGAGTATGAGCCACTGAGGACTTATTTTCCTGATGAAGAGGTGATGCATATTGATGAACTAGAACAGTCAGAAAAACCAAGCTGGAAACTTTTCTTTGATGGGGCTGCTAACATGAAAGGAGTCGGAATAGGAGCTGTGCTTATTTCTAAAACAAGGCATCACTATCCTGTTACGGCTCAGCTTTGTTTTTATTGTACCAACAATATGGCTAAGTACGAAGCATGCATTTTGGGTTTAAGGTTAGCTGCGGACATGGATGTCCAAGAAGTCTTGGTCTTGGGAGACTTGGACCTTCTAGTACATCAAATTCAAGGAGAATGGGAAACGCGAGATCTGAAGCTCATACCATACCGACAATGCTTACATGATCTTTGCCAACGGTTTAGATCAGTGGAATTCAGGCATATTCCAAGGGTCCATAATCAGGTCGCCGATGCTTTGGCTACCCTAGCATCAATGATGCACCATCCGGACAAAGCTTATGTCGATCCTTTGCATATTCAAGTCCGAGATCAGCATGCTTATTGTAACATGATTGAAGAAGAACTGGATGGCGAACCATGGTTCCATGATATCAAGAAATACATCAGAATGGGAATATACCCAGTACAAGCCACGGGGGATCAAAAGAGAACACTTCGACGGTTGGCAAGTGGATTTTTTTGAGTGGAGGAGTTCTGTATAAAAGAACACCAGACCTGGGATTGTTAAGATGCATAAATGCTAGACAGGCTATGGCTGTCATGTCCGAAGTACATTCAGGAGTCTGCGGACCATATATGAGCGAATATGTACTGGCGAAGAAAATTCTCCGAGCAGGTTATTATTGGCTTACCATGGAGTGAGATTGTATTGGTTTTGTGCGCAAATGTCATCAGTGCCAGATACACGGAGATTTGATTCATTCTCCACCATCGGAATTGCACACAATGTCAGTGCCATGGCCCTTCGTCGCTTGGGGCATGGATATCATTGGACCAATTGAGCCAGCAGCATCCAACGGGCATAGGTTCATTCTGGTAGCCATTGATTATTTCACCAAATGGGTTGAGGCCAAAACTTTCAAGTCTGTGACCAAGAAAGCAGTGGTCGATTTCGTTCACTCAAATATCATCTGTCGATTTGGAATCCCAAAGGTGATCCTCACGGATAATGGTGCTAATCTTAACAGCAATTTGATGAAAGAGGTATGTCAACAGTTTAAGATTACATACCGCAATTCCACCCCATATCGTCCCAAGGCGAATGGAGCAGTTGAGGCAGCCAACAAAAACATAAAGAAGATACTTCGAAAAATGGTAGAAGGTTCGAGGCAATGGCATGAAAAATTACCATTTGCATTGTTGGGTTATCGCACCACTGTCCGTACTTCAGTAGGTGCAACTCCTTATTTGTTGGTATATAGAACTGAAGCCGTAATACCTGCGGAAGTTGAAATCCCATCCCTTCGGATTGTCGCTGAAGCTGAGATTGATGATGATGAGTGGGTCAAAACTCGTCTGGAGCAGTTGAACTTGATTGATGAAAAAAGATTGGCAGTTGTGTGTCATGGCCAATTATATCAAAAGAGAATGGCAAGAGCATACAATAAAAAGGTGTGTCCCCGGAAGTTTGAAGTGGGCCAGCAAGTGCTGAAACGCATCCTTCCACATCAGGCTGAGGCAAAAGGCAAGTTCACCCCGAATTGGCAAGGGCCATTCATTGTAACCAGAGTGTTGTCCAATGGTGCTTTATGTTTAACAGATATCGAAGGAAAATGCATCAACATGGCTATCAATTCTGACACAGTTAAGAGATATTACGTATGATTTCTTTTAATTGTAATTGTTGTTTGTTTGCATTTGGCATGATATCGGAGAATGAAATGACGGAGGCAATTTGTTCTTCCATCCAAACACTTCAACCTTTGCTTCCCCTTTTGAGCCTTATTTATTCTTTCATACCCCTCTTTTGGAATCAGTAATGAAAATGAAAAAAGGGAGAAAAGAAAAATAATGATAATAAAGACAAAAGAAAAGTCGCAAGAAAAACAAAGGAAATGGGAACTACGTTTGACCTAATTCCTCAAAAAGGATACGTAGGCGCCTCACGGCTCGGTCATAGTGTAATAAGAATCAAAAATCCCCAAGAAAGAAAAACTAGGGCAGAAGTTGTGTTTATAATTTTGGGAAAGAAAGTTGATTCCAAGAGTTGTAATGTTTTACCCATCAAAATTATTTTAAATTTTTTCTTTAGCCATACACCAGAAACCCATATTGATGTGCAAAAGACCTCCCGATCAGTATCCGAGAAGTGCCAAGTCGGGTAAATGGAAGTCTGGAGTAACACTCTGGTCCCCAGCAGAAAAGAAATGAAATGAGAGAATCCCCAGTGGAAAAGAAATGAAATGAGAGAATCCCCAGCAAAAAAGAAATGAAATGAGAGAATCCCCAGCAGAAAAGAAATGAAATGAGAGAATCTTATCAGTAACACCCCAATCCCCAGCTGAAAAGAAATAAAATGAGAGAGTCTTATTGGTGAAAACTTTCACAGGCACCATAAGGCGACGGAAATTGAGAGAAATAAAATGAGAGAGTCTTATTGATGAAAACCTTCACAGGCACCATAAGGCGACGGAAGTTGAGAGAAATAAAGTGAGAGAGTCTTATTGGTGAAAACCTTCACAGGCACCATAAGGCGACGAGAGTTGAGAGAAACGAGAGAGTCTTATTAGTGAAAACCCCTCGAAGGGCACTATAAGGCGACAAGGAATTAAAAGGGGGCAAACGAGATAAGCTTGATAGAAATGATCCGTCGAGGCATCAAGTAGAACAAAGATGTTGATTCGGAAAAAGAGTTGGGTTGCGGGACCTTTTGAAATGCAAAGTAAGTCCATCAGAAAGATTGATTGATATAATAGACTGGGTTGATTAATCTGAAATGCACGGCATGATCATTGAGATCGGTTATACCATTCAGATAAGTCCTTTTCCTTTTCTTCTCTTCAAACAATTCTTTAGGAAGATTTTTCTTTTTATCTTTTGAAGTCATCATCATCATCTTTCATTTCTTTTGGTTAAAGATTTTTTATAGTAGTTTGTTTTTAAGAAGGATTTTCAAAGCCAACTACCAGTCGCCAACATGGTACAAGGTAAATTGGGATAAGACAGGCTGAAGATAATGTGACGGGACAAGAAAGACGTCATTATAAGACCAAATGATGGATTTCTCTAAGATGTCATGGAAAGTATGGAGTAAAAGTGGAATACAATGGTTGAGAAGAGGGTGAATACAGAAGCATCAAGGAAGTCGAAAGTTATCAGTCAGGTTTCAAGATGATCGAACAATGCAGAGCATGGGAAAAAGAAAAGGGAAAACCATCCCCAGTAGGAACGTCCCCCACGTTTTAAACTAACAAATTTTCTTTGATTTGAAGCAGGGACAGGAAATGTTATTGATGACGGAAAGACATGCCATAAGAAAGATTGTCAAACTGGGGCAGAAAATTTTCTTTCATTTCGAAATTTTTTTGGAAGTCTAACACAAGTTTTGAGGGAAGTGGTATCCCCAGCAGTTTTCGGAAGAAGGCAATACAAGTTTTAAAGAAAGCAATTTCAGGAGGAAGATAACACAAGTCTTAAGGGAAGTAGTTCCAGAGGAAGGAAAACACCAGCTTTAAGGGAAGTAGTCTTTGAAGGAAGAAAATAACATATTTTTTGAAACACCGGCGTTATCCCCAGCAGTTCTCAGAGGAATGAAACACCAGTTTTGAGGGAAGCAGTTCTGAAAGAAGATAATTCAAGTTAGAAGGAAAATGGTTCAAGAGGCAGGAAGGAACAACGGCGATAGAACGCATTTTTAAGTCGTTGACAAAGTCAGGAGCCCGCCTGAAGAATGGAGATGTTATATTTTTAAGAAGTGGTTGAAGTAAGGAGCTCACCTGGAGAATGGAGGTGTTATATCTTTAAGTTGTAGTTGAAGTTAGGAGCCCGCCTGGAGAATGGAGGTGTTATATTTTAAGAAGTTGTTGAAGTCAGGAGCCCGCCTGGAGAATGGAGGTGTTATATTTTTAAGAAGTTGTTGAAGTCAGGAGCCCGCCTGGAGAATGGAGGTGTTATATCTTTAAGTTGTAGTTGAAGTCAGGAGCCCGCCTGGAGAATGGAGGTGTTATATTTTAAGAAGTTGTTGAAGTCAGGAGCCCACCTAGAGAATGGAAGTGTTATATTTTTAAGAAGTTGTTGAAGTCAAGAGCCCGCCTGGAGAATGGAGGTTGTTATATTTTCAAGTTGTAGTCGAAGTCAGGAGCCCGCCTGGAGAATGGAGTCGTATTAGAAGTCAGAAGCCCGCCCGGAGAGCGAAGGGTTACAACAAAGATCCCCAGCATAAATTAAAGTTCAGAAGTCGGAAGGAAGTCAACACTAGTCAGAAGAAGGCGGTTCAAGCTTCGAAGGAAAAATAATTCGAAGTTCACAAGAAGGAAATAAGCAGTTCAAATTCGACAATCAAGAGAAGACTACGAGTCAAGACAGAAAGAAAGAAACATCAGAGGAAACACCAGTCACCAAGACGTCAAAACAACAAGAGACACAAGAGCACGGCTGAAGATCTAGATAAGATTTTGTAATTCATAGACTATAGTTTAGTCTAGCTTCTTGTTTTTTTTAGCATGGTGTAATAAGGAGGTTAGTAAGTAGCGGCAACAGCAGCAACAGCAGTAACAGTAAAACCACAGCTCTGTGGTAGTCCCAGCTACCAAAACTTCCCGAACTACATTGATCTGATTCCCTTTTAGCCAGGGATATGTAGGAAACCTTTGAAGTAGAGGTTCGGTCAAATATTTCAAAGATGCTTCAAACGGAGTAACCAAACGGGCAAAAATCGCTCATATCCGCTCACTTTATCTTTGCACGAAAACTTTTCGTGTTTCCGTACAAAGAGGGGCAGCTGTGAGCACGTGATTTTTGCCCTATGAGAACTACTCCCAAAAATTCAAAATAAAATAATTTTCCTTTGTGTGCAATTTGGAGAATTCGCGTGGCATTGTTTTTTGGATTTTTGTGTATGAATGTTTATTCTATTTTAATTAATGAAAAATACAAAAAATATATGTGTTGCATTTGCATTTAATCTAGGATTTTTAAATTTAATTTTGAAAATAGTTTGGAAATAAATAGAAAAGGAAAGAGAGGAAATCAAATCTGGGCCAAGAAATCCCCAGCCCAAACAAAAACCCACTCAAATTTTACCCCAGTTCAGTCCAAACCCGTTCAAACTGGCCCAAATACCCGGATCCTTATTCTTCTTGAAAGACCTAAACCTAAAAAATAACGCCTGAAGGCCCTAATTGAGAGATACAATAGCCGCAATACACAAAATAATGGATATACATTAAAAAGAAGACTGAAAGAGCTTCAGCCACAGAGAACAAGATTTGGACTTCCCCCTCTCTGGTCATCGTCTGCTTCAACATACCCTCTCCAATCGTTCTTTCTTCTTCTTCACAAGGAGACCCAGCTGAAATACACAAGGGAACCAGCGGCAGAGAACAAAAATCACGACCACTCTCTGACTTCGTCTTCTTCGTTTCTAAACACACACACACACATACAAACAGAGATGGGGAATTTCAGTCCGAAATAAATCGAGTGAGCCACAGTGAGAACAGATCTGGACGAGCCGAAAACGGGGTCAGACCCTTTTCGATTTCAAGCAAGGTTCAGTTGTCGATGTTTCGGTGGTTATTTGGTCTGTGTTCGTGTTTATTTTTCTTATTTTTACTCGCATTTCATGTATGAATTCGAAATTCAAAATGTTGTAATCATCATTGGGTGCTCTATTAGGTTGAAATGTGTAATAATATTTCCTTTGTCTCTTTGAAAATTCTGTTACTCAGTTTCTTCTTTCTCTGTTTTATTTCGTTCCTTACATGATGATTCGATGCCTCAGTTTGGTTATTGTTCAGTACTGCGATGTTACTCTCGTGGTCTTGATTGAAATATATGGTTGACCTGCTCTTGTTGTTGGTTGAATTTGGAGCTGAACGTCTGTTTCTTGCGAAACCTATGTGAAGGGAAGTGTCGACACTGTATTGTGTTCAAGTGAAGCATTTTGTTGAATTGAGTTTGGGAGATTTAGTTGTCTAAAAGGATTCAAATCCCAATTGTGATTGAAAGTAATTAGAAAGCCTTTAAAGATAGTCTAAGAATTGTTTAATAAAAGGGATTATCTACCTAACTAACTTTAGGAAGCTTTTAATAGTGGTAGGGTTGGGATTGCAATAGCTGTTTGAATTAATTAAAAGCACTAGGTTAGTGGAGTGAATTAAAAAATAAAAAGGAGACTGACAATGGTTAGCTTAATGCACTTTTTAGAGTTGGAAAGTAAGATAACATGGGGGACATTTCAAAAGCTGAAACAATACAAGTGTAAAGGGATACACAGGCTGGAAAGGAGGATCAACTAATAGATAAAGGGAAAGAGTCTTGAAGTTTAAAAGCAAGAGGGAGATAGGCATTGAGGGGGGACATCAGTCTAGTATTCTGAAAATAGGGGAGAACCCAAAAAGGAAAAAAAACTCTAAAAATAACAAAACAGCTGAGGATATCCGACAAATTACTGTTTCATTTGAGTTTTTGCTTTGCAAATTGAAATCTTCACTTTTGTTTGGACTTCGAAATGGTTTGAGGTCTATTCATTTGAAGTCGGGCATTGTTGTTTGCTAGGTTGTTTGTGTGTTCGAAACTGGAATTTGGTTTGCTAAACTTCAGTTTTTTTTTGGGTTCAAAAATTGGTTGGCTGGTTTACTCCTAGTACTGGAATCTGGAACTCTGTTTTGTTGCTGCTGCCTACTGATCCCTCATTTCTTCTTGCTTTCCTTTATTCCCAGGTATTCTTTTGAAACTATCATGGAATTGAAGTTTGACTAAAGCTGTGTATAGATCCGAAAGTTTGAGTTGGAGTTCAAATGGAAACTTTAAACTCTTTCTGTAATGGCTGTTGATTTCAGTTGTCTTGTGTGATTAAAATTCTATAGTGATTTAGTTTATATTAAACACCTCGATGTTTGCAAGATAATTGTTGAATTGAAATCATTTGGAGTAGGGATTTAAGGTATGAAAACGGTGTATAGAGAAACATGTGATAAATGTATACTGACTTCGAGGGAATCTAATTAAAAAGAAAAAGAGCATCTGCCGTGGAATTATTTATCCACTTGAATTTTCCGTTTGAATTTTTTTTACCAAATCAATCAGCTTGAGTGTTCACAAATATGTAGGAGAATTGACAGAACAGGGGTGGTTTTGTTTGCTCTATAAAGGAAAATGTCCACTTCTTACTTTACTGTCATGTTTTAATTATGGACGTTTACCTTATAGTACAAAGGTTTAAAATTGCAATCATAATGTTCCAATCGATTTGGGAAAATCACGCTAGATACGTTAAAAGGAGGGAAACATAAGGGAATTTTATTTGATATCGAGGTTGTCCGCTCAAGGTCCTATTCAGTGAATCAAGATTAACTAAGGTCCATTGTTTTTTAATTGTTAAATTTGTATCTTCATTTTGCACTTCTCTGGTACTGATTTGTGTCAAGCTTGAATAAAACAAGATGTATTAATATGGTCTTGCATGTCCGATTAGCTCTTTGGTTTTGGAAGCTCTGAATTTTAAATTTTGCATACTCTGCTCATTTGCGTTGAAAATAGTTAAAATATCTAGGATTTGGATTACCCTCTTTTATATGTTGGTTGATTCTTAAATAAAATAAATTGTAGTAACAGAAGAACAAAGTTGTTTTCTTAAGATAAGGTTTGCGCCATTGGAATTTCAAGTGATATTAAAATTGAGTTGCTGGCCAAATACTTGTTATAGGAAATGTTGGAGTGATTTTATATCTTTTCCTAGCACATGTTTTTCTGGACAGTTTACACCCGTACCAAGTAAATGCTTTTCTTGGGCCATTCATTCATGTTGTCCAAAGTTGAATTTTTTTGTCCTCCTCTAACATGGATTTCTTCGATATTGAACAAGACTAGTAGATTTAATGTGCCCCCTTTAAAGTTTTTTTCTTAGTTGCTTTGCCTTCATTATTTGAAATTTGATTGGTTTTAAGCATAGCTAGTATTGTTCTCCAGATAATATGATTTTAATAATTCATAACTTCTCAGTAATCTCGAAGATTAGGAAAATTTAAACAATGTAGTTGCTTTAGGCGCCATTTAAATTAATTTCCTTAAACTCGGGTGTGCATTTATGTGACCCAAATTCAAGTCTCAACGGTATTAAAATATGTCAAGGACCGCAGGTGCATTTATGTGACGTGGTTCGAAACATGTTTTAATAACGTTGCAATTTTTTTAAAAAAAAATTAAATAAAAGCAGTTAAAAGGTTAAAATTGCACATAGGCTCATAATTGTTTAAAATTAGATAATTAAGCTGAATATAGCAGTTAAGCGACCGTGCTAGAACCACGGAACTCGGGAATGCCTAACACCTTCTCCCGGGTTAACAGAATTCCTTACTCGGATTTCTGGTTCGCGGACTGTAATACAGAGTCAATCTTTTCCTCGATTCGGGATTCAACCGGTGACTTGGGACACCATAAATCTCCCAAGTGGCGACTCTAAATCTTTAATAATAAATCCCATTTTGATTGTCCTTTAATTGAAAAAACTCCCTTATGCCCTTGCAGGTGTAGGTAAAAATGAGGTGTGACACACATGCAAGACAAGTGACTGTTTACCCTCTTTAACTCTACAAACTGTGCTCTATGTCCCATCTTTCAAATTTAACTTGATTTCTGTTCATTGATTATGTAAACAATTTTATTCTGTTCTTACCTTTAGTGATTTTGCTTGTTTCTTGCAGGGCCTTTCCTTGAGGAAGCCTCTAGTTTTTGGTGAAATCAAGGCTGGACTTTACCTTCTGCATTTTGTTCATCATCCTGCTGATTCCCTGCACATAGATAATAAAACTTCATCTCTTTTGTATAGTTCTATACCTACCTCTAACGTTGTCAATGTTTTACATTCCTCTATGTCTAGTTCTACTGCTTTATGTGATAATCTTTGGCATGTAAGGTTGGGTCATTTACCTTTATCTACCATTGAGACATATTCCCATTTATAAATAGCTTTGTTCTAGTACAAATGTTTTCCCTTGTTCTATTTGCCCTATGGTTAGACAACACAAGTTACCTTTTCCCAATAGTACTAGTTGTACTTCTCATGTGTTTGAATTAATCCACATAGATACTTGGGGACCCTATAAATTTCCTACTCATGATAGTTTCAGATTTTTTCTTACTATTGTGCATGATTACAGTCGGGGCACCTGGACTTTCCTACTAGGTACTAAAAGCAATGCATTCACTGTGTTACAATCCTTCATTTCAATGGTTGAGAGACAATTTGACACCAAAATCAAGAAAATCCAATCTGATAATGCCCTTGAACTAGGGAGCAGCATTGCTGCTACTACCTACTTTCTTTCCAAAGGCATTCTACATCAAACCTCTTGTGTGGAAACTCCTCAACAGAATGGCATTGTTGAACGAAAGCATAAACATTTTCTAGAAACCTGTACAGCCATCCTATTTCATTCTAAAGTGCCTATCTCTTACTGGGGAGAGTGCCTTCTTACTGTTTCTTTTCTTATCAATCAATTCCCTACTAAGATTCTTCAGTATAAGACTCCTTATGAAATTTTATTTCACAAGTCTCTGGATTACAACTTTCTCAAATGTTTTGGCTATCTCTGTTTTGCTTCTACTTTGTCTCAACATAGAGGGAAACTTGATCCTCGAGCTGATGCTTGTGTTTTCCTTGGTTACCCCTTTGGTAAAAAGGGTTACAGACATTTGAACCTACTTACCAACTACATATTTGTCTCAAGAAATGTTATTTTTCATGAGACCATATTTCCATTTTCTATCTTATGCAATGAGTCTTCATCTTGTCTCCCTACTCTTACACCTTAGATCTCTGTCTCCTCTCCTCACTATCCTTCTCCTCCTATACCTACTCCCTCTACTTCTGTCCCCTCTACCTCTCAATTCCCTAATCTTATTCCTAGTTCCCCTCTTCAGTCCTACTCTGCCCCTCATTCTTCTTCCTCTTCTAGTTCACACAGTTCCTCTGATTCCTTTATTCCCTCTCCTTTCTCTGATGTTTCTTCTCTTTCTCCTGACCCTTTACGCAATGCCCTACGTAGATCCTTCAGGGATCGCAAGACTCCCTCCTACTTAGCTGATTATGTTTGCAATGTTGTGCATTTAGCTGATGTTTCTACCTTTTGTTTTCTTTCCCCTGTTTCCCCTTTGCATTTCTCTTTTGCTTCTTTATCTTCCTCTAATAAAAAACTGCTTAATTCTCTACCCCTTATTTAAGAGCCTTCTAGCTATTATAAGCACCCTGGTTGGCAAGAAGTTATGGCCAAAGAACTTGATGCTTTGTTTCTAAATGAGACTTGGGAGGTGGTTCCTTTACCTCCTGGCAGGAAGGCTTAACTATCTAAGTGGGACTATAAGGTTAAACTTAAATCTGATGGGAGTATAGAGAGATTGAAGGCTCGTTTGGTGATTTATGGTGATATACAGAGGACGGAATTGATTTTACAGAAACTTTCTCTAGACAAAATGACCACCATACATTGCATTCTTGCTTTGGCAGTCAAGAAAAATTGGGGTCTTTTTCAACTAGACGTGAACAATGCGTTTCATCATTGTGGCCTCCATGAGGAGGTCTATATGAAGTTCCATGCAGGCCTTACACCTCCTGATCCTAATCTTGTTTATCGCCTTAAGAAGTCTCTATATGGTCTACGACAGGCTTCTCGCCAATGGTATGCTCGTTTAACTGCAGCCCTAAACTTTAAAGGGTTCACTCATTCTATGAATGACTTATTCCTTATTCTATAAAAAGGCTGGTCCCTCTGTCTCTTTAGTGGTTGTTTACGTTGATGACATTTTGCTTACATGGGATAATATTGAGGAATTACATGACTTAAAGGCCTTTTTACACAGTGAATTCAAGATTAAGGACTTAGGGAACTTAGCTTATTTTTTGGGCATGGAAGTTCTTCGTGAGGATTCTGGGATCATCCTTAGTCGACGGAAATTTACTCTTGAGCTTTTAGAGGAGTTTGGTTGTCTTAATTCGTCGCCGGTCAGTTCATCATTGGATCTTATCAAGCTGCATGTTGACCATGGGGTTCCTCTTTCTGATCCTACTTTATACTGTCGTCTTCTAGGCAAACTTAATTTTTTGGCGCACACGCGTCCTGAGCTCTCTTTTGCCGTCCAACACTTGAGTCAATTTATGCAGGCTATTCGTGATCTTCATCTCCAAGCTGCTCACTATTGTCTCCGCTATTTGCTCATGGACCCTAGCCTTGGTCTGTTCATGTCTTCTTCCCCCTCTTTGGATTTGCTTGCATTCTGTGACTCCGACTGGGGTTCTTGCCCTGATTCGTGCATATCTGTTAGTGGTTTCTTTGTCAGCCTTGGTGGTTGTCCCATTTCTTGGAAATCCAAGAAGCAACCGTCTGTCTCACTCTCTTCAGCTAAAGCTGAGTACCGCTCCACGCGCTGTGTTGCGGAGGAGCTTACATGGTTGGTCCGCCTCCTCGATGACCTCTCGATTCCACCGGCGTTTCTCATTCCTCTTCATTCTGACAGCTAGGTGGCTATCCATATTGCCAAAAACTGGTCCTTCATGAGCATACTAAGCACGTGGAGCTCGATTGCCATTTTGTTCGTCAACAATACCAGGTCGGTCTGATTTCTTTGTCTTTTGTCCCTTCGTCTTCACAGCTCGCCGATATCTTTACTAAACCACTTCCTGGTCCTTCTCATCGGGACTGTTTGGGCAAGCTGGGGGTCCTTCAGGTACCCTCCATCTTGAGGGGGGGGGGGTGTCGCCGGGAAAGCTCTACCGGTCATTAAGGACCATGGGTAGTGACTAGTCTCATCTCTTTATTGGTGGTATCGTTTGAAGAGAGTAAAGAGAGAGAGTTTTATCCACAACTCAAGGAAGTTGCCACGTGTCATTGATCTCAATCGTCTGTGACAGCTGTATTCCACTAAGTGTTAGTTTAGTTAATTATATCAATTTTAGTTAGGAGGTTAGTCAGTGAGAGGATATGTGTATATATTACATATTGTACATTAAATATTCAGTTGAGAAATACAGTACAACAAAATTCTATTCTAGTATCTTCCACAAAATGACACCACCACCCCCAAGGGAAAAAAAAATAAAAAAAACTGTACCATTGCCCTGGGGGAGCTGGCATTGGGATAGGGTGGGTGAGGAGGATAAGCAACTTTATTGTGCAATCATATAATTCAAGAGACTATAATATAAGATAATGGATTACCATTTATTCAATTAAACAGGGACTAGGATTCTTTATCTTCGATTTAGTGCCTTTTGTTTACGCTAGCCTTTCACATGTTTTTGTTTGTATCCAATATCTTTCATCAGTATTTGAAACCAAGGCTGGCCCATTTCGATCAGCCATTTCATAACAAAACTGTTGCTTGACTATGTAACTAGTATTAGTACCCGTGCGGAGCGCGGACATTAATTATGTCAAATATTTAAGTTATTTGGATAGTATGTAAATAATCTTAAAATTTGCACTTTCTTATTAAATATAGATAATTATTGGATATTAAATACATGGAAAAAATTAACCATTTCTTCTATTTTTCTTTTTTGATACCATTCTTGCGGGTGTTATTGGATCTAAAAATAGTCAGGAATCAAAATAATAACTCATATTTATAGCAAAACAATCAAATGTTGAGACAATGAATGACTCTTTGGATAAGACTTAACTCCTTTACTACTACTTGAACTCTTATTTGGTGTGTTGATATCTCTTAAAAAATATTTCTTTCTTAAAATTCTAATTTCTAAAACTTTATTTTTCAATAATAATTATTTTTATAATAATGTAATTAAAAATATTATCCTTAATTCAAAACTCATTTTAGTTGGCTATCTAAAAATATAAAAAATTCTTTAGCTAGTGAATTTTTTTTCCCAGTATGACTCCATTTTGATATTTGACATTAACCATGTTAAATATCTGAGTTATTTGAATTATATGTAAATAACCTTACATTTAAACCTTCCAAATGAGTATAGATAATCGTCAGATATTAACTAAGAAACACTACATGAAAAAAGACTAACAGTTTCTCAATTCTCGTAGTGATAATTTTATTTTTGCACTATTCTCATTGGTGTCATTGGAACCTAAAAATAATCACAAAGCGAAATAATAACTCATATTTATGGCAAAGCACAAAGGTTGACACGATATAAACGATTCTTTGATTACGACGTGAACTCTTATTTGGTATGATATTATCTTTCAAAAAATATTTCTAATGATTATCTTTATAATGATGCAAGTGAAGATATTATCCTTAATTTAAAATTCACTTTAATCGGCTATCTAAAATTTAAATGATTCTTTGGTCAGATTTATTTCAGTACGACTCCACTTTAAGTTTATCAATATCTCTAGCCCCAGAATTTGAATTTTTAATATATATATATATATATATATATATATATATATATATATATATATATATAAATTTGTTCTTTGAATCATTAAATGTTAAATTAGTTGACTATTATTATAAAATATTGGATATTGTCTTAAAATTGTCGAGTAGTTTATTTTTCGACAACATACGTGGCTTAACCTCAATGCAAACTACTCAAATTGCACTCCAATTCAAATTCAAATATCATATCAGTTTGTTAGTAATAGTGATTTTTAAAAACGACACACAATGTAAATTAAAAAAAATATTCTAAGATATCCTTATCTTATAATCTATGTATTTGAGTTGAACAAAAATGTTTGAAATAGATGAGATTAACTTTCAAATTTTTTATATTCAACAAAGATGAAACATAAGAAGAAATTCGTTGTCATCTTTTATTTTTGGTTTTTAGATCTTTCTAACATTTTTTTCAATATTTATTTTCTTTTATCTTATTTTTTATGTCATTATTTCTTTTGTTACAAAAAATTTAATTTATTTCACTATAAAATGATGAGTTTTAATAAAAATTGTCTACATATGAACTTTAGTTATATTTTTAGTCTTTGGTTGAAATTATTTCATATTTTTCTTTTGGCTTTATCTAATCAGCCTAAATAGTTACTCACCCGACCACTTAAATTAAAAAATTGAATGATGTGTAATTTATATATAATCCATATATAATATATGCATAACTGTGTGTTATCGGTATATCATCTACTTATATTAGCTATAAAATGTAAACAATAAATATGGTCGTTATTATGTAAATATTTCATAAGATTTCGGGTTTTGAGTTTATCCATGATATAACTTCTATTATAATAATTCTAAAAGTCTCTACAAATGTTCAAAAAAAATCTTATCTTTTTATTATCTTTGAAATAAAAAAAGTAAAGAGTTTTTTTGACATAATTTGTTTACATTTTTCTTTTTGAAAAAACCACATCATGCCAATTTTTTTTTATATATACTCTTTGTTACACTTAAAAGTCGCTATAGAAACTATCAATTAGAAACCAATATCTCTCTTGTTGAGTTCGAAAAAAAACCTTTCATCTAATGATTCAAAACTAATATTCTTCAACGAAAAAAATATTATACCCTTGCAATAGTGGCTTGACTACAGATAAATGAAGAGGTTCAGCTTATACCCTTCAATTCGTAGAATGTGCTAAATTGAAATTAACGAAAGCAATGGTATTGCCAAAGTTTTGTTATTTGTTTGATGTCCATTTATGCAAATTGACTCTTCAAACAAATATTCTTCACAAAAAAAAAATATTTTTTTTTCTAATATTGACTGATTTTGTGATGTTTCTTTTTCCAGCATGTATGTTTACTTCATTATATATGTAACTAAACTTTTATTTGGTTTTGTAAACTCTTTTTTGTTATTTGGATAAACATAGACGTGTACCTGATATATTATATTTATTTTAAAAGAAATTCGTTTTATTCAAATCTAGCTACACTATTTCAAATAACTATACTTATAGGGTTTTAAATGTGAAAGAGTTTTACAGCTTGTTTGGATGGTTGTTACACATTGTATCATATCGTATTGTTACTTTAAATACAATATTTGTTTTGATTGTTACTTAAATTTTATTGTATCGTATCGTTAAATCCGTCGTTACATAACGACGAAATGTGTCACTTTATGTAACGACCGATTTGGTGTGGTCGCGTCGTTACTTTGTCTTTTTCTCTCAATCTCACCCTTTATTATTATTTTTATTATTTACCTTACTTTTTTATATAGTAATTTTACCTTGTATCATAATTTTTCTTTATAATATTGCAAGTTTATTCTTCATATTGCTGGTGCGTGATATCATGAAACGATGGCAAACGACACAATCTATCCAAACATTGTATTTATCAAACGATACAGTACAATACAATACAATACGATATGATACATTATGAAACGATGTGTAACAACCATCCAAACAAGTCGTTATAGTTATATGGAGTATTTTTTTTTTTTTATTTTGCTAGAGGCGAAGTAGTATTTAAATAATTAACAAAAGTTCCTAACATGATTACGTATGATCATTAACCGAATTAAGTATGATAACATAATTAAAAAATAAATAAATTTTATTTTTAATTTAAATTCGAATTTTAAAACTTTATCTATAAATTCAAAATTACAGTTTAATTCAAATTCAGTGTGTGTGTGTGCGTGTATATATATATAACATAGTCAAATATAGAATAAAGTTACCATATACTATTGACATTTATTAGTTTGCCACTTGGCTTAACCATAATGTCAATTATATATAGTAATTTTCTTGCTTTAATATATACTAGTACTAGTATTAGTACTCGCGCGATGCACGGACAAATCATTTCAAATTGCGATGTATGTTGTTTGAATCATGTACAAATAACCTTAAAATATATATCTCTCAGATAAAAACTATATAATATGAGAATTTAATTATGAAGCAGGATATGAAATTATTGATCAAATCTCGTAGTAGACAACCAATCTTTTTAACATATATTTGTAGCAGCCTAACCCCTTGATTTTAGTACTTGCATTTCGTTCTGTTGTCGATATTAAAGAATACTAAACATGTCATATTGTGATCCGTCTTGTTCGAGCACATTAGATCATATTATTTTAATAAAATTCTTACAATCACTTTAGTTTTATCAGGAAGTCAAATATGTCTTATTCATCACATCATTTTTACGTAAATTCTTTTTTTTTTTTGTTCTTTCCTTATAGTTATTATATTATTTAATATTTCATATTATCATACTATCATATAATTTTTTGTTAGCTTATGATTAAATTAATGTCTTTCTTATTATCCTTTAATTAGTATGTGATAAAAATAAATATTTTATTCTCGAAATTTGATATATTTTTATGCTTTTATCCTCTTATTCATAATATTTTAATAATTTAAATTTGTCAGTAATATTTTAAAATATAATTTAATTAATTGATTTTATCTATATTAATATTAATTTAAAGTATAAGTATCCTCACACTACCTCTATTTTCTTTTTAATATACATTCTCTTCCCTACTATAAATGTTAATTAGTTTTATATTAATATTTTACCTATAACCAAAATAATGTCATATTCTGTTTTAAATTGTAACTTTTAATTAGTCTAAAAAATTAATACATAAGTTATTTAATTATCATATTCCAAATGTATTGAGTTCTCTTATAATTAATTTTGTATTAGATGCAGTTAAATTTTCTTTCTTTTTAGCTATAAGATAAAATTTAATTTTAATTTTCATTATTAAGATTACCAATAGTAGAAATTTATTTTGTATTTTTAAAAATTTATTTAATCAAAAAAAACATTCTTAATTTTATGAACACATTATTTCTAAATATTGTAATAATATTTTTACTATCATTTTAATTCTTTATGTAATATTTGTTTAAAACAATTCATCTCAAACTCAAATAATTCTTATCATTTTATTTTCTAAACTGGACCACATTTTCAAAAATTATGCTATGCATTCAAACTCAAACTAACTGCACTCGATTCAGATATTAATCATAAGTCTAAAATATTAATACATAAGTTATTTGATTATCATGTTCCAAATATATTGAGTTCTCTTATAATTAATTTTGTATTAGATGCAGTTAAATTTTTGTTCCTTTTTAGCTATAAGATAAAATTTAATTTTTAATTTTCATTATTAAGGTTACCAACATTAGAAATTTATTTTGGATTTTTAAAAATTTATTTATTCATAGAAAAAAATTCTTAATTTTTCGATCACATTATTTCTAAATATTGTAATAATATTCTTACTGTCATTTTAATCCTTTACGTAATATTTTCAAAAAAAAAATCTCATCTCAAACTCAAATAATTCTTATCATTTTATTTTCTAAACTGGACCGCATTTTCAAATAATTATGCTATGCATTCAAACTTAAACTAACTGCACTCGATTCAGATATTAATCACAGAAAAATATTTTCTTAATTGTTTGAACATATTATATCTAAATTTTGTAGTAATATTTTCACTGTCATTTTACTTCTTTACATAATTTATTTTCCTTTTTTAGTTTTAAGATACCAATTTAATTTTTGTAAAATTACCTATATTAGAAATTTATTTTATAATTTAAAATTTTATTTTTTATTATTGTTTTATTTTTCATAAATAAGACTTCAATTTCGTGGTATTATTCATAATTTGAGCATTCGCAGCATAGTTTTAAGAACTTTTTAGTCTCAAATTCAAATAGTCTTTTCTTTTCATTTCTAATAGTAAATTTCTAATAAGTTAACATAATTTTCCTATTTTTTAATCTAATATATAGTCTTATTACATTTTATGTGGTTTTTCATTAACTCGTAACTTTATTTAATATCATTCTCAACTACTTTTCTTTAATAATATAAGATAAATATATAATTTTTTTAATTATAAAATAAATATTTATTTTGTTTTAAAAATATTGCTCGAAAAGTTTAAATTATTTAAAATTTAATAATATTTTTAAGTATTATATATTTACTTTATTTTATTTTCTAAACTTATGATTTATAAATGTCCTTATATTATCTCTAATTTATTTTTATTGTTCAATATTTTTAGTTTTTGATTTTACTATTAGACTTGAGTTATGTGGACTTATATTATGACTTTTCTTATCATAATATAAAAAACTTTCTCATCTCAAATTTATATAAGTTTTACACTTTTTCCTATGATAAAAAATCTTAGTTTTTTTTCTATTTATTCTTTATTATTGATTTTATATTATTCAATACCTAATATTATTACATTGTCATGTGAATTTTTATTAGCCAGTTTGAATTTAATATCTATTTTTACCACACTCATTCTAATATTATATAGATAAAAATTAAAATACTTTCTCATCTCAAATTCAACTAATTTTTATCATTCTATTTTCTTAATTGGACCATATTTTCAAAAAATTATGGTATGCTTTCAAACTTAAACTAACTAAACTCAATTCAAATATTAATCATAGAAAAATATTTTCTTAATTATTTGAATACATTATATCTAAATGTTGTAGTAATATTTACGTATAAAATATTCGTTTGCACGATTTATCAATATTAATATGAATTCATTTTTCTTGTTATTAAAATATCGTTTGCTGATTATTTCATTTTTCTCTTACCTTATAATTAATTTGTATACTTTATGTAAGATCTTATTTTGTTGCTTGAATTTATTTAGTTTTTAAACTCAATAAATCTTTAATAGCTTAAGTAATTTTTAGTTTTATTTTATATTTTAACTTACTCCAAAGTATAAATAGTCATAGGCTATCTCAATTTACGTCTTTATATTTTTTTTTCTATTATAGTTTTTAATTAATTTTTAACCTCCATATTTCTAGCTAACATAGAAGAAAATCTATGAGTGGATCAATACATAGATATAAATATTGATACAAATATACATATAAATTTAAATATAGATATATATATTAGATTTGTCTAGATTTATTTAGATTATGTATAAGATTCATTAAACTACCTCCATTAATTATGTTTCTATATATAATTTTTGGTTATTAATGTTGTCCTAAAATTTCTAAGTAACTTCATTTTAGCTTGTCACTTGGCTTAATCACAATGCATACTACTCTCCTTTTAATATAACTAATATTAGTACCCGCGCGATGCGCCGACAAATCATTTCAAATTGCAATGTATGTTGTTTGAATCATGTACAAATAACCTTAAAATATATATCTCTCGGATAAAAATTATATAACATGAGAATTTAATTATGAAGCAGGATATGAAATTATTTATCAAATATCGTAGTAGACAACCAATCATTTTAACATATATTTGTAGCAACGTAACCCCTTGATTTTAGTACTTTCATTTCGTTCCGTTGTCGATATTAAAGAATACTAAACATGTCATATTGTGATTTGTCTTGTTCGAGCACATTGGATCATATTATTTTAATAAAATTCTAACAATCACTTTATTTTTATCAGGAAGTCAAATATGTCTTATTCATCACATCATTTTTACGTAAATTTTTTTTTTGGTTCTTTTCTTATAGTTATTGTATTGTTTAATATTTCATATTATTATACCATCATATAATTTTTTGTTAGCTTATAATTAAATTAATGTCTTGCTTTTTATCCTTTTAATAGTATGTGATAAAAATAAATGTTTTATTCTCGAAATTTGATATATTTTTATGCTTTTATCCTCTTATTCATAATACTTTAATCATTTAATTTTTTCAGTAATATTTTTAAATATAATTAATTATTTTATTTTATCTATATTAAAATTAATTTAAAGTATACGTATCCTCACATTACCTCTAATTTCTTTTTAATATACATTCTCTTTCCTACTATAAATGTTATGAACACATTATTTCTAAATATTGTAATAATATTTTTACTATCATTTTAATTCTTTACATAATATTTTTTTAAAAAAAAATTTCATCTCAAACTCAAATGATTGTTATCATTTTATTTTCTAAACTGGACCACATTTTCAAAAAATTATGCTATGCATTCAAACTCAAACTAACTGCACTCAATTCAGATATTAATCATAAGTCTAAAATATTAATACATAAGTGATTTGATTATCATGTTCCAAATGTGTTGAGTTCTCTAATAATTAATTTTGTATTAGATGCAGTTAAATTTTTGTTCTTTTTTAGCTATAAGATAAAATTTAATTTTTAATTTTAATTATTAAGATTACCAATATTAGAAATTTATTTTGTATTTTTAAAAATTTATTTAATCGTAGAGAAAAAATTTCTTAATTTTTTTGATCACATTATTTCTAAATATTGTAATAATATTTTACTATCATTTTAATTCTTACGTAATATTTTCAAAAAAAAATCTCATTTCAAACTCAAATAATTCTTATCATTTTATTTTCTAAACTGGACCGCATTTTCAAATAATTATGCTATGCATTTTTTTTTTTTTGGTAATTAAACTTTTTATTTACTAGGGAAAAATATTTACAAGAAATACTAAACCCATACATTTCATCCTGCTCATCTATGTTCCCCTCCCCTCCTTTAACATAAACATATATCTATCAAATACAAGGATACCAATTAAGACTATTCAACCTTGTTTCTATGTATTTGTTGCTTCTGCAATGAATTTCTTGCACAATCTTCTTGCTTAGTTCTTCCCATCCCCTTGATTTTGCCTGAAAGATTCTTATATTTCGTTCTTGCCACACATAGTACACTGTTGCAGCTAGTACCATTTTGAACAGTTTTAACTTTGGATTCCTTTGTTTGGTTATGCGTACAGCCCATATCAGCTCTTGCTCCCATCCTTGTATTTCTTTTCCAACTCTTTGCCAAACTAACATACTGTTCCATAGTGCTTTTGAATATTCACACTCAAAAAAAAGGTGTTGAACACTCTCTTTCTCTGTTATGCAAAGTACACATTCATCCTCTACATGCATACCCCATTTCTTCAGTCTATCCTTCGTGTATAGCTTACCATGAGCCGTCAATATTAGTAGGAAAATCCATCTTGGACTTCCTGCATTCTAGAATACTACTTTTTTCCATCTCACCTTTTCAAATATACCCCGCAGCCTGTGATATATTTCTTTGATACTGCACTTCTTGGTTCTCTTAATATCTTCATAGTTGAGTCCTGCCTTAACAAGTGTTTCATGTGCTTTTAGTATATTTCCCACCATCCATGATGCTTGCTTCACCTGAATACCCCATACATCTCTTCCTTTAATGTAGTAGCTAAGAATCCATTGGATCCACAACTTATTCTTTTCTCTGCATAGATCCCAGTAGTGTTTGCATATTGCTACCTTATTCCACAGTGTTATATTCATGATGTTAAAACATCCTGTTGTCGTGGGCATGCAAATCTTTTCCCATGCTAGTAGAGCTTTCTTAAACACATTGCTCTCACTTGTCCATAGGAAACTCCTGCAAATATCCTCTATTAGCTTTGTAATCTTTTTAGGCAACACAAATATTTGTGCCCAGTATGTCTGCACAAAAAATAGGACACTTTTGATAAGTTGTATTCTTCCAGCATAGGATAGAAATCTGGTAGTCTATAATGTTATTCTTCCTGCTATCTTCTCAATCAATGGTTGGCACTATGCTATGGAGATTCTTTTTGTGCTTAGTAGAACTCCTAGATATCTCACAGGTAATTCTCCCTTTTGTATTCCTAGGAAGCTCAATATTTCATCTTGTTCCTCTTGTGTAACTCCTCCACAGAATAACGAACTCTTATTCTTGTTGATCTTCAGCCCAGATACTTTTGAGAACTCTTGAAAACCATTAAATAATAGTTGGACTGACTTCAAATCTCCCCTGCAAAACAGTAAAAGATCGTCAACAAACCCAAACTGCAAGATTTGCATCTTTGCACACTTGGGATGGTAGTTAAAGTCTGGATTATTGTTGAGCATTTTTAGCCTTCTTGTCAGGTACTCCATTGCAAGGACAAACAAGTAAGGGGACAGAGGGTCCCCTTGTTTTAAACCTTTTTTTGCTTCAAAGGGTCTTGTTTGAATCCCATTAATTAGAATAGTATATGTGACTGTCCCCATACAACTCATTATCCATCTGACAAACTGTGCTGGGAAGGCTAAGGCATGCAATATTTGTTCCATAAACTCCCACTCTATTGAGTCATATGCTTTCTGCATGTCTAGCTTCATCATACACCTTGGTGATACTCCTTTTCTCCCATACCCTTTAACCAATTCATGGCTCAAGATAATATTATCAGTGATAGCTCTTCCAGGTACAAAGGCATTATGAGTATTATCAACCAAATCATCCATTACACACTGTAGTCTTTTAGTTAATACCTTAGAAATCACCTTGTAAATCACTGTGCATCATGATATGGGCTGAACTCTTTTATACTTGTTGGACTTTTGACTTTAGGGATTAGAGTTATGGAAATACAGTTCACTGGTTTATACATTTGTGCAATATCAAAAAACTCCTTAACAGCTTGTGTCACCTCTTCTCCTATACTTCCCCATGCCCTTTTGAAAAATATAGCATTGAATCCATCATATCCCAGAGCCTTCTGATCATTAATCTCTTCCAATACCTCTCCTATTTCTTCCTTAGTTACCTGTTTGATCAGTTGCATTTGTTGCTCTCTACTTAAGATTGTTCCCATTTTGATTACATTAGGATTAATAGCTGGAATGGAATCATCTTTTGATCCTAGTAGCTTCCTATAGTAGCCTAGGATTTCTGCCTCTATTTCATCATCTAGAACTAGCTGCCTTTCCATATCATCTGTTAACATTTGGATTCTATTTGTATTGTTCCTGTGTTTCATCTGTGCAAAGAAGTAACCTGAATTGGAATCTCCCAGTTTCAGCCATTGCACCCTTGATTTCTGCTTGTAGACATTTTCCTCTATCATCACCCACTTCTCTAAATTATGCTTCAGTACTTTCTCTTTCTCAATTAACTTAGTGTCTTGCATTCTGTTACTCATGTTTTCCTGTACTATTTTCAACTCATTCCTTGCCTCCTTGATTCTTTCTTCAATCCCTTTGTAATGCTTTGTGTTAATTCCTTAACAAGTTCCTTAGTCTTCTTTAATTTATGCCAGACTATTTGCATCTTTCCAGCTTCCCTTCCCTCCTCCAGGCCATTTCAACTTGCTGAATAAAGAGAGGATGGTCTGCAATACAATTTAGAAATCTGAAAGGCCTGCTTTTCTTTGTATGCATCTGTGTGATCATCAACTTTAGAGGTGAATGGTCAGATATTAATGGCTCTAGCACCTGTATTTTCAAACTAGGCATAATCATCATCCAATCTGTATTCACCAGCCCCATGTTTATCCTACTGTATGTATGATTATTAATCCATGTATATTCCCTTCCCACATACTGCAATTCATTCATACCTATATCCATCATATACTCCTTAAAATCTTTCATTTCTATGTCCTGTACTTCTGTTCCACCCTATCTATCTGTTACATGTAGCACAGCATTGTAGTCCCCCATTGCAAGCCAAGGTCCTTGATGGTTGCTATTAATCTGTCTCAACTTCTCCCACATAGCTTTCCTGTCTTTGATGGTATGAAGTCCATATATTGCTGTAAAATTAAAGTTAACTGATTTTCACTTCACTCTAATCTGCCCATGTATAATCTACTCATCTACTTCACTAGGTTCAAATATGTAAATTCTAGGATCCCACATTACCCATATTCTGCCTTTCTGCTTTGTTCTAGCATTAGACACCCATTCCCAACTTGGTGCTATCTTTTTTATAATTTCATTGGCTTTCAGATCTTTGACCCTGTGTTCAACTAATGCAATAACAACTTTATTATTTATTCTTACAAACTCTTTTACTTCTTTCTGCTTGTACATTTTATTCAGCCCTTTAACATTCCAAGTTATAACACTCATACTGGAATGAAATAAGGATGATGATAATACCCCAGAACTCCTTGGCTACTACTCTGACTAGTACCTGCTTCTTCATTCCTTTGGTCAATCATCAAGCTCTGGAATCCATTGTTTTCATCAACACTTTGGCCCTCATATTGCTTAGCTTTGGTTACTCTTGCTGTTGATTTGCCTGCCACTGTGATCCAACCTGCTTCCTTATTTTGCATTTCATTTTTTCCTTGTTCTGGTTCAGTCTTTTGATTGACTGAACTTTCTTTCGTCTGATCATTTTCCTTATTCTCATTTCCTCCTTCTTTATCAGTTCTGACCCATATCATTCTACCCTTGTTAGCCTTCTTCTGCTGCATAGCTGTTGCATTGGCTTCCTATTTTCAGCACAGTCATGTCCTATTTTCAAGCACTTACTACAGTATTTTGGTTCCCAATCATACTCCACCTCATGTACCATTTCCTTCCCTTTAGGATCCTGTAGTTTCACCTGCCTTGGAAGGGGTTTAGTGATGTTCGTTTCTACTAATAATCGAGCAAATGAGATCCTAATTGCTCCAATCGTGCATTCATCAGCATAAATAGGATTACCTAAGGCACTTTCTATTTTGCTTAATGCAGTCATACTCCACCAGTTAATGGGTAAGTTGGGTAACTTAACCCATAATGGAATTTTCTTTAAGACTTCATCATGTAAATTGAAATCCTCCGTCCATACCTTCATGATAATTGGTCGATTATTGATTGTATGTGGCCCTGAGTACAATACTTGGTCCCTTTCCTCAATACTGTTGAATCGTATAATGAAATAATCTTCATTGTGATATTAGATCTGAGGTTTCATTGAGTACTTACCCATTGAATTCACAAATCTGTCCATAGCTCCAATAGTGGAAGATTCTCCTATCACGTATATCACAATGGCACTTTTCCATTTCTCGGTCTCCTGTTCTACATCTTCGACCTCTAACTTCACCATTTTCTCACCATTCTGCACAATTGGGACAATAAATTGTAGATTCATGCCCTTCATAGCCAATTTGTTCCCAACCACCACGTTTGCCCATGTTTTGGTCCTATTTTCATTCTGTTTTTCACCATCTTTAGTTTTCTCTACAGTACCATAATTGCATGGTATTGTTCCATTCGTGTTCTTCTTTGTCCCTTGCTCTTGTCTTCTCGTCCCGTATCCTCTAGCAGTAATCGCCATTGGAGTTGGAGTACTCATTTCTTCCTTCATTTTCCCTTTGCTTCTAGCTAGATCTCCTTCTTCTTTATTTTCCTCTGCTTGCATGTTTCTCGATTTAGGTCTTTCCTCTGGTTCTTCGATTCGTATCCCTTTTGGAGATACGAACAACTCCATCACTGCATTCCTAGTTGCTGAAGAACGCTGCTCATCCGTGGCATTCTTCTGTTGATTCCGCTTAGGTCTTCCCCTCCCTCCCATGGCTTCCAAGCGCAGGTTAGCTAACCACGTTAACTTGCACCGAAAAAGAGAGAGATTATATACCTTATAATTATTTAACAGATTATACTAGTAGATTATTGTAATTATGCTATGCATTCAAAGTCAAACTAAGTGCACTCAATTCAGATATTAATCACAGAAAAATATTTTTAATTGTTTGAACATATTATATCTAAATGTTGTAGTAATGTTTTCACTATCATTTTACTTCTTTACATAATTTTTTTCTTTTTTAGTTTGAAGATACAAATTTAATTTTTGTAAAATTACCTATATTAGAAATTTATTTTATAATTTAAAATTTTATTTTTTATTATTATTATTTTATTTTCATAAATAAGACTTCAATTTCGTGGTATTATTCATAATTTGAGCATTCACATCGTAGTTTTAAGAACTTTCTAATCTTAAATTCAAATAGTCTTTTCTTTTCATTTCTAATAGTAAATTTCTAATAAGTTAACATAATTTTCCTATATTTTTAATCTAATATATAGTCTTATTATGTTTTATGTGACTTTTCATTAACTCATAACTTTATATAATATCATTCTTAACTACTTTTCTTTAATAATATAAGATAAATATATAATTTTTTAATTATAAAATAAATATTTATTTTGTTTCAAAAATATTACTCGAAAAGTTTAAATTATTTAAAATTTAATAATATTTTTAAGTATTGTATATTTACTTTATATTATTTTGTAAACTTATGATTTATAAATGTCCTTACATTATCTCTAATTTATTTTTATTGTTCAATATTTTTAGTTTTATATTTTAATATTATACTTGAGTTATGTGGACTTATATTATAACTTTTCTTATCATAATATAAAAAACTTTCTCATCTCAAATTTAAATAATTTTTATACTTTTTCCTGTGGTAAAAAATCTTAGTTTTTTTTTCTAGTTATTCTTTATTATTGATTTTATATTATTAAATACCTAATATTATTACATTGTCATGTGAAATTTTATTAGCTTGTTTGAATTTAATATCTATTTTTACCACATTCATTCTAATATAATATAGATAAAAATTAAAATACTTTCTAATATCAAATTCAAATAATTTTTATCATTATATTTTCTTAATTGGACCGTATTTTCAAAAAATTATGGTATGCTTTCAAACTTAAACTAACTAAACTCAATTCAAATATTAATCATAGAAAAATATTTTCTTAATTGTTTGAACATATTATATCTAAATGTTGTAGTAATATTTACGTATAAAATATTCGTTTGCACGATTTATCAATATTAATATGAATTTATTTTTCTTGTTATTAAAATATCTTTTGTTGATTATTTAATTTTTCTCTTACCTTATAATTAATTTGTATACTTTATGTAAGATCTTATTTTGCTGCTTGAATTTATTTAGTTTTTAAACTCAATAAATCTTTAATATCTTAAGTAATTTTTAGTTTTATTTTATATTTTAACTTACTCCAAAGTATAAATTGTCATAGGTTATCTCAATTTATGTCTTTATATATATTTTTTTTCTTTATAGTTTTTAATTAATTTTTCACCTCCATATTTCTAGCTAACATAGAAGAAAATCTATGAGTGGATCAATATATAGATATAAATATAGATATAGATATAGATATTGATACAAATATACATATAAATTTAAATATATATATATATATATATTGTCTAAATCTATTTAGATTATGTATAAGATTCATTAAACTACCTCAATTAATTATGTTTATATATATAATTTCTAATTATTAATGTTGTCCTAAAATTGCCAAGTGACTTCATTTTAGCTTGCCACTTGGCTTAATCACAATGCATACTACTCTCCTTTTAATATAATATAGAATATAGATATAGATATTTATATTGATTATATAGTATATAACAACATTATTAAAGGTACCGGCAGCTGATTGCAGAATTTCGGCAAACGCGGCAGTT
The DNA here is from genome assembly GCF_000393655.2 of Nicotiana sylvestris. NCBI lineage: Eukaryota > Viridiplantae > Streptophyta > Magnoliopsida > Solanales > Solanaceae > Nicotiana > Nicotiana sylvestris. Next base: position 36,941,805 of record NC_091063.1, on the reverse strand, counting down.
CAATAGTAGACTGTGTTATAACTCTGATTTTATTTTGAGAAGCAATTAAACTTTGCCAAATGTCAAAAAGATTTTTTTTTTAAATGAGAGAGGGGATTGACAAAATCGTTCTAATCCAGCAAAGAGTATTTCTTTTTTGTTAAATGATCGAATAATAATGAAGAAGATATGAGAAGAATGTTTAAATAATAATAGAAATCAAAACAGTCAGTTTCATGTGAGGCTAAAAAATACTTGCTGATATCTAAGTAAGCAATATTGAACATAGCATGTGTCATGTGTCGATTTTTTTTTAATTTGTCAAAGCGGGTTTCTTTCGTCTGTTGTTTGGCTTTTGGATTAGGCTTATGGATTATTTTAGGAAAATTTGGTATTGCGGTATGCCTCGGAGCAACGGTGAAGTTGTCTCAGTGTGATTTATAGGTAACGGGTTCGAGCCGTGGAATCAGCCACCATACTTGTATCAGGGTAAGTTGCCTACATCATACCCTTTGAGTACGGCCCTTCATCAGACCCTGCGTGAACGCGAAATATTTTATACACCGAAATACCCTTTTACTGATACTTAAAGCACCGAAATGCCCTTCTCCATTAGGATTGTGGACATTTGATTTGTAATGTGTCAGCATCATTGCTGAGTCAATCAAACCAATAGCTACAAGCAAAAACCTCCTATACTATATAACACCTTCTTCCTCCTTTCCATTCATCATCTTCAAGAAACTATTTATCAACAAAATACAAAGATAGAAGAAAAGCTCAACTTAAAGCCAGAAGTCACGCCTAAAAAAGATGGATTCCAATTCAGTGTCCAAGGTAAGGACTCTTCTCTCCTTTTTGGCCTTTTTCCTCTACCTTTTCCCCCCTCTAGTTCTTTTCTCTCCATTGAAACTATGCACATTTTGTGAACCTTTGGTAACCTTTGGACACTCTGAATTTTTATGTTGTAGGTGTAAAAATTTCTAATTTTTCATGGTACTTTTGTTCTTTCACTTGGTCTAAATCAGCTGGCTAATGTCTTTCAACTTTTGAATTTTCTTTCTTAGTGTTTTATGATTTATGAATCACTTGGGACTATGAGTTATGACATGAATTGTTAGGAACATCCATTATAGAGAGGGAGTGCTGCATTTTTTTGTTGGTGGGGCATCTGTGTTCTTGTTTTCTATTTTTCCTTAATTTGTACAGTAATCTTTCTATTTTCTTAAAAAAAATCTCTCTATCTCTTTCATTCTTTTATTTTTTATTTTTTTTCAAACCATTCCGACTCATTTCCCATGGCACACTCTATTTTTTTTTTACTAAAAGATAAGATTTCTTTGGCTATTTACACAAGGTCAAATTTTACAAAGTTTTTGTTTTCTTTTTTCTACTTATGCATACAAATTTAAAAGAGTGGAAAAAAGGGTGGAGAAGAAATAGATATTGCAACAGTGAAGTGACACCGACCACCCAACACGTGTCCTCCTTTCTAGTACTATCTTGGTCAGACACGTGATTCTTGTTTGTCTGAACCTTTAACATTTGGGCTTCCAATTGGGCTGAGTGAATGATCCACAAAAACGGGCTTGGCCCCATTGCTTTTGTGAAAAAAATTGGTGGTCTACAAGAATGGCCTTGGAAGTGCGTGGTCTTTAGGGGTGTCAAATGGGTAAATGGACGGGTTAGGTCAATTTTGGGCGGGTTAAAATAGATTGAATCAATAATTGGGCGGGTTAAATGATCCGTCCAAAAGTTACTTGGGTTAAGATGAGCTAAAATTTAGGTTATAACCCAACCCGCCCAACTCTTATCAATCTTTAGTTAATATATGTCGTTTTCTTATGAATTGAAACAAAAAGATAAATTTATTTCTAAGATATTTTGTCAAAGTTATTCATAAATCAATTTGGGCTAAAAATCAATCCAGCTTTAAATGGGTAGGGTCAACATAGGTTGAGTTCAATAAATGGGCAGGTCAATAACAATCCTAACCTTAGGCGGGTTGACAGGTCATTTGGGCTTGGGCCAAATTGACAGCCTTAGTGGTCTTGAACTTTTGACCCCGCTCAAAACTTCAAGTTTAATTTTAACTTTTGACCTTGAAGATTTGCCTATTGACAAACATGGGACAAAAGTTCAAGGGCACCTATTTCCAAGATCATTTCATGTAATTTCCTCGGAAAAGATTGTTGTGTTCTCCCAACAAATTAGCTTACTAGACAAAATAGTTTAAGCCGTAACATTCTAAGTTATACAGATTAATCTTTTAAGTTTAAACTTTAGATATTTAGAAATTACACGAAAAGTATTATAAGTAACAAATTTGAAATTTAAAACTTCTCATTTTGCCATTATTGTGCATAATGGCATGACATATAGTTCCAAAATACAAAAATAAATTCTGAGTTTCAAACATTTTCCTGGAAGCACCATATCATCCTTGAATTTATAGTAGTGTCATTATTTGCTAGGACAAGAAGAAAAATGTAATTCATTCAATGCTGCTGTGCTGCAAGCTCTACATATCCGAATCACGCAACAAAGAAGCTCTTGAACCCATTGAGCGTGCTGCGAAACTTGATCCAGAAACAGTCATTATTAACAAATTTCAGGATCGCGATTACAATCGTGTGAACTACACTCTTGTATCATATGTTATTCATGACAGCACAGGCTGCCCTATTTACAGCCCCTTGCATCAAACTGTCGTGGCAATGGTTGCTGCAGCCTATGACGCCATAAATCTTGAGCAGCACTCGGGTGCTCATCCTCGCCTTGGTGTCGTGGATGACATTCTCATTCATCCACTGGCGCGAGCTTCATTGGATGAAGCTGCTTGGCTTGCTAAAAAGGTTGCAGCTGATATTGGAAACCGGTTTCAAGGTTAGTAATGACCTTTTTTTTTTCCTTCAAATGATATGCTATACTGACTCGAAAATGCAAACGAATACAGTCAGAGGCAAATCTGGGGTAGGTTCTGTAGGTTCTGCTTAACCTGTCGCTTTAGACTGAAACTATGTGTATATATGAAGGAACATTAAATGTATAATAATAAGATCACACTCATTCTTGACCACTGACTTTAAATTCTTGATTCACCTCTGAATATAGTACCTGTTTATTTATATGCTGCTGCTCACCCAATGGGGAAAGCTTTGGACACAATCAGGAGGGAGCTAGGCTATTACCGGCCTAACTTCAGGGGCATCCAATGGGCAGGATGGGCTCAACCAGAGCAGGTTCCGGTTAAACCTGATGAAGGACCAGAAGTAGTGTCTCGAGCTAGAGGGGTCGTGATGATTGGAGCTCATCAATGGGTAGCCATGTACAACATTCCAATTATGTCGACTGATCTCTCAGCTGCTAGACGGATTGCTCAGAGGGTAAGTGCTCGAGGTGGAGGCCTACCCACCGTGCAAACTTTAGGCCTGTTTCACGGTGAGGACTCAACTGAGATAGCTTGCATTCTGCTGGAACCAAACCAAATTGGAGCTGATCGCGTCCAGAACCATGTTGAGACACTGGCATCTCAAGAAGGCTTGGATACAGAGAAGGGGTATTTTACTGATTTGTCTCCTGAAATGATCATTGAAAGATATATGAAATTAATTTCTAATTCGGACTGATTTATCTGTGTAAGCTGTGAATAAACTTACTCACTCTTGCTTTAAGCTTCTGTCAATAATGGAAATCAACTCACCCATTTTTTCCTTTCATTCCAGATGCTATCTGAATGGATCTGAAACTGCATCTTGGCATATCATTACTTGCTGAGTGTAATAATACTGCAAAATAGAATAGTCGTCACTTTCTAATGGTTAATTTTTGTAAAAATAGCACGGGCTAGCCAGTTTTCGGACTGGTCATTCAAAAATAGCCAGCGTTTGCAAAGTCATTGAAAAATAGCCACTATTTTGCTGCAACAGGGACCGGTCTGTTGAAGTTTGGCAAAATGCCAAAGTCCCACATTGGTTGGGAGTTAAGTTTGGGGGGATTTTTCCCCTATAAAAGAAGGCCTAATGTTTAGGATTGAAACACACCTCTCATTTGCCTTCTCATCTGTTTAAGGCATTTGTATCTTCTCTCTTTAGTATTATTTCACTTGTATTTTTGGAGTGGAATAAAATATTGGTTGTGTCCGAGGAGTAGGCAAAATTAGCCGAACCTCGTAAATTCTGGTGTTCCCTTTATTATTGCTTTATTGTCTTATTTATTATTTGGTGGCTGTCATAATTTTTGGTATAGTAGTTGTGACTTATTCACACTCTATACATTTGGCTTCCGCAACAATTGGTATCAGAGCCAAGGTACTGTCTAAGTATGCTCTGTGGTTGCAGCATAGTCTGATCTTCCACATCAGAAAAGATTTATCTTGGTAACTGAGTCAAGGTTCTGTCTGAGTATGCTCTGTGGTTGCAGCTTAGTCTGATCTTCCACACCAGAAAGGAAATAATCTTGATTTGTGTCGTCAGCTATTAAATAATATTTGTGTCAAAGATGGGAGACAATAAACAAGAAGAATCTACATCAAGTGTCAACAATACGTCATCATTGGCATCTTCGCTTATGACAAGAATTGTGTCAAATGCGAAATTTGCGGTCGAAATATTTGACGGGTCCGGACATTTTGGGATGTGGCAAGGCGAGGTTCTAGATGTCCTTTTTCAACAAGGGCTAGATCTGGCCATTGAAGAAAAGAAACCAGATGTTATTGGAGAAGAAGATTGGAGAATTATCAACCGTGTTGCTTGCGGTACCATTCGATCCTACCTTGCTAGAGAGCAGAAATATCCATACACAAAGGAAACTTCTGCAAGTAAATTATGGAAAGCACTGGAGGATAAATTTTTGAAGAAAAACAGTCAAAATAAATTGTACATGAAGAAGAGACTGTTTCACTTCACCTATGTTCCTGGTACCACGATGAATGAACATATCACCAGTTTCAATAAGTTGGTTACAGATTTGCAAAATATGGATACAACTTATGATGATGGTGACTTGGCCTTGATGTTGTTGGCGTCACTTCCTGATGAGTACGAGCACCTTGAAACTACTCTACTCCATGGAAATGACGAAGTTTCTCTCAGAGAAGTTTGTTCGGCTTTGTACAGCTATGAACAAAGAAAGCGAGAAAAACAGAAGGGCGGAGAAGGAGAAGCACTATTTGTGAGGGGTCGTCCTCAAAATCAAACGAGGACAAAGAAGGGAAGATCCAAGTCAAGATCCAGACCCAGCAAAGATGAATGTGCCTTTTGTCGAGAAAAAGGGCACTGGAAGAAAGACTGTCCGAAGTTGAAGAATAAGGCCAAACATAACAATGGAAAGGCCATTATGGATTCAAATGTAGCTGATTGTGATGATTCAGACTTCTCATTAGTTACAACAGAGTCATCAACATCTTCAGACATATGGTTGATGGACTCGGCTTGTAGCTATCATATGTGTCCCAACAGGGACTGGTTCGTGGAATTTCAAGAAGGAGAATATGGAGTCGTCCACACAGCGGATAACAACCCTCTTACCTCATATGGCATTGGTTCAATACGATTAAGGAACCATGATGGAATGATCAGAACATTGATAGATGTTCGATATGTACCGGATTTGAAGAAGAATCTCATCTCTGTGGGAGCCCTAGAATCAAAAGGGTTCAAAATCATTGCAGAAAATGGAGTGATGAGAGTATGCTCCGGTGCACTAGTGGTAATGAAGGCTAATCGGAAGAATAATAATATGTATCGCTATCGTGGCAGTACAGTTATTGGGACAGCGACAGTGACATCCAGTGACGACAAAGAGGCAGAAGCAACCAAGCTATGGCACATGCGCTTGGGACATGCTGGAGGAAAATCCTTGAAAACTCTATCAGATCAAGGATTGTTAAAAGGAGTAAAGGCTTGCAACTTGGAGTTTTGTGAGCATTGTGTCAAAGGGAAACAGACAAGGGTTAAATTTGGTACAGCGATCCATAATACTAAAGGCATTTTGGATTATGTACACTCTGATGTTTGGGGTCCTTCCAAAACACCTTCATTGGGTGGGAAGCACTATTTTGTAACCTTTGTTGATGATTTTTCTCGAAGAGTGTGGGTGTATACAATGAAAAACAAAGATGAAGTGTTGGGAATTTTTCTCAAATGGAAGACGATGGTGGAGAATCAAACAGGCAGGAGGATCAAGTGTATTCGCACAGACAATGGAGGTGAATACAAAAATGATCATTTCAATAAGGTCTGTGAAAATGATGGCATCGTCCGACACTTCACTGTTAGACATACACCACAACAGAATGGAGTGGCAGAACGTATGAACCGGACCTTGCTGGAGAAGGTACGGTGTATGTTGTCCAATGCTGGCTTGGGCAAAGAATTTTGGGCTGAGGCAATTACATATGCATGCCACCTCATTAATCGTCTACCATCTGCTGCTATTGATGGCAAAACACCATTTGAAAAATGGTACGGAAAACCTGCTGTAGATTATAACTCTTTGCACGTGTTTGGCTCAACTGCATATTATCATGTGACGGAGTCAAAATTGGATCCAAGGGCAAAGAAGGCTATTTTTATGGGAATTACTTCTGGAGTCAAAGGATATCGCTTATGGTGTCCTATGACAAAGAAAGTAATATTCAGCAGAGATGTTACCTTTGATGAATTTGCTATGGTAAATAAGGTAACAGAAGATACCAAACAAAATGAAGGTGCTTCTAAGCAGGTGGAGTTTGAGGGAAAATTTATTTTTCCTACACAAGAAGCAGAGGAGGAAACAAATGAAGATTACCCTCTGGAAGGAGAGCCAGTAGAGGAGATTCCAACTCAGGAATCTCAACAACAACTTGAATCAATAGCAACCAGCAGGCCAAAAAGAACAATAACGAAACCTGTTCGTCTCATAGAGACGGTTGCTTGTGCAACCTCAATTGTAGCTGATGATGTTCCTACTACTTATAAAGACGCTGTCCAAAGTTCAGAAGAAGATAAGTGGAGGATTTCCATGAATGATGAAATACAGTCCCTTCATCAGAATCATACATGGAGATTGGCCAATCTCCCGAAGGGAAAGAAAGCAATTGGGTGCAAATGGGTATTTGCAAAGAAAGAAGGATTTCCTAACCAAGTAGATGTTCGCTACAAAGCAAGATTGGTGGCCAAAGGATATGCTCAAAAGGAGGGAATTGATTACAATGAAGTGTTTTCTCCAGTTGTAAAACATTCCTCCATTAGAATTATGTTGGCTTTGGTAGCACAATTGGATTTGGAACTAGTTCAGATGGATGTAAAAACTGCGTTTTTACATGGAAACTTGGAGGAGGAAATCTACATGACTCAGCCAGAAGGATTCAAAGTTGCTGGAAAAGAAAATATGGTGTGCAAACTTGAAAAATCGTTGTACGGATTGAAACAATCTTCTAGACAATGGTACAAGCGATTTGACGAGTTTATGTTGCGGCAAGGGTACAAGAGAAGCAAATACGATCATTGTGTGTATTTGCACAAGCTTAAAGATGGTTCCTTTGTATATCTTCTCCTATATGTTGATGATATGTTGATAGCTTCCAAGAATTCGGAAGAAATTGATAAGTTGAAGATTCAACTGAAGAAGGAGTTCGAGATGAAGGATTTGGGTGAGGCAAAGAAAATTCTTGGCATGGAGATAATTAGAGATAGACGTTCAAAGAAACTCTGTTTATCTCAAAAGGAATATTTGAAGAGAGTACTTCAACGTTTTGGCATAGATGACAAGACTAAGCCAGTTAGTACTCCACTTGCTTCCCATTTTAAGCTAAGTACTACTATGTCGCCAATGGATGAAGCTGAACGAGAGTATATGTCAAAGGTACCATACGCAAATGCTGTTGGTAGCTTGATGTATGCAATGGTTTGCACAAGGCCTGACATTTCACAAGCTGTTGGAGTTATTAGCAGATATATGCACAATCCAGGGAAGGAGCATTGGCAAGCTGTGAAGTGGATTCTACGGTATATTCATAATACTGTAGATGTCGGGTTAGTTTTTGAGCAGGAAGACAATCAGTCTGTAGTTGGATATTGTGACTCAGATTTTGCGGGTGATATGGACAAACGAAGATCAACTACTGGTTATGTGTTTACTTTTGCAAAGGCACCAGTTAGTTGGAAGTCTACTTTGCAGTCAACAATTGCTTTGTCTACAACAGAGGCAGAGTACATGGCTATTACAGATGCTGTGAAAGAGGCAATTTGGCTTCAAGGATTGCTAAAGGAGCTTGGTGTTGAACAAAAAGGTATCACAATTTTTTGTGATAGTCAAAGTGCTATTCAATTAGCGAAGAACCAAGTTTATCATGCAAGGACGAAGCACATTGATGTTCGGTATCATTTCGTACGAGAAATCATAGAAGAAGGTGGAGTCACGGTGAAGAAAATTCATACTACAGAGAATCCTGCTGATATGCTGACAAAGGTGGTGACTGCGGTCAAGTTTCAACATTGTTTGGATTTGATCAACATTGTTGAACACTGAAGATTGAAGATGAAGACACAACCAAAATTTGTTATTGAGAGAGAATTGAAAATGTGGAATTTTGCCAAGGTGGAGATTTGTTGAAGTTTGGCAAAATGCCAAAGTCCCACATTGGTTGGGAGTTAAGTTTGGGGGGATTTTTCCCCTATAAAAGAAGGCCTAATGTTTAGGATTGAAACACACCTCTCATTTGCCTTCTCATCTGTTTAAGGCATTTGTATCTTCTCTCTTTAGTATTATTTCACTTGTATTTTTGGAGTGGAATAAAATATTGGTTGTGTCCGAGGAGTAGGCAAAATTAGCCGAACCTCGTAAATTCTGGTGTTCCCTTTATTATTGCTTTATTGTCTTATTTATTATTTGGTGGCTGTCATAATTTTTGGTATAGTAGTTGTGACTTATTCACACTCTATACATTTGGCTTCCGCAACACGGTCCAGCATAATATACTGGAGATTAGAGCATCTGTATATGAACTTCCAGCATATTATACTGGACCGGTATATTACACTAGAACTCCAGTATATTATGCTGGAGTTCCGGTATACTTATGCTGGAACTCCATTATAATATCCTGGAGTTCCAGTACATTTATGCTGGAACTCCATTATAATATACTGGAGTTCCAGTACACTTATGCTGGAACTCCAGTATATTATGCTGGAGTATTTTTCGGATTTTGAACAATGTTTTTGTTCAGATTTATATTTACATGAAAATAGGTTAAATTTCAATTACTTTTGAAACTGTGGCTATTTTTGAATGACCACCGGCTATTTTTGAATAAACAGCTGGACCCAACACTGGAGACAATAGGCAGGACCCCTACCGTCTATGTAAATACGGACCTTTGGCTCCAAGAAAAGATGAGGAATGAGAGAAGTCGCTCTTGTACAATGTGCCAAAAAGGGACTTTTTAAGCATAGAGAGGACTCCTCTCTTGTCTTATAGTTGATAGAGACAGCATAAAAACATGAAAATCAGTGCTATATAATCAGAACTAAGCATTGTCAAATAGATAATGTACATTCTTAGTTCTAATTCGGAAATGGACATAGCCCCTCTGGACATTTTTCATTAAGGCTTTAACAATACTTGATAATGAAATCCACCCACCAAAGCTAGAGCACATAGACTCACTGAACTACGACTCGAACATGGATCTTCGGGTTGAAATTCGTTTTGCATGCCCAGAATTACATTCGGAAAGTTATTCCAATTGTAAATAGATGTGTGACTGATACCAGGGGTTAGCACTAACTTGAAAGATCATTACTGAAAAAAGGAAAGAGCAAAATTTTACATTTGAAACTGTGATCTATCCATACAACCATGTACACTTGGGTCAACTGAACTTTCACCTGTGAGGTAACACTACATCTTAAATGGTCTCTAACCATTTGCAGCCAACAATGGCCAGTCACTGGTCATTTTCTTTGATTAGTTATATAGAGAACATCATGAACAAGGTGAAAACAACGTTAGCAATCTTAACTCTTAGTTGAGCATTGTTTACTACGAAATTCTTCAGATAGCAGTTTGTTCATAAGCTCATTTAACCTATTAGCACCAGGACCAGGCCTAAACACCGAGTCATCTCCTACCATAGAGCAGGGATCGGCTCCGTCACCTGAGCTTCCATTACACCATGCTCCTGGTGCAAAACGATTTGTACGGCCAAGCAACTCTTTGTCAATCTTGTCTAAGACAGCATCATCCTTGCGAAATTTTCGAGCAAATGGTGCACTGCTATTAACCATTTTGTTGAAGTCCTTCACTGCCAGTGAAATAGGATGCTGCTTGGGAGGGGTATCCCAAGCAATGTAATGCAAATCATGGCCTATTGCAGTGCTACGAAACTCTTCGGAGTTGCAAATTACCGTATGAAAATAGCCTTCTGGTGAAGAAACAAAATTTGTATAGTACATGAGCAGAGTTCTCGGGAAGTTATCCCATCCCCATATGCAGTACTCCACAAAAGAGCGTGTCAGTATCACCCACGCTGAGCCTAACCACCAAAAAGAAGATTTCAGAGATATAAGCATGGGGTGAATAGAAGTTGCAAAATGCATCCTGCTTCAATAATTTCAAAAAAGGGAGAAAAATATAAACTTGGGTTTGAAGAAATATCCCATGGCAAGAACTCAAGTTCTCTTAATAATACAGAATATATCATCACAAGTAGAGCAGGTCATGAAAATATAAGAGAAAACTTAAAATTTGGTTTAAGAGTTTCTAGTTATTAGGTTCTCATATTTCAAAACTATAGTAAAACACGCAAACTGAACATAACAGGTAAAGAACATAATCCATGTGACATTAGTTGGGTTCATTTCTGGCTATTAAATAAAATTACCTGTAAACAATGTAAAAGCTGTAGGTAGTGATCGCCGTTGAGAAGTAGTGGCAATGTCAGATTTCTTAGACAAATAAAGACCAGGATCAATAATAATAGGTTTAGCCCTCTGGTTCCTGCAACACAACAGAACCCAGATTAACATTGCAAGTATTTTATATACAGAAAACATATCATGCCTGGGCACTTTAAATTGAAAATTTAACTCACTTACAGTTTCCACCCATGAAGCAGCATATTTTCAATGAAATTCAGGTTTCTGGACAAATTAGAGAAAACATGGAGCAAATCTGCAACATTTAATAGCCAAATGAATTTCATTTTGCATGAAAGGGATGAGTGATTGAAGGAGCGAAAAGTTCAGAAATTAACACAATGTTCCAGAACCTAACATTTTCAAAAAGATTTATTACGAAACAAACCAAACAATGAAATTCTTGATTTCTTTCATATGCATTTCTTGATAAAGTACCTCCTAATCAAAAGCTTTTTCCACATAAGTCTGAATCACATGTTACGCAAATACATAAGTCTATTCACATGGGTAAGTGTATTGGATAGAGTAAGTTCATTCCAAAATCCAAGAAAAGGTCATTCCAAAAGACATACTTAAGACTGAAAATTGGATCACAGTATAACGAAACAACCATTTGCAATGCTTGCATGCAAATGTATCACTTCCAGCAATCTCTTTAATTTTCTCGTAGAAAGTTACAATGTCCGCACCCCCGAATCTTAAATTTTAGATTTTGCCGAATCCGACACTCGGATCCGTGCCCGTATCGGATGCCCGCACCCGAATCCGAGCAACTTAGCACAACAATACTATTTAGGCCACATGTCCCATCTTTGGTGGCTAAACTTCTCAAAACTTTTAAAGCATGTTCTTTGCTTCCGCATTATCTCCATAACATTTGATATTTAACCATCTTTAAAACTAAATGTGAAGATGGAAATAATCTCACTTCATGCTAAATAATATGAGAGTTTAGAGCAGAAACTTTCCCGTCCTTGACAGTCAACCTACCAAACTTCTGAATGCAGCATTTTCTTACATGTTTCTAGAACCAAAAAGAATATGTTCACTTATTCCCTGCTAGATGAAGTGTGATATTCATTCGTCTTTCCTCATATTTTCATAATACTTTTTTCTTCCTTGGCCTATCTCACTATTATTCGAAGAAGTCTTTCCCTATTATTTTTCTAAAGATGTTACAAAACAATAGATTTTTCCTTACACTTGCCAGCATCTATCATTTTCTCCACTAAACTAAAGGGCAAAATTGTTATGGTCATAAGATTGTACCATGATTCGTTTTTATAGTGAGCCTTATGCCATAACTTGAACAGGATTTTTCTATGTTCTTGCAAGGAAGGGAAGAGGACAGGAAAAGGACACAGCGACCAAGACATTGATACCAAAGGATCTTAAGTGGTAGATTTACTTAGTTTTAGATGTTGGAATAGCAGGAATATCTAGTCAAGTTTGATTGGCTGAGTGGTAAGTCGAGGAAGATTTGCATTTGCTGGAATAGAGACAATTCGTTGTGTGTGTGTTCACTAAAAACTGACATAAGAGAGAAATTGAATCAGAGTAAATGAGAAATAGGAGAAGAAAAATATTGATTGCTATCAACTTTTTTGGGTATAACTAAACTAAATTCATCCGCAAAAAGGTGCTTGTATAGAGGAATAAGCGCCTTTCTCGACAACAGTTCTATGTCGAGCCTCAAAAGTTCATTTGGTAGATATGTTGCTCCTCAAATTGCGTTTTCCCATCAGAAATGTGAGTACTTTTTACCATTTATATGGCAAAGAGATTCTTTTTATTTAAAAAGAACCTTTACAATGAAATTCTAATATTATGGGTGATGCTTCTGGAAATGTTGAAGTGATTCCTTGAATTTGTCTCTTTACTTATTTTATGACCTCCAACTATGTAACTCCAGCCCAATTCTGTCTATTATTGATATCTCAATCAATTTCCTTGAGAACCCGAAATTTTCTTAAATCTTAACTAGTTCTAAATCAATCAAGAATAAGAATTCTATACAGTACAACTGAAAGCACCAAGAATAGCCCCCTCCTTCCATATTTTTCTGTTTAGTGCTCCTATCACCATCATCAAACCTCAGCTTCAGTTATTTTTCAAACTTTGAGCCACAACATCCAAGGATTTAAAGCCCCAAAACCCCTCCTTTGAGATGAAGCCATCATATGATTTATTTGGTTAAACAAGAGTAAGACCCTCACAATTGTCCTACACGACACAATTATAACTAATTTCCATACCAAACAGTTTTTAAAAATGATATGCAATTGACAACCAAACCGACCCTATCATGCAAGGTTGATACTCACCAGCTATACTGAGTGTCATAGACAATAACAACATATAAGTCCCATGTATCACCATGGATTTCCATATAATAAGTCTTGGGCTTAGACTGGCAAAGGTAAACATATAGTGAAACGGCATGCTTTTTAACCAAATTAAAATGGAGCTTGACCTATATGTAAATGGATTTTTAGTTCCATTTTTGTTTCAAAGTAGAACCAATGGCATCCTTGTGGCCATGAGTTTGCAAACCTCTAACCACATTACATGTTCATCATTTTGTTCTTGATTGTAGTTTATTAGTAACTCCATTCTATATTAAGAAACATGCTTGACTAAAGCAGAATATGAGAGAAGAAAGCCGAAATGTGTTGTTACGCTAGCGGTATTATTGAACACATTCCTTACTTGATCCCCAAAATAAAAAAAGTGGTTGTTGAAATATTTGAGAAGAGTATTGATGCCATGCCTATAGTATAAGATTGTAATGCATCTTGACATTTGGAATGTCATAAATTTTGTCATTTAATGAAGAATAATTTTTTTGATTAGTCCAATTAAGTGGATCAAGCACCAAATAATTATCCAACTTGTCAAACGAATCAACTATATTCCATTTATTAATTTAATCTCCACTTCATCAATACAAATTAACTCTTACGGGCAATCCTATGAAGCACTACAGAACAAGTTCCTTAAAATGTCTGCCAGAAGGTAGGCACACCAGCTGTGATTTTGCACTAGGAATAATAGAACCCAATGAACTATTTATCAAAAATAGAACTTATCGAGCTAAGCTCATTCATTCAATTTTTTCTTCTACTCGTTCTTAGACACTCTCCAAAAGAGAGCGTTAAGCAATAGATGAAAAGTTTACTTGAAGACCCCCTAGCGAATAGGCACTTCTTTTGTAAGCTGGTGAAAAACATGTAACCCTAACTACAGTTCAGTGTCTCGACACTGTAACAATAATTCGGCCAAATATGTCATGCTAAATCATTGTATACACAACGTCCTAGATGCACTCTAATATATAAATAAACAATGAAGTCTCATGATCATGCAAATTAGCAACGAATTTACCTAATATGCTAGGGCACTAATGACTCTCTATCAATCACATCAGGCAAAACTATATAAATAGGTAATTGCCAAATGTTCTAGTAAAGGTGAAGATGAAAGTTCAAAATGGTGTTGTGAGGCTATATCTTTGGATGTTACCAGTCTATAGGAGGAAATATGTTGCTAAGGAACCTTCAAATAACCAAGTAAGAAAGAAGCTAATAAAAGAATACATAGAAATATATGATCGACGGCCTATAGCATAGGAAGTAAGCACACTTACCATCTTGAGTCACTAGCGGATAATCTGAAGCACTGAGATTGATAAACCAGTCCCACTTTGAACTTTCCTTGAGCAGAATGGATATAGCTTGAAGGGTACAAGCAATCATCGTAGGGCCCTTATACGTCACTAAATTTGACTGAGCCATTACTCGAACGTTCTCTACTTTGCGGAATATGGGATCATTCTTCACCGACATTGTTAAGTTCAATCTTTCTCGAGGTGGAGCCTCAAGATCCATATGTAGAACATACTGATTCCTTGGGTGATAAACCGCTTGCAAAGTCCTCATCATTCTGTGACTGTCACCCTTTGTGCCTGATATGAGATAAGCAAATCTAGGTGGTTCACTTTTTGCAAAGCCATTTGATTGAAATGACTGGAAATCGGATTCCACAAAATATCCATCCGATTCTGCTGGCCTAGCAAAAGAAGAAACCATATCCAATTGCATTTGATCTCTTCCATATGATGATGGATACAACCCGAAAATAGTTGTTGTGAACAGAGTAATAGACACAAACAAGCTCACAAAGAATGGTATTTTCCAATGTCTGTCGCCAAATACCCTTCCCGAGTGAGAATTCAAATTTTTATCATTAAATACTCTTCCTGAATAAGAATTGGCATATTTCCTCATGCTCAACAATTGCTTCTATCAAATATTTCAAGGAAAAAAGAAGCCAAATTTCATGAGTTGCAAGCAAAAAGTTTCTAAAGACTTAAGCTTTTCCCTTTGATCTTCTCAAAATAGAAGAAGTAAAGAAGAAAAGGATGGAACTTTAGCATCAAAGTGAAAAAGATGATATGAGGGTAATTAGTAGAAATGGAGGTCAAATTATATAGAAAGCACTGAAGCTCAAAAGCTTCCAAATCTCCACCGACTAAAAAGTAAAATTCTTGGTTTTAAGTTTTACTATCCAAGCAAACTCATTCACAATGACCATTACAAGTAAAACCAACCAACCAACCAATAAAAGGAATGTTAAAAATAAAAGGACAAAACAAAAAAAGAGAAACAACAATGTACGACTAGACTGTGGAGTAGAGAAAAAAGGGTAAAAAAAACGTATGAAAATAAATTCAAACCTAAAAATCAGATATCCAACAAGCAATAAATAGATTTCCCAACTCACCCTATTTCTCCTAAACCTTAGATCTAATAACCATTTGAGACAAGTTAGTTCAATAAATTAACTTTGTGTCTATCTCCAAATAAAGAGGGTTCCAAGAACCTGAACAGAACATAAATCAAATAGGTGGTGATCTAACCAATAAAAGAAACTCAAAACCAAATGGGTTTGATTCAAAAACTGATCTTTTAATAGAAAAGTCCAAGAATTTGCAGAAAAAAGAATTGGGTTGAAATAATGGCAGCTAAAGTTTAAAGAACCCCTCTTTCTGAAAATAGCTCAATTAATCAGAACTTTCGAAAGGGGGGAAATATTCTTACAATACGCAATAAGAGGAAGAATTTGATGTTACAAGATTAGAGAGAGCTGAGCTGGGGTTGAGGGCAGAGAGGGAGAGGTGACCGTACAGACTTGCTTAAGTTGTAGGTAATGACCTAATATTATAGTACTATAATTATACACTTGATTAGTTTGGTATTATTGAAAAGACTGGTAATTTGGAGTTAAGAACAAGGAAGACATAGTTAATAGAGAAGTTTTATTTTGTGTCTCGTACAATTTATATTTTTGTCTCACAAATTTGTGGACCAAAAAATTAACTCATACAACTAGTGTTACGAAACACAAAATAAAATTTTTCTAAAAAGCAAAAGCTTTAAAGACACGCCTGAGTAATTATTACTGTTATGATATGATATTGACTCGTGGCTTTATATGCAGGAATTTGGAGTTTTTGGTTTTGAACATTATATCCAACGTTTTGGAACTTGAGTTTAGACTCTGTTTCCCTTTGATTTTAACCTTATTGATAGACTCAAGATTAAGCATATGTTGCCGAGGTGATTATGTGTTATAACAATTTTTAATTTTTTTTATCTGCTATCCAATATTTATTTTGGGACAAAGTCAAATTTTAATTTAAAGTTTCAACTCATAACCTTTTATTAAAATTGAAGAATTACTTATCACCCACCACAATCACAGATGGTTATACCAATTTCAAAAGCTAAAGGAACTACCATCGATTCTCTCTTGTCACCTTTTTTTTAATGTTGCATATGGGTTAGTATTATGTTTCCAAAAAAATATGAGTTACTAGTATTTTTCATTGAGTTAGACTATTAAGTAGGCAAGTCA
Source organism: Nicotiana sylvestris (assembly GCF_000393655.2). Taxonomy (NCBI): domain Eukaryota; kingdom Viridiplantae; phylum Streptophyta; class Magnoliopsida; order Solanales; family Solanaceae; genus Nicotiana; species Nicotiana sylvestris. The sequence continues at coordinate 36,925,006 of NC_091063.1, read as the reverse complement.
ATGCATACCTACAAGTACAAGTACAATATCATTTTACTCACCAAAATAAATAATGAATACTCCCTTTCTTTAGAAATAGTTCTCAAATTTCACTTCTCGATAATGACCAAGTGATTTTTAGTAATTCTCTTATTTATATGTATATTCTTAGTTTAATTGCTGAATAATTAATAATTATTTATTTAAAAAATAAATTTATCTCGTCTTATTAGCTTAGTATATTAGTTAAATGAATTATGATGGGTGAAAAGTAAAAATAAATTAAAATTGATGAGATATGTACCAATGTGCATGAAGCCCCACCGCAAATGGAAGGCTTGCCAGGCCGTATGCTTATGAGTGTAGGATTCTTCGAAAAAGTGCAGGCTGACTCGGAGACCTGGGACCTTAGCTTAGTAATGAATAAAGGAAAGTTCTTCGAGCTTTCTCCCCCAGTGGCTTATTTCGGGGGTTCCTTAGGGACCGATTCACTCTGCAAAAATTGAGTGAACGCAGAAAACCTTCCACTAACAGACAATCGTATTTTTCACAGGATCTTTGTCGTATCTTATCTTATTCTTCTTGAATTGTCTCGAATTACCTACAGAGTTTGAGGGGTTCACTAGATTTTTGAATAGTGAAGTAACTTGAGGAGTGGCTTAAGCCTTATTTAATTGCACCTAATGGAGGTATGAATTTTAATCATTCAGATCTTAGCCATTAAGTGCGTTTATTTTTTAAATCTGAACCTTAATCATTTAGATCTTAACCATTAAGTCTGTTTATTTTTTTTAATTTTACAACCACTTAATGGGTTTGAATAGATCTAATGATTAAAATCTATAACAAAGTGTTAATATCATTAAGATGTTATACATTCAAGAATTTATGTCAAAAATATATTTCACTATTATTTATACACTTTCATCACTAATTACCATCATTACTGCTATCGCTCTCCCTCACCATTATAGATTGCCACCACCCATTACCATTATCCTTAGTCACAACCACCACCGCTACACGAATGTCAGTTGTCACTACTACTATCCATCATTTACAACCATCATTACCACAACAATCAGCAATTACCATTATCAACCACCCACTATCACTCATTACTGTTATCAGTCACCACCACTATCAACCATCACAGTTAACTACTACATTAATCTACCATCTACTATCTATAATCACCACTATCAACCAACACCACCATCAGCCACTACTCAGTCGGCACCCACAACCACCATTGTTAGCTATTATTGCCAACAACAACCATATAATTTTTAAAAGATATTTTATTAATGTAGTATTAGATTAATTAGTACTATTTGATTTGAATTCATACCTATTAATTTTTAAATAAATACAAGTTTTACCTTTCAGATGTAGAGAAAATAAATAGTCTTAATTATTCAGTATTCAGTTCTTAATGTAACATCTTAATATTCAGGTGTATATCTAGATTCACACGTTTTAATTTTAATACACATATTAATATTTAGATGTGTATTCATGTCACAACCCAAAATTTCCACCATCGGGACCGTGATGGCGCCTAACATTTCACTTGCTAGGCAAACCAACGTTAGAGAATTCTTAACACCAACCTTATCAAATTTCAATAATAAGAATAATTAAGATGAACATAAATTAAAATTGCTTTGCGTAATAACATAAACCCATAACATTTGAAACATTTAGGATCTGGAGTCACAACTCACGAGCTACTACAATTAACTACAAATAGAGTCTGAAAGGGAAATACACTATTTTGAAGGAAAAGAAACAGTAAAATACTAAGACTAAGGAGAGATTCCAAGGTGTGCGAACGCCACCAGATCTACCTTGGGTCTCTTGTCAATTAATCCAGCGGCTAACCTCACGATCAGCTCGGGCCAGTACCAAAATCTGCACAGGGAGTACAGAGCGCAGTATAAGTCAACCGACCTTATGTACTGGTAAGTGTCGAGCCTAACATCGGTGAAGTAGTTACGAGGCTATGACAAGACACCTACAAATGAACCTATAAAATTTAACAGTATATATACAAAGATAACGGCAAGAAAAAGCTAGACAAGTAATATCGGGAGGGGAACATATTGAGGGGATCACAAGATAAAGAATCATATCAGTAATAAGAACTTGATCAACCAATATACCTTGAACCAATAAGAATAAGTAACACAGTAAAGTAAAATGCACGGCATCACCCTTCGTGCTTTTACTCTCAACCTCACCATATAATTAATAGAAACGTCACGGTATCACCCTTCGTGCATTAACTCTCGTAACATGGCATGACATCACCCTTCGTGCATTAACACTCACAATATGGCACGACATTACTCTTCGTGCATTAACACTCACAATATGGCACGATATCACCCTTTGTGCATTAACACTCTCCCTTACCAAAAAAAACCAATGAACAAATGACAATAGGGAGATAGAAATAACAAGAACAAGTCTTACTCTAACATTTGGTTCCACAATACCAACCTCAACTTTGATTCAATACTCAATAATTACCGAGAGTCTGTAAACATGATAAGAGCGATCAACATCACGATTAACTAGTTTAAGCATGAATAATATTATCAAGGAAAGCAACAATTATAAGAATAAGACCCACCAGCATGCTATAACCCGACAACAACGCATAGGTACTCGTCACCTCACCTATACGTTGTTCCTAACATCTAAACACGTAGCAAATAGGCAAATAAGTCCAAATCCCTCAAGACAAGGTTAACCACGATACTTACCTCGCTCCAACGGCCAAACTCAAAGCTCAACCACAGCTTTTCCTCTCAAAAAAGCCTCTGAACCAATATAATCTAACAAATTACCAATCAAACGATTCAAATTAAGCCTTAGGAACTACCCATAATTGCAAAGAATTCAATTTAGGCCATTATTGAAAAAAGTCAACATCCGGGTCCGCTTGGTCCAAACTCGAAATTCAGACCAAAACCCGATTACTCATTCACCCCCAAGCCCGGTTATATAATTTGTTTTGGAATCCAACCTCAATTTGAGGTCTAAATCCCCAATTTACCAAATCCCAAATTTGTACCCAAAAACCCTCAATTTTCACCATGAAAACTCGAGATTTTAGGTTAAAAACTTGTGAAATGTAGTGAAAGACTGAAAGGATATAGGTTAGGATCACTTACCAACGATTTGGGGAAGATGGAGTCTTGGAGAAATCGCTTCTAATGTTTTAGGTTTTGAAAACTTGAAGAATGAACCAAAAATCTCGTCTAAGCCCCATTTTGATCAGCTGCAGATGTCGCATTTGCGACCTGGGGTTCGCAAATGTGAACATAGCAAATGCGAAGAAGCCATCGCAAATGAGAAGCTCTTCACACTTCTGCACCCTTCGCAAATGCGAAGAATGGTTCGCAATTGCGACCAAGGATCTCCGCAAATGCGACCATTTGATCGCATTTGCGATCACAACCTCCCCCTGTCCCACTTCGCAAATACGAAGCTTTGTTCGCAAATGTGAACTCTGGCCTTCCCAACTACTCTTTGCAAATACGAACCCAACAGTGGTCGCAAATGCGATCATTGACCTCGCAAATGCGAGGTCTAAGGCCTGCAACAAAAATTTGAAACACCAGCCATGCTCTAAGTTAAATTTTCATTCCGTAGCCTATCCGAAACTCATATGAACTTGCTCGCGCGATTAAATTGCCAAAATAATACTTAGAACTACGATTTGAACACCAAATCAAATGAAATTTTCAAGAAAACTATGAAACTTCTGATTTCACAACCAGACATCCGAATCATGTCAAATCAACTTCGTTTCTCACCAAATTTCACAGACAAGTCATAAATATAGTATTGGACCTATACCGGGTTCCGAAACAAAAATATGGACCCGATATTCAAAAGTCAAATGTCGGTCAAACATTCTCAATTCATTAAGCCTTTAATCTTCAAATTTCGACAAAGTCCGATATCTCGGGCTAGAGACTTTCGATTTCGATTCCGGGCATACGCCCAAGTCCCAAATCACGATACGGAACCACCTGGATCGTTAAAACACGAATCCGGATCTGTTTACCAAAAATGTTGACCGAAGTCAACTCAAATGAAGTTTTTAGGCAAAATTTCTTATTTTTATCAGTTTTTAACATAGATTTTAGGAAAGACGTTCGGACTGCGCACAAAAATCGAGGAAAGCTAAACCATAATTTTTAAGGCTTCGGATCACAAAATTAAGTTTCAAACCATGAGATGACCTATGGGATCATCACAATTAAGATTTAGACATATTCGACAACAAACTATTTAAGATAGGCTCGCAAGAAAGTGAGACTAAGATTTTATTTTTCATAGTAATGACAAAGAACTTTCACCAAACTTGAAATTTGATAATTTTTTAAGTCTAAAATATTGTTTTCTTGTACAGAGAAGTTCACCAAACTTCAATTTGATCAAATTTTAAAATAGGTTTTGGTCATAATTATCTCGATAACATAAATTTTGACTACCGTATTTTTTTTTAAGTTATACACCTGAGATCACCTAACTCTTCTTCCATTGTCCCTCGTATCCAAACCAATCATATAAATTATTTTGCACTGTTTAGAAAAAATTGGCCTAACTCAAAATTAAAATATTTTATGACGGAAATATCTAATAGTCACCTACGATTTGAATAGAAAAAAAATAACATTTTCAGATCTCTTATGTGTAATTTTCAATTCTTTTATGTGTAAGAATAAAAATTTCTTATAAAAAAGATATAAAAATAAAAATAATTTTGTAAATGGCCAAAAAATTATTTCTCTCGGTGAAAATTATCCAGAACTATATAAAGTGATAACTTTTATTTCCTAAACTAATATAGAATACTTACACAGACACGTCACAGTCCCCATACAATTTATTTTTCCATAAATATGTGAAACTATTTGACCTTTGTCTGTGGGGCATTACAACGTTATACACTTGTACTTTTGTTTGGCAGTGACCCTACTGAGTGCAGAGCAAACCGTGTGTATTTTTTGTTGGATTCTGGTAATCGAATTAATTCTACATTGTGTGTAAAATCGTCTGGTCTGAATTTTTTTAAAAACAATTCCCACAAAGAATTTTTAAAAATCGTTGAAAGGTGAATTCTGTAAAAAGGAATGGAACAAAAGAAGGTTAAAAAGAGGAGCGACAATTATCAGACAACGTTTTTGTATTGCATAAATTGTTTTCTCAAAAATAACCGGTCACCCAACCACTTAAACTAAAAATAGCCGATTGAAGTAAAATATATGCATAATTTATGTATTATATGTGCATAATTATATATAATCAATATATAATCTATGTACATGACTAAAAAAAGTAAACAATGAATATCTCCTGCTATTTGTATAAAGATCCCTTTTTTCTTCGGCAAAGTATCATTTGCAACTCTGCTTCAAGGTAAGATCTTTGGAAGTGTTTTGTTCGGATGTGATTGTTATCCAGTGAGGTGGGCCTGAGCCCATCTAGCCATTTTCACGATAGAAATGACACCAGGTAGCCAGCTACTATTTAAGAAATTAGTCGATATGTCCTGAATTTTAATTTTTCAGTTTAATTTTTCGGGACATAAATATCCTAAAATTAAGATTTTTAGTTTAATTTTTCAAAACAAAATAAGAATTGACTAATCTTTAAATAGTAGCCCTAAGAATGATTGTTTGTACTGAAATGGGTCAAGAAATGCCGTCCGGCTACCACTCTAAAAGTACATTTATTATACAGAATATTAAAGCCCGAGACTAGGAGCCCATTTGGATGAGTTTGTTGTAAGTGACTTTTAAGCCAAAAGTCATAAGTTAGGAATTCTAGCTTTTGGCTTATTTTTGTAATTTTAAAAACAAGTGCTTAAAAACACTTTTTTGCTTTATCCAAACACTATAAAATGGTTTAAAAGCTATTTAGGCTTAAAAGTACTTAAAATAAGTGTGAACACCTAATTATTGCACTATTTTAACGCCTCCTAAAGTCATTAGTGTTTTGTTATTTTATTGTTTTTTCTCAATTTTTGTGTCTTTAATTGCATATTTCCTATCATAAAAATACCAACAAAAAAAATAGTTCTTTCTTCATTTATGCATTTTAGGAATTAACTAACTACTCAATTGGTGAATTAATCTAGTTAATTGATCATTTAAATAAGTTGTTTAATTAATTTATTTGTGTAAAATTAGTTTAATAAGTAGGATTAAGGAAAAATGGGCTAACATTAAAATGATCAGGTGGCTAAGAGTGTAATATCATGTTTAATTGAGTGGCTGCCAGGAAAAGATTCAAAACGACGTAGTTTCAAGGTGAAACTACGTCACCTTGTTTAATGAAACTAAGGCCAATTCTCAACCCTTCATCATACTCTGATCCAATGGCCCTTATTCAATATCCTCAAAGGTATATAAGGTCCCTAAAATCAGATTTTGGCCTTCATTTTTACTTCAACAAAACCCTAGAGCCCCCCTCCTTTCCCCCCTCTCTCTCTGGCCGCCGCACCACCTATCTCCACTGCCACTGCCGCTACCCGCCGCCGCAGTGTTGGCTCCAAATCACCTCAAAATTACATCATATTCTTCCCCTCACTTTCCCTTTTCATATCTAGACCCCAAATCCTCAAACTCCTTCTCAAAATCCATAAATCTCACAAAAACCGAAACCCCCGCCTTCCAACTTTCCTCAAATTCGTGAAGACTGACTCATCCCCTTCGCCCAACACATACATAGACGTAAAGAGCTAGACAAGGGCTATCATTTGGCATTGGTCTTAATCTGAAACTTCGGCGACCTCCACTGCCCGCCGTTGCTGCTTCTCCATCTTTCTTATTTCTTTTTCGAACAAAGACACTTGTTTCCTTTTGGAAAGACGCCGGAATCTATTAGTTTAGTGTCTGCCAAAAAAAACATGCGCCTCGGGGTCGGACAGCCACCACTTGGCATCCTCAACATCGTCTCATTGCTCAATTCGTCAAATGTCCCGGAGTTTGGTATAAGCTCGCACCCTAATCTTTTCCCTTTTTTTTCGTAATTTCAGTTTTTTCCCATTTAAGTTTAGGTTTTAGTTTAATTTTCTATTTTTAATTAATTTTTAATCCGTAATCATTAGCTCGTGTTTACTTTTATTAATATTCTTTAATGTTGGTCGTTGCTTAATATTTTCGAATCAGGTACTTAGTCGTTTGTTTAGGATTGCTATTAATCGTTGTTCGATAGCTTATCAATGTTCGTTTAAGTAGTATTTTGGGCAGCGTTTCCTTATTTCAATCGCTCATTGTTAGTTCTCATTAATCGATTAGTTTTAGTTTAGTTCGTTTGGGTACTTAGTTCAATTGCAATTGAATTCATATCCTAGCTTTGCATATTCATAGTTGGTTTGAGTATGAGTGTTTTTTCTTGAATTTCAGTCATGTGTTGATAAAAGCTAAAAACTTGAGTGTAAGGTACATGTTTGTTGTCTTTTACTATTTGGAGTAGGTTTGAGGTACAAGTACCCTTACTTATGTCTAATTTTAGTGAAAAGGGACAGTTCTTTATCATGATTTTGGACAAATTTTTGGTGTAACTTTGAATCACTTTCAAGGCTACCCTGTCCTATAAAAGGGGGGGGGGTCTTTCTTTCACTTTAAAAAAGGGGGAACATCAGAGAAAGGGGGGGGGAAGAGAGTTGTTGGAGCTTGCAAAATACTAAAGATTTTTTCCAGATAGTTTCCTTTTAAGGTCTTGTTAGCTTGGAGGAAGTTGTGTAGAAACAACTTGTATCTTTGTCTTTGGTTTCAAGTTTCTAGGTTTCTGTTTGTTACGAGTTTGCTATTGTCCACTCCAAATTGCTGCTATTTGTTTGCCGTAATTTTCGACACTCTTGTTGCGCTCATTGGATAACAAAGTTCATCCTTGTTGCCTCCTTTGTTGTTTCTGCAGCCTAGGTACTCTTCTTAACATTGTAATGTAGTTTTCATGATATGAATGGAATGAGTAAGATTTGATTGCTTGAAATCATTTTAGTTCCTGCCTCTTATTCTATTTCTTAGTTGTCTTCTGCCTCTTATTTTATCTCTTGGTTGTTGAAAATAAATGTTTAGAATTGCGAAATCTTTTATGTTTGGTTGTAAGTTGGTAATGAAGTAATAATTTTCTGCATGTAGTTGGGTCCTTATTTTTATATGTGATGTATGAGATTTAGAATTCATGTGTAAGCTCTATTTTTAAGCTAAATTCGATTCTAATTTTAGTGAAGCTTAAAAAATGATATTCTAGTACTTGTTAAGTCTACATTTGCTAGAAAATCATTCTATTAATTTAAAGATCATTTCTCTCTGAAGGTACGAGGGTTTACATAGTGTTATTTTTACTTGACTTTTCCATGACAGTCTAGGTAATGTGGATTTAGTTTTCCAGTTAATCATGCTTCCATATGCATTTGTACCTTATATCATTGGCAATTTTAATAAGGTATTTTTTTGTCATGTAAGTTCCACTACATTTTAGGCCTAATAAAGAATAATTTTGGCAAGCCTAATGTTGACAAAGTAAATAGAATACGCTAGTGCATTCTCTTAAAATAATTTCAATTAGTTCTTACATTTTAGTTTAGTCAAATGATTTCAATAAAATCAATTTTTTATTGTTTAAATGAATAACTTTACTACTATTATTATTTTAAAAATAATTTAACGCTAAGAAACTAATAGGCGCGTTTTAACTTTTTCATTCACGGACTCACTTGCGTAGCGTGATATTTAACATTCAATAATTTAATTCAATAATCTTATATCCAATAGCTCTAGTTAATTTCTAATCCTTTTGCCATACTTGCAGATTCGCTTGCCTAGCAATTATGATAAATTAATAAATTTTTTCTCGATCACACATTCGCTTGCGTAGTGTGATTACAACAATTTAAGTTTTAATCAACACATCTTTTAATACATGCGAGCAATAAAAGTGGATAGGTAAAACACGGAAACCAATAAGGCACAGTTTATCCAAAATTAATTCAAGCCAAGTTTAAGTCAATAAATCGACTGTGCTAGAACCACGGGACTCGGAGAATGCCTTACACCTTCTCTCCGATCAATAGAATTCCTTATCCGAACTTTATTTTCGCAGACCAATAATAAAAGAGTCAAATCTTCCTTTGAATAGGGATTCAAATAAAAGGTGACTTGGAACACCTAAAAATCAATGCCAAGTGGTAATTCTGTACATAAAATAATCCCTACTCAAATTTGTCACTTTAATTGAAAGAACTCTTTAACCCACAATCCGTAGCAACTTATATCTTTTTGCGGGGTAGAAATGGGGTGTGACAGCTCTGACGACTCTACTGGGGAAATTCAAGAATTCGAGCTTGTACATGTTGACTTTTTATTTGGCTTTATTAATTTTATAAATATTGTGATTTATTTGTGCCTAATGTGCTACCTGTTTGCTTTTTACCGTTTTGATATTGTTGAACTGTACATATAAACTGTTTTCTCACGCGCCCCCTCTAAGTCTTCTTGAAATTAAAATTGAGCATTTGCTTGACTTAACCCGCTTTCTTTGAGATAGCCGAAGTGCTTGTCACCCGGTGAAGGATTTTAGTCATACATATTTTAGGCGGGGAGAACCACTAGTTAAGCCGGAAGCAATGCTATCGGTACACTGACCCACCTCGGCTTGAGTTGTCTACTCGAGTAAGCTAGTCTAGATACGTTCTCCACCAGGATTTAAACCTAGAAGAATAAACCTCATGTCGGATATCCCTAGTAGGTTCGCTTTATGTGCATCACGTGTATTTGACTTAGCGAAACTCGGCACAGGGGCCGGGTCCGTATAAGACATGTATCCTCTTTGAGACCATCATGTTCACTTATGTGTTACTTGATATATCATTTGGAAGGCTTACTTGCATTGTCGACCGACTTTAGAAAATTAGTGTAGCAGAATTAAAAAAAAAGAATCATTCTCCTAGTTTAGTGCAAATAAACCTTTTTTAAAAAAGATTTTGTAGTAGCCTGGCGTGAGGTGTAAAGATTAATTTTCATAAAAAAAGTACCCAGTTTTACGGAACTACGCGGGTTTGATTCTCACCAGATATGAGATACGTAGGCAACCTCCATCGGGTTTAGCCCATACTTTTCAAAAAAAAAAGCACAAAAATTACGCATGTGCATAAAATTTTCGATAATAAAAAATTTGCTATTTTTGGTCACCTTTTACAATTTTGCCCTTATGTCCGACCATTGTTGCTGAGAAAGCTTTAAACCTTCTACGGAAGTACTGAAGGGCCGTTTTTGTAAAATAGATACTTTGTCCATCTTTTTTTACCTTTTACCATTTTGCCCTTATGTCCGACCATTTTTGCCAAGACAGCCTTAAGCCTTCCACGGAAGTACTAAAGGGTTGTTTTTCATAGAAATGGCCATTCTATCTAGTTTTGTCTGGTCATATTTGCCGAAACAGTTTTCAAACCTCTCCCGGGAGTATCAAATGATCGTTTTCATAATAATAGCCATGTTGTCTATTTTGCCTACTTTTATCATTTTTTCTTTGTGTCTGGCCATTTCTGTTGAGACGACTTTAAAAGCTTTTCTCGAAAGAATCAAAAGGTTATCTCCGTAATTATACCCATTTTTCCCTTTTATCATTTTGTTCTTGACCCGACCATTTTTTAAGACCCTGTTCAGAAATGTTAAGAGGACAATAGGTATCTTGATTTTCAGTCCTAACCTCATGTTCTGCCACTTAGGTGTGATATGGATACAATGAAAAGAAGATTTGAAAAAAGGCCAAAAGATGACGAGCCCCCATAGATTTGGCTTGTGCATAAAATACATCGGTTGTTGAGCCAATGGTGAAAAAATATGGGCATTTGTGAGCAGGGAAAGATAAAGGATCATCTGGGTCACTTTGTGAATATTATGGAGATCAACCCAATGAGGGACTTAATCGAGGCATTGGTGCATTTCTGGGATCCTAATAACAACGTATTCCGTTTTAATGGTTTCGAAATGACTCCCACTTTGGAGGAGTTAGCTGGATACACAAGGTTAGGTGATTAGCTTCGGAAGAAGAGACCCTTGGCCCCAAGGGATGTCACTGGCAGTAATTTCCTTGAGCGGATAACAATCAACCAAAACAAAATAGCAAGTGTGGAATGAGGGCACGTTCGATTGGATTTCTTGTACGACAGGTATGGGTGTCCAGGTGAATTTTCAAAGCATGGAAAAGAGCTTGATACTAAAATTGGATACAAAGCATGGCAAAGCCATGGGTGAAAAGCATTCCTAGTGGCATTTCTAGGGACAATGGTTTTCCCGAGGCATGACAAAAATGTTGATATTCGATTATCTGGCATAGTTACCACTTTATTGAATGGAAAGGACGTCACTATCATTCCAATGATATTGTCCGATATTTACCGTGTCATGAGGAAGTGTCAGGAAGGAAAGGATTTCTTTGAGGGTTGTAACATCATACTCCAAATATGGTTCATAGAGCACCTTCTCAGTCATCCCGCACGGGTAAATTTTAGTGTTCATTGGAGCAACAATGAGCTTGGAGATGAGTTTGAAGATTTGACTGAAGATAGTAGCTTCCCAAGTGGAGTCAAAGCATGGAGGGCATCTTCAAAAGTTGACCGCTACTAAAATCACATGGAACTACCACTGGTTCTCACCAAAAGAAGTCATATACAGGTCTTACCACCATTCGTTTCTGATTTTGATGGGTCTTCGGGGTTTTCAACCATATGTGACCATGAGAGCCCTACGCCAGTTAGGTCGAAAACAAGTAGTGCCCATAGTGAAGCACATGCAAAAATTCATATGGGAGGTAACATCAGAGGATCATGTTCGTGAGGCATATGCTTAGCAGGTTTGGGATGAAATTAAGGTGCTTGAATTTCACACTATGGTGGAAGATCAGGATCGAGGAGAGTTAGACCCTGCATATTTCGAGTGGTTCTATGACCAAGATGCTTTTGGATCCAGGAAGGAGACAGTTCTGAAGAGCACGACAGAATGGGAGACTGAAATTAGAACAAGAGTAGGGCAGGTCAAGGAAGAAATAATAAGAGACTATGAATCCATCATTCAGGCTTTATGTAGGGATATAAGTATCGTCAATGTGAATAGGGATTTGCAGTGCTTTGAGTTTAAAGAGGAGAAAATCAGATTGACACATTAAGTTCAAACGCTTTAAGCACAACTTCAGCAAGCGAGAATAAGGGCTGCTGCTCAGCAACATGCAGCCATTCCAAAGCACGAAGAAATGCATTACAGCCTTATCATCCATGATCTAAGGGCTCGGGCCAGGGCTGCAGAATCAAGTAAGAACCAGGTAGAGAATGATCTAGCAAAGGTCCAGAACTAGCTGAATCTAGCGTTACAAAGTGAGGCAGATATATCAGACATAACCAATAACCATGAGCGACAGATCCAGTTTTTAAGTCAGAGCCAGGAGCATGTTAGAAGGAGGGTCTATGAAGTGGCTACTTATGCTGCTCTAGGGTGTGTGACTTGTCAGGGTTTGACCCAAAAACAATTTGCTATGGTAGTGCCCAACTTTGCATGCCACATTGCCACAGACTTGAAGTGCATATACCATGATATGGGAGGTCAGCCGCAGGAATAAACACCTTAACTACAGTAATGCCGGTGGATTCTGCTTTGGAGATTAGAGTCTTCTTTTAGTTGACAGTCCACTTTGATTGTTCATTTGTAGTCATCGAGTTTGTAAGATTCTTTTTGAGTCTTGCTTAAATATTCGTCTTGTTTGAGTCGAGTCCGGTCTTGTTTAAATATTTGTCTTTGGGGTTGTATCTTTATGTAATTTTCCTTTGTCTTGTATAAAAAAAAATCGAAAATCAATTAAAAAGATTTGTTTCAGAAAAATTCGAAAATGAACCAAAGAAAAAAAAAGTGTTGTTTTTTGTACATAATAAAGAGGAAATCTTTGTTTTGTTAATTTAAAAAAAAAGGAAAAAAAAAGAAAGAAAAAAAGTCATGTCCTTGAACTACGTAATGATCTGATTCATGCGGCGACATGATACATAGGCAACCCCCAAAAGGTTCGATTGAAATATTTTTAGGGGCTCTAAAATAAGGCGAGGTGTGAAAAAAAAGAGAGGAATAAATAAGAGCGTCAATAAGTAGCAACCTTATAAGCCGGAATGAAACATAAAGCCTTCTAAAAGCATGTTAGATACGTGATAATGTTAGGAGCATAGCATATTTACGTGTGATTCGTATTTATAAAATGCTTAACCGTAACACGTTTGTTGTCTCTTATATAGTAAGCTTAAGGTGGTTGGCTTGTGATGAAACTGACAACGCATCATCTAAGGGGAAGGTAGCGATGGCTCACAATGATGAAATTGAGTTGGTCAGTGACGACCCTCTAGGTCAATCGGTTGAGCAAGAGTTGGAGAGAGTAAGAAGATTTAAACATCAACTGAGTGATGTGTATCAGGCTTGGGTCTCTGGTCAGCCTCCACCTGAGGGTCCCTCTGAGGGAATTTCCACCATACCCCAGGCTACTCAACCACCGCTCCCTGCAACGAGCGATCACATTCTACCACTAGGGTGTGTGCCAAACTATAGCTTCCATATCGGCCCTGGTATCTCTAATGTGCAGCCTCCTACTGCACCAACTAGGAGCACACCTCTCGTCATGTCTGGTGCACCAATGCATATAATCCCCCCACCAAATCCCGTGATGAGGCCAAACATTGAGCCACTATCTCATGCTTATGATGGACAATACTACTTTCCAGATATGGCTTTTAAGGGTTCGGCTCCACACAATCAAACCCCATAGTATGAGTTACCTACAGAAAATAAAAAGGCTGTAAACAAAGGAGAGCCATATGAGATGGTCAGAAAAATGAAAAGTCTTGAGCAGAACATAAAGAACATACAAGGGCTAGGTGGTCACAAAAGTGTCTCATTCAGTGATTTGTGCATGTTTCCTCACATCTATTTAACCAAAATTTCAGAAATATGATGGACACAGCGACCCTATCGCCCACTTGAAAAGGTACTGCAACCAGCCGAGGGGTGCAGGAGGAAAAGAAAAGTTGCTGATGGCTTATTTAGGGAGAGTCTGGTAGGGGTAGCTTCTGAATAGTTCATTGATCAAGATATCTTTCACTGGCATATTTGGGACGACATGGCCCAGGCCTTCGTCAAACAATTTCAGTACAATATTGATATTGCGCCAGATCATAATTCCCTATCCAATATGAAGGAAAAGCCGACTAAAAGCTTCAGGGAGTATGCCGTTAGGTGGAGAGAGCAAGCATCTAGAGTTAAACCACCCATAGATGACCATGGGTTAATCACTGTCTTCCTTCACGCTCAGGATCCTAATTATTTTCAAAATATGATGGCTGCAATAGGCAGACCTTTTGTTGATGCAATCAAGATAAGAGAAATGGTCGAGAATGGCCTCAATACTGGCCAAATTATAAGTCAAGCGGCTCTCAAAGCAGCCACCAAAGAAATCCAAAATAGGCCGAATAGCCGTGTTAACCAAAAGAAGAATGATGAGGAGGCCATGATGGCATCACGGGCAAAAAGAGGCCAAAAAGGAGCATCTCAGCCCCCAGACCCACGATACTAGTTGCTCCACTGTATGCAACCCAGTCTTATGCCAAACCATACAATTGCCAGCATATACAGGCCCCAACTTTAACATACCTTCATCCGCGACATCAGAACTCTCAATCACTCTACAATGCTCATCCAAAACAAGAGTATGAAAGGGAACATAAGCGAAGAGATAATTTCACGCCAATCGTAGAATCCTACACAAGTTTGATTGAAAGGTTGCAACGTTGTGTCATGATTGAGCCATTTCAAGGGTATGTTCCTGATCTATATGCAAAAGGTTTTAACCCTACTATACAGTGCGTGTACCATTCTAATGTCTAGGTCATAGCACTGAGGATTGTCGGGCTTTGAAAAAGGAAATAGAAATGATGATTCAAGAAGGGATGCTCGTGGTCCAAGATAGTGGCACCCTAAACGTCATGACAAAGCACACAATGTTCAGATGATTTACAATGATAAATAGTAGGGGACGGTTTGGTGAAAAATGTCAAGAACATGTCCACTAGATTGAAGGCAATCAAAATTGTTGGAGGTCCTGTTTGATGCTGGTGTACAAATTCGTAGCTAATATGTTGAGCTTGATAATTAGAACGTCACTCCCTTCCTTGCCAGGAAGGAGTCTTGGTAACTTATTTTGTCATAATTTCTATCATCCGAATTATTTCTAGGTTGTGATCCAGATGTTGTTTGTTAGTCCTATCATCAAACCTCTCTATCCTTTAATCAATGAAATACAACTTTTTTTCTCTTCTTTGTGTCATTTTAGTACATTGTGTTTAGTTCTTCTTGCATATATATTTCTTTTCATGCCAATTTTAGTGATATGACATGCATGCTGAGTTTTTGGCTAGATTTTAGAAAGCTTGTCCAATCTTGAATTGAATTGAGGAAAAACATGTGGAGGAAAAGTAAGAGGTTGAAGAACTTTGATGATAAGCCTGTCACATGGAACCAAAGTAGTCATATCCATAGAGGTCAAAGATGTTTATCTCAAACCTATCATGAATACCGGCTTAAGGATAAGTGAAAGTTTTGTTGGGCTAATCGATGAAAGGTTTTTTGCCATGGCCTGCATAATCTGATCATATCAGGGAAGATGACCCAAATCCCCAAAGAAGGTGCATTCTAGGGAATTTAAAATGATTAGTTGGTACCGAAGTGCACCCTTTTACATCAGGACAAGGACCAAGAAAATGTGGCTCCAAATTGTCAAAAGTCATTTGTTACAGAACTATACAACTGACAAAACCAAGAAGAGAGTCATGTCCATCAATGTCGAATTTGAGAAGCGATAGAATGTTTGGCATTCTTGAGGCTGTGAGGCCCTTTTTTCTGCTACCCAAACACTTTATACCCTTCGTTACCCCTTTTGAGCCTATTTTATTTTTCTTTGGCCCCCCTCTTTTGGAATCAAGTATAGAGTTAAAAAAAAAATTGAAGATCCATGCCATTAGAAAATAGGAGTTGGGGCAATTTGTTAAAAAAAGAATAAAAGAAGAGAAGAAAAAGAAAAGAAAGAAAGAAAAACAACAAAGGAATCTTTCGTGTTAGTTTGAACTACGTTTGACTTGATTCCTTTAAAGGATATGTAGGCAGCTCTACACTAGGGTTCAGTCTAACCAAATCAAAAATCAAAAATTCCCTAGTATCTGAAACTGGGGTAGAAATATATATTTTTTAAATATTTTTATGAAGAGTCGATTCCAAGAGTTGTAAATATACAACCATATTATCTTGAGTCTATTTTGAGCCTTAATGTGACCTTTCTTTTTAACCCTCTCCAAAAGCCTTCCAACTAAAGACCTTCCAAATAGTCTTAAGAATGCTAAGGGAAACACGCAGTAAGCAACAACTGTCACACAACGTAGAACAATGTCAAGTTGCTCGCACAAAAAGGCGAAAACAAAGAAGAGATAATGAATGGAAATGAGAGAGTCTTATTGGTGAAAACCCTTATGGGAACTAAGGCGATGGTAAGTAGAGATAAATAAATGAGAGAGGCCGGTTGGTGAAAACCTTTCAGGGCACTACTGGTCGAAGGTGAGCTGTGATTTGATGCAAATGATTGGCACAAAGAGGCCAACTTCAAAAACAAAAAGGAACAACAAGAAGAAAGGGTAGATTGGTTGGATAGATTTGGCCGCTCAGTCCAAAATGCATGTCATGATCATTAAAGTTGGCTACCATATTCAATGGAGCCCCTTTTTTATTTCTCTCCCCGTAAAGTGGCATTTTCAGTTAAATACTATTCCTTCTCACTTTTACATCGCGTCATTTTGTCATTTGCATTTTTATTTTAAGCCAGTCTTTGTTAAAACAACCAAGAAATGATTTCAAAATCTGTTACCAGCTTTCCAATTATACAAAGCGAGTTCTATCCTGGCATATCGAAGGGGACATACCCAGGAAGCAACATGCACAATAAGTTTGTTGAAGCTAAACAAGATCTGAGGGTTCATGCCAACGAAAGTTCCAAAAGTTTGCCGGTCTATTTGTTCAATAAAGAAAGGGCCACAAGAATGGTCACTATTTCCTGAAAGTGCAAAATAAAAGATGTGGGGCATACGCGGCATTGACAAAGGCACGAATCCATCAGTGATCTCCTCTGATAAGCCGAACAAAGTGTTTCAAAGAAATCGAAAAGGTCGCTAAGCAACATTTGCTTCATGGGGAAAGCTGATAGCACCACAGACACAAGCTGATATCGGGTGCAAAATAATCAAGTTTGATTTTTAAAGGAAAAAACCGCCCAAGTGAAAACTTGTTCTATAGACAAGGTTCAACAACACTTTAGACATCCGGTTATGAAACAGTCGGAGGTGACATTAGAAAGCCAAAGTTTCCGGAACACGGTATAGAGCCTCCTAGCCGTTTGGTACCATTACTGGCAAATCAGTTCTCTAACAACGAGGTGGCCGCATATTCAAACTGCTTAGGGAATTCAAGGCCACAAACCAACCACTTTGAAAACTCACAAATCTTTCTTTATTTGAAGCAGAAAACAAAGTAGTGTAGAAATAAAGTTCTCAAAGGACGAATGTCACCAAAGGTAAATTCTTCAAAGTCTCTGCTTTTTCTTTCTAGATATACCTATAATCACATCATCAACCACTGCATGTTCTAACATAAGGTAAATCAGTCCTTAGTTGAGGTCCCATTTTGACATAGGGCACACCACTCCCTAGTCGCATGTTTAGTATAGGGTACACCAATCCCTAGTAGTATTTTCCAACATAAGGTACAACAATCTTTAGTGAGGTTCTATTTTCATACAAGGTATCATATCCCCTAGTTACTTTCTCTCTAAGTGATACAAGGTGCCATCCCTTAGTTACATTTTCTCAGCGATATATGGTTCCAATCCCTGGTCATATTCTATCTCAGTAATACAGGGCGCCAACCCCTAGTTACATTCCTTCTCACTGATACAGGGCGCCAACCCTTGATTATATTCCCTCTTAGTGATATAGGGTGCCAACCCCTGGTTACATTCCTTCTTAGTAATACAGAGAGCCTACCCCTGGTTACATTCTTTCTTAGTGATACAGGGTGCCAACCCTTGGTTATATTCCTTCTTAGTGATAAAGGGTGCCAAACCCTGGTAACATTCTTTCTCAGTAATACAGGCCGCCAACCCCTGGTTACATCCCTTCTTAGTAATACAGGGCGCCAACCCCCGATTATATTCCTTCTCAGTGATACAGGGCACCAACCCCTGGTTACGTTCCATCCAAGTTTTTCAACATCACTCGTAGGAGACGCACTTCCTAGTTTGGGCGCTAACCTTTGATTATATTCCCTCTTAGTAATACAGGGCGCCAACCCCTGGTTACATTCTTTCTCAGTGATACAGGGCGCCAACCCCTGTTGCCTTCTTTTTTAGTGATATAGGGCACCAACCCTGGTTACATTCCCTCCAAGTCTTTCAACCTCACTCGCAGGAGACGCACTTCCTGGTCCAAACCTTTCAATCTCATTTGTAGGAGACGCACTTCCTAGTTTTGAGCCATTCCAGTAGGAGACACACTTCCTAATCTAAACCACCAATCATAGGAGACGCACTTCCTAGTCCAAGCTATTCGACCATCAACCCTAGGAGACGTACTTCCTAGTCTAAGCCCTTTAACCTCACTCGTAGGAGGAGCACTTCCCATTTTGAGTCATTCCATTAGGAGACACACTTCCTAATCTGAACCTCCAGTCCTAGGAGATACACTTCCTAGTCGAAGTCCATCAACATCACATGTAGGAGACACACTTCCTAATCTGAATCATCAATCCTAGTAGACGCACTTCCTAAGTCAACCTTGTTCATTCTAATAGGAGACGCACTTTCTAATATAAATCATTAATCCTAGGAGACACAATTACTAGTTTCGAGTCCTTTAATCTCGTAGTCATTCCAATTCTACCCATGGTAGATGCACCTCTTAGTCTAAGCTTTATCAGTTCTACTCCTAAGAGAAGCACATTCGATTCGGAGTCTTCAGTATCATTTTTGCATCTTTCAAATAAAATAAGCTGATCTGCAGCTTTACCCAATAACTCACAAAATTTTTTCAGTGCCAAACTGGGGCAGAAAATTTTGTTCGTTTTGTTCAACTTTGATGGCTTTGCAGGCCCTGCCATAGAGCACAGGTGTGGCAATCAAAGCTTGCAATTTCAGTTATCATTAGAAGGAAGAAGTTTTTCGATCACGGGATAGTTGGAGTTAACTTTGACAATGTGTTAGCAACACAACTTCTCAAGATTCATCTTCTTAATTTCAGATCAGGAAAGCAAGCAACTGAAATTGAGTCATAAACTTTTCTTCAAAGAGCATCCAGATCCAATCATGGTCAACACAAGAGACCAGGTCAAGAATCAAGATTTGACTCCCGAAGGCATATAGATAGGAATTTTATAACTCTTAGTTTGTAGATATATATAGTTCTTTCTCTTTTCCTTTTGATGTAAGCAACAAGTAACAGTAACAGCAATAACAACAGCAACTACAGTGTCTGATAGTCCCAGCTACCAAATTTTCCAGAACTACACTGACATGATTCCTTTATAGCCAAGGATATGTAGGCAACCTCAGAAGCAAGGTTCGGTCACCTTTTAAAAAAAAATGCTTCCATTGGAGTGATATATGCGCAAAAATTAGCTATGACATTCACTTTTCTTTGCACGAAAACTCTTCATGTTCTCGAGCAAAGAGGGGCAGCGGTAAACACCTAATTTTTGCACTATTTTAACACCTCCTAAAGTCATTAGTGTTTTGTTATTTTATTATTTTTTCTCAATTTTTGTGTCTTTAATTGCATATTTCCTATCATAAAAATACCAACAAAAAATTTAGTTTTTTCTTCATTTATGCATTTTAAGAATTAACTAACTACTCAATTGGTGAATTAATCTAGTTAATTGATCATTTAAATAAGTTGTTTAATTAATTTATTTGTGTAAAATTAGTTTAATAAGTATGATTAAGGAAAAATGGGCTAAAATTAAAATGATCAGGTGGCTAAGAGTGTAATATCATGTTTAATTGAGTGGCTGCCAGGAAAAGATTCAAAACGACGTAGTTTCAAGGTGAAACTACGTCACCTTGTTTAATGAAACTAAGGCCAAATCTCAGCCCTTCATCATACTCTGATCCAATGGCCCTTATTCAATATCCTCAAAGGTATATAAGGCCCCTAAAATCAGATTTGGGCCTTCATTTTTACTTCAACCAAACCCTAGAACCCATCTCCTTTCCCCTCTATCTCTAGCCGCCACACCACCCATCTCCACCGCCACTGCCGCCGCTTGCCGCCGTAGTGGTGGCTCCAAATCACCTCAAAATTACATCATCTTCTTCCCCTCACTTCTTGATCGGATCCAACCCTACACCACTACAAAGTGGCGAGAGCGGTCGAAGCAGCTTTTACCCCAGATGGTCGGGATCGAATCCACAGGGAGCTAGAAGTGGGAATTAGATTCCTATCTAAACTAGAGATGCGTAGTGCTCTTAATTACTCTTCCAATCATCTTTTGGTTGGTTGTTACTTATAATATTTATGCTAATTATAAGCTAAATTAAACTAAGAATGATTGCTTGAAATGTTTTCTAAATAGTAAAAGGGGCAGTAGGAGAGTGACTTTCTCCTAGGTGAATACTTGACGGGATCTAAAGCCTAAGGCAGAGAAGTTATGTTGGGGATTGCGATATAGCCAATGCATGGAATTACTCACTCTATACCTCTCGGTAGCTTGAGTGACTTTGCCTTAATTGACTTTCTCAAGACTAATTGGGTGTCAAAATTGTGCAAGCAATATAGGCTCAAGTCGGGTATTACTATCTCTAGGTTTAACCCTTTAATTTGGGCTATCAATCTCTTGATTACACCCCAATTCCTTGTTGGATTGATTTTCCTAGACTCAAGCTCTCTTTCTCAAGAAGAACCCGAGTCAAGTAGGCACAAATTAGTGTTTGCAACCACTAATTCAACATGGAAAATACAAATCAGTCCAAATATCAACTAACCATAAATATCTAAGCCTTAAATCAAAAGACCCATCAAATACCCACACTAGAGTTGAGCCACAACCCTAGCTAATGGGTCTAGCTACTCATAATAATGAAAGAAAATAGAGAAATAGATGAAGAATAACCCATATGATTTAATTACAAACTAAGATAAAGAAGATTCAGTGCTAATCTAGGTACAAATTACTCAAAATTGCCTAATACAACCGTTCACGTGCTCTAGTCTTTCGCAGATTACAAAAGATGCCCTAAAAATGTGAAAAGAAAGTATTTATACTAGGACGGATTTTCTGGACAAAAATACCCCTGATGAGGTAGTGCGATCCATGCAAAATGCACCGCGGACCGCAATGAGGCTTCTTGGATTAATTGATCGTTCTCTGAATCTGGCCACCGTGGGCCACATAAAATGCACCGCAGTGACTTCTATGCGGTCCGCACAAAATGACTTACGGACCGCGCTAGCTTCAACCTCCATTTTTCATAACTCTCTGAATCTCATCTCCGCGGACTGCACAAAATGAAGTGTGGCCGCGGTGAGGCTACTACGGTCCGCATAAAATGTTTTGCGGTCACAGTGCTTGAATTACCAATAACTGCACCTCTCTGAATCTCCTCACTGCGGACCACACTAAATGGATTGCGGCCGTAGTGGATCTGTTTTAACTGTGCTTGGACTTGTTCTTGGTACTTGTGCATGTTTTACTCCTTTTTGAGATGGGTTTGACTAATTGTCACCTTTTTTACCAAACCCTGTTAACAAGTACAACATGTAAGCTTTTGGGACTATTTTGTATACATTTTTAATCAAAACTCAAGTAAAAAGGAGTGTAAAATGAACTAGAATCCCTAGTTATCAACTCCCCCAAACTTAAGCTTTTGCTTGTACTCAAGCAAATAAAATAAGACCCACATCTTAAGAGTAAATCCAAAGAAATTCAACTGACCTAAAGTGACCTCATCTAGCATTAATTAGGACTAACAATTGCCCTCAATTCAAATGAATCATTAACAACATTCGACCTTCTAAACACCATGGATTTAGTGCGTCACAAGAGCATCAAGAGTTGACTCAACCCATCAAGAAACTCTTTCAACTATTTTGGTCATTGTGGAACCTAAACTCATACTCCTCAACTTTCCCTAAGCAACCCTCACTTTTAGATTGTAGCATTCAGAACGAGTATTGTGAAAAACACACTCATCTCTCTCAAAGAAAGGTCACAAGTCCGGCTCTGAGTACCGTAAGCTTGCCCATTATGTGAGTCACCACTAATGTAAGCTTCATTCAACTGAAGATCATATAGGGCTCTTGTGGAGATATGGTGAAGGCTTTTGGTTTAGGGTAGGAAATATTTGGTCTAGGTGAGTTCCATCTTCCCTTAAGCACTTCATTTGCTTTATTTTGGCACACATTCTCTTGACTTTTTGAGTCATTAACTTCTTTCTTAGGGGTTAGAGAGACACACTGTCACTCTTTCTTGTTCATTTCAAACTTTTTTCTCCTTTCTCAACTTTTCACACCTTTCATCTCTTTACTTTTATTGAATCCCTTCATTTTTCTACATTGATCATTCTTTTTGACTTTTTGATTTTCTTTCTTTTTCATTGCCTTTCCTTTTCTTCATTTTGTACCTTTTTTTCCACTTTGTTGCATTCCTCGTCTCTCCCCCCAAACTTATGCTTTTACCTTGTGCCAAGGAAGGATAGGGTGCCAAGAGAGGGTCTTTTGAGAACAGGTAAAGGCTTGTATTATGGGTTTTTTGAAAGAAAAAGGGCTATGACTCAAAAGGTTTGACTAGGGATATTATCATTGGTAGGCTATGGAAGTTTCAAGACATCATTCAGATTAAGGGGAGCCTATAATCACATTCAAGTCAAAATACACTTAGAATTTTGCCTAGACAAACATTCAGGGCAAGTTCTAGACTAATGGCTCGGGACTTGGACTTGCAATTAAAATTCTCACCACACAAGCTATAGGATTGCTAAAGAAACAGAGTCGGGGACCCACAACAACCTTAGCTAAAATTTGAGCAACGCAAATTATCCCGAAAAATCACTTGACGATTATCGGCCAACACAAGAGTCTCAAGTCACAACTTTCACCATCATATACACAACAATTTATTTTTGACCATAGAATCAAAGGCAAATATGTTAGGCCCAAAGTGAAGCTTTGCTTGAGGCACCCTTACTAACTAGCTACTATTTACACAAAAAGCAATAGAAAATGGACTCAAACCCTTAAGAAGGTTGTCATGTCATCCATCATCGGGAAGAGCCACTCGGTTCACACAATTTCTACCTTTGGAAAGAACCATGGCATTAAGAAAACCAAAGGCTTATTGATCGCAAAAATCAAAATAAGAAGCTATGAAAGAGAAAATGCGGAAAGTAGAATGAATATGTACAAGAGGGGATTTAGATGAATATACATAAGGGGAATGAATATATACATCAGAAAGTAACTTTATATATAGACCAAAGTTGAAAAGTACAAAAAGTGAACTAAAATGGTAAAATTATGTACATACCAAAAATAAAAAGAAAACATAATAAAGAGAAAGTAATGTCATATATACAACCCAAATCATCCAAAGAGGGCTACCCCCTCAAATGAGAGCTAGCATTGTCCTCAATGCTAACTAACCAAAAGTAGCTCAAAATAAAAGATAAAGAGTAAAAAGAAACTCCCTATTGGCCCTCCGTATGCATAAGATCATGAGTATGGGCCCTGGGTCCTCGGACTGCTCGGGAACCTGTGACAGACTCCCTGTAATCTGTGTCTCCACTAGGACCTGGGCTTGTACTGGGTCCTAGGTCTACACTGGGGCCTGAGGCTGGCTAGAGGAACCTTCATGCAGCTCCTCCAACTCTATCACATCATCATCAGCACAGGGAATCACCCTCTTCCTCTTTGCTGGCCTCTTTGTCTCTTGCTCCGGCTGGGCTGCTGGAGTTGGGTCATATAATAAAAGGTCCGAAGGCAAGTGATCAGCCTTCAATTTCTCCACCTCCACCCTCAACTCTTTCACCGACTCCTTGGATGCTCGAGTCTTTCTCAATTTCTTTGTTTCTTTGGTCAACTCTTTCAATGCTTTCCCATGTGAACCCACAACGTCCAATATTAATTGTTGGTTCTCTAAGAGCTTCTTCTGGTTCTCCAGAAGCTCCTTGAGAGTGTCCTCCACTGACTGTGGGACCTATGACTGAGGAGGTGCAGACTGGGCTGCCACCGAAGTAGAAAGTACAGATAACTTAGAGGTAGCTTCCTGCATCCAGTTGTTGATACTGGCAAGGGTCTGGCTCAAGCAGTGGGAAGTCAAAGGATATGCTGCGGATGAGGGAATATCTGGAATTGTAGAAGTGGAGGGTCCTGGGGCCATGTCTGGAGTAGCTGAAGGAGGCTGAGTAGGAGCCAATACTACTACTGGCTCTTCAGACTGGCCAGTGAAGTAGTGGATTTGCCCTTGGGGTCCTTGCCTTTAGGGTTGTCATCACCCTGTAGGCTGTACCAGGAAAAGGGTTCCTTCGGCTTCACCTTCACATCAAATCTCCTTTTTTCTACATCTTGATCCTCGAAGTACATAGTCAAGAAATTTGGGTAGGGGTAAGATCTATCACCTTCATTCACCACCCGTGTAATCACCCTGGACATCACATTCCCGATGTTGATCGGGTACCCCATGATAACTAGGGAATATGATGCATTCTACACTCCTTCTTACTCGAGTTTTGATTAGAATTGTGTACAAAATATCTCCAAAGGCTCACAAGTTGTGCTTGATTGCAGATTTGATCAACAAGGTGACAAAGTGTCAAAAAACCAGCTCAAAAAGGAGTGAAACCTTGCACAAGTACCAAGACAAGACAAAACTAAGTCAAACAGGGCCAGTGCGGTCACATACCAGTCTGTGTGGTCTGCACAAGTGAAGTTCAGAGAGGTTGCTATTCAGGCCAACAGGCAATGTGACCGCAAAAGGTATTGTGCGGTCCGCATTGAGTTCACCATGGATGCACTCAATTTCGTGCGGTCCGCAGAGCCAAGGTTCAGAGAGGTGGTGTTTTGGAGAATGAAGCTCAATGCGGCCCGCGATCCTTTTTGTGCGGACCGCAATTTAAGCCACCGTGGCCTCACTCCTTTTTGTGCGGTCCGCATTTCCTGAGTTCAGAGAGCTGATTATTCAAGCCCAGAGCCTTAGTGCGGCCGCACTCGATTTTGTGCGGTCTGCACTAGCCCCGCAGGGGTATTTTTGTCCAAGATTTTCAGCCTAGTATAAATAGATTCTTTTCCCATTTTTAGGTCATCAGATAGTTTTGTACTGAGAGCTGCGCTCGTGACTTCATTACTTTTGCCTATTTTGAGTAATTTTAGCTTGATTTCAACATTGAATCTTCAAGTTTAATTTAGCAATTAATTATTATGGATTTTTCTTCATCTATTTCTTTGTTTTCTTCTCTAATTATGAGTAGCTAGACCCATTAGCTAGGGTTGTGTCTCAACCCTAGTGTGGGTAATTGATGGATCTTGTGTTTTGATACTTGATTGTCTATGAGTGTTTGATATTTGGGCTAATTTAGGGTTTTAATTGTGAATTAGTGGTTGTAAACACTAGTTTATGCCTAGTAGACTTTGGCTTTTCTTGAGAAAGAGAGCCTAAGTCCATGAAATTAATCCAACAAGGAATTGAGGCGTACTCAAGATATTGATAGCCCCAATTAAAGGGTTAAACTAGAGATAGTAATACCCGACTTGAACCTTGATTGCTTGCACAAATGTGCATACCCAATTGGTCATGAGAAAGTCAATTCGGGCAAAATCACTCGAACTACCGAGAGGTATAGAGTGAGTAGAATCGTGCAATGGTTATATCATACTCCCCAAATGTGACAATCTATTTGACTCAAGAATCCGTCAATTGACCATTTAGGCGAAAGTCGTTACCCTAGTGCCTTTTAATCATTTGAACAACTCGCAATAGTTTTACCTTAGTCTTATTTAGCTTAATTTAGCATTGTAGCATTATAAAATTAGAATCATAATCAAAACCAAAAATGTGTAGAAGTACAATTAAGAGCAAATTCGCAACTCCGCTTTAGGTAGACACTCAACTCCACTATCTAGCTCCCTGAGGAAATCGATCCCCACCTCATTGGGTAAAAGCTGCTTCGACCTCTATCGCTACTCAATAGTAGTGCAGGGTTGGCCTCGATCACTTTTTGGCACCGTTGCTGGGAAGCTAACGGTTTTGGCTATCTATCTAAATAGTTTTGTGTATTATTATTCTTTCCATCTGTGTTACTAATTTATTTGTGTCACAACTTTAGGTACAAAATGGCAGCAAACTTAAACAATGCACCTCTTGGAGATCTTCCGCCGGGGGAGGAAGTAGATAACAATGTTGAAGATGAAGTCCCTATTGTGCCTCAAGGACAAAGGAGAGGCCGCCAGGCCAATGATAATATTCCAGACCCTCCCCCGCAACCTCCAAGAGTGGCTCCTCGAGTGCTTCCAAACCAAAGCTATGCAAGTGCAATTGTCCTGCCCCGGATTCGGGCGGGCAATTTTCAAATTACCAATGTGATGCTGACATTGTTGGAGCAGCGTAGGTATTTCACGGGCGCTACCAATCAAAATGCTTACAAACATCTCAAGGGGTTCGTGGATACCTGTTGGGGGAGCAAGCAAACTAATGTGTCTGAAGATGCACTTCGGTTGAGACTCTTCCTATTCTCACTTAGAGGGAAGGCATTGGATTGGCTCAAACGACTTCACAACCATTCCATCACTACTTGGGATGTGTTGGCGGACAAGTTCATTGCAAATTTTTTCTCACCAGGGCATATGTCAGTATTGAGAGATGAGATCTTGGCTTTCAAGCAAGAGCCCACTGAACCTTTGCATGAGATTTGGGAGCGTTATAGAAGAATAGTGAAGGAATGCCCCAATAATGATATGACTGAGGCGATGATCCAACAGAATTTCTACCGGGGCATTAACACAACAAACCAATGCATAGTGAACCAACTTGTTGGGGGCAACTTTATGAAGCTGTCTTATGATGAGGCTTGTGACATTCTTGATGAGATGGCTGACACTTCTTCTGCTTGGCAAAGTAGAGCCAATGTGCCCCAAGGTGACCCCACGGTCACTCATTTGCACAAAGAGTTACATGATCATGGTCAGGCTATAGCTGAGTTGACAACTACTACGAACTAACTAGCAAAGGCACAGTTGCAGCAAGTTTAAAAACCTCGCCAAGTGAATGCTATGGATGGTGTCAACATGCTTGTCAACAAAAGAAGACAAAGAGGTCAACAG